>NC_135237.1:423149810-423884185 GCF_051348905.1 Ranitomeya variabilis | reverse complement strand
GCAAGTAGCATTTTTGCTGCGTCCAAAATCAATGAAAAAAAGGACGCATGCGGCGCAAAACGCAGCGTTGTGCATGCGTTTTGCTGCGTTTTTGTTTGCGTTGTGGCGCCGACGCTGCGGCGCACAACGCAAATGTGAACGTAGCCTTAATGTGCACAGTTTCCGCTCCAAAAACTAAGCAAGAAGACTCAGTTTTAGAGGAGGATTTGGAAAGTTTTGATTTGGTTACCACTCCTAAGGCTATGTGCACACGCTGCGGATCCGAAGCAGATTGGCCGCTTCAGATTCGCAGCAGTTTTCCATGAGTTTACAGTACCATGTAAACCTATGGAAAACAAAATCCACAGTGCACATGCTGCGGAAAACGCGCAGAAACGCTGCTTTGTTTATTCTGCAACAATGTGAACTCTTTGTGCGGATTCCGCAGCGTTTTACACCTGCTCCATAATAGGAATCTGCAGTTGTAAAACCGCATGTACTAAATGACGGTTCATACACGATTCTTCAAAAAGACATTGCCAGGCATCATAGGTCATCAATTCCAAAGCCTTTTCCCCAATAGGTGGACCCTTCCTTGCATTCCGGAGGGGCACAACTAAACATAAAACTCTGGTTTGGAAACATTGCCATTGGAGTGGAATTACACTTTGCCAACAGTAATGAGTAAGACTTATTGTCCATTTCTCTTAAAGCAAACCTCAGTCTGAATATTCCGGTCATCCACCTATATGGGAAGCACACCAGCTTGTTCAAACCATTAGTACCAGCCATGCCCATTCTGGAACATCCCTGAAATCACTAACCATTTTAATGTGAATCATTTTCTCAAACAAGCGAGGAGAAATTTGTGGTGTTGGCCAAGTCTACTACTCCAGACAGATCATAACACAAGCTGCCATCTGCTCATACTTCCTCCAGAGTGCCAGCGATGACACTTTCCACTGCCAATCCTTGTTTCCCATCCATTGGTCTCTCCTGCAGCAAGAAGCACCATGGGGCCATTTAATGACGAAATGGATTTTATTATACACACATTTTATCTTTGAAATTGCATGTCATAAAATCTCCACGCTATAGAGGTCATCAGCCGGACACAGTTTCACCTTCACTGCTTCTTCTGGGGCATGACCTTTAGATGTCACTTTCACCCCCCCCCCTAAATATTTTGTTTGCTCCACAGTTCTAGCTAAATACATTCCTCTGGAAATATCTGGAGAGTGTCGCACGTTACCTAGAAGCCACTGCTGGGTCCCTATTTTTTCTGTTCAGCAGTGGAAAGTTAATTGGATCATACACTATATGGCAGATCTTTTCAGTTTGTCATTATTATTTGGTCACTATGTGATGGTAATATGTGGACTGGTCATGGTGTGGTGGTATTTGTCCCTTGTTAAGGTACCGTTACACTAAACGACTTACCAACGATCACGACCAGCGATACGACCTGGCCGTGATCGTTGGTAAGTCGTTGTGTGGTCGCTGGGGAGCTGTCACACAGACAGCTCTCTCCAGCGACCAACGATCAGGGGGAACGACTTCGGCATCGTTGAAACTGTCTTCAACGATGCCGAAGTCCCCCTGCAGCACCCGGGACACCAGGGTAAACATCGGGTTACTAAGTGCAGGGCCGCGCTTAGTAAGAGCTTCCCTGCACTGAATGTGTCAGTGCCGGCAGTAACAGGGGTGACGTCACCGCTGTGCTCTGCTTTACGGCCGGCGCTGACAGTCAGTGCAGGGAAGCTCTCGGCAGCAGCGCGTGCATTAGCAGCGCTCCTGCCGAAAGCAGTTTTAACCCTGTGGACGCCGGGGGACGTGACAGACATCAGAATGTGAGTATGTACTGTTTTTTTTTTTAACTTTTGCAATGGTAACCAGGGTAAATATCGGGTTACTAAGCGCGGCCCTGCGCTTAGTAACCCGATATTTACCCTGGTTACAAGTGAACACATCACTGGATCGGCGTCACACACGCCGATCCAGCGATGACAGCGGGTGATCAGCGACCAAAAAATGGTCCTGATCATTCCCCAACGACCAACGATCTCCCAGCAGGGGCCTGATCGTTGGTCGCTGTCACACATAACGAGATCGTTAGCGGGATCGTTGCTACGTCACCAAAAGCGTGACGTTGCAACGATATCGTTATGTCTGACTCAGCCTTAAGTGGTATTTGTCACTATGGTGGTAATATTTTGTCTGGTCAGTGTGTGGCGGTATTTGTTCCTTGTATGTGGTATTTGGTCACCATGTGGTGATAATGTGGTCCAGCCATTTTGTGACATTATTTGTTCCTTGAAAACATACTGAACCACAGCTACATGGACTGTGTTCAAAGAAGTGTCTCAAAAGACTTTATACCGTTAAAACTGAGTTTTTATTACAAATATTAAAAAAACATATACACAAACAAGAACCGTCAATAGGTACCTCAAAACAAACCAACAAAGTTGGATACAGTCAGCTAGAGCCAGACATATAATTTTCAGAGACAGGATTTGGAAGGAACATGCATGAAAATATAGAAATACATACATATTCAACTATGGTTTTCTAAATATACTACCAGGAATTGAAAGAAACGCATGTATTCTGCTGCAATCTTGAGAATACTAAACAAGAATTTTAGCAAAAACCTATACCATGAACATTCAAAATTTCATGCACTTTTTATTTAGTGTCACAATAAGGATACATGGATTTACTTTTAGTCCTGTGACTATTTTAGCAGGGGTCAGATGAGGCACATATAGCTAGCTGCAATCATGCAAATACTATAGCGAGGATTTGCGCACAGACATTACACCATGAATGGATAAACAATTCCCTGTGCTAGGTATCAGAATGCTACTACCGTGAACATACAATAAGTAATAAGAGCACCCCGTGCCTCATACATATTACCTGCTCTGTGTCTGTCACAAAATGTTCGGCCAAGTGGCCTGCTGATCCAACGAGCCCCGACGCGCGTTTTGCTTCTTCCTGGGGGTGTGTCAGTACGATGAGCCTCACGAATCTTATACAGTCGACTGGCCAATCCGGTTTTAAGAAGGAGTGGTCTAACCACATATGTCATGACAGACACGCCAAGTCACAGAACAAGCACAGTCAATTGGCCACTCCATGTTAAGAGGGAGGAACCAAACCATGTGTGTCATACACAGCCCGCCCAAGTGCCCCGTGCAGTACTAATATATATAAAAACTATAGTGCGGCAGTGTACCAACAGCAAATCAAAAAGAGGGAGAGATTCAGTGCACCAATAAATAAGTCTCCCCTATTAAATCTAAAATCCGTCAATATCAAAAAATGAGATCGCTGTATTCCTAAATGCACCCATCACAAAATGGGATGGAACACACTGCATACGTCACAGATTTGAACATCCAATAGGCTGGTAACATCGAACACAGAGCAACATAGAACACCGGGACATGAGAAAAACATACACACCCCCTATATTGCAGCTTATAATGGCTCGGGTGTATAATGCATAGTAATGCCACATATATCAAAATCCCCCAGCATACGGTGATTCCTATATGAATGTACTTGGCCTCGGTATAATAAAGATAGCCAAATAAAACTAACTCGGCATTCCATATATTAAGGTGAAGAACAGATGTGAAAATAAATAACCTCTTAATAAAAAGTGTCACTAAAGCAATAGAAATCTATAGAAATCTTCAGGATATTTTGGTACATAGCCACTATGATGACAGGAAAAAGGCAAATAAATGTGACTCAAGAACTGCAGGCTTTTTTCCCTGTGGCCGGCGTAAGGGTATGTGCACACATCAGGATTTCTTGCAGAAATTTCCTGAAGAAAACCGGAAATTTTCTGCAAGAAATCAGCATTTTATTTTTTTGCGTTTTTTTTAGCATTTTGCAAGCGAAATTAGCTTGCAGAATGCCAAAGTTTTCCAAGCGATCCGTAGCATCGCTTGGAAAACTGACTGACAGGTTGGTCACATTTGTCAAACATAGTGTTTGACAAGTGTGACCAACTTTTTACTATAGATGCTGCCTATGCAGACAGCCGATCTCCTCAGCGGCGTCCGTTCCTATAGATGATGTGTGTGTGCAGGACCTTCGATGACGTCGCGGTCACGTGAGCGGTCACATGACCGGTCTCGCGACCAATCACAAGACCGCGACGTCATCGCAGGTCCTTCACCACACACCAGCTATAGGAACCGAAGCGGCAGCATGCATCGCTGAGAATCTGGGGCCATCAGAGGGTGAGTATATCACTATTTTTTATTTTAATTCTTTTTTTTTTTTTTACCAATTATAATGGTGCTCAGTCCGTGGAGGAGAGTCTCCTCTCCTCCACCCTGGGTACCAACCGCACATAATCTGCTTACTTCCCGCATGGTGTGCACAGCCCCGTGCGGGAAGTAAGCAGATCAATGCATTCCTAGGTGTGCGGAACCCCGCAATTCCACAAATTTAATGAACATGTTGTTTTTTTTTCCGCGATGCGATTTTTTCGCGGGAAAAAATGCAACATTTGCACAAAAAATGCGGAATACCCTGAAAATAATGGGAGGCATATGTTAGCGTTTTTTTCGCGAAAAAAAACGCGAAAAATACTGAACGTGTGCACATGGCCTAAGGCCTGTTCAAATTGTATTAAGGCTAAAACCTTCTCCAATTTTGATGGCACAAAAAACTTTGAGATAAGAAAATTCATTACATGTACAACCAAAGGGGTCATTTACCATCTACTTTACCAAAAAATCCAAGGAGAGAATTTAAACCCAATTTTCTTTTTTTGTTTCAAGTAGACACACGAATATATAACCAAAACAAACTACTTGAAAATATAATCAATAACACAAAAGAGATTTATTTTTAATGATAAAAACATAATATTTTATTTAAATGTGAAGACACTAACAAACAATGACACAGACAGTCGGAGGAGGCACAGAGAAAAAAATATATATATAAAAATATATATATAAAATTCATGTATATAAAAGGACCGCAAATAATATATATATAAAAAGTATAGTAATATTATGTCCTCCCTGAGGAAGCGACGTGCCGCGAAACGCGCGTTGGAGTGCGGGGTCGAGGCACAGATATACCATGAGCACTGGTAAGGTCAGCCACCTATATAATGCACTTTAGCTTTGGACTTTATAGTGATTATTATATATAGGATCTATAGGTATTGTACCTTATGAAATTACTACTATTGCTATTAGCCCTATGCATGGTGCACAGTACACTTTATTATAATATCTTTTTCTAGTGGTTTATAATGCACTTTAGTTTTTGACCTTATAGAAACTATTATATATAGGAGCTATAGGTATTATACCTTATACAGCTATTACTATTGCTATCAGCTTTATGCACAGTGCACATTGCACTTTACTACACATATCTTTTTATTTAATAGTGGTTCTTTGCCGTGTTTCATGCATACTTGTTAAATAAATAAAAAAGAAAGGACATAATATTACTATACTTTTTATATATATTGTTATTTGCGGTCCTTTTATATACATGAATTTTATATATATATTTTTATATATATATTTTTTTCTCTGTGCCTCCTCCGACTGTCTGTGTCATTGTTTGTTAGTGTCTTCACATTTAAATAAAATATTATGTTTTTATCATTAAAAATAAATCTCTTTTGTGTTATTGATTATATTTTCAAGTAGTTTGTTTTGGTTATTCATTTACCATCTAACCTGACCTTGTGGTAAAATATACCGTATGTTGGCCTTACCACTAGAGAGCTAAAAGTTAGTGTTCGGGAACATCATTTGGACATTGTAAAGGCAAAAACCATAGAGGATGTTTCAGCACTGAAGACCATTCCCCGACACTTCAAGAAGTATCATGAATGCAATCCCTACTTCATGAAGGTCAAAGGCATTGATGTGGTTACATTGGGACCAAGAGGGGGTGATCTGGGCAATGCCCTTGCCCAGATCGAAAGCCAATGGATTTATAGGTTGGGTACTTTGACCCCTCAAGGCCTTAATGAGAATCTAGGTTTTGGTTCGTTTATGTGAAAATATGGAAACTTGGAATATCTCTCTCTGACATGTTTAGTGGCACCAATTTTAACTTTCATACGGTGGGCTCTTCCCATAGTTTGTTTTATAATGTTTGTTATATGTGCATTTTTTAAATTTGTGTTTGTCTACTTAGGTACTTATCTGGCCATTTATATGGATTCAACTGCTTCTGGGCAATATCTTCTAGCCTTTATCCAGTTGGTGAATGGGAATTTTGAGAGTGATGTCAACCGGACAACAAGAAATCAGAGATAGAACATTTGCTGTCATCTTTTTCCAGCGGGACATCAGGCGGATTCAAGCATCATACTGCGGAGACAACACCTGGGGTCTATGAAAAATGTTACTACATTTCTTCAGCATTTTTGCCGATTTAAGAGCTATTTTATATCAAGATTATTCTGGTTCTGTATTTTCAGCATGGTATCAAGAAAATTTATGTATTTTGTTTAGGAACTTTTTCCATGACTGACACTAAAATACCTGGGTTATATAACAGTGGCACTATGCACTTTATTGATGGATTCAAGCACTGCTTCACTTTGGAGGTTTGAGAAGAAATGGTTTGAGACCTTGAAATACAAAACCTTTGTGAGACTTAAATCATTTTTATACAACATGAAAGAAAGTTATAAATCTAATGGGTAAACACAGTGTCTTGAATTATGGGATACTATACTCAAGAGGCATGTTATTTGGGCTGCAGTCCTTTTAATATGCAAGTTGGTATGATATTGGAATGTCTTACCTCGGTATAATAATAATTTTTTATGATTAAATAACTACTTTCATATATAATATATATATATATATATATATATAATTTTTTTTTTCACTTTTCACCCATTTTCCAACTTTCACTTGTTCACCATCGGTGAGGTATGCAGCGGAGCATACTTTACCTATACATTGGGTGATATCCTGTGATGGATGATAGTGGTGCCTTTCTTGCCCCCTACCTGCAGGGGGGGGGGGGGGTTTGTCACCATTTTATTCCATCCGGGATTTATACACTGCTAATGACGTTAGGTTCATCTAGACGTTTACACATGTATTCGTCTTTCTTCACTATTAATATATATACATATGTATATATATGTGTGTATGTATATATTGTATATATTATTGTTCACATTGTTACTTTCACTACTTGAGAGCCTATGGCTATTCCATTATCCTATTTAAGTATTCACATGCATATTATTGCTTTAGTGACACTTTTTATTAAGAGGTTATTTATTTTCACATCTGTTCTTCACCTTAATATATGGAATGCCGAGTTAGTTTTATTTGGCTATCTTTATTATACCGAGGCCAAGTACATTCATATAGGAATCACCGTATGCTGGGGGATTTTGATATATGTGGCATTACTATGCATTATACACCTGAGCCATTATAAGCTGCAATATAGGGGGTGTGTATGTTTTTCTCATGTCCCGGTGTTCTATGTTGCTCTGTGTTCGAAGTTACCAGCCTATTGGATGTTCAAATCTGTGACGTATGCAGTGTGTTCCATCCCATTTTGTGATGGGTGCATTTAGGAATACAGTGATCTCATTTTTTGATATTGACGGATTTTAGATTTAATAGGGGAGACCTATTTATTGGTGCACTGAATCTCTCCCTCTTTTTGATTTGCTGTTGGTACACTGCCGCACTATAGTTTTTATATATATTAGTACTGCACGGGGCACTTGGGCGGGCTTAGTATGACATACATGGTTTGATTCCTCCGCTTTAAATTGGATTGGTCAATTGACTGTGCAATCCTTGTGATTGGGCGTGCATGTTCCATCCCATGTCTAGATCAGCGGATATAGAAATATAGCGATTCCATTCTATAGACACCATTGGACTTCAGATTAGATAGGGGAGACTTATTTATCGATGCACCGTATCTCCCCTCTCTGACTTATTGTTGATACATTGCCGCACTCCATTCTATATAGATATTAGTATTGCACGGGGCACTTGGGCGGGCTGTGTATGACACACATGGTTTGGTTCCTCCCTCTTAACATGGAGTGGCCAATTGACTGTGCTTGTTCTGTGACTTGGCGTGTCTGTCATGACATATGTGGTTAGACCACTCCTTCTTAAAACCGGATTGGCCAGTCGACTGTATAAGATTCGTGAGGCTCATCGTACTGACACACCCCCAGGAAGAAGCAAAACGCGCGTCCGGGCTCGTTGGATCAGCAGGCCACTTGGCCGAACATTTTGTGACAGACACAGAGCAGGTAATATGTATGAGGCACGGGGTGCTCTTATTACTTATTGTATGTTCACGGTAGTAGCATTCTGATACCTAGCACAGGGAATTGTTTATCCATTCATAGTGTAATGTCTGTGCGCAAATCCTCGCTATAGTATTTGCATGATTGCAGCTAGCTATATGTGCCTCATCTGACCCCTGCTAAAATAGTCACAGGACTAAAAGTAAATCCATGTATCCTTATTGTGACACTAAATAGGAAGTGCATGAAATTTTGAATGTTCATGGTATAGGTTTTTGCTAAAATTCTTGTTTAGTATTCTCAAGATTGCAGCAGAATACATGCGTTTCTTTCAATTCCTGGTAGTATATCTAGAAAACCATAGTTGAATATGTATGTATTTCTATATTTTCATGCATGTTCCTTCCAAATCCTGTCTCTGAAAATTATATGTCTGGCTCTAGCTGACTGTATCCAACTTTGTTGGTTTGTTTTGAGGTACCTATTGACGGTTCTTGTTTGTGTATATGTTTTTTTAATATTTGTAATAAAAACTCAGTTTTAACGGTATAAAAAGTCTTTTGAGACACTTCTTTGAACACAGTCCATGTAGCTGTGGTTCAGTATGTTTTCAATGTTATATGAAGTGTTGCCCACTCCCTAGGGGAATATGGGCTTGGCTATTGTGCTTACATTATTTGTTCCTTGTAGGTGGTATTATGGGTGATTTTTTATTTTTTTTTAAATGTATGTGACACATTCCTTTGAAAAAAAAAAAAATTTTTTATTCCAATCTTTATATAAATTATCAATTTTAAAAAAGAAAACCACCACCAAACAGTTGCACAAAAACAATTCACAAGACATAATAGCAGGGGACAGGACATTTGAGGGGGAAAGGGTACAAGAGGGAGATTATGGCGTGAGGGAAGTTCTGACCATGTAAGAAAATTTTAATACATTACAGCAGAGTAGGATACTGCCAAAAGATTCTACCTTGTCGTGGTGGGGGCTTAAAAAATCTTTTGGCCAAAACAAAAAACTGATGGCCAAGTATGTGATATGGTGTTCAATCGAAACAAGTATGATGAATGATTTCAGACGTTTTGAAATTTTATAACAAGACACTTTAAAAATATGAAAATTGGTGAGTAAAACAAAATCTCTTCTGTGGTGACACTGCCTCACAGTACTGGCACTCGGTAGGGAGTGTGGCTGGATTCCAACGTATATTTCTATCTGGACTAGAAAACGCTGCTTAGTCCATGAACTTGAGCACATTTCTTTCATAGACTGACTGATAGCCTGACCAGTTATTTACTTTGCTGCACACAATGCCATTTACGGACCGCAATTCCTCGTCTATTCCTTACATTCATGCATTCGTGCTACAATCTGAACCATCATTTCATTCAAGATACGGGTCAATCTTAGGCCTTTAGGGTACCGTCACACATTGAAATTTCCATCGCTACGACGTTACGATTCGTGACGTTCTAGCGATATCGTTACGATATCGCTGTGTCTGACACGCTACTGCGATCAGACACCCTGCTGAGAATCGTACGTCGTAGCAGATCGTTTGGAACTTTCTTTCGTCGCTTGATCACCCGCTGACATCGCTGGATCGTTGTGTGTGACAGCGATCCAGCGATGTCTTCGCTTGTAACCAGGGTAAACATCGGGTAACTAAGCGCAGGGCCGCGCTTAGTAACCCGATGTTTACCCTGGTTACAAGCGTAAACGTAAAAAAACAAACCGTACATACTCACCCGTCGGTGTCCTTCAGGTCCCTTGCCGTCTGCTTCCTGCTCTGAGTGCCGGCCGGAAAGTGAGAGCAGAGCGCAGCGGTGCTGCGCTCTGCTCTCACTGTACGGCTGCACTCAGAGCAGGAAGCAGACGGCAAGGGACCTGAAGGACACCGACGGGTGAGTATGTACTGTTTTTTTTTTTTTACGTTTACGCTGGTAACCAGGGTAAACATCGGGTTACTAAGTGCGGCCCTGCGCTTAGTTACCCGATGTTTACCCTGGTTACCCGGGGACTTCGGCATCGCTCCAGCGCCGTGATTGCAACGTGTGACCGCAGTCTACGACGCTGGAGCGATGATCATACGACGCTGCGACGTCACGAATCGTGCCGTCGCAGCGATGAAAATTTCAATGTGTGACGGTACCCTTAGTCTTAAGGCGTCAGCTCACATTGTTCAAACAAATAAAATACATTGTTAATTCAATGAGACCCTCAATTGGAACATTTCTAAACATCAACTGCAAACCTACAAAGCTAGTCGCCATCAGGACATGTCTAACTGCTCTGATAGCTTCCTAGCATTAGTCCAGCCCTGACCCCAAACATGGAAAACATCAGTCTCCTAATTCATTGGCAAAATCACACTTCTTTTGTAATTGTGGCATTACTCAGCGTTCAGCAACTTTTCTCTAGTACTTTACGGGTCAGGAATGGACAAATTACTTGAGGAGCCAAGCAAAAGAGTCATCAATAGAAATAAATAGACAATGGCTGCCTGTGCCATGTATCTGGCTACTGGCAATTGTCACACTCTGCCATGGATGCAATCTTAGAAGCTGTGGGTAAGGCATGGCCTCTTCACATGGCACCACATCATACGGTTCGTTACCTGCTCGCATATTTTACCACACAGTTACATATGCCACAGTCACTCAAGTATTGGAGGAGGTTTTTTTTCACCTGAGTATTTGTAAGCCAAAACCAGGAGTGGAACAATCAGAGGAAAAGTATAAAAGAAGCATATGCACCACTTCATTTATCACCCACTCCTGGTTTTGGTTTACAAATACTCAGGTTTTTTTCTGACCAAATACTGAATGTGTGGACGTTGCCTTACATAGTCCATAATTAATATTACCTTTATACACCTTGGGGGTATACATATCCACAATGGCACCAAACTATTACATACTGCCCCTCCTCCATTATATACTGCTCCTATTCCATGCCCCATTATATACCACCGCTCCTCTGTACTCCCAATGACACCATTATATATCGCCCCTCCATAACACCAATGGCACCATACAGCATTATAAACAGCCTCTCCATCCCCCCCCCCAATGGCACCATACATCATTTTATACTGCCCTTCCATATGCCCCAATGGCACCATACACTTATATACCGCCCTTCCATCCCCCCAATGGCTCCATACACTACTATATACCACCCCTCCATCCCCCAATGGCTCCATACACTACTATATACCGCCCCTCCATCCCCCAATGGCTCCATACACTACTATATACCGCCCCTCCATCCCCCCAATGGCTCCATACACTACTATATACCGCCCTTCCATCCCCCAATGGCTCCATACACTACTATATACCGCCCCTCCATCCCCCAATGGCTCCATACACTACTATATACCGCCCCTCCATCCCCCCAATGGCTCCATACACTACTATATACCGCCCCTCCATCCCCCCAATGGCTCCATACACTACTATATCCCACCCCTCCATCCCCCCAATGGCTCCATACACTACTATATCCCGCCCCTCCATCCCCCCAATGGCTCCATACACTACTATATCCCGCCCCTCCATCCCCCCAATGCCTCCATACACTACTATATACCACCCCTCCAATTGCACCATACACTCCTATATACTGCCCCTCCATCCCCCCAATGGCTCCATACACTACTATATACCGCCCCTCCATCCTCCCAATGGCTCCATACACTACTATATACCACCCCTCCAATTGCACCATACACTCCTATATACTGCCCCTCCATCCCCCCAATGGCTCCATACACTACTATATCCCGCCCCTCCATCCCCCCAATGCCTCCATACACTACTATATACCATCCCCCCAATGGCTCCATACACTCCTATATACTGCCCCTCCATCCCCCCAATGGCTCCATACACTACTATATACCGCCCCTCCATCCTCCCAATGGCTCCATACACTACTATATACCGCCCCTCCATCCCCCAATGGCTCCATACACTACTATATACCGCCCCTCCATCCCCCCAATGGCTCCATACACTACTATATACAGCCCCTCCATCCCCCCAATGGCTCCATACACTACTATATCCCGCCCCTCCATCCCCCCAATGCCTCCATACACTACTATATACCACCCCTCCAATGGCTCCATACACTACTATATACCGCCCCTCCATCCCCCCAATGGCTCCATACACTACTATATACCGCCCCTCCATCCCCCCAATGGATCCATACACTACTATATACCGCCCCTCCATCCCCCCAATGGATCCATACACTACTATATACCGCCCCTCCATCCCCCCAATGGATCCATACACTACTATATACCGCCCCTCCATCCCCCCAATGGATCCATACACTACTATATACCGCCCCTCCATCCCCCCAATGGATCCATACACTACTATATACCGCCCCTCCATCCCCCCAATGGATCCATACACTACTATATACCGCCCCTCCATCCCCCAATGGCTCCATACACTACTATATACCACCCCTCCAATTGCACCATACACTCCTATATACCGCCCCTCCATCCTCCCAATGGCTCCATACACTACTATATACGACACCCTTCCAGCCCACCATACACTATTATATACCGCGCCCCTCGGCACCATATACTATTGTATACTGCCCTTCCATCCCCCCAGTGGCACCATACACCATTATATACCGCCCCTCCATTCCCCCCAGTGGCACCATGCACCATTATATACCGCCTTCATACCACCATACAATAAATACCCCCTCCATACAATAATAAATGCCCCCCTGCATACCCCCATACAATGATATATACCACACTATCCACCACACTTGTGGACGGTCGCACAGAACTCCGCCGCACACTGACCGCTCACCGCCGGGACTCGCCTCAGCATCTTTACCTCGGGGCGGCCGCAGGTGACCGCAGCTTGGGCTCCTCTTGCCCCAATACTCCCGATAGTCCGGTGCACCGTGTGGTACGGAGCACGGGTAAGCCTGCGCCGTCTGCTTGCTCCCCGGAGCGGGTGACCCTGCTGGGCAGGATGTGCTGCTGTCCCCGGCTGCGCTCTCACTGCACAGTGCACACACACTGCCTGCTGCTGCCGGCGCTGTCCAGGTGGGGGCGGGACTCTGGGGAGGAGGCAACTTACAGCATCTGTCCCAGGGAGCGCGGCTGTCACGGCCAGTGTAATCAATCAACATAAACATGGCTGCTTTCCTCTGCTGCTGCTGCTGCTGCTGCTGCTGCGAAATGTCACACACTCACCGGGCTGTGCGGGGCCACGTTGTGCTGCTGCTCCAGAACTTCACACGGGACAACTTTCCTCATGGAGCAGCGTCCGACCAGGGGATCACTGCTGCTGAATGATGGCGGGGGACGGCTCTGGCAGCGATTTGTCTCCCCTTCCAGCTCAATGATCAGACATGTTGAAATTCATCAGCCTGATCCTTCTTTTCTCTAACATTTAGGGCTTGTTCACACTATCCTTTTTTTGCTGCGGATTTTTCAGGTCCTGATTTGGAAAAACCGCAGTGCAAAACCGCGTTGGTTTTCCCTGCGCTTTTTTGTGCGGTTTCTTCTGCGGATTCCACTGCGGGTTTCCAACTGCACTTTCCTATTGGTGCAGGTGGAAAACCGTTGCGGAATCCGCAGACAGAATTGACATGCTACTTCTTTTTTTCCGCAGAAAATCCGCGCGGATTTTCAAGCGGAAAAAAAGCAAAGTGGGCACAGCGGATTTGGTTTTCCATAGGGTAACATTGTACTGTACCCTGCATGGAAAACGTCTGCGGATCCGCAGCTGCAAATCCGCTGCGGATCCGCAGCAAAAACCGCAGCGTGTGAACATAGCCTTACCATCAGGTGGGAAATACAAATACCCACACAGGCTCGGACTGGCCCTCAGGGTAACAGGGGAATCCTCCGGTGGGCCCCAGTGCACTGTGGGCCCCCAACCCCACTGTATGGGCAGTACTTGGCATAATTCTCTTGATTCACTCTGTACAGAAAAAAGCAGCCTCTGATCATTCATTAACCACGCTACCCAGTGTATTATTATATAGAGATATAGGTAAATTTGTGAATGAGGGTGGTGTAATATTTGTATACAGGTGAAAAGTGCCCCCCCCCCCCCAAAGTCAATGTTACTGGTGGGCCCTTAGCACCCCACTCCGACACCTTACCCACATGCAGATTAACTGGTCCCCCATTAAATGGGTTGTCCGCTCCTAGATAATCCCTGATTTATCAATTCAAGACCCTATAGAAAATAAAAACAAACTTTCCTCACCTCCCCCAGCAGCGCCGTTCCTGCATGGTTGGGGCTACTATTCAATGTTATAGTTCTGGGTCACATGACCAAAGCAGCCGATCAACCGGAAGTGATTGACTGCAGCTCATCAATATTCCACTGTCCGAAAAGTAAAGGCTTCAGTGTGCAGATAGGGAGAGACCTGTCAAACAACTGGAGCAGCACAGGGAGAAGCCCGCCGGGGGTGCACCGGACTAGTCAGGGGTCTCCATGTACTCCCCAGATTATAGTAGGATTTTCAAACCAAATTTTCTCTGAAACACAGAGTAGTAAAAAACAGTCAGTATCTGGTGTGCCCACCATTGGCCTCACGCAGTGCAGCACATCTCCTTCACATAGAGGTGATCAGATTGTGGGATATTGGCCCCCTCCCCAATGGCTGGGACGAAGTTGCTGGATATTGGCAGAAGCTTGACCACGCTGTCCTATACGCCGATCTAGAGTGTCCAGCATGCCCAATGGGTGACATGTCCGGTGAGTATGCTGCCACGCAAGAACTTCGCACCTCATTGTTCTGCCCTATACCTTGAAGATACCAATAGTGCCGAATGGACCCGGTAACTATAATCATGAGACCTAGCCAGTGTAGCTCATGTCGGCATGCTAGGAGCTGAAGTTTTACCTCAGAAGGCAGCACATGGTGTAGAGACCATTGCAGTAGCCCATACCTGTAGTATCTAGGATGGAAAATACAATAAAATACACTTTATTTTGTCCTTTGTGCAGTAATGCTTCTCTGTTATATAATGGATTTTCATCTGTATTGATAATTTAATGATCGTTCAGATCTGCTGTAAAGCGAGTGCCACAGCTCGGCCTACAGCACCTACATAATGATAGCAAAGAAAGGGCGCCACCTAGTGGTCAGATTACGCTGCTTATTTCATTCCACTATTTCCCCGACTGCTTATATAGTACATTATTAGTAGTAGTAGACATTTTTATAGCACCATTTATTCCATGGCGCTTTACATGTGAAAAGGGGCAAATATAGACAAGTACAATAAACATGAGCAAAAAACAAGGCACACAGGTACAGATTAGAAGGAGAGAGGACCCTGCTCGCGAGGGCTCACAGTCTGCAGGGGATGGGTGAGGATACACTAGGAGAGGGTAGAGCTGGTCATGCGGCGGTTCAGTAGGTTGAGGATCACTGCAGGTTGTAGGCTTGTCGGAAGAGGTGGGTCTTCAGGTTCTTTTTGAAGGTTTCTATGGTAGGTGAGAGTCTGATGTGTTGTGGTAGAGAGTTCCAGAGTATGGGGGAAGCACAGGAGAAGTCTTGGATGCGGTTGTAGGAAGAAGAGATAAGAGGGGAGTAGAGAAGGAGATTCCTTGAGAGGATCGGAGGTTACGTGTAGGTAAGCAGCGGGAGACGAGATCACAGATGTATGGAGGACACAGGTTGTGGATGGCTTTTTTATGTCATAGGCTGGAGTCACACTAGAGAGAAATACAGACGAGAGCTATGCGAGAAAAAAATCGCATATAACTCGGACCAATGTTAATCTATGGGACAGCTCCCATCATCCGTTGTTTTCTCGGCCGTATTATACGTGTGTACTAAATCGCAGCATGCTGCGATTGACACCGTATTACACCCAAAATACACCAATGCAAGTCTATGGGTGCAAGAAAAATCCTCACACCGCACGGACCATCAGTGTGACTTGTGAGAATTATGCATCGGTGTCCTATAGAAAAGCCGGCAATTCAGTGCGGTGTAATGTAAAATCACACTGTCCCACAAAAAAAAGCAGCATCATTCACCAGCAGTGACATCATCACCGGCTTTTTCCCACGGTCCAGAGGTCACCTCAGTTCAGGTCAGCCGTGATGATGTCACCTCTGGTGAATGATGCTGCGCTCTCTGCAGCTCGTTCATGTCACGGTTCTTAGAGTGGATCCACTGGATCGTGGGGCCGACCGATCCCGGGCGAGTAGACCAGATGAACCACCAGATGAAACCACCCCCTATACAGGGAGCATTAGGAGCAGGCCCGGGGGGAAGGTATACCACAATAGCTAGTACCAGGGACTGGCACGTAGGAGACAGAGAAACCAAGATGGCGCAGACTGTTCTCTGGGAAATGCACAGGAGTCCGGAAAGAAGCAGAGCGCGCATCGGGTAGTGTGCAGGAGACCAGGGCAGAGCAGAGTGCGCACCTGGTAGTGTGCAGGAGACCAGGGCAGAGCAGAGCACGCATCGGGTAGTGTGCAGGAGACCAGGGCAGAGCAGAGCACGCATCGGGTAGTGTGCAGGAGACCAGGGCAGAGCAGAGCGCGCACCTGGTAGTGTGCAGGAGACCAGGGCAGAGCAGGACACGCATCGGGTAGTGTGTGGGAGACCAGGGCAGAGCAGAGCGTGCACCTGGTAGTGTGCAGGAGACCAGGGCAGAGCAGGACACGCATCGGGTAGTGTGTGGGAGACCAGGGCAGAGCAGAGCGCGCATCGGGTAGTGTGCAGGAGACCAGGGCAGAGCGCGCATCGGGTAGTGTGCAGGAGACCAGGGCAGAGCAGAGCGCGCATCGGGTAGTGTGCAGGAGACCAGGGCAGAGCAGAGCGCGCATCGGGTAGTGTGCAGGAGACCAGGACACAGCAGAGCGCGCACCTGGTAGTGTGCAGGAGACCAGGGCAGAGCGTGCACCTGGTATTGTGCAGGAGACCAGGGCAGAGCAGAGCACGCATCGGGTAGTGTGCAGGAGACCAGGGCAGAGCAGAGCGCGCATCGGGTAGTGTGCAGGAGACCAGGGCAGAGCAGAGCGCGCACCTGGTAGTGTGCAGGAGACCAGGGCAGAGCGTGCACCTGGTAGTGTGCAGGAGACCAGGGCAGAGCAGGGAACGCATCGGGTAGTGTGCAGGAGACCAGGGCAGAGCAGAGCGCGCATCGGGTAGTGTGCAGGAGACCAGGACAGAGCAGAGCGCGCATCGGGTAGTGTGCAGGAGACCAGGGCAGAGCAGATCGCGCATCGGGTAGTGTGCAGGAGACCAGGGCAGAGCAGAGCGCGCACCGGGTAGTGTGCAGGAGACCAGGGCAGAGCAGAGCGTGCGACAGGTAGTGTGCAGGAGACCAGGACAGAGCAGAGGACGCACCTGGTAGTGTGCAGGAGACCAGGGCAGAGCGTGCACCTGGTAGTGTGCAGGAGATTAGGGGAGAGCAGAGCGTGCATCGTGTAGTGTGCGGGAGACCAGTACAGAGCAGAGCGTGCACCGGGTAGTGTGCGGGAGACCAGAGCAAAGCGTGCACTGGGTAGTGTGTGGGAGACCAGGGCAGAGCAGAGCGTGCACCAGGTAGTGTGTGGGAGACCAGGGCAGAGCAGAGCATGCACCGGGTAGTGTGCGGGAGACCAGGGCAGAGCAGAGCGTGCATCGTGTAGTGTGCGGGAGACCAGGGAAGAACAGAGCGCGCACTATGTAGTGTGCGGGAGACCGGGACAAAGCAGGGAGCGCACTGTGTAGTGTGCTGGAGACCGGGGCAAAGTAGAGTATGCACTATAAGGAGTGTGCCGAGACCTGGGACACAACAGTACAGAGCATGCACCAAAGTGAATCACCAGGCGCTGATGTGAGGGAGAGAGCACCAGAAATACTGACGCCAGACACAGCAGAGGAGGGCACTTCCGGTTCAAGACACCTGGAAACAAATCGAAGGAATCCAGCAAGCGTGCGCTCTCAGCCTAAGGAGACACACGGCGCAGGCACCCACCGCAGATGGACCGGGAGGTACGCAAGCCTGGGAACACCTGGCGCGACTCCATACCACCAGCACAGGAGGACTGAGGAGCGGCGGCGGGTTTTCAGCCGGGACGGTCGCATATTGGCACCATCCTGGCTGAAAACTATTTAGCCCCCAGACTTAGATTACAGCGTGGGACAAAATGATGGACAGGTATGGTACATTGTTGGTTTATTATTTTATTTTTATTACAAGAGATCGAGGGCGTTGCATGTGTAGGGGATGTGATAATAATATTGTCTCTTTTTCTCCCCAATCCCTGTTTACATATCGAATTTCATTTATGTCTTCATACACGGTGGTACTGCTACACATAAAGTGTATTACCACTTGCTATACCTTATGTGTATTACTCTTGTTGTATATATGTCATTGTTACATGTATTTGCACATTTACACTGTTGTTAGGGAAAGAAAGTGCCCTGGGCCAGTATATTGTTAGGGGAGCAGTACCTCAAGTTGGCCACTAGATGGGGGCATCATAGGTATAGGTATAGCATAGCATTGCCTAGGGAATAGTTAAGATAGGAGGGGCACGATGGGATAAGACAGTTAGGTCTTCCTGTTTAATTCAGTTGGAGCCTGGGTGCCCGTGCAGCTCACAGAGGGCTGGCTGGCCCAGGGTACATCGTGCTCCGCAACGTTCTTCTAAGAAGAGTGGGCCCAGCAGCAATGTCCAGGGGCCAGAATAAGGAACAGAGGGTGCAGCAACTACAGGAACAGCAGTGCAGTATAAGTGGGACTGCAGCTGCTGGAGAGAAGAAGGCTAAGCGGAGTGGGGAAAGTGCACCAAGATGTGGCAGGTTTTTGCGTGGGCCGCTATCTTGAGGACCAGGGTGAAATGGCAGGGAATACCCCCACGAAAGGCAGAAATACTGGACATTGAGGACACTGAGGGACCGTATAGTACGGACCGTCCCAAAGGCAGGCTTAGCGACGGAGAGAAGAGGCAAGGGACAGAGAGATCGTTGCCTAATGCTGTAATTGAGTGTGCCCTGGATAACGTGCTGAGTAAAAAAGTTGAAGATGAAGTGAAACCGGACTGTGACTCTTTATTCTTGAAATCGTCTGCAGAGATAACAGTCCTGTACCGGGAAAACCCTGATGGCGCAGAGGAGCAGCACCGAGGTAGTTTAAAGGGACGGGGCCAGCGAGTGATACAGGGATTACTGTCGGCCATGACTACTGCCCTGGAGCCCTGACCCCTACACTTGGCATAGTCGGCAGAATGTCACTGCTCCATATGGTGAAGCAGACGCGGAGGAGAAGATAGGAAAGACTGATTAACGTGACTAATGCTGAAACTCCGGGAGGAATAGATGCCCTGGAGGTAACAAGAATACTGGAAATTACTGCAAATTCATCAAGGACTGACACTCTAATTTTGACTAAAATGGCGGCCTTGGAGTCGGCGGTGGGTGGCGACAAAGAAGAAGACAACAGTAAGGACCCCACCTCTCGTGGGCGTAACAGAGCAAAGTTGGTGCCAAAATCCACATGCCAGTATTCCGCAGTCCACCCCCAGTGGGTGTGGTTGAAGAAAAGAAAACCTTGCCCTCCACTACAGAATTCCAGCAAATGGGTGGAGCCGCTGGAAGCAACCCTACTCTGGATCGGGTGGGGCCTGGAAGAAAACTCTGTGTGCAGCTGTGGCCTAGGCCACATTGGATAGAGGTGGCGGCAGGAGGACATAAGAACCCAGTCCGCCAGACAGTGGGAAGAAATCGCAGAGCACCCCACTTACCAGCGCCGAGAGAGTTCTTCAGCGCAGAGTCGGCAGCCGGCAAAGTCCACATCGTCCCGCAGGCCAGAGACATCGCAAGCGTAGCAGTCCTCTTCACGTTCACTGGAGCCAGAACATCTTGCTGAGCCAACGTTGCGGTGCCAGGAGGAGGAACCTTGTCATCCGGATCCAAAGTTGTTAACTCAGCGGGTACTGGAAACAATGACTGTCCTGGAGGAACCAACGCTGGAAACCGAGTATGAGCCGGAGCCCCATTTGTCAACACCAGAGTGCGCAGCCACCACCGAGAAAGAATACAGCAGGACCAGGATGAGCGTGGTCAGCGACAGCAAGCAGGAGGGGGTGAGTGTACCTCGGTCCTGTATCTCAGAAGGCTGGTCCATACCCCAGTCCCTCACCCCAGGGGCCTGGCCTGTCACCTGGCCTCCGATCCCGGGTAGTGAGTCCCTGCATAGCTGTCCCGCGACTCAAGGCCAGTCCCCAGCTCACCAGATTCAGGAGGCACAGTTGGCACCTGTCTCCCAGTTCATGAATGGCCTGATTCTGCCTCCCTTCTGTCATTGTGGTGACAGGAGGACAGGACACCTGCGGCTGCAGGGTCCTGTACTGGAGTACGGGCACAGAGCCCGATGTGGAGTGGAGCAGCACGGGATGCGTGCCGCTGAAGAAAAAGTTTGCTGTCTGTATGTCTTGTTGTGCTGTTGCACCTAAAAAGCTTATGGGAGGACTGTTCTGCGTCCTACAGGGTAAAGGAAAAGCCCTGATGTTTTCTCCTGAAAGGATGGGGGAGTTACATGGCCAAAACTGGTCATAAGGACATTTTCTTTAATTTTTATATTTTTGTTTTTCCCTAGAGGACTGCGAGCTGGGTGTTTTTATCTGGAGCCTGTGGACTCTTTTTGTTTTTTGCACCGTTGTGCCCCTTCTGCTGGAAAGCAGGACTTCTTAAAGAACTGTGCTTTAAGACACAGGAGTACCACAGACAAAGAAAGTGTATTACCACTGTGTATAAGAGTATTGCTATACCTTATGTGTATTCCTCTTGTTGTATATGTCTGATTGTTACATGTATTTGCACATTTAAACTGCTATGGAAAGTATGTGCCTCGGGCCAGTATAGTGTTAGGGAAGCAGTACCTCAAGTTGGCCACTAGATGGCATCATAGGTATAGTTATAGCATAGCATTGCCTAGGGAATAGTTAAGATAGGAGGGGCACGATGGGATAAGACAGTAAGGTCTTCCTGTTTAGTTCAGTTGGGGCCTGGGGGCCTGTGCAACTCACAGAGGGCTGGCTGGCCCAGGGCACTCTGTGCTCCTCAATGTTCTTCTAAGAAGAGTAGGCCCAGCAGCAATATCCAGGGGGCCAGAATAAGGAACAGAGTGTTGTGAATTTGGATTTTGGGCTCCCCCGGTGGCTACTGGTGGAATTGAACTGGTGTCTTCATCTTCTCTGTTCACCTGTTCCCATCAAGATGTGGGAGTCGCTATATAACCTTGCTGCTCTGTTAGTTGCTTGCCGGTCATCAATGTTATCAGAAGCCTCTCTGTGCTTGTTCCTGCTCCTAGACAACTACTAGATAAGTTGGACTCTTGTCCATGTTTGTTTTTGCATTTTGTTCCAGTTCACAGCTGTAGTTTCGTTACTGTGTCTGGAAAGCTCTTGTGAACGGGAATTGCCACTCTGGTGTTATGAGTTAATGCCAGAGTTTTAAAGTAATTTCTGGATGGTGTTTTTGATAGGGTTTTCGGCTGACCATGAAAGTGTCCTTTCTGTCTTCTGCTATGTAGTAAGTGGACCTCAAATTTGCTAAACCTATTTTCATACTACGTTTGTTATTTCATCTCAACTCACCGCCAATACATGTGGGGGGCCTCTGTCTCCTTTCGGGGTATTTCTCTAGAGGTGAGCTAGGACTAATATTTTCCTCTGCTAGCTTTATTTAGTCCTCCGGCTGGGCTGGGCATCTAGAATCAACGTAGGCATGCTACCCGGCCACTGCTAGTTGTGCGTTAGGTTTAGTTCATGGTCAGCTTAGTTCCCATCTTCCAAGAGCTAGTTCCTATATATGCTTATGCTATGTTCTCTTGCCATTGAGATCATGACAGTTTGACCGGCCCGCAAAGTGTTAATTGTTTGGGCTGAAGCAGGAGGAAAAGAAGTGTTGAAGGGAAATTTATTTTTTTTTCCCCTCAGAGTTTTGCTGCCTAGCCCTTAATTGCTGTCTAGCTGCTTCTTACCTCCTCTTAACCCTTGAATGGCTCTGTGTCCACCTGTTTGTAATGGATCTTCAGAGTGTAACTGCAGGTTTGAATAATCTCGCCACGAAGGTACAAAATTTGCAAGATTTTGTTTGTCATGCACCTGTATCTGAGCCGAGAATTCCTTTGCCGGAATTTTTCTCGGGGAATAGATCCGGGTTTCAGAATTTTCGAAATAATTGCAAATTATTTTTGTCTCTGAAATCTCGCTCTGCCGGAGACCCTGCACAGCAGGTCAGGATTGTGATTTCCTTGCTCCGGGGCGACCCTCAAGACTGGGCTTTTTCATTGACACCAGGGGATCCTGCGTTGCTCAATGTGGATGCGTTTTTTCTGGCCTTGGGGTTGCTTTATGACGAACCTCATTTGGAGCTTCAGGCAGAAAAAACTTTGATGTCCCTATCTCAGGGGCAAGATGAAGCGGAAATTTACTGCCAAAGATTCCGTAAATGGTCTGTGCTTACTCAGTGGAATGAGTGCGCCCTGGCGGCGACTTTCAGAGAGGGTCTCTCTGATGCCATTAAGGATGTTATGGTGGGGTTCCCTGTGCCTGCGGGTCTGAATGAGTCCATGACAATGGCTATTCAGATCGATAGGCGTTTGCGGGAGCGCAAACCAGTGCACCATCTGGCGGTGTCCACTGAGAAGTCGCCAGAGAGTATGCAGTGTGATAGAATTCTGTCCCGAAGCGAGCGGCAGAATTTTAGACGGAAAAATGGGTTGTGTTTCTATTGTGGTGATTCTACTCATGTTATATCAGCATGCTCTAAGCGCACTAAAAAGCTTGGTAAATCTGTTTCCATTTGCACCTTACCGTCTAAATTTATTCTATCTGTGACCCTGATTTGCTCTTTGTCATCTATTACCACGGACGCCTATGTCGACTCTGGCGCCGCTTTGAGTCTTATGGATTGGTCCTTTGCCAAACGCTGTGGGTATGATTTAGAGCCTTTGGAGACTCCTATTCCTCTGAAGGGGATTGACTCCACCCCATTGGCTAATAATAAACCACAATACTGGACACAAGTAACTATGCGTATTAATCCGGATCACCAGGAGATTATTCGCTTTCTGGTGCTGTATAATCTACATGATGATTTGGTGCTAGGATTGCCTTGGCTGCAATCTCACAACCCAGTCCTCGACTGGAGAGCTATGTCTGTGTTGAGCTGGGGATGTAAGGGGGCTCATGGGGATGTACCTGTGGTTTCCATTTCATCATCCATTTCCTCTGAAATTCCTGAGTTCCTGTCTGACTATCGTGACGTCTTTGAAGAATCCAAGCTTGGTTCGTTACCTCCGCACCGAGAGTGCGATTGTGCCATAGATTTAATCCCGGGTAGTAAATACCCAAAGGGTCGTTTATTTAATCTGTCTGTGCCTGAACATGCTGCTATGCGAGAATATATAAAGGAGTCCTTGGAAAAGGGACATATTCGTCCATCGTTATCTCCCTTAGGAGCCGGTTTTTTCTTTGTGTCAAAAAAAAGACGGCTCTTTGAGACCATGTATTGATTATCGGCTTTTGAATAAAATCACTGTTAAATATCAATACCCATTGCCGTTGCTGACTGATTTGTTTGCTCGCATAAAGGGGGCCAAGTGGTTCTCTAAGATTGACCTTCGTGGGGCGTATAATTTGGTGCGAATCAGGCAGGGGGATGAGTGGAAAACCGCATTTAATACGCCCGAGGGCCACTTTGAGTATTTAGTGATGCCTTTTGGTCTTTCTAATGCTCCGTCAGTTTTCCAGTCCTTTATGCATGATATTTTTCGCGATTATTTGGATAAATTTATGATTGTGTATCTGGATGATATTCTGATTTTTTCGGATGACTGGGACTCTCATGTCCAGCAAGTCAAGAGGGTTTTTCAGGTTTTGCGGTCTAATTCTTTGTGTGTGAAGGGTTCTAAGTGTGTTTTTGGGGTACAGAGGATTTCCTTTTTGGGATATATTTTTTCCCCCTCTTCCATTGAAATGGATCCTGTCAAGGTTCAAGCTATTTGTGATTGGACGCAGCCCTCTTCTCTTAAGAGTCTTCAGAAATTTTTGGGCTTTGCTAACTTTTATCGTCGATTTATTGCTGGTTTTTCGGATATTGCTAAGCCATTGACCGATTTGACTAAGAAGGGTGCTGATGTTGCTGATTGGTCCCCTGATGCTGTGGAGGCCTTTCGGGAGCTTAAGCGCCGTTTTTCCTCTGCCCCTGTGTTGCGTCAGCCTGATGTTGCTCTACCTTTTCAGGTTGAGGTCGACGCTTCTGAGATCGGAGCTGGGGCAGTGTTGTCGCAGAAAAGTTCTGACTGCTCCGTGATGAGGCCTTGTGCCTTCTTTTCCCGTAAATTTTCGCCCGCTGAGCGGAATTATGATGTTGGGAATTGGGAGCTTTTGGCCATGAAGTGGGCTTTTGAGGAGTGGCGCCATTGGCTTGAGGGGGCTAGACATCAGGTGGTGGTATTGACTGACCACAAAAATTTGATTTATCTTGAGACCGCCAGGCGCCTGAATCCTAGACAGGCGCGCTGGTCATTATTTTTCTCTCGGTTTAATTTTGTGGTGTCATACCTACCGGGTTCTAAGAATGTTAAGGCGGATGCCCTTTCTAGGAGTTTTGAGCCTGACTCGCCTGGTAACTCTGAGCCCACAGGTATCCTTAAGGATGGAGTGGTATTGTCAGCCGTTTCTCCAGACCTGCGGCGGGCCTTGCAGGAGTTTCAGGCGGAGAGACCTGATCGTTGCCCACCTGATAAACTGTTTGTTCCTGATGATTGGACCAGTAGAGTCATCTCTGAGGTTCATTCTTCTGCGTTGGCAGGTCATCCTGGCATTTTTGGTACCAGGGATTTGGTGGCAAGGTCCTTCTGGTGGCCTTCCCTGTCACGAGATGTGCGAGGCTTTGTGCAGTCTTGTGACGTTTGTGCTCGGGCCAAGCCTTGTTGTTCTCGGGCTAGTGGATTATTGTTGCCCTTGCCTATTCCTAAGAGGCCTTGGACGCACATCTCGATGGATTTTATTTCAGATCTGCCTGTTTCTCAGAAGATGTCTGTCATCTGGGTGGTGTGTGACCGTTTTTCTAAGATGGTCCATTTGGTTCCTCTGCCCAAGTTACCTTCTTCTTCCGAGTTGGTTCCTCTGTTTTTTCAAAATGTTGTTCGTTTGCATGGTATTCCTGAGAATATCGTTTCTGACAGAGGGACCCAATTCGTGTCTAGATTTTGGCGGGCATTCTGTGCTAGGATGGGCATAGATTTATCTTTTTCGTCCGCTTTCCATCCTCAGACGAATGGCCAGACCGAGCGGATTAATCAGACCCTGGAGACATATCTGAGGTGTTTTGTGTCTGCTGACCAGGATGATTGGGTTGCTTTTTTGCCATTGGCGGAGTTCGCTCTCAATAATCGGGCCAGCTCTGCCACTTTGGTGTCCCCGTTTTTCTGTAATTCGGGGTTTCATCCTCGATTTTCCTCTGGTCAGGTGGAATCTTCGGATTGTCCTGGAGTGGATGCTGTGGTGGAGAGATTGCATCAGATCTGGGGGCAGGTGGTGGACAATTTGAGGTTGTCCCAGGAGAAGACTCAGCTTTTTGCCAACCGCCACCGTCGTGTTGGTCCTCGGCTTTCTGTTGGGGATTTGGTGTGGTTGTCTTCTCGTTTTGTCCCTATGAGGGTCTCTTCTCCTAAGTTTAAGCCTCGGTTTATCGGCCCGTATAAGATATTGGAGATTCTTAACCCTGTTTCCTTCCGTTTGGACCTCCCTGCATCCTTTTCTATTCATAACGTTTTTCATCGGTCATTATTGCGCAGGTATGAGGTACCGGTTGTGCCTTCCGTTGAGCCTCCTGCTCCGGTGTTGGTTGAGGGTGAGTTGGAGTACGTTGTGGAGAAAATCTTGGACTCTCGTGTTTCCAGACGGAGACTCCAGTATCTGGTCAAGTGGAAGGGATACGGCCAGGAGGATAATTCTTGGGTGAATGCATCTGATGTTCATGCCTCCGATCTGGTTCGTGCCTTTCATAGGGCCCATCCTGATCGCCCTGGTGGTTCTGGTGAGGGTTCGGTGCCCCCTCCTTGAGGGGGGGGTACTGTTGTGAATTTGGATTTTGGGCTCCCCCGGTGGCTACTGGTGGAATTGAACTGGTGTCTTCATCTTCTCTGTTCACCTGTTCCCATCAAGATGTGGGAGTCGCTATATAACCTTGCTGCTCTGTTAGTTGCTTGCCGGTCAACAATGTTATCAGAAGCCTCTCTGTGCTTGTTCCTGCTCCTAGACAACTACTAGATAAGTTGGACTCTTGTCCATGTTTGTTTTTGCATTTTGTTCCAGTTCACAGCTGTAGTTTCGTTACTGTGTCTGGAAAGCTCTTGTGAACGGGAATTGCCACTCTGGTGTTATGAGTTAATGCCAGAGTTTTAAAGTAATTTCTGGATGGTGTTTTTGATAGGGTTTTCGGCTGACCATGAAAGTGTCCTTTCTGTCTTCTGCTATGTAGTAAGTGGACCTCAAATTTGCTAAACCTATTTTCATACTACGTTTGTTATTTCATCTCAACTCACCGCCAATACATGTGGGGGGCCTCTGTCTCCTTTCGGGGTATTTCTCTAGAGGTGAGCTAGGACTAATATTTTCCTCTGCTAGCTTTATTTAGTCCTCCGGCTGGGCTGGGCATCTAGAATCAACGTAGGCATGCTACCCGGCCACTGCTAGTTGTGCGTTAGGTTTAGTTCATGGTCAGCTTAGTTCCCATCTTCCAAGAGCTAGTTCCTATATATGCTTATGCTATGTTCTCTTGCCATTGAGATCATGACAACAGAGGGTGCAGCAGCTACAGGAACAGCAGTGCAGTATAAGTGGGACTGCAGCTGCTGGAGAGAAGAAGGCTAAGTGGAGTGGGAGAAAGTGCACCAAGATGTGGCAGGTTTTTGCTTGGGCCGCTATTCTGAGGACCGGGTTAAGACGGCAGGGAATACCCCCACGAAAGGCAGAAATACTGGACATTGAGGACACTGAGGGACCGCATAGTACGGACCGTCCCAAAGGCAGGCTTAGCGATGGAGAGAAGAGGCAAGGGACAGAGAGATCGTTGCCTAGTGCTGTAATTGAGTGTGCCCTGGATAGCGTTGTGCTGAGTAAACAAGTTGAAGTGAAACCGGACTGTGACTCTTTATTCTTGGAATCGTCTGCAGAGGTAACAGTCCCGTACTGGGAAAAACCTGATGGAGCAGAGGAGCAGCACCGAGGTACTTTAAAGGGACGGGGCCAGCAGGTGATACAGGGATTACTGTCGGCCATGACTACTGCCCTGGAGCCCTGACCCCTACACATGGATTAGGAGAAATAATAAAATGGGAAAACTGTGTGATGTTTTATTTCATTAAAAGACTTTATTCTGGCAGTGTCTTTATTTAACATATAACAATAGGATTAGTAATGGATAGGTGTCTTATAGACGCCACTCCATTACTAAGCTGTGGACTTGATGTCACCTGAAAGGTGACTCCAACCCCACAAATATTACCCCACTTGCCAGTGTAATAAGGTGCAGGGTTGAGTATGTCACCAGGGAACAGACAGACCAACTGTTGAGGGTAATTTATTAACAGGAGTAAGATTCTCCTCGCAGGGAGTAAACAGGGGGTTAATAGAGATAAAGCAAAACAGTAAACAGTTAAGCGGAATCAAAAGGGTTAACAAGTGTTCTTGTAACTTATCAGTCCAGGGAGGTCTTGACTAGAGGGTCCTAGTTCCAACGTGGGTACAGTCACCAGCAGCGCTTGAAGATCCTGAAGTCTCTCCTCTGTCTCCTGGAGACTCCGGGGTTAAGTCTCTGCAGCCTATTCTCAAAGTGAAATTGAAAGCAGGAAGTCACACAGCCACTCTGCTGCGAGTCTCTGTATATTGGGCTGACAGTCTCTCTCTCTGCAGCACGAATACACACACACTGAGTAGTTTACTTTGTCACACTCAGGGGTCCTGGCTTGTCAGTGCGGTCACTGGGGCTGCGCGCTCAGGTCACTGTAAGGGGATACGTCTTCTCTGATTATGGAGGCTTCCAAGTCCACACTCTCACATCCAGCCTTCACTACGGCTGGTATCTCAGCCTCAGTGCCCTCACGGGGAGCACTGTCTCATGGGGAGCGCGGCGCTGCAGCCTGCTTTCTCTCTCGCGCGCTGTCCCCTCTGTCTGATGCGCTCTGCTCTCCCGCTCTTTTCTGACCACACCCCCCTCTCTTCCTCTCTGCCCCCAGCAGTCACATGGTCCCTTCTGTCCAGGGCAGAAAGTCTTCCCCCCGACAACCCAGCTGTCTGACTAAGTGGTTCCAGGTAAGGAGCAGGGAAAGCAACCTCTTTATACCACCACTACAGGGCAAGTGGGAAGAGCCAGGCAAAGCGCCAGAAAAGGCACATCTAAGTTGGTAAGGAAGGAAACACCATGAAAGAAATAGCGTGTGCGTGAGGCCGGGGTCACACTTGCGAATTCAATGCGAGTCTCTCGCATCAATATCCTGCACAGCCGCCAGCACTCGGGACCGGAGCGTGCAGTTGCATGTATTTCTATGCAGCCACACACTCCAGTCCTGAGTGTCAGCGACTGTGCCGGGTATTGATACAAGAGACTCGTGCGAGTTTCTCGCATTGAACTCGCAAGTGTGACCCCGGCTTCACACACAGACTCTATTTTTTTTCATGGTGTTTCCTTCCTTACCAGCTAAAGTTGTGTTGGATATGCCCTGGTTGGTGAAACACAATCCTACCATCAGTTGGGCGACTTGCAAGGTTAAGTCTTGGGGGAAATTTTGTTTTTCTAGTTCTTTATCTAAATCCCTGGCATCTATGAGATCTTTTCTTCCAGATTTTATTCAGGATTTTGAGGATATTTTTTCTCAGACTGAATGTGAAGTTCTTCTCCCGCATAGGTCATATGATTGTGCTATCAAATTTAATCTGTTTAACCTCTTTCTTCCGGAAAGAGATGCCTTGAAAGAGTACATTCAAAAAAGTCTCTCCAAGAGTCACATAAGGCCTTCCACCTCACCATTCACCAAGGGATTTTTCTTTATTAAGAAAAAACAGAGACAGAGACTAATAAGATTACTATATGTAATTCATACTCATTACCTGTTATTCGTGATCTGTTTAATCAACTAGTGGGGGCGAAGTGGTTTGAGGAGCATATAACTTTATACATGTTAGCCAAAGTGATGAGTGGAAGACTGCCGTCAATACACCCGAGGGTCACTTTGAAAGCTTGGTGGTGCCATTCGGTTTGCCCAATGCTCCTGATGTGATTCAGAACTTTATAAATTATATTTTTTCTTCTTTGGTGGGTAGATTTATGATGATATACTTGGATGATATCTTGATTTAGTCAGGTTCTCGTGAGGAGCAGCGGGAGCATGTTCAACAGGTGCTTCGGATTCTTCATGACAATCATTTGTTTGCCAAACTATAGATCAACTATCAATTTGAGGTGCAGCAGATTCAGTATTTGGGTCATTTAGTTTCTGCTAAAACTTTTCAGATGGATCAGATAGACAAAAACTCCCCCACTTTACTGTCCTCATCAGGAATGATAAATTGAATATCTTTGCTTCCAAAGTTAAGCGAGTGCACGTGTTGGGGAAAATTTCCTCATTAAAACAACCCGATGATATAGATTCATAGTTGTCAAAAATTATACAGTTATTTCTACCTGAACTTGGATTTTTTCATGTGGAATATGATTATCTGCGTGGATAGTGGTATTGGATTTCCACACAGGCTGCTGTTCCCTGTGCTAGAGTTATCATGCACAGAAATGCCAACATGTCATGAATATCATCATCCTCACTCGAAGGTGGCAATATACATCCAGCGTGATGAATTGTGGTGAGAGTTATACACATTCATACTGGTCATCCGCAAAGAGTTGACATGCAAATGTAATATTATCCCTACTAAATTTATGTTGCTTTTTAATTATTCTTTTTCTTTTTCCTTTACACGTTGTTTAATATTTCTAGATAGATTATTAAATTCACCATTATTTCTAAAATATTTTAATTTATCAAAAAAGCTCCTGATCAATTGGTCAGATTTTAAAACATTTTCCTGATGTTTCTAAATAATAAACAAGACTGTTTTCTTTGAAAATTTAGAAAACATATTGCTTCTTTCCTGCTGAATGGTTGCGTCACCAAAATCTCCTGCCAGATTTTTTTAAACTATGAGACCATTGGGTACTTGGGTATTTTATCATGCTCTAACCCCTTTACAATAAGTCGCCCGCCAGGGCTGTGGGGTACTCGGTACTGGGTCCGGTGTTCACAGGGGGATGTCACGGTGGCGACCCAGTCCGTGGCCCTGGGTGCCCATGTAAAAGGGGAAAGTCTTTAACCCCTTTCTGTCATCGGACGTACTATTCCGTCCATGTGGGGTGGGCCCTAATTCCCAAGGACGGAATAGTACATCCAGCACGATCGGCCGCGCTCACGGGGGGAGCGCGGCCGATCGCAGCCGGGTGTCAGCTGCCTATCGCAGCTGACATCCGGCACTATGTGCCAGGAGCGGTCACGGACCGCCCCCGGCACATTAACCCCCGGCACACCGCGATCAAACATGATCGCGGTGTGCCGGCGGTACAGGGAAGCATCGCGCAGGGAGGGGGCTCCCTGCGCGCTTCCCTGAGACCCCCGGAGCAACGCGATGTGATCGCGTTGCTCCGTGGGTCTCCTACCTCCTATCCCTGCAGGCCCCGGATCCAAAATGGCCGCGGGGCTGCATCCGGGTCCTGCAGGGATCACTTCCGGGTGCCGAGCAGGCTGCAGATGAAAGCTGCAGCCTGCACGGCTGTAAGTGAGATCGGAGATCTCACAGAGTGCTGTGCACACTGTGAGATCAGCGATCTGTAATGTCCCCCCCTGGGACAAAGTAAAAAAGTAAAAAAAATTCCCACATGTGTAAAAAAAAAATTTAAAAAAAAATTCCTAAATAAAGAAAAAAAATATATATTATTCCCATAAATACATTCCTTTATCTAAATAAAAAAAAAACAAACAATAAAAGTACACATATTTAGTATCGCCGCGTCCGTAACGACCCCACCTATAAATCTATATCACTAGTTAACCCCTGCAGTGAACACCGTAAAAAAAAAAAAAAAAAAAACGAGGCAAAAGACAACGCTTTATTCTCATACCGCCAAACAAAAAGTGCGATAACACGCGATCAAAAAGACGGATATAAATAAACATGGTACCGCTGCAAACGTCATCTTGTCCCGCAAAAAACGAGCCACCATATAGCATCATCAGCGAAAAAATAAAAAAGTTATAGTCCTCAGAATAAAGCGATGCCAAAATAATTATTTTTTCTATAAAATAGTTTTTATCGTATAGAAGCGCCAAAACATAAAAAAAATGATGTAAATGAGGTATTGCTGTAATCGTACTGACCCGAAGAATAAAACTGCTTTATCAATTTTACCAAACGCGGAACGGTATAAACGCCTCCCCCAAAAGAAATTCATGAATAGCTGGTTTTTGATCATTCTGCCTCACAAAAATCGGAATAAAAAGCGATCAAAAAATCTCCCGTGCCTGAACATGTTATCAATAAAAACGTCAACTCGTTCCGCAAAAAACAAGACCTCACATGACTCTGTGGACTCAAATATGGAAAAATTATAGCTCTCAAAATGTGGTAACGCAAAAAATATTTTTTGCAATAAAAAGCTTCTTTCAGTGTGTGACAGCCGCCAATCATAAAAATCCGCTAAAAAACCCGCTATAAAAGTAAATCAAACCCCCTTTCATCACCCCCTTAGTTAGGGAAAAATAAAAAAATTTAAAAAAATGTATTTATTTCCATTTTACCATTAGGGCTAGGGTTAGGGCTAGGGTTAGGGTTGGGGCTAGGGTTAGGGTTGGGGCTAGGGTTAGGGTTGGGGCTAGGGTTGGGGCTAGGGTTAGGGTTGGGGCTAGGGTTAGGGCAGGGGCTAGGGTTAGGGCTGGGGCTAGGGCTGGGACTAGGGTTGGGGCTAGGGTTAGGGTTGGGGCTAGGGTTGGGGCTAGGGTTAGGGTTGGGGCTAGGGTTAGGGTTGGGGCTAGGGTTAGGGCTACAGTTAGGGTTGGGGCTAAAGTTAGGGTTAAGGGTTGGGGCTAAAGTTAGGGTTAGGGTTTGGACTACATCTACGGTTGGGAATAGGGTTGGGATTAGGGTTAGGGGTGTGTCTGGGTTAGAGGTGTGGTTAGGGTTACCGTTGGAATTAGGGTTAGGGGTGTGTTTGGATTAGGGTTTCAGTTATAATTGGGGGGTTTCCACTGTTTAGGCACATCAGGGGCTCTCCAAACGCGACATGGCGTCCGATCTCAATTTCAGCCAATTCTGCGTTGAAAAAGTAAAACAGTGCTCCTTCCCTTCCGAGCTCTCCCGTGCGCCCAAACAGGGGTTTAACCCAACATATGGGGTATCAGCGTACTCGGAACACATTGGAGAACAACTTTTGGGGTCCAATTTCTCCTGTTACCCTTGGGAAAATACAAAACTGGAGGCTAAAAAATAATTTTTGTGGAAAAAAAATATTTTTTATTTGCATGGCTCTGCGTTATAAACTGTAGTGAAACAATTGGGGGTTCAAAGCTCTCACAACACATCTAGATGAGTTCCTTAGGGGGTCTACTTTCCAAAATGGTGTCACTTGTGGTGGGTTTCTACTGTTTAGGTACATTAGGGCCTCTGCAAATGCAATCTGACGCCTGCAAACCATTCCATCTAAGTCTGCATTCCAAATGGCGCTCCTTCCCTTCCGAGCCCTCCCATGCGCCCAAACAGTGGTTCCCCCCCACATATGGGGTATCAGCGTACTCAGGACAAATTGGACAACAACTTTTGGGGTCCAATTTCTCCTGTTACCCTTGGGAAAACACAAAACTGGGGGCTAAAAAATAATTTTGGGGTGAAAATGTTTGTGTTTTTTTTCACGGCTATGCGTTATAAACTGTAGTGAAACACTTGAGGGTTCAAAACTCTCACAACACATCTAGATGAGTTGCTTAGGGGGTCTACTTTCCAAAATGGTGTCACTTGTGGTTTTTTTTTACTGTTTAGGTACATTAGGGCTCTGCAAACGCAATGTGACGCCTGCAGACCATTCCATCTAAGTCTGCATTCAAAATGGCGCTCCATCCCTTCCGAGCCCTCCCATGCACCCAAACAGTGGTTCCCCCCCACATATGGGGTATCAGCGTACTCAGGACAAATTGGACAACAACTTTTGGGGTCCAATTTCTCCTGTTACCCTCAGGAAAATACAAAACTGGGGGCTAAAAAATAATTTTTGTGGGAAAAAAATGTTGTTGTTTTTTTTACGGCTCTGCATTATAAACTTCTGTGAAGCAGTTGGTGGGTCAAAGTGCTCCCTACACCTCTAGATAAGTTCCTTAGGGGGTTTACTTTCCAAAATGGTGTCACTTGTGGGGGGGTTTCAATGTTTAGGCACATCAGTGGCTCTCCAAACGCAACATGGCGTCCCATCTCAATTCCTGTCAATTTTGCAGTGAAAAGTCAAATGACGCTCCTTCCCTTCCGAGCTCTGCCATGCGCCCAAACAGTGGTTTACCCCCACATATGGGGTATCAGCGTACTCAGGACAAATTGTAAAACATCTTTTGGGGTCCAATTTCTTCTCTTACTCTTGGGAAAATAAAAAATTGGGGGTGAAAAGATAATTTTTGTGAAAAAATATGATTTTATATTTTTACGGTTCTGCATTATAAACTTCTGTGAAGCACTTGGTGGGTCAAAGTGCTCACCACACCTCTAGATAAGTTCCTTAGGGGGTCTACTTTCCAAAATGGTGTCACTTGTGGGGGGTTTCAATGTTTAGGCACATTAGTGGCTCTCCAAATGCAACATGGCGTCCCACCTCAATTCCTGTCAATTTTGCATTGAAAAGTCAAACGGCGCTCCTTCCCTTCCGAGCTCTCCCATGCGCCCAAACAGTGGTTTACCCCCACATATGGGGTATCAGCGTACTCAGGACAAATTGTACAACAACTTTTGGGGTCCAATTTCTTCTCTTACCCTTGGGAAAATAAAAAATTGGGGGTGAAAAGATAATTTTTGAGAAAAAATATGATTTTTTATTTTTACGGCTCTGCATTATAAACTTCTGTGAAGCACTTGGTGAGTCAAAGTGCTCACCACACCTCTAGATAAGCTCCTTAGGGGGTCTACTTTCCAAAATGGTGTCACTTGTGGGGGGTTTCAATGTTTAGGCATATCAGGGGCTCTCCAAACGCAACATGGTGTCCCATCTCAATTCCAGTCAATTTTGCATTGAAAAGTCAAATGGCGCTCCTTCGCTTCCGAGCTCTGTCATGCGCCCAAACAGTGGTTTACCCCCACATATGGGGTATTGGCGTACTCAGGACAAATTGTACAACATCTTTTGGCGTCCATTTTCTCCTGTTACCCTTGGTAAAATAAAACAAATTGGAGCTGAAGTAAATTTTGTGTGAAAAAAAAGTTAAATGCTCATTTTTATTTAAACATTCCAAAAATACCTGTGAAACACCTGAAGGGTTAATAAACTTCTTGAATGTGGTTTTGAGCACCTTGAGGGGTGCAGTTTTTAGAATGGTGTCACACTTGGGTATTTTCTATCATATAGACCCCTCAAAATTACTTCAAATGTGATGTGGTCCCTAAAAAAAAAATGGTGTTGTGAAAATGAGAAATTGCTGGTCAAATTTTAACCCTTATAACTCCCTAACAAAAAAAAATTTTGGTTCCAAAATTGGGCTGATGTAAAGTAGACATGTGGGAAATGTTACTTATTAAGTATTTTGTGTGACATATCACTGTTATTTAATTGCATAAAAATTCAAAGTTGAAAAATTGCAAAATTTTCAAAATTTTTGCCAAATTTCCGTTTTTTTCACAAATAAACGCAGGTAATATCAAAGAAATTTTACCACTATCATGAAGTACAATATGTCACGAGAAAACAATGTCAGAATCACAGGGATCCGTTGAAGCGTTCCAGAGTTATAACCTCATAAAGGGACAGTGGTCAGAATTGTAAAAATTGGCCCGGTCCATAACGTGCAAACCACCCTTGGGGGTGAAGGGGTTAAAGGGATTTAGTGACTAGAGTTTATGTTCGTGACGCCACCTGTGGTATTCAGTCAGTGGGGTCCTCTGGGGTGATGTTATGGCAGCTAGATGGTATAACTTCCCACAGGTGAAGTGCATCCCCAGGGCTCCCGGTGTGTAGATGAAAGATGGTGAATGGCGCAGTAAAGAATGAGGACACAGGTTTGCAGTCTCTTTACCTGGTTTACTAAAGACTTCAGGCAGCCACAGTCCAGGGTACCAGATCAAAGGACAGGCAGGGTCCGGCCGGCTTGGAAGCGAATCCAGAGTCCCATTTACCAGGTGGAGCTAAAAGCCTTCCTCTAGCGCGGTGGTGTTGTAGTCCCTTACTGCCTATAGCTTCACATAAGGTCCTCACAGTTCTTCCCTCTGTCCCCATATAAGATAGGACATAAACCCGTATGACTGGTGACTTGAGCCTTTTTACAGGGATTCTAGCACGCCCTGGGCTCTATGGGTGTCACCATGCCTCCTGGGTATTAAGGCGGACAGTTAACTTGCAGTTCAGTAAGTCGTAGAGTCCTTACAAACTCAGTGGTCTGGCTACTGGTTATCTGCGCCTCAGAGGGAGGCAGCCTGCTCTTAGCTGGTCTCCCCTGATGTCACTCTCCTGTGCTTCGCCCTCCTGTACGCTCACTGAACAATGTTCGGCTTTCTGTATGTCTCTTTCCAGGAGCTCTAGTACTTCGGACTACACAGCCCCTTCAGACCTTTTGACCCTCTAGGTCGGTCTGCTCTCTTCTCTGTCTCTCACAGTCTGACCTTTCTTTCCCTCCAAACCACAATATATAGGGGGAGTCACCTAGTAAAATAGAATCAAAAGCTCCGCCTTGTGGCCTGGAGTGTGAACATGTTGTGTGTATGGTGGTTACCTGATAAAAGATATCCTTCATCGCTTCCAAATGTAACATCACTCTCCCCGTGAGGAAAGCAATGGTACTGTGACGACCAGGACCCTGGGGCACCACAACAACATGCGCCATACATATAGTGCTCTGTGGGAGCTACATTCCCGCAAAGAGCAGTATATGTACAGCGCCGCGATCACGCGGGCTCACGCTGAGCACCTTGACGATCAGGTGCAGGTGTCAGCTCTATGTTACACCCTGAACCAATGGTCACAATCGGTGCTAGCAGCGATTGCAGGCGTTAACTCCTCTGATGCTACTGTCAATTGTAACAGCGACATCAAGGAGATCGCACATGGAGTGGGCTCCCTGTGTGCTTCCATCAGCACTAACAGATGGGATCATGGTCTCCATGGTGACCCCCAGTCGCAAGATAGCCGCAGGGTCTTTCAAGGAAGCTGGCTTGTAAGTGCCTGCTCAGATCAAGACCTGAGACGCCTTCTTCCCTACCTGTCAGATGCTGATCTGATGCTCTGCAGTGCAGAAGCATTGCAGGGTATTAGATCAGTGATTTGTTACTAAACAGTTATGTTCCATCCTGGGACAATGTAAAGAAGTTTTAAAAAAAATAATAAAAAATGTGAAAATATATATATATATATTTTTTAAATCCCCAAATAAAGAGCAAAAAAAATATTATTCCAATAGATACATTTATTTAAAAAAAAAAATTGCAAAAAAAGGATCACATATTTTGTATCACCAGATTCACCACGTCCGAAAAGATGCGCTTTCAAACTGTCCTACTAGTTAAAACCTTTGGTGAACACCGTAAAAAAAAAAAAAAAGAAGAGGCAAAAACAATATCATCATACTGCGGATCAAAAAGTGCAAAATCTACCAATCTACATAAAAATGGTAGAGCTGAAAACGTCATCTTGTCCCGCAAAAAACAAGCTGCCATACAGCTCCATCAGTAGAAAAGTAAAAAAGTTATACCTATCAGAATAAAGTGATGCAAAATGATTATTTTTTTCTATAAAATTGTTTTTATTGTGTACAAGTGCCAACTTATCGCTGTAATCAGACTGACCCAAAGTATAAAACTTCCTTATCAATTTTACCACACATTTTTGTTCATTCTACCCCCAAAAAATCGGAATATAAAGCGATAAGTGATCAAAAAATATCATGTGCCCGAAAATGGTTCCAATAAAAACATCAACCCGTTCACAAAAAGCAAGTCCTCACATAACTCTGTCGACCGAAATATTATAAAAATTATAGCTGTCTAAATATGGGGATGCAAAAACAGTAATAAAAAGCTTCTTTTAGTGTGTGTGACAGCAGCCAAACAAAAAAAATATATAAATCTGATATCTCTGTAATCGCACACCGACCCGAAAAATAAAGTTGTCTAATCACTTATACCATATGAGGAATGGCGTAAAAAAGAAATAAAACCAATTCTTCACCTGCTGCTGATTTTTTCATTCTGCCTCTCAAAGACTGCAATAAGGCACATTTATCATGTGCTCTGCACTGAGCGCTTACACCAGTGTTTCCGTTTAAATCTCTGAAAGATGCGATTCAGTCAGAACCCCCAGCAGAACATTCCCTATAATGAGGCAGATAGAGGCAAAGTGGATGCCATCTGACCTGTGATCCAGCAATGTCCATCTATTTAGGCAAGCATAAAAATTCGGTTGACCACAGTTTTGTGCACTTCTGAAAAGAAGAACACAGCTGAACAGAGGCCAGACGGAGTCCAGAGTAACTCTGCTGCCTCATAGTGAATGGATGCCTCAGGGGTTTCATCTGAATCACGATTTAGATGGAAACCCCGAAGTAAGTGCTCAGCGTAGAGTGCAGAATAAATGTGATCCCAAAAATTGTGTAAAATGTTCCCAATAAAAGCTTCCACTCAATCCACTAAAAAAACAAGTGCCCACTCAGGTCCGCCATCTGTTCACGGAAATACAGGGTGCTTCCTCACTCTGGAAAAGCTATAGGCTTTTCGGCCCTCAAAAGAAATTCAACAAATTCTCCACTCCCAAATCCAAATGCCCCCCCACCCTTCTGAGCCCCAGTGTGTCTAAACCACATTTAGCATCCACATGTTTGGCATTTCTGTAGCGATGAGAGCCCTCCTAATTTAGAGGTGTATGTGGAGCGGCCCCCAAACGCAGGGCAGCGGGGTACTCGGTACCGGGTCTCTCTGTCTCGGTTCTGGGGATGTCACGGTGTCCCGACCCGGTCCGTGGCCCTGCTAAAGGGCGCCCAATCAAAGGAGTAGGTAGAAGTCTGTCAAGTGTTCGTGACGCCACCTGTGGTATTCGGTCAGGACGACCGACGCTGCTAGGGATCCGCTGGGGTGATGGAATGGCAGCTAGATGGTATACCTTCCCACAGGTGAAGTATGTCCCCAGGGCTTCCCACGAGGTGTAGATGGTGATGGTGTAGATCGCAGTAAATAACGAGGACACAGGGTTGCAGTCTCTTTACCTTTTACTGTAGACTTCGGCATCCACAATCCAGAGCACTGCTAACAGGGCAAGCTGAGACTGGCCGGTCCGAAGGCACATCCAGAGTTCCCTTTTACAGGTGGAAATCAATAGCCTTCCTACTTGCGCCTGTGTGTTGTAGTACCTCCCTTCTGAGCACCACGGGATAGTCCTCATAACTCTTGTATCTGTTTCTGATGTTCTCTCTCCGCCCCCTAGTTGGTATGGCTAGGACGCACCCGTATGACGGGGTAGGCCTGGAGTTATTTTATAGGGACCCTAGAGATGCCCCTCTCCCACAATTGCCTCCGTTGTCTGCTTAGGTGAAAAGGTGAGACAGCCAACCTAGAGTTAACTGCCCTGCCATAGTTCAAAGTAATGCGTAGAGCCTGTTACTTCCTCGGCGTTCCGGCCCCCGGCTACGCGCCTCAGAAGGATGTTGCCACGATCTTAGGGCACGACTCCTCCCGGTATTATCTCCTAGTGCTGTGATTTCGTTTCTCACTTCTCCACAATATACTCCGCTTCTTGTCCTTTCTTAGGAGGCCGCCTGTTGTGAACTCTATTTTTGGGCTCCCTCTAGTGGTCACAAGCGGTACTGTGTAGTGTTGTCTTTCTGCAGGTTGCAGCATCAGCTGGTTCGTTATCCTTGGTTGGTTTCTTATTTAGCTCACCTGGATACTCAGTTCCTTGCCTGCTATCAATGTATTCAGTGCTCTTCAGATTCCTTGTGTCTACCTTGCTCCCAGTCTCTCCAAGACAAGCTAAGTTTTTGTTTGATCATTTTTTGATTATCAGTGTTCATTATGTTTTTAGTCCAGCTCGCTAAAATGTGATTTCCTCGCTTGCTGGTTGCTCTAGGGGACTGAGTTTCTCCCCCCACACCGTGAGTTGGTGTGGGGGTTCTTGAAATCTCAGTGTGGATATTTTGTAAGGGTTTTTTACTGACCGCATAGATTCCCTTTTCTATTTTCTGCTATGTAGTATTGGTGGGCCTCATTTGCTGAATCTGCTTTCACCCCTGTGTATGTGCCTTCCTCTTACCTCACCGTTATTATCTGTTGGGGGCTTCTATATCTTTGGGGATTATTTCTCTGGAGGCAAGAGAGGTCTTTCTTTCTCTCTAGGGGTAGTTAGTTCCTCAGGCTGGCTCGAGACATCTAGGATTTTTAGGCACGTTCACCGGCTACTTCTAGTGTGTTTGGATAGGTTCAGATTTGCGGTCAGTCCAGTTTGCCACCTCCCTAGAGCTTGTCCTACGTTTGTTACTTAGCTGGAGTAATTTGTGATCCTCAACCACTAAGGATCATAACAGTATAGCAGGCCAAAAAGTGTTTAATGCATCGCAGAAGTGGGATAAAAAGAAGACCTGAGTACATTTTTTTTTTTTCCTTCCTCCCGCTTCTCTTTTGCTGCAGACTGTTTAGTTTGTTTCATCCCCTTGAACTCTGGGTGGTTTTGAGCTCAGCTGCAGACATGAATGTTCAGACTCTGACTTCTAGTGTGGATCATCTTACTGCACGGGTGCAAAGTATTCAGGATTTTGTTATTCGTAGCCCTATGTCAGAACCAAAGATACCCATTCCTGAGTTGTTTTCTGGAGATAGATCTAGGTTTCAAAATTTTAAGAATAATTGTAAGTTATTTCTATCTCTGAGACCTCGTTCCTCTGGTGATTCCGCTCAGCAAGTTAAAATTGTTATCTCCTTGTTGCGTGGCGACCCTCAAGATTGGGCTTTCTCTCTGGCGCCAGGAGATCCTGCTTTGCTTAATGTAGATGCATTTTTTCTGGCTCTTGGACTGCTTTATGAGGAGCCTAATCTTGAGAATCAGGCAGAAAAAGCGTTGCTGGCTATCTCTCAAGGTCAGGATGAAGCAGAGGTGTATTGTCAAAAATTTCGGAAATGGTCGGTGCTTACTCAATGGAATGAGTGTGCCCTGGCTGCAAATTTCAGAGAAGGTGTTTCTGAGGCCGTTAAGAATGTTATGGTGGGGTTTCCCACCCCTACAAGTCTGAGTGATTCTATGGCTTTAGCCATTCAGGTTGATCGGCGTTTGCGGGAGCGCAAATCTGCTCATCCTTTGGCGGTATTTTCTGGACAGAGACCTGAGTCTATGCAATGTGACCGAACTCTGACCAGAATTGAGCGACAAAGTCATAGACGTCAAAATGGGTTGTGCTTTTACTGTGGTGATTCTACTCATGTTATCTCAGCATGCTCTAAACGCTTAAAAAAAATCGCTAAACCTGTCACCATTGGTACTATACAGCCTAAATTTATTTTGTCTGTTACTTTGATTTGTTCTTTGTCGTCCTACCCGGTTATGGCTTTTGTGGATTCAGGTGCTGCCCTGAATCTGATGGATTTGTCGTTTGCCAGGCGCTGTGGTTTTGTCCTGGAGCCTTTGGAATTTCCTATTCCTCTGAGGGGAATTGATGCTATGCCATTGGCTGAGAATAAGCCTCAGTATTGGACGCAAATGACCATGTGCATGACTCCCGTACATCAGGAGGTGATTCGCTTTCTCGTTCTGCATAATTTGCATGATGTTGTCGTTTTGGGTCTGCCATGGCTGCAAGCTCATAATCCAGTTTTAGATTGGAAAGCTATGTCTGTGTCAAGTTGGGGTTGTCAGGGAATTCATGGCGATACTCCGTTGGTGTCTATTGCTTCTTCCACTCCTTCTGAGGTCCCTGAGTTTTTGTCTGACTACCAGGATGTATTTGATGAGCCCAGGTCCAGTGCCCTGCCCCCTCATAGGGATTGTGACTGTGCTATAAATTTAATTCCTGGTAGTAAATTCCCTAAGGGACAACTTTTTAATTTGTCTATACCAGAGCATGCCGCGATGCGGAGTTATATAAAGGAGTCTTTGGAGAAGGGACATATTCGCCCATCCTCTTCCCCTCTTGGTGCAGGATTTTTTTTTGTGGCCAAGAAGGACGGTTCTTTGAGACCTTGTATAGATTATCGTCTTCTGAATAAAATTACAGTCAAATTTCAGTATCCTTTGCCACTATTGTCTGATTTGTTTGCTCGGATTAAGGGTGCCAGTTGGTTCACCAAGATAGATCTCCGTGGTGCGTATAACCTTGTGCGCATTAAGCAGGGAGATGAATGGAAAACAGCATTTAATACGCCCGAAGGCCATTTTGAGTACTTAGTGATGCCTTTTGGACTCTCAAATGCTCCTTCTGTGTTTCAGTCCTTCATGCATGACATCTTCCGAGAATATCTGGATAAATTTATGATTGTTTATTTGGATGACATTTTGGTCTTTTCTGATGATTGGGAGTCCCATGTGAAGCAGGTCAGGATGGTGTTTCAGGTCCTGCGTGCTAATGCTTTATTTGTGAAGGGCTCAAAATGCCTCTTCGGAGTACAGAAGATCTCCTTTTTGGGTTTTATTTTTTCTCCTTCTACTGTGGAGATGGACCCAATCAAGGTCCAGGCTATTCATGACTGGACTCAGCCCACATCTGTTAAGAGTCTTCAGAAGTTCTTGGGTTTTGCTAATTTTTACCGTCGTTTCATCGCTAATTTTTCTAGTGTGGTTAAACCTTTGACGGATTTGACCAAGAAGGGTTCTGATGTGACTAATTGGTCTCCTGCGGCCGTGGAGGCCTTTCGGGAGCTGAAGCACCGGTTTTCTTCAGCTCCAGTCTTATGTCAGCCAGATGTCTCTCTTCCCTTCCAGGTCGAGGTTGATGCTTCTGAGATTGGAGCAGGGGCTGTCTTGTCGCAGAGAAGCTCTGATGGCTCTGTGATGAAGCCATGTGCTTTCTTTTCAAGAAAGTTTTCGCCTGCCGAGCGGAATTATGATGTTGGTAATTGGGAGTTGTTGGCTATGAAGTGGGCATTTGAGGAGCGGCGACATTGGCTCGAAGGAGCTAAACATCGTGTGGTGGTCGTGACTGATCACAAAAATCTGATTTACCTTGAATCTGCCAAGCGCCTGAATCCTAGACAGGCTCGTTGGTCGTTGTTTTTCTCCCGTTTCAACTTCGTGGTCTCATACCTGCCTGGTCCGAAGAACGTGAAAGCTGATGCACTTTCTAGGAGTTTTGTGCCTGACTCCAGGAGTTTCTGAGCCGGCTGGTATTCTCAGAGAGGGAGTGATTTTGTCTGCCATTTCCCCAGATTTGCGACGAGTGCTGCAGAAATTTCAGGCGGATAGACCTGACCGTTGTCCACCAGAGAGACTGTTTGTCCCGGATAGATGGACCAGCAGAGTTATTTCCGAGGTTCATTCTTCGGTGTTGGCGGGTCATCCTGGGATTTTTGGTACCAGAGATTTGGTGGCTAGGTCCTTCTGGTGGCCTTCCTTGTCGCGGGATGTGCGTTCCTTTGTGCAGTCTTGTGGGATTTGTGCTCGGGCTAAGCCTTGCTGTTCTCGTGCCAGCGGTTTGCTTTTGCCTTTGCCTGTTCCGAAAAGGCCTTGGATGCACATTTCCATGGATTTTATTTCGGATCTTCCAGTATCTCAGAAAATGTCTGTCATCTGGGTGGTGTGTGATCGTTTTTCCAAGATGGTCCATTTGGTGCCCTTGCCTAAGTTGCCTTCTTCCTCCGATTTGGTTCCTCTATTTTTTCAGAATGTGGTTCGCTTGCACGGCATTCCTGAAAATATTGTGTCTGATAGAGAATCCCAGTTTGTGTCCAGGTTTTGGCGGACTTTTTGTGCTAAGATGGGCATTGATTTGTCTTTTTCGTCGGCCTTCCATCCTCAGACCAATGGCCAAACCGAGCGAACTAATCAGACGTTGGAAACTTATTTGAGATGTTTTGTTTCTGCTGATCAGGATGATTGGGTGACTTTTTTGCCTTTGGCCGAGTTTGCCCTTAATAATCGGGCTAGTTCTGCTACTTTGGTTTCACCTTTTTTCTGCAATTCTGGTTTCCATCCTCGTTTTTCCTCGGGTCAGGTTGAGTCTTCTGACTGTCCTGGGGTGGATTCTGTGGTGGATAGGTTGCAGCAGATTTGGAACCATGTGGTGGACAATTTGAGGTTGTCACAGGAGAAGGCTCAGCGCTTTGCCAACCGCCGCCGTGGTGTGGGTCCCCGACTTCGTGTTGGGGATTTGGTGTGGCTGTCTTCTCGGTATGTTCCTATGAAGGTCTCCTCTCCTAAATTCAAGCCTCGCTTCATCGGTCCTTATAAGATCTTGGAAATCCTTAACCCGGTGTCTTTTCGTTTGGATCTCCCAGCATCGTTTGCCATTCATAATGTGTTCCATAGGTCTTTGTTGCGGAGGTATGTGGTACCTGTGGTTCCTTCTGTTGAGCCTCCTGCTCCGGTGCTGGTCGAGGGCGAATTCGAGTACGTGGTGGAGAAGATTTTGGATTCTCGTATCTCTAGACGGAGGCTTCAGTATTTGGTTAAGTGGAAGGGCTATGGTCAGGAGAATAATTCCTGGGTTGTCGCCTCTGATGTTCATGCGGCTGATTTGGTTCGTGCCTTCCACGCGGCTCATCCTGATCGCCCTGGGGGTCTTGATGAGGGTTCGGTGACCCCTCCTCAAGGGGGGGTACTGTTGTGAACTCTATTTTTGGGCTCCCTCTAGTGGTCACAAGCGGTACTGTGTAGTGTTGTCTTTCTGCAGGTTGCAGCATCAGCTGGTTCGTGATCCTTGGTTGGTTTCTTATTTAGCTCACCTGGATACTCAGTTCCTTGCCTGCTATCAATGTATTCAGTGCTCTTCAGATTCCTTGTGTCTACCTTGCTCCCAGTCTCTCCAAGACAAGCTAAGTTTTTGTTTGATCATTTTTTGATTATCAGTGTTCATTATGTTTTTAGTCCAGCTCGCTAAAATGTGATTTCCTCGCTTGCTGGTTGCTCTAGGGGACTGAGTTTCTCCCCCCACACCGTGAGTTGGTGTGGGGGTTCTTGAAATCTCAGTGTGGATATTTTGTAAGGGTTTTTTACTGACCGCATAGATTCCCTTTTCTATTTTCTGCTATCTAGTATTAGTGGGCCTCATTTGCTGAATCTGCTTTCACCCCTGTGTATGTGCCTTCCTCTTACCTCACCGTTATTATCTGTTGGGGGCTTCTATATCTTTGGGGATTATTTCTCTGGAGGCAAGAGAGGTCTTTCTTTCTCTCTAGGGGTAGTTAGTTCCTCAGGCTGGCTCGAGACGTCTAGGATTTTTAGGCACGTTCACCGGCTACTTCTAGTGTGTTTGGATAGGTTCAGATTTGCGGTCAGTCCAGTTTGCCACCTCCCTAGAGCTTGTCCTACGTTTGTTACTTAGCTGGAGTAATTTGTGATCCTCAACCACTAAGGATCATAACAGCCGCCGCAATGAAGTGCAGGCGCGGCTCCGTAACGATCTGTCTCTTGCTAGGCCACTGTCAGGATCCCACCCCTGACAGGGACCCCCCTGAGTCTTCCCAAGCAACGCTCTCCTCTCACTAGATGCTACCTGGGCAAAACCCAGTCAGCTTCTCTCTAACTTCCTATCCAACCCCCAGTTTTACCAGAGTGTGAGGAGTGGCCTAGTAAATAGAACCTTTTGCTCCCCCTGGTGGCCGGAGTGTGAAGTGTAATGTGTGACTGTGATACCTGGTCAGGTGAACTCTTTTAGTACAATCAGATGTACCATCACTCCCCTTAGTGGCAGAGCGACAATACTGCATGACCAGGACTCTGGGGCGCTGCACTCCCCCCCCCCCCCGTTAAATCCAGTACTCCCGGACTGGGAAATGAAGAACAACAATACATGTTAGCAAAAGACATACAAAATTTTGAAATGCTGTAAACAATTAAATATAACGGTGCTTCCCTTTATGGGAGGTGAGGACGCTTGAACGTTACAAACAGAAACATATTTACATTGGGCTTAAGTTTTAAATAACACTTACAATTAACTGACTATAAATAACTATTATGACCCAACCGGACATACTATCTACTAAGTGCAATCTCTGAACAATAATTTAACTTTTCCTTTAAGGGCATATACTGAACCCACTAAAGGCATACTACAAAATACTACAGCACAAATTAACTTTTCTTTATTTCTCTTTCTTAAGTGCAAAATCTATGAACCATCTATCTATGGTTCTCCGGAGGACTCACTAACCCCTACGGGTTCACTTTATTGAAACTCAGCTTTCAACTTTCCTTTGTCCTCAATCTCTAAAGTTCGTCATCAAACATTTTCCTATTACTAACTAACTACATGCTATTTCTATGTAGAACATTATCACTATTCAACTTTCCTTAAGGGAACATTATGGCTTAGACTAAGTGCAACAATTATACATTCCCTTTAAGAGGGTACCAAGTCTCTTCTGAGGTAGTGCAAATTCTCAATCTGCAAGTCTGGTTAAAGCAAGAACTTCTGCGCTGTACTCAGGAACAGTCTCTTCAAAAAGTTATTTTTGTAAAACCAGTAGGGGGCACCTTTAAGAAGGTGCAACTATATACAAGCAGCAGTTTGTGAATCATTCACCGTCCATGATTCGGCAGTCTCTTGATAACAAAAGTAGAAAAACTTAAAACAATAGGGATCCCGGGTCAACAAAGGGATCCCTTTAAGAAGTAACCCTGGTCGGGTTTTAAGCAGCAAAACAGGAAAAACAAACAAACAACTATTTACATCCTCATGGTTCTGAGGTTTATTCTTGTAAATCCGAAGGCCGTAGCTCCGCAGGTAGCAATGGGTGAGGCCATCCGCCCGGATACCTGCGGTTACCAGGTGTTGTACCAGGAGCTCCCTCACTCCAGACAGGGGTCTGGGTACCCACAGTTTTGGATCCTGAGATGGCTTGGGCACTAGCCATCACTGTGGTCACCTCTTTAGCCTCAACGGTGGTGGTAGTGGCAACGGTACAGGTCGTAGTTTTGATGATGGTGCACGTCGGAGTAGCAACAGTGGTCTTTGTAGTAACTGTAGCCTGACCACGAGGTGGCACCACTGCCACGGGAGACAATTTGACTGACGTTTCGGTTAGAGGTGCTACAAGGTCTTGCTTTTTGTGCACATTCAGAGCAAACCAGCCCTTCTCCCCGAAGTGCCTGGTATAGGTGACGATGTCTCCCGGGTAAAGGTCTCGATCTGGATGACCTTCTCTGAGGTGGGACTCCACATCTCTCCGATTTACGAAGACCTCGGCATACAGGCCTGGCTCCTTAATAAAGCCCCAACCCCCACGGAGTCTAAAGGCTATGACGGTGCCTTGCCTGCGAGGGTCCTGGTGTGTGATGCGGTCCTTGCGGGCCTGGGCTTTCACCGCCAGGTCCCGCTGTTGATGGGCCTCCCGTCGGGCCTGATACTCCTTCTCCTTCTTCTCCCACTGTTGGTATAGCTGGGCCTGGTATTCCTCCCAGCTAAGGGCCTCCACCATCTCCCCTTCATGCGACTTCACCCCGGGGAACCCCATGAAGTCCGACCCTGGGTTCACCCTGCGACACGCAGTCCGCTGTGCATAGACCTCACCTGGCAAGGTGGTTGGTGAAATCGGGGCCTTTAGGAACTGCTCCATACCAGTGGCCTGGTCCCAGGGTGCAAGGCGCTGGAATCTGTGGGTCCCAGGGGAAGGTGGCGCTGCGATGGGGCCTATCAGCAGGTCCTCCACTGGTGGGGCAGGGTCGGCGTGCTTACCGGCCGGTACAGTGTCCTCCTCAGCGACGGGCTCTGCCCGTGGCGGCGTCAGTGGAGGCATCGGCAGCGGCTCGGGTAGCGGTACAGGAACTGATGTCGGGGGGTTCTCCGCCGCCGTTACCTGTTACGGGGCCTTGGTCTTTACCCATAGTCGGAGGAGCTGATCAATCAATTCCTCCATCTCAATCTGCAGGAGGTCTGTGCCAACCGTGGAGGTTTGGCTGCTGTGCTCTTCCGGGTAGCTGGGGAAGTCCTCTGCTTCAACCCCGCATTCTGGTTTTGAGCGGCTGGCCATGGCGTCCTCCACGTGGCTCGCTTCCTGGTCCTTTTCCCGCTCTCTCCTTCGTGGGCGGTTCTACTTTCTTTGTCTCCGCCCTCCGTTGAGAATCAGGAGGCGGATCTTGGCTGCTGACGGACACGTCCTCAAGGTACAGAAATACTTAGACTGGGCAGCCATTGTCTTTCGCGCTCTTCAGTTTGTTCACCCACCCACAAATCCACGCCCTTCTTCTCCTGCGCTCCTCGTTGCGCTATAATGGCGGCGGTTTTGGCGGGAATTTTTGTCGGCAAATAGTAATACACAGTCTTTGCAATAAATCACGGTTCAAACACAATTCAGTCACAGTTCCAAGGCACACATGACCTGATTCTCAGGCTTAAGTAGATCCTGTTCGTGACGCCAAAATTGGAGCGGCCCCCAAACGCAGGGCAGCGGGGTACTCGGTACCGGGTCTCTCTGTCTCGGTTCTGGGGATGTCACGGTGGCCCGACCCGCTCCGTGGCCCTGCTAAGGGGCGCCCAATCAAAGGAGTAGGTAGAAGTCTGTCAAGTGTTCGTGACGCCACCTGTGGTATTCGGTCAGGACGACCGATGCTGCTAGGGGTCCGCTGGGGTGATGGAATGGCAGCTAGATGGTATACCTTCCCACAGGTGAAGTTTGTCCCCAGGGCTTCCCACGAGGTGTAGATGGTGATGGTGTAGATTGCAGTAAATAACGAGGACACAGGGTTGCAGTCTCTTTACCTTTTACTGTAGACTTCGGCATCCACAATCCAGAGCACTGCTAACAGGGCAAGCTGAGACTGGCCGGTCCGAAGGCACATCCAGAGTTCCCTTTTACAGGTGGAAATCAATAGCCTTCCTACTTGCGCCTGTGTGTTTTAGTACTTCCCTGCTGAGCCCCACGGGATAGTCCTCACAACTCTTGTATCTGTTTCTGATGTTCTCTCTCCGTCCCCAGTTGGTATGGCTAGGACGCACCCGTATGACGGGGTAGGCCTGGATTTATTTTATAGGGACCCTAGAGACGCCCCTCTCCCACAATTGCCTCCGTTGTCTGCTTAAGTGAAAAGGTGAGACAGCCAACCTAGAGTTAACTGCCCTGCCATAGTTCAAAGTAATGCGTAGAGCCTGTTACTTCCTCGGCGTTCCGGCCGCCGGCTACGCGCCTTGGAAGGATGTTGCCACAATCTTAGGGCACGACTCCTCCCGGTATTATCTCCTAGTGCTGTGATCTCGTTTCTCACTTCGTGGAAACTTATCTGAGATGTTTTGTTTCTGCTGATCAGGATGATTGGGTGACTTTTTTGCCATTGGCTGAGTTCGCCCTCAATAATCGGGCTAGTTCCGCTACTTTCGTTTCTCCTTTTTTTTGTAATTCTGGTTTTCATCCTCGTTTTTCCTCAGGTCAGGTTGAACCTTCTGACTGTCCTGGGGTGGATTCTGTGGTGGATAGGTTGCAGCAGATTTGGAACCACGTAGTGGACAATTTGACGTTGTCACAGGAGAAGGCTCAGCGCTTTGCTAATCGCCGTCGCTGTGTGGGTCCCCGACTTCGTGTGGGGGATTTGGTATGGTTGTCATCTCGTTATGTTCCTATGAAGGTTTCCTCTCCTAAGTTCAAACCTCGTTTCATCGGTCCTTATAAGATTTTGGAAATCCTCAATCCGGTGTAATTTCGTTTGGACCTTCCAGCATCTTTTGCCATTCATAATGTGTTCCATAGGTCATTGTTGCGGAGGTATGTGGTGCCTGTGGTTCCGTCTGTTGACCCTCCTGCTCCGGTGTTGGTCGAGGGAGAATTGGAGTATGTGGTGGAGAAGATCTTGGATTCTCGTATTTCGAGACGGAGGCTTCAGTACTTGGTTAAATGGAAGGGCTATGGTCAGGAGGATAATTCCTGGGTTGTTGCCTCTGATGTCCATGCTGCCGATTTGGTTCGTGCCTTTCATTTGGCTCGTCCTGATCGGCCTGGGGGCTCTGGTGAGGGTTCGGTGACCCCTCCTCAAGGGGGGGTACTGTTGTGAATTCCGCTCTCGGGCTCCCTCCTGTGGTCATGAGTGGTACTTTGTGAGTTCTGTTCATGGGCTCCCTCTGGTGGCTTTTAGTGTTACGGCTGGTCTGTAGCTGGACTCCAGCTGCCTCGTGTCCTGCTAGGCCTGCTGCCTATTTAACTCCATCTGGACCTTTACTTGTTGCCTGCTGTCGTTGTATTCAGTACTGGTTCAGATCTCTCTGGGACTTCCCTTGTGACCTGTCTCCTCGTGAGAAGCTAAGTTCATGCTAGTCCTTTTTTGCTCATTTCTATTTGAAAATGTTTCTCAGTATGTTATGAGTTCAGTCCAGCTTGCTTATATGCTATTTGATTGCTAGCTGGAAGCTCTGGGGTGCGGAGTTGCACCCTTCACATCGTGAGTCGGTGTGGGGGTCTTTTTGTATTCTCTGCGTGGATACTTTTGTAGTATTTTATACTGACCGCACAGATTCCTTGCTATCTTCTGACTTTTTAGTTATTAGCGGGCCTCATTTGCTAAAACCTATTTTCATTTCTATGTTTGTGTTTTCCCCTTAAACTCATCGTTATTATTTGTGGGGGGCTGCTTACACTTTGGGGAAAATTTATCTGAGGCAAGTGAGGCTTTGTTTCTCTCTAGGGGTAGCTAGTTTCTCAGGCTGTGAACGAGGCGTCTAGGCCGAGTTAGGAACGCTCCACGGCTGCCTATAGTGTGGTTTGATAGGATCAGAATTGCGGTCAGTAAAGTTCCCACATTCCCAGAGCTTGTCCGTATTTTTGGGTTTACTTATCAGGTCAGTTCATGTGTTCTAACCACCAGGATCATAACAACACCCCCTCAGGCCCACATCGTTGGACGTTCCGAGCGCACCATCCTTGTGCACTCCGGTGGCGGGTGTAGGTCACCTGGTCCCCCCTTTGCAATAGTGGGTCACCATATCGGTTGCGGAAAGGAGTCTTCACATCGTGACTAGTAACGAAGACGTCAGTCGGTAGTCCCGGTTCCTGTATGGAGTCCCAACCCCGCTTTGGGTGAAAGGCCAGCACAGTTCCCCACTTTACCACGTCTTTCCTGCCACGCGCAGGCTTTGGGTGTTGTACTTTTGGCGCATAAGTCTGTTCTGTCTCTTTTCGGTTTTTCCAGTGTAAGATCAGGCATTGTTTATATTGCTCCCAAGTGAGCACAGCAAGGGTGAGGCCCTCCTCCCTGGATCCATCTGGCCCGATCCAGGGGGTGTCCCACTGGAGGATCACCCCTTCTGAGCTCACATCTATGGGTTCTCCCATCTTGGTCGGTAGTGGAGATACCAGCTTCCCCATCGTGTCAGGGGTGAGGATCACCCACTCTACCGAGAGGAAATGGTTATTGTTGTGGTGCGGAGCGGTCGTGGGAGCGGAACCGGTCGGGGGAGCAGGATCGGTCGGGGGAGTAGGGGCGCCTTCCATACCTGCGCCTGATGTGATTCCACCAATGTCAATCTGTTCCATTGACAAGGACACTGGAGTCGGCTGCAGCCCAGACCGCGGCTCCTCCAAGGCGGCCTCCCGATGTGGCTCCGCCCGCCATGGCTCCGTGGTCGGGATAGGCGGGCACGGATCCTCCGCCGGCGGCTCCAAGGAGTTCAGATCCTTCAGCTGCGGTGGATGCGGTTCCGCCTCTGGCGGGTGAGGGTAAGCCGGGATCACTTCGCCGTCGCTCGGGCACTTGCTGATCATCATCGCTGTCCGGCATTCGGCGGCAAAGCATGCACCTGGCTCCGCCATTTCTCCAAGGTCGAGCTCCCTCTTCACCTCGTTCCTGCCGCTGCAAATCAGGAGGCGGTTCTCCTCTGCTGCTGGTCAGGTCGTCATCTCGCAGCAGAAGTCGGAGGGGGCGGTCGCTACTTTTGGCGCCGCTTTGGTAATCTCCTCCCAGGACACGCCCGTCTTCTTCCTCTGCGCTGTAATGGCGGTGGGTTTTGGCGGGAACTTTTGGCGGCAAGTGGCAACACACAGCCTTTGCAATAAGTCACAGTCCAAGTACAATAAATCACAGTTCCAAGGCACACATGACCTGATTCTTCAGGCTTAAGTAGATCCTGTTCGTGACGCCAAGTTGGAGCGCCCCCACTGCTGCAGGGCCGAGGGGTACCCGGTACCGGGCCTCTGAGTCTCTGTTCCGGGGTTGTCACGGTGGCTAGACCCGGTCCGTGACCCTGCTGAGGGGCGTCCAATGAAAGGTGTGGATGGTGATGATGTTATGGTGCGGTGCAGGTCACAGTAAATAACAAGGACACCAGGTTGCAGTCTCTTTACCTCTTTACTGAAGGCTTCAGGATCCTCAATCCGGAATACGGTTAACCGGGCTGCGTAAGTCTGGCCGGTCCGATGGCACCTCCAGGGTTCCCGTTGCAGGTGGAAATCTGTGCCTACCTTCTAGCGCTTGTGTGTTGTGGTCCTCCCCTGCTGTGCTAACGGGATAGTCCCCACAACTGTTGTGTCTGTTTCTGAAGTTCCCTCACAACTCGATTATGATGTTCTGCTTCGTCCCCCAGATGATATAGCTAGGACGCACCCGTATGACGGGTAGGCTCGGAGGTCTTCCGGGACCCTAGAGTCGCCCCTCTCCAAATGTTGCCCCCTATGTCTTCTTAGGTGATTTGAGTGAGACAGCCCGCCTATAACTGACTGTCCTGCCGTAGGTTTGAAGTAAGGCCTGGAGCTCAATACTTCCTCGGCGTTCCGGCCACCGGCTGCGCGCCTCAGTAGGATGTTGCCTCGACTTACAGCACGACTCCTACTGGTGTTTCTCCTTGTTGCGTTGATCTCGTTTCTCACTCAGCACAATAAACCTCGCTTCTTGTCCTTTCTTTGGGTACCGCCGCAACGGAGTGCAGGCGCGGTCCCGTAACGTTCTTTGTCATGATTCCCCAATGGCATGGGAACATCAGAAGCACAAAATAACAGACTGGCTCTCGGGTGATGGAAACTCAAGCTGACCGTGACCTAAATCTACCACACAACTAACAGTAGCCAGGAAGCATTCCTACGGCTGCCTAGATGCCATGCGCCAGCCGGAGAACTAACTACGCCTGGAAGAGGAAGGAACAGACCTGGCTTACCTCTAGTGAAATTCCCCAAAGATGATAGTAGCCCCCACATATATTAACGGTGAGTTCAGAGGAAAAGACATACACAGTATGAAGGTAGATTTAGCAAAGCGAGGTCCACTTACTAGATAGAGGAAGGATACAAAAGAGGACTTCACGGTCAGCTGAAAAACCCTTTCAAAAACCCATCCTGAGATTACTTTAAGACTCCTGTATCAACTCATGACACAGGAGTGGCAATTTCAGTCCACAAGAGCTTCCAGTAACAGGGAATGACAAAACTGTAAACTGGACAAAAAAAACAAAACAAAAAGGACAAGAGTCCACTTAGCTGATCAGCAGACTAGAAGCAGGAACATGCAACTGAATGACTCAGGTTACAATGATGACCGGCAAGGAAGTGACTGGAGAGCAAGGCTAAATAGGGAACTCCCAAAACTGATGGAAACAGGTGAGCTGAGGGAGAAAAGCACACACAAGCCTCCAGTACCACCAGCCACCACCAGGGGAGCCCAAAAAGCGGATCACAACAGTACCCCCCCCTTAAGGAGGGGGCACCGAACCCTCACAAGAACCGCCAGGGCGACCTGGATGAGCCCTATGAAAGGCACGAACCAAATCCGAGGCATGAACATCAGAGGCAGTTACCCAAGAATTATCTTCCTGACCATAGCCCTTCCACTTAACCAGATACTGGAGTCTCCGCCTGGAAATACGGGAGTCCAAGATCTTCTCTATAACGTACTCCAATTCACCCTCAACCAGCACAGGAGCAGGAGGCTCAGCAGAAGGAACCACCGGCACCTCGTATCTCCGCAACAACGACCGATGGAACACATTATGGATAGCGAAAGATGCCGGGAGGTCCAAACGAAAGGAAACAGGGTTAATAATCTCCAAAATCCTATAGGGACCGATGAACCTAGGCTTAAATTTAGGAGAAGAAACCCTCATTGGGACAAAACGGGAAGACAACCACACCAAGTCCCCAACACGAAGGCGAGGACCAACCCGACGCTGGCGGTTAGCAAACCGCTGAGTCCTCTCCTGGGACAAATTCAAATTGTCCACCACTTGTCCCCAAATCCGATTCAACCGATCCACCACAGCATCTACTCCAGGACAATCCGAAGATTCCACCTGACCAGAAGAAAAACGGGGATGAAACCCCGAATTGCAAAAGAAAGGGGAAACCAAAGTGGCAGAACTAGCCCGATTATTAAGAGCAAACTCCGCCAACGGCAAAAAGGCAACCCAATCATCCTGATCCGCAGACACAAAACACCTCAAATACGTCTCCAAAGTTTGATTAGTTCGCTCCGTCTGGCCATGAGTCTGAGGATGGAAGGCAGACAAAAAAGACAAATCAATGCCCAACCTGGCACAAAATGCCCGCCAAAATCTAGAAACGAACTGGGTACCCCTATCAGAAACGATATTTTCAGGAATACCATGCAAGCGAACCACATTTTGAAAAAACAAAGGAACCAACTCAGACGAGGAAGGCAACTTCGGTAATGGCACCAAATGAACCATCTTAGAAAAACGGTCACACACCACCCAGATAACAGACATCCTCTGAGAGACAGGAAGATCAGAAATAAAGTCCATAGAGATGTGCGTCCAAGGCCTCTTTGGAATAGGCAAGGGCGACAACAACCCACTAGCCCTAGAACAACAAGGTTTGGCCCGAGCACACACATCACAAGACTGCACAAAAACACGCACATCTCGAGACAGAGATGGCCACCAGAAGGATCTAGCCACCAAATCCCTGGTACCAAAAATTCCAGGATGACCCGCCAGCGTAGAAGAATGAACCTCCGAGATGACTCTACTGGTCCAATCATCAGGAACAAACAGTCTACCAGGTGGACAGCGATCAGGTCTATCCGCCTGAAACTCTTGCAAAGCACGTCGCAGATCTGGGGAAATAGCGGATAATATCACCCCATCCTTAAGGATACCTGTAGGTTCCGAATCACCAGGGGAATCAGGCTCAAAACTCCTAGAAAGGGCATCCGCCTTCACATTCTTAGAACCTGGTAGATATGAGACCACAAAATTAAACCGAGAGAAAAACAACGACCAGCGCGCCTGTCTAGGATTCAGGCGCCTGGCAGACTCAAGGTAAATCAGATTCTTGTGATCAGTCAAAACCACCACCTGATGTCTAGCACCCTCAAGCCAATGACGCCACTCCTCAAATGCCCACTTCATGGCCAAAAGCTCCCGATTACCGACATCATAATTTCTTTCGGCGGCAGAAAATTTTCGAGAAAAGAACGCACAAGGTCTCATCACTGAGCAATCGGAACTTTTCTGCGACAAAACCGCCCCCGCTCCGATCTCGGAAGCATCGACCTCAACCTGAAAGGGGAGAGAGACATCGGGCTGGCGCAACACAGGGGCAGACGAAAAGCGGCGCTTAAGTTCCCGAAAGGCCTCCACAGCGGCAGAGGACCAATTGGCAACATCAGCACCCTTCTTAGTCAAATCCGTAAGAGGCTTAGCAACACCAGAAAAACCAGTTATAAATCGACGATAAAAATTAGCAAAGCCCAAGAATTTCTGAAGACCCTTTAGAGAAGTAGGCTGCGTCCAGTCACAAATAGCCCGAACCTTGACAGGGTCCATCTCAACAGAAGAAGGGGAAAAAATGTACCCCAAAAAAGAAATCTTTTGAACCCCAAAAACACACTTAGAACCCTTTACACACAGAGAATTCTCCCGCAAGACCTGAAAAACCCTCCTGACCTGCTGAACATGAGACTCCCAGTCCTCAGAAAAAATCAAAATATCGTCCAAATACACAATCATAAATTTATCCAGATATTCACGGAAAATATCATGCATAAAGGACTGAAAAACTGAAGGTGCATTAGAAAGGCCGAAAGGCATCACCAAATACTCAAAGTGGCCCTCAGGCGTATTAAATGCGGTTTTCCACTCATCCCCTTGCTTAATTCGCACCAAATTATACGTCCCCCGGAGATCAATCTTGGAGAACCACTTAGCCCCCCTTATACGAGCAAACAAATCAGTAAGCAGCGGCAACGGATACTGATATTTGACTGTAATTTTATTCAGGAGTCGATAATCAATACAAGGCCTCAGCGAGCCATCCTTTTTAGAGACAAAGAAAAACCCAGCTCCTAAAGGTGACGAAGAAGGACGAATATGTCCCTTTTCCAGGGACTCCTTAACATACTCTCGCATGGCAGCATGCTCAGGTACAGATAGGTTAAACAAACGACCCTTTGGAAATTTGCTGCCTGGAATCAGATCTATGGCGCAATTACACTCTCTGTGGGGAGGGAGAGAACCAATTTTAGGCTCCTCAAAAATATCCCCAAAATCCGACAAAAAAGCCGGAATCTCAGAGGGAATAGATGACGAGATAGAAACCAAAGGTATGTCCCCATGAGCCCCCCGACATCCCCAGCTTAACACAGACATAGTTTTCCAGTCCAGTACTGGGTTATGAGATTGTAACCATGGTAATCCAAGCACTAAAACATCATGTAGATTATGCAACACGAGGAAGCGAATAATTTACAATTACATTTGAAATTCAGAAACCGAGATCTATCTCCGGAAAATACCTCTGGTGTAGGAATCTTAGGTTCAGAAATAGGAGTACGTTTGTATAACATAATCTTGTAAATCCTGAACCTTCGTAGCAAGATTATTAAAACCTGCAGCCAAACTCTGAGGGTCCATCCTTAAACCGGAGAGATCAGAGCATTCAAGGGTTAGAAGGAGAGAAAGGCAAGGCTGTAAATAGAGCAGAAATACAACTGAGCCAACTAAGTAGCAAACATGAGAGGAAAAAAAAAATAAAAAAATCTACAGACTTCTTTTACTCTCCTTTCTTCTGCCAATTACTTTAACAGCGGCCGGTCATACTGTCATGATTCCCCAATGGCATGGGAACATCAGAAGCACAAAATAACAGACTAGCTCTCGGGTGATGGAAACTCAAGCTGACCGTGACCTAAATCTACCACACAACTAACAGTAGCCAGGAAGCATTCCTACGGCTGCCTAGATGCCATGCGCCAGCCGGAGAACTAACTACGCCTGGAAGAGGAAGGAACAGACCTGGCTTACCTCTAGTGAAATTCCCCAAAGATGATAGTAGCCCCCACATATATTAACGGTGAGTTCAGAGGAAAAGACATACACAGTATGAAGGTAGATTTAGCAAAGCGAGGTCCACTTACTAGATAGAGGAAGGATACAAAAGAGGACTTCACGGTCAGCTGAAAAACCCTTTCAAAAACCCATCCTGAGATTACTTTAAGACTCCTGTGTCAACTCATGACACAGGAGTGGCAATTTCAGTCCACAAGAGCTTCCAGTAACAGGGAATGACAAAACTGTAAACTGGACAAAAAAAACAAAACAAAAAGGACAAGAGTCCACTTAGCTGATCAGCAGACTAGAAGCAGGAACATGCAACTGAATGACTCAGGTTACAATGATGACCGGCAAGGAAGTGACTGGAGAGCAAGGCTAAATAGGGAACTCCCAAAACTGATGGAAACAGGTGAGCTGAGGGAGAAAAGCACACACAAGCCTCCAGTACCACCAGCCACCACCAGGGGAGCCCAAAAAGCGGATCACAACAGTTCTTTCTGTTCCCTGACAGGGACCCCCCTGAATCTTTCCCTGTAACACCCTCTGCCACAGGATGTTGCCTGGTTCCAACCCAGTCAGCTTCTGACTAACTTCCTATCCAACCCCCAGTTTTACCAGATTGTGGGGAGTGGCCTAATACATAGTACCCTTAGCTCCCCCTGGAGGCCAGACTGTGAAGTGTATTGGTGTCTGTGATACCTGGTCAGGTGAACTCCTTCAGTACCATAGCCCCCCTTAGCGGCGGAGCATCAGTACTGCAATGACCAGGACTCTGGGGCGCTGCAGATGCTTCCGACCTTGAGCATCTTTTTGGAAGAGGACTGCTCCAGTACCAACAGATGAGGCATCCACCTCCATTATAAATGGCTTATCTACATCGGGGCGATGTAGGATGGGAGCGCTAGCAAAATGAGATTTAATAGAAGTGAAGACCTTGGAGATCTCCTCAGACCACAATTTGGGATATGCTCCCTTCTTGGTGAGGGCTACCAAGGGAGCTACCAAAGTTGAGGAATGAGGAATGAACTGGCGATAATAGTTAATTAACCCCATAAAGCGCTGCACCGCTTTAAAGGGAACCTGTCACCCCCAAAATCGATGGTGAGGTAAGCTCACCGGCATCAGGGGCTTATCTACAGCATTCTGTAATGCTGTAGATAAGCCGCCGATGTTACCTGAAAGAGGAGAAAAAGAGGTTATAATATACTCACCTGGGCGGTCCCGCTGCTGGGCCGTGGTCAAATGGGTGTCTCCGGTCCGCTCCGGCGCTTCTTATCTTCATTCCATGACGTCATCTTCTGGTCTTCACACCGCGGCTTCGGCGCAGGCGTACTTTGTCTGCCCTGTGCGCAGGCGCCGGGCCTCTCTGACCTTACCGGCGCCTGCGCACTGCAGTACTTCGCTCTGCCCTCAACAGGGCAGACAAAGTACGCCTGCGCCGGAGCAGCGGCATGAAGACCAGAAGAGGACGTCATGGACTGAAGATGGAAGGCGCTATACCGGACCTGAGACGCCCATCGGAGCGGGACCGCCCCTGGGTGAGTATAATCTAACGTCTTTTTCTTCTCTTTCAGGTAACATCGGCGGCTTATCTACAGCATTACAGAATGCTGTAGATAAGCCCCTGATGACGGTGAGCTTAGCTCACCATCGATTTTGGGGGTGACAGGTTCGCTTTAAGAGAATGGGGTTCTTGCCAGTCCATCACAGCCTGTAGTTTGGCAGGATCCATAGCCAATGCCTGGGCCGAGATGATATAGCCCAGGAAAGGTAAGGACTCCTGCTCAAACACACATTTATCCAACTTGGCGTAGAGGGAGTTAGTTCGTAAGAGGTCAAAAACTCTGCAAACATCTTTCCGGTGGGAGTCAATATCTGGAAAGTAGATGAGAATATCATCCAGATAGACTACAACCGAGGTGGAGAGCATATCCGGGAAGATATCGTTTACAAAGTCTTGGAAAATGGCTGGGGCATTACAGAGCCCAAAGGACATCACTAGATATTCATAGTGCCCATCCCTGGTGTTAAAAGCCGTCTTCCATTCGTCCCCCTCACGGATGCGAATTAGGTTGTAAGCACCCCGCAGATCTAGTTTAGTAAACACCTTTGCTCCCCAAAGCCTATCAAAAAGCTCAGATATCAGGGGCAGAGGATATTTATTCTTAACGGTGATGGCGTTAAGACCCCTGTAGTCTATTCATGGACGTAGTTCCCCGTTCTTCATCTGCACGAAGAAGAACCCAGCCCTTGCAGGTGACACTGACTTTCTAATGAATCCTCTTGCCAGATTTTCCTGGATGTACTGAGATATTGCCTCCATCTCTGGGAGAGATAATGGATAGACTCGACCCCGGGGAGGCTTAGCACCAGGCAAGAGGTCAATAGGACAGTCATATGGGCGGTGAGGCGGAAGGGTCTCCACAGCCCTTTTGGAGAACACGTCCGCATAGGGCCAATATTGCTTGGGCAGAGAGGATAGATCTGCTGGTACCTCAGTTGTAGCAACCTGAAAGCTCTCCCTCTGACATCTACCCCCACAAGATTCACCCCATCCCAAACCAAAATTCTACCTGTGGACCACTCAATATGAGGAGCGTTATACCGTAGCCAAGGCGTCCCTAACAGGACCTCATCAATTCCCTCAGGAATGATGAGCAGAGATATAATCTCCTGATGAGATGGCGACAAGGACAGAGTGAAAGGGATGGTCTGGTGTGTAATCTGTGAGGGCAGTGTCGACCCATTCACCACTCGTACAGTTACTGGTTGAGCTAGCATTACCAGGGGTATTGTATGACGTTGGGCGAAGGCAGAAGGCATAAAATTGCCCTCCACCCCAGAATCCACGCAGAGCTCTACCGAGTGAGTGAATGAGCCTATTGTAATTGTCCCCTTAAAGGACAATTTGGAGGCAAACGTCGCCGTGTCTAGTGTACCTCCACCTACTACCACTAGAAACTTCCTCGACCACTGTGAACATCTGGTGGCAAGATGTCCTGACTGCTGGCAAACATGGCAGACCTTGAGTGCATGAGCGGTCCGGGACTTAGATCCCGCTCGTGACACTTCCATGGCCTCATGTGACTCAGGGACCAGGACCGGAGATTCCAAAGGTTTGGCGAAGGTGGGAGCCAGCCGAAACTTCTGCCTACACTGGGCCTGCTCTAACCTCCACTCGTGAAAATGGAGGTCAATACGGGTAGACACAGCTATTAACTCCTCCAGTGTGGCGGGAATCTCCCTTGTGGCCAGAGCGTCCTTCACGTGGTCAGCCAGCCCCCTCCAAAATATAGGGATAAGGGCTTTATCCGACCACTCTAGCTCAGATGCTAGGGTGCGGAAGTGGACAGCAAAATGGCTGACCAAGGACGAGCCCTGAGTCAATGTTAACAGTTGGAGCACCGTATCATGGGTGACTCGAGGCCCTAAAAAGACCTGTTTCAGAGTGCTCAAGAACAGCGGAGCACTCTGCACCACAGCGGCGTAGCCCACTCCAACGCCCTGTCCGACAGGAAAGACACAATAAATCTCACCTTTGCCCGCTCTCTGGGGAAACGTGCCGCCAGGAGCTCGAGATGTATAGAGCACTGGCTCACGAAACCCCTACAAGATTTACTATCACTAGAAAATTTTTCTGGCAGTGGGAAGCGAGATGGATTCGGAACAGGGGTGGCCGTGGACAAGGTTGCTGCAGCCACGCTAGCAGCCTGAACAGCAACCGCAGTAACATCCACAGTGAGGTTGTGCGCTCAAGAGCCACCAACCTACCATCCAGCTGCTGGATGTACCGCAAGGATTACTGTTTATCCGCCATTTACTAGCCACACCCTGGCGCTAGTATTATGTTAGGGTTGGTGGAATGCACCGAGTATATATATATATATATATATATATATATATATATATATATATATATATATATATATATATATATATGTATTATTAGGTGCGTTCGCAACCCGGGGTCCACCGTGCAGGAGAGGAACCTACTGCTGGCAAATGACGGCGCTATATGGCGGTATAAGCGTACTCTGTTAACTCCATCCACAGAGTCGCTAGGAACAAGATGCTGTGCCCTGTTAACCTCACAGAAGTACACAGCTACCAACCAGAGCAAACTGTGTTCATGCAGTCAGAGAAAACAGACAAACAACTCCTCACTGGAGGTGCCGGTATTCTAGCGGCTTATTTCAGCCAAGGCCCTGAATACACTCATACAAACTCCTCACCGGAGGTTCCGGTATTCTAGGGGCTTATTTCAGCCAAACCCTAACCGCATCTGCAGCGCCCCAGAGTCCTGGTCGTTGCAGTACTGTGGCTCCGCCACTATGGGGAGCTATGGTGCGTCTGATGGCACTGAAGGAGTTCATCTGATCAGGTATCACAGACACCAATACATTTCACAGCTGGGCCTCCGGGGGGAGCTAAGGGTTCTATTCACTAGGCCACTCCCCACCATAGTGGGTAAACTGGGGGTCAGGCAGGAAGTTAGATCAGAAAGCTGACTGGGTTGGAACCAGGCAACACCTTGTGGCAGAGGGTGTTGCAGGGGAAGATACAGTAGGGTCTCTGTCAGGGGTGGGATCCTGACAGAGGCTTGGCAACTTGAACGAACGTAACGGGACCGTGCCTGCTCAGGATAGCGGCGGTGCCCAAGGAAGGACTAGAAGCGAGATAGATTGTGCTGAGTGAGAAACGAGATCAAGCGAAAGGAGAAATACCAGTAGGGGTCGTGCTGTAAGACCGGAGCAACACCCTACTGAGGCGCACTACCGGTGGCCGGAACGCCGAGGGAGTATCATAACATTCAGCTTCAAGCAATACTCTAAACAGCGGCAGGACAGTCAGTCTAAGGCGGGCTGTCTAACTCAAATCACCTATGCAGTCTTGGGGGGCAACTTGTGGAGAGGGGCGACTCTAGGGTCCCGGAAGAGCTCCGAGCCTACCCGTCAAACGGGTGCCGTCCCAACCAGAACATCAGGGCGGGACGGAGGATTAGAAGAACATCATTTAATCGAGTTGTGAGGGAACTTAAGAAACAGACACAACGGTTGTGGGGTACTTTCCGTAAGCACAGCAGGGAAGGACCACAACACATAGCGCTAGAAGGAAGGCACCGATTTCCACCTGTGAGGAGGACTCTGGAGGTGCCATTGGACCGGCCGGACTTGCGCAGCCTGGTGAACCGTATTCTGGACTGAGGACCCAGAGATCTTCAGTAAAGAGGTAAAGAGACTGCAACCTGGTGTCCTCGTTATTTACTGCACCGCACCACTACAGCCTCACCCCCCCATCTACATCCTCCACACCTATTATTCCCTGTGCGCCCCACGGCAGGGTCACGGACCGGGGCCTAGCCGCCGTGACAACCCCAGAGCAGAGACTTCAGAGGCCCGGTACCGGGTACCCCTCGGCCCTGCGGCGGTGGGGGCGCTACACATCCAGACATGATCACACTGGCGCTGAGCTCATAGACATTGGTTTGATACTAGTGCATGGCCGTGCGGCCATGCGAACCTTTTATAGCTGCAGCAACTTCAGGACCCGAGCAACATCAGGACCTTCCTAGAGGACCAATGGGAGCTGCTGCAGTATCTGAGCATGTGACCCCCGACCTCCAATGAGAGGTCTTACCATGGGCATGCTCAAAAGGGGAAAAGCAGGACTTAGTCCCAGAGATGTCTGCTCGCCGCTGACCAGTACTGGCTACAAAGGCAGAGCCTGGAAGAACAGTAGTAACCAGTCGCCCAGTATCAGCCTGAGCCAGATGCTGGGACCGACGTCTCTGCTGAGCAGGCTCCACTGTGGCTGGAGAAGAATGAGAGACCGCAGCGGAGGTGGTTCGAGATTCCCCCTTTGCAGAGGCGGGAACTCAACACCTAATACACTGGAGGCGGAGCCAAGAGCGGAGATGCTGGAGGCGGAGCCAAGAGAAGAACCGCAGGAGGCAAAGCCAAGAACCAGAAGGCGGCGAGCCACAGGTTGTGGCAAGCAAAGCAGAGAAGAACAGAGCCACAGGTTGTGGCGAGCAAAGCAGAGAAGCACAGAGCCACGGGTAGTGGCGAACAGAGCAGAGAGGTGCAGAGCCACTAGTAGTGGCAAGCAGAGCACAGAAGTGCAGAGCCACTGGTAGTGGCGAACAGAGCAGAGACATAAGGCATGGGAACACACAGCAGAGTGGGAATGACAACAGACAAAGAAGGAACAGGAACGGACATAAACCAGAGTTCAGACAGGAACAGACACAGATACTACAACTGGAGTTAAAGCAAAGAAAGGCGGGCACCGCACAAAAGATATGTAAGCTCCAGGGATCAGCCACGTGCATATATAATGTATACACTCAACACAAAGAAAAAGAATATGCACACAGTGGGATCAACCTGATATGGTAAATTTTATTTTATTATAGAATAACACCTCACTACACATAAAGGCAAAGCAGGAAGGAACATACATTTAAAAACATCTAAAAACCAGACAGACCTACCCTCAACCCCCCCACATATACAATCAAGGGCCTATAAATGAAAAAATTATGCATGTACAAATACCATAGAGAGCATAACATACAATTGGGCAAATGAGAAACAATACAGGTATATAAATTTAATGTCTAATATAGCCAATTGGCATAATGCCCCTACACAGACAAATATAATAATAGAACCCTAAACAATAGCCCTACTTCCCAGTCCTGTTACAGGCCTGTGGTAAAAACACAATACCATTTGCCAGGTTAATACCTGGTGTAGCCACAGCCTGCCCTAAGTCTAACACCCCAAGTAATGCATTACCAAGCTAAATATGAAGTATCCTGCCGCCAAAGATGATAATGTGTCTAAGTCCAAGAAATGCCCATGGGGCAGGAACACAACAGGCTGGGGTAGATGAAAAAGTCCAAGACCGGATCCAAGGCAACATGGAGGAGGGGGGGGGGGGGGAGGAGGGACAAAGGCCCCACGCGTATCGACGCTGCTAGAGCGTCTTCGTCAGGGGAAGGTAAAGATACTACAACTGGACACGCATATAGACCTGCGGATTGCAGGCCTCAAAATCAGACACAGAAGTAATGGAACACAGATTCAGACCAGTGTACGACGCCCCACTGGGTGGCAGACACAGATACACAAACAGAACACAGATAAAGGCCTGCGTATTGCAGCCCTCAGAGACAGGAAACCGAACACGACCTGGCAGCTCAGTAGCAAATACAAACTGAGGGAAATAGTTTGCTCTTAAGAATCAGAGGGCCATTGGCCGGGGACACCATAGGGAGGTGCACACAGTCTCAATAAGAATCCGGATTTGCGAGCGTCGCCCCCTATGCACACAGCCAGGAAGTGTACACAGAGCAAGCGGCCATGAAGCACACGGCATGGAGCCGGCAGCAGACAGATCTCACAGCATGGCACAGGGTGAGTGATTTGATGTAACATGCAGGTGGGGGCTGGAAGGCCATGCAGTGATGCTGCCAGGGTTGTTACAGAAACATATTAATAAGTAGCTGTGTTTTATTTGAATAGTACCCTATCAGGTGTGCAAAATGGTATACAATAGGTTTTCAAGATCAGGAATGTAGTGACCCAATGATGTTTGCCACTGGAGAATTTGATTCATAAACTTGGGGTTGCTTAAGTGAAACCATAAAAGCACAAATGGACCGGGAAATGCAGTTGTGCTCAAAAGTTTACATACCCCAGCAGATTTTTTGCTTTCTTGGCATTTTTTCAGAGAATATGTATGATAACACCAAAACTGTTTCTCCACACATGGTTAGTGGTTGAGTGAAGCCATTTATTGTCAAACTACTAAATCATTCACCCCGCCTCACCCCGGTCCAGACTTGACAATAGCTTCTTATCAGCCACATATTTGTATTTGTCCCCCATGATCTATTATAAATTATTCTAAACACTTTCCCATACCAATGAAAGCGAAAAAGAAAATTGTTCTTCCCCAGGAACCCCCAAAGACTCATCTTTACAGAATCTTGGATGGAAGCCATATGCACCAAAAAATGGCGACTTACCAGTGGACTCACTATGACGATTGTTTAACGCACACTCAGCCAGTGGTAGAAAAGAAGACCAATCACTCTGGTTATCTGACATAAAACATCTGAGGTAAGTCTCCAAACTTTGGTTTAGGCGTTGAGTCTGGCCATTAGTTTGAGTTGGAACGTTGAAGAAAAGGATAGATGAATCCCAAAACAAGAACAAAATGCCCTCCAAAAGTTAGATACAAATTGGGCAACCTGATCTGACACCACTTCGGAGGGAGCCAGTGAAGTTTCACGATCTCAGTGACAAACACCTGAGCCAGTGTCTTAGCATTAGGGAGAGCAGGTAAAGCAATAAAGTGTGTCATTTTACTAATAATCCTATCCACCACAACTAAGATAACAGTTTTACCAGAGGACAAAGGAAGATCCATAATGAAATCCAAGGATAAATGAGTCCATGGTCAGTCAGGAATGGTTAATGGTAGAAGAGCCCCAGACTTATGACTAGTGTGGTCTTGGATCATGCACAGACACAACAGGAAGACACAAAGTCAACTACATCCTTACGCAACCTTGGCCATAAAAAACAATGGATGACCAGCCAGAGCCAAGTTATGATGTGCCTTTAAAATTTTAAGATGCAGATGTACAGGTACAAACAATTTCCCTGAAAGACCAACAGGGGTGTCTCCCTGAGACTTCAATACCTCACCCTCAAGTTCAGTACAAACTGCGGAGACAACCAACCCTTCTTGCAAAATAGGGACAGCATCGTCTGTACTCCCGCCCCCAGGGAAACTCCGAGATAAAGCATCCGCTTTGATGTTCTTAATCCCAGGACCATAAATTACCACAAAATTAAACCTGCCTGGTGAAAACCATAAAATCTAGCTTGGCTGGGATTAAGATGTTCTGCAGATTCAAGGTACATCAAGTTTTTGTGATCAATGATTACAGTGACTGGGTGAACTGCCCCCTCCAAAAAATGACACCTTTCCTCAAACTTAATGGCCAAAAGTTCCCTATTGCCTACATCATAGATTCTTTTGGTCGACGACAACTTTTTAGAAAAGAAAGCACATGGATGCCTTTTACTAGGCAACAACCCTTCAGACAGTACAGCCCGGATCCCCACCTCTGAAGCATCAACCTCGACAATAAATGGTTGAGAAGCATCAGGTTGTATGAGCTTTGGGGCAGTGGAAAAACATATCTTCAAAGAAGAAAATGCCTGTCAAGCGTAGTTAGACCACCTCGAAAAGTCCGTACCTTTCCTAGTCATGTCAGGGTGTTGACAATAGACGAGAAGTTTCGGATAAATTTCCTATGATAGTTTGCAAACCCCAAAAAGCATTGTAATGCTTTGAAATTTTTGGGAAGTTCCATTCCAGAACTGTTCGGACCTTATCAGGATACATGCAGAAACCTGCATCTAACACTAGGAAACCTAAGAATTGAACCTCCTGTACGGCGAATACACACTTCTCCAACTTAGCATACAGTGTATTATCCTGAAGAACCTGTAACACCTGCCTGACATGTGTCTGATGAGACTTGACATCTGAACCTGGGTTTACGTTTCCACTAGCTTCAGAGGTGCACTGCACATGTCCTGAAGTGAGGAAGACGTCTTCAGTTCAGGAAGAAGACGTCTTATTCACTAGTCAAAGGGCCAATTAGCACAGGAAAAGCGAACTCTATAAAAACGTTATTTTTAAACATATGTTTATGTGATAATCACTCAGCTTGTGCAATGTTCGCTGTGAGGATTCTCTAGTGCCGCAGTCGAGACTGAACGGTCATGTATGCAAGTATGCGATATGCATACTCCTGGTAACATTCAGACTAGACATGTGCATCTTTACTTAATTCGCTTGTGTGAGACCACACACATCTCATCGGAATGTGGCAGGGACTATGCATATCGCATACTTGCAGTCACATGACTGCTCGGCCTCCTCGCCAGCACCAGAGAATCCTCATAGCACTTGCTGTGTGCAATGTGAGGGTTCACAAGTCTGCAGTCAAATTAAGTGACTGCAGACTTTCATAATAGACCTGGAAACCCATTTAAGGGGTGCTCACCTCTTAATGAATTTGGCTAGTATTGCTCCAGCGCTTACTTTGTTAACAATGGCGTGCAACTCACTAATCCTATTGAATCGAGCCCTTACTTTGTACCTACTGCTTCAGGTGAATTTGTAGAAAAAGATGTTTTGTGTATATATTAGGACTAATAATACTTCTGGCCATTATATGGCTTCTCTAATGAAAGTCTTCACTTTTTTAAGGTATCTCTATTTACATATGTTTAGAAGCATGGAGAACATGAGCACTGAGTACTAAGCAGTGTTGTTATGAATCCAGACCTGTGGTGAGATAAACACTTACTAGAAAGCAGCACCGTCATCTGAGTGCACTTACTAAAATGATACAGTACAGTATGATACAATATATATGTGTGTGTGTCTGCCTCTCTCACTACCTCCCCTCTCCTTAGACTTGAATAGGCATTTGTAGTCTGATCTCTCAGTTAGGTGGCAGTCCATCTTGTGTTTAGCAGTTTTCAGGCTGAATGATGAGTTCAGGAGGCAGAGGAGTGGGCTGAAGAAGCGTATGTAAATGTCCTATTGATTCATGCACTTTGCTGGAATGACAGCGATCATTTAAGAAATATTTATGAAAAATAATTTTTTGCATTGTAGCAAATTTTTTACTATTGTTAAAGGTCAAATTGTGTGATTGAATTGATCCAGTCCTATTAGACCTACATAAAAAAACCTTTGATTTTTCTTCTACAATTACTGTATTATTTATTGTTGAAATATAAGGTATTAATTTATGGGGGGAGACAGAGCCACATGAGAGATAGAGCCATGCTGGGAATCGTAGTTTCACCATGTAAACCAATTTTTTGGTTAGTGAAAAATGTTGGGGAGATCTTATTGGGCATTCCATTCCTTTATTCAAATGCATGTTCATTTTTATTTAAGGAGAAATTGATATCCCCTTTAAATCTGTCCAAATTTCCACCCATTATTTAACCCCTTTCTGCCATGATCGTGTGGCGCCCCTAGGGGTATTTGCCACAAAAATAGTTATTGACACCAAATACAAATATTAAAATAGCAAGACTGCACTACCATCTCCGGCCAGAAGGGGGAGCTCCAGAGACTCCCCTTGATCTATTCTGGTCTGAGAAAAAGACTGACAGTTGGGTTAAGGAGCTGAAAGTGAGAGGTCGTATAACTGAACTCCTAACAGCCTTATGACGGATTATAGGCCCGTAATACCCATAGTAGGAAAAGAGGAATAGAGAAAAAGGACATTGTGAGAACCGGGTAGCAATAACCTCTACCCAGAATAGGCGCAGAGACGGATACCAGATCCGTGGCTATATTCATTACATATAATACAGCAACTGGAAGGAAGTGAGGTGATATCAGCTTCACCAGGGTAAGACGCAGCAACAGACACAGAGTTCAGCGGTACTCCCAGAGGGGGTAAGCCGACAAAAAGGACTCGGGTTGTCCGTCGAACCAGAGCATAGAAGAGACAGATTGGGCCGGCAGCCAGTTCACACACAGCAGCAGGGCCATACAGAAACTGCGCATAATAAGAGGTGGAAATCCTGACAGGGTCAAAGTAATTTCAGAGTTCTTATACAGACTCCGGTGACAGTGTTGGTCACAAATCCCTTTTTGTTAAAGTAAACTGGTTAAATGTTTCAGCGCCTCAGTCTTTCATTTGGACAATAGCCATCGATCCAGGATCGGGGTCATCACAGCTGAGAGGACCTGCTGCTGATCAAGTAAGTGTCTGTTCCTTCATGATATCCCTTACACTGTGCATCGCCTGAGGCCACAGCACCGGGTCAAGCCACTAGTGACATCCCCCTCAAGAGACGGACCTCATTGATCTGGTGCTGGGTACCTCGGTCTCACGGGCGTCACAACTGGCGTCACGAACAGGATTGGGCCAGCCCGTACACCGGGTATTGTGTGCCGTAATTGGAGTCTGAAACTGTGAAAATTTGGATGAAAAATCTTGGAAATTGACTTTGTTAAAGAAAATCCCGTTCCCCATTGAAAACTATTGAAAGTGACTTTTCTCCATTGGTTATAATGGGGTAAAAATGGCCGCCATCCCCTGATGTGATCATCTCATAACCGTTAGGCACAAAACTGTTAATCGAGCTACATCATTACCCAAGCCCCAGTCTAACTGAAAAACTTCAAAATCCACCATCACAGAGCGTGCGGCAGTTAGAGGCAGCAGGGGGCGTGTCATTGTCATCCTGCTGCACAGAGGAACGAATCTACATTATCTAGACGGAAGCTGGGACCGGAGGGGTCTGGATTAACTAAGGGGGTACAGTATGTCACAGCACGGAGACGCCGCAGCACCCGGCGATGCTAATGCAGCTGAAAGACAGAGTGTCGATAGAGAGCCTGGCAGCGCAGCAGTGCAAGGAGTGGCGCCCATCATGCCGGTGTTGATGCCATATACCCCGGGTGGCCTGTGGCTTCCAATGTATGAAGGTGAACCTAATACCCTTGACGGTTTCAGGGAAAAGATGCTGGCTCATTTTGATATGTTCCCTGTGGGTGAAGCTCAGCGTGTTAGTCTCCTGATGGTCCAGTTAAGTGGCCACGCTAAGCGAGAAGTCACGGCATGGGCAACTAATCTAAAAGGTACTGTTGAACGCATATTTGCTGGATTAAAAGCTACATTTGAAACCACTACCAGCAGCAAAGCTAAAGTACGATTCTTTAATTGCAAACAAAAAGCTAATGAGAGCGTGAGAGATTTTGCCTTAAACCTGCAGGAAGCCCTTAAATCACTTACACTGGCTGAACCCATTTTTAACACAGGAGCTGATAAACTGCTAAGAGATCAATTTATTGAGGGACTCTACACCCCTTCTCACCGGGGGCATGTGAGCATGCTTGTTTTTAAGAACCCTGAATTGACATTTGCCCAATTAAAGGAGAGCGCTATACGTCTCCAGCTGGCAGAGGCACCTCGGGATCAGGATCTCACACAACCCATGGCAGATGCACTTCAGCAACGGGGAATGCCAGTGACATCAGCTACGTCCGGTGCCAGTGTTAAGTCCCTGGGGCCCATTACTAATGAGGCTCTTCAGCAAAAGCTTGACTCTTTAACTGATGTTGTTGCTTCAATGGCTAAAACCATGCAGGAGATGAGAGAACGCAAGATGGAGTTGGCAAACCGTAGAGAGGATGTTCCATGGATGAGGTCCCGGAGATACCCGACATGGAGAGGACGACCCCGTGACTGCTACCAACCGGATGGACAGCCCATTTGCCGCCGTTGCCAGCAGCCAGGCCACTTTGCATGAAATTGTGATTTAAACGGGAATCCCCTGGGAATGCGGGCCGCTTCGCAGGAATGAATTTTCAAGGCCCAACACCCTGGCACGACAGGTACATCGGAGGACGACCCATCATCCCTATCGTGCTGGACAGAATTCCCCTCAACGCTTTGCTGGATACAGGTTCCCAGATTTCATCTATACCATATATCCTTTATAAGAGGTACTGGGCTGAGGTAGATATTGATAAAGGACCCTCTGATGTTGAACTAGATATATGGGCCAGTAATGGTAAGTTGGTACCGAAACTAGGATTCAGGGAGATGACCATAAAGATTGGTAAAGCAGAATTGAAGAAACAGGGTATAATTGTCGTTGATGTTGACCGACAGAACTGTGAACCAACTGTATTGATAGGAATGAATGTGTTAGAGAACTGCTTTTCCGAAGTTATTTCTGTCTTACAACAAATTGCTGAAACTGCCCGATCCTGCCAGCAGAGAGTTCTCCGGAGGGAAATAAAAGTATTAATGTTAAGGCAACAGATAGAAGTTGCAGGTGGAGAAATCGGCAGTGTGAGGGTGAGTGATCCAACGTCTATTGTAATCCCACCAAAAACAGAAATGCTGGTATGGTGTAGAGCGGCCATTGGTACTAAAGGACGAGACTATCAAGCCTTAATAGAACCAGCATACACCGACAGCAGGCCCACTATACTCACGGCACGAGGGGTGGTCGAGGTACACCGGGGACGGGTGCCGGTACGACTTTTGAACTGTGGAGAGGAAGAGGTCACTTTGCCAAGGTATGCTACAGTGGCAAAGTTATATACTGTTGACAACAATGCCATCACAACCGTTGAGCCCTTAGAATCGACCTGTCAGGTGGAAAATAACGGCTCAGATGGAGAATCGGAGGATTGGTGCCAACAGCTAGACGTGGGTGTAGATTCAACACCTACCCATCAAAGACAAGGGGTGTATAGATTAGTGACGGAATATGAACAGGTCTTCAGTAAACACCCATTGGACTTCGGACGGATAGAAGGGGTGGAACATACAATCCCCACCGGTGACCATCCCCCGATAAAAGAAAGATATAGGCCCATACCGCCCGCTCACTATCAATGCGCGAAGGACATGCTGAGAGAGATGAAACAGGCCGGGGTAATAAGAGATAGTTGTAGCCCTTGGGCGGCCCCTCTGGTGATTGTCAAAAAAAAGGATGGAACCATGAGAATGTGCGTAGACTACCGGCGGATTAATAACATCACCCATAAAGACGCCTATCCCTTGCCTAGGATAGAAGAGTCTTTGACTGCTTTGAAATCTGCAAATTATTTTTCCACCTTAGACTTAACAAGCGGGTATTGGCAAGTCCCTGTGGCTGAGAGAGATAAAGAAAAAACGGCATTCACCACACCAATGGGTCTAAGCGAATTTAATCGCATGCCGTTCGGACTCTGCAACGCATCCGGTACTTTCCAGCGACTGATGGAATGTTGCCTCGGACACAAGAACTTCGAGACCGTCCTCCTGTACCTAGATGATGTGATCGTCTACTCAAAGACTTACGAACAGCACTTAACAGACCTGGCAGAGGTGTTCGAAGCCTTATCCAAGTATGGTATGAAAATCAAACTATCCAAATGTCACCTTCTCAAGCCAAAGGTACAATACTTAGGGCACATCGTGAGTTCGGAGGGAGTAGCACCGGATCCCGAGAAAATAACTGCCATAAGGGATTGGCCAAGACCTACCAACGTAAAAGAAGTGAGGCAATTCTTGGGATTAGTGGGTTACTATCGTAGATTTATAAAAGGATTTACCAAATTGGCAGCGCCCTTGCAAGATACTTTGATAGGGCAGACGAAGAAACCTTCAAACCGAAACCCTCCTTTTCAGTGGAACGACGAAAGAGAAGACTCCTTTGAACAACTAAAGAAGGCACTAACCGGAGAAGAAGTTCTGGCGTACCCGGATTACCATCATCCTTTCATCCTCTACACCGATGTCAGTAATGTGGGACTGGGAGCGGTGTTGTCACAAAAGCAAGAAGGTCGGGAGAAAGTCATCGCCTTTGCAAGTAGAAAACTCCGGCCTACTGAAAGAAATTCTGAAAATTATAGCTCTTTCAAATTGGAGCTACTGGCAGTAGTTTGGGCTGTGACTGAACATTTCAAACACTATTTGACCGGTGCAGAATTTATTGTCTATACTGACAACAATCCACTGACCCACTTAGACACGGCTAAATTAGGTGCGTTAGAACAGCGATGGATAGCCCGGTTATCTAATTACAACTTCGTGATCAAGTATCGAGCAGGTCGCAAAAATGGAAATGCCGATGCCCTATCCCGGATGCCACACTTGAGAGATGTAGAAGAAGAAACGGGGGAGCTTGAAGAAATTGAACTACCAGCCTTTCATCAGCCCAAGGTAAAACATCGTCAGTCAAATACCTATCAGAAACAACAAGAAGTGAATTTTAATCCGTTAGCACACCATAGATGGGCGGACACCCAAGATAGCAATCCGGCTGTGAAGCTAGTGAAGGAACTATTGACTGAGCAAGGTGCATATCCCGATGAGGATGCCCTAGAAGAGACGCATAAACTCTGGAAAGAGAGAGGCAACATGTTCCTGTATCAAGGGAAACTCTGTAGAAGATACACCAATCCGAAAACACATGAATTGGTTTGGCAGATTATCGTACCTAAACAAGATGTGAGGATGGTCCTCGAGGCTTACCACAATGGTGCTGGTCACTTTGGTTGGAAAAAGCTAAAAGTACTTCTGAGAGAAAGATTTTATTGGGTCGGGATGAGAAAATCAATCGAACAGTGGTGTAGAAACTGTGGCCCGTGCAACCTCAGAAGGAACGATCAAAAGAGCCAAAGAGCACCACTGCAGCCCATAATCACCAAACAACCACTTGAACTGGTAGCCATGGACCACGTGAAGTTGACACTGAGCCGGTCCGGTTACGTCTATGCCTTGACCATCGTGGATCATTATTCGCGCTTCTTGGTAGTAGTACCTGTAAAAGATCTGACTGCAAAAACAGCAGCCAAAGCGTTCCAAACGTACTTTTGTAGACCCCATGGATATCCGGAACAGGTTCTCACTGACCAGGGTACAGCCTTTGAAACAGAGATCTTCAGAGAATTCTGTAATATGGATGGTTGCAAAAAGATCCGGACGACGGCCTATCATCCGCAAACAAACGGCTTATGTGAGAAGATGAACCATATTGTGATAGACCTACTAAAGACTTTACCTGAAACGGAAAGGAATCAATGGCCAGAGAAATTGCCTGACTTGGTGGATCTGTATAATCATGTCCCGGTGAGCTCTACCAACTGCACCCCAGCTTATCTTATGCGTGCAAGACCCGGCCAGTTGCCAATCGATCTAGAAATGGGAAATCTGAAACCAGACGCAGAAGTTCAAGACTCCAATTGGGATGTCATACGGCAAAATCAGTATCGCCAAGTGCAAGAGAGTGTGGAAAGAAGCCTCCAGCAAACCAGAGAAAGACAAGAGCGAACTTTCAACCAGAATGCTCTAGCAACTCCATTAAGACCGGGTGACCAAGTACTCAAGAGGAATCGTCGAACCAATAAACTGGATAATCAATGGGAAGCCGTACCCTACACAGTTTTACCAACAAGAATGGATAATCCTAAAATGTGTCTCATTAGCAAAAACGGAGGTTTAACATCTGTACTAGTGTCAAGAGACAATCTTAAATTATGTCCGTGTTAAATATTAATTAATTGACTTATTATTGGTCTCGATGCAGTACAGAGCACATTGCTTCTTGCTGACAGTACAAAGAGCTATTTTTGTGTATGTATAAGTCAATGCCTTATAAAGGGTAACACGTGGTCTGTAGACCCATATATAAACACCTCTTAGGAGGGTGGAGGGGCCTTTTTGTCACGTGGGACTGTCATCTCCCATCTTCACCCTCACTCTCTCCATGGATGTCTGAGAAGGAAGGAACAACAGCTGTTGGCAGCCATCATGACCTTCAAACTTCACACAGAGACGGCTTCCATTCAGGACTTGGGAAAGATGAGTAACCAATGCTGATATCTACACATGGACAATCTGTTCGTAACCATTTCGTCTATTTTTATGTTTTGCTGCAATATGATTTTTCTATGGACAATCAATAAACCACTATACCTTTTATGAGAATATGACGACATTTTTCTTTTAAGAATAACGCACCTGGTTAAGTCCTGATTTAAATAAATGTGCAAAATAAGCATATTTAACAGTCCGGAAACGTTGAAAGAGCCAGAAGTTGTCCAGCCAGAATCAGAAGTTATTCAACCTATACAGGTTCAACCAGTAAAGGAAAAAGAGGAGGAAATGTATCACACCTGTATAGGAGACTTTCCCAAAACCCTACTAACATACCATGGTGCAGTAGTGGTTCCCATGGTGGCCTTTTATCCAACACCGAATCCAATATTAGAAGTCCCAAGACAGGAAGAGGCTGACCCCGTACTACAAGAGGCTCCAGGTCAGGAAGAACAGATTCCTGATCAGAGTGATCCCATTCACGGTGGACTTGCCAACCCCATAGTGGTGGAATTATCTTTAGCAGAGGGGGCAGATACTATATCCGCAGTAGACAGTAGTACACCACATAAAGAGACACCGCTATTACGTAGATCCCAGCGTAGTACCCAGGGTCAATTACCGGCCAGGTATGCGGATTACCAACTATAAGACTATAGTCATTGTTATCGTTCTGTAACGTTTAAGCCCAGTACCTACAGAGACTTACCTGTATGAACTTCTTGCATATTCTTGAACTTTTTATCAGCCCGGAAACACTAAATCAAAGCTCCGGAAAGACTGCTTTGTGAACTTTGCTTCCTAGTACCTTCAAGGATAGAACTGTATTAATGGACGCTATTTGAAGTGACTTTTTACAGAATTCCATTTTTTTTTGTTTCTTTGAGTGGTTTTTGTAACTTTTCATTTTTAAGACTCTGTACATATCAATTGTTATTTCAAAATGTTATCATCCCACAGTCCCGGAGTACTGTTCTTAACTAAGGGGGAATGTGGCGCCCCTAGGGGTATTTGCCACAAAAATAGTTATTGACACCAAATACAAATATTAAAATAGCAAGACTGCACTACCATCTCCGGCCAGAAGGGGGAGCTCCAGAGACTCCCCTTGATCTATTCTGGTCTGAGAAAAAGACTGACAGTTGGGTTAAGGAGCTGAAAGTGAGAGGTCGTATAACTGAACTCCTAACAGCCCTATGACGGATTATAGGCCCGTAATACCCATAGTAGGAAAAGAGGAATAGAGAAAAAGGACATTGTGAGAACCGGGTAGCAATAACCTCTACCCAGAATAGGCGCAGTCGAGTCAGTTTTAAGGTCGAGTCAGGTTTTGTGAAACCCGACTTTGTCCAGAGTCGAGTCGAGTGCAGTCGGCCGACTATCGCTAAAAGTCGGGGATCGACCGAAACACGAAACCCAATGCAAGTCAATGGGGAACCATAGTCGGCAGTGAGTGGAGGCCAGGAAAACACCTACAGTGCCCATTTTAATGCCAAAAACATCCATTCTTGTTTCTGAAGCTTGTCAATCTAAATTAACTTTATAATAATAGTTGGGCATAGGAAATTGGGGGTCATTTGGCAAAAGTTGTGGGGGGTAGGGCTGGTTCAAGGCTTTAGTGGGCCCAGGAAATGTGGACTACGTCACGGCGGTGGAGCAGGGAGAGGTAAGTATTTCAACGTTGCAAGTGCTGTGATCCTGAGCAAGCAGGGGGGGCCCACTCGTTCGCATTGGCACTGGCACAGGGCCCCTCAAAGTACAGCGGTGTGTTTGCACGGCGGGGGCGCCTCCCACCAGCAGCGACACTTTTGCGTACTCTTAGGGGCCCTGTGCCAGTGACGTCGCCAACGAGTATGCCCCCCCACCTGATGAAGGAACCTGCACTTTCATCTGCACCTTCCTCTTTGTCCCTGTGTAAGGTGGTATAACATGCGGTAAGGGGGACCTTACTTCCAGCAGGGTCAGATTCTGGCTGTGTAGAGTGCAAGGGGAATGTAGTGTTCTGGGTCAATGTACCAGCAGACTCATCTAGCAGTGGCTGGGCAATGGGCAGGATGAGGAGGAAACAGATATAGGGCCAAAGAATAAAGTAGGCTAAATGCAGTTCAAAATTGGTAACAGGACTAAACAGGCGGCACTGCTTTGTTCAGTGGAGTAGCAAACCCAAGAGCAGCAGACACTGTTTTAAGGGCCCAACCACACTAGTAGGCCAAATGCAGTTTAATATCTGATACTATAGGCCGAAAGCCAGAAGGTAGAAGCTCAGCTGTATTCAGTTGAGGGCAACACCAGGGAGGGGCAGACACCGTTAGTAGGCCCTAACCACCAATTTTTAAAAACACAGCACTTAGTGAGAGCCAGAAGGTTGAGGCTCAGCTGTATTCAGTTGAGGAAAAACACCAGGGAGGGGCAGACACCGTTAGTAGGCCCTAAACACCATTTTTTTATTTAAAAACAGCACTTAATGAGAGCCAGAAGGTTGAGGCTCAGCTGTATTCAGTTGAGGACAAACACCAGGCAGGGGCAGACACCGTTAGTAGGCCCTAAACACCATTTTTTTATTTAAAAACAGCACTTAATGAGAGCCAGAAGGTTGAGGCTCAGCTGTATTCAGTTGAGGACAAACACCAGGCAGGGGCAGACACCGTTAGTAGGCCCTAAACACCATTTTTTTATTTAAAAACAGCACTTAATGAGAGCCAGAAGGTTGAGGCTCAGCTGTATTCAGTTGAGGACAAACACCAGGCAGGGGCAGACACCATTAGTAGGCCCTAAACACCATTTTTTTTTTTTAAAAACAGCACTTAATGAGAGCCAGAAGGTTGAAGCACAGCTGTATTCAGTTGAGGACAAACACCAGGCAGGGGCAGACACCGTTAGTAGGCCCTAAACACCATTTTTTTATTTAAAAACAGCACTTAATAAGAGCCAGAAGGTTGAAGCACAGCTGTATTCAGTTGAGGACAAACACCAGGCAGGGGCAGACACCGTTAGTAGGCCCTAAACACCATTTTTTTATTTAAAAACAGCACTTAATGAGAGCCAGAAGGTTGAGGCTCAGCTGTATTCAGTTGAGGACAAACACCAGGCAGGGGCAGACACCATTAGTAGGCCCTAAACACCATTTTTTTTATTTAAAAACAGCACTTAATGAGAGCCAGAAGGTTGAAGCACAGCTGTATTCAGTTGAGGACAAACACCAGGCAGGGGCAGACACCGTTAGTAGGCCCTAAACACCATTTTTTTATTTAAAAACAGCACTTAATGAGAGCCAGAAGGTTGAAGCTCAGCTGTATTCAGTTGAGGACAAACACCAGGCAGGGGCAGACACCGTTAGTAGGCCGTAACCAAAGTTGAAGGCCAAATGCAGTTTAATTTCTGATACTATAGGCCGAAAGCCAGAAGGTGGAAGCTCAGATTTAGACAGTGGAGGACAATTAGAATTAGGGACTGCAGACAGACTTAGTAGGCTGTCCCCTGTGGACCATGCATCCAACACATTAACCCATTGCGCCGTAATGGACACGTAATCTTCCGTGGCCATGCCTACAGGTCCATGCGTCTGTTGTCAGGTGCACCTTTGTACTCACAGATTGCCAGAGTGCATGGACAATGCGGTCTTCTACATGCTGGTGGAGGGTTGGGATGGCTTTTCTCGCAAAAGAAGTGTCGACTGGTTAGCTTGTAGCGTGGTACAGCGTAGTCCATCATGGCCTTATTAATAGTAAATAAAATATATAACTAGGCTCTATGAACTTTTAAATAGGTTCCAGGGGTACACGGGCAGCATTGGTGTGGTCAGTGGAGGAGTATTGCAAGTAGGGGCCGCAGACAGGCTCACAAAGGCCTAAAATAACAAACAGTAGGCAGTCATGGCAGTTTTACATCGGTTACATGGATACACAGGCAGGCAGCATTGTGGTCAGTGGAGGAGTATTGCAAGTAGGGGCCGCAGACAGGCTCACAAAGGCCTAAAATAACAAACAGTAGGCAGTCATGGCAGTTTTACATCGGTTACATGGATACACAGGCAGGCAGCATTGTGGTCAGTGGAGGAGTATTGCAAGTAGGGGCCGCAGACAGGCTCACAAAGGCCTAAAATAACAAACAGTAGGCAGTCATGGCAGTTTTACATCGGTTACATGGATACACAGGCAGGCAGCATTGTGGTCAGTGGAGGAGTATTGCAAGTAGGGGCCGCAGACAGGCTCACAAAGGCCTAAAATAACAAACAGTAGGCAGTCATGGCAGTTTTACATCGGTTACATGGATACACAGGCAGGCAGCATTGTGGTCAGTGGAGGAGTATTGCAAGTAGGGGCCGCAGACAGGCTCACAAAGGCCTAAAATAACAAACAGTAGGCAGTCATGGCAGTTTTACATCGGTTACATGGATACACAGGCAGGCAGCATTGTGGTCAGTGGAGGAGTATTGCAAGTAGGGGCCGCAGACAGGCTCACAAAGGCCTAAAATAACAAACAGTAGGCAGTCATGGCAGTTTTACATCGGTTACATGGATACACAGGCAGGCAGCATTGTGGTCAGTGGAGGAGTATTGCAAGGAGTGTCTGACACAGTTAGTACTCCAAAAAAATAAATAGATGTGAATGTCTCGCAAAACAACTATAAGTAAAAAAAGGGTGGCATGCTTAGGTACAGGGGTGGGCTCATCTGCAGAGTTTATGACAAAGTAATTTGGCAGTAAATTAGTATTTAATGGTGTCAATATAGGACACTGACCCAGACTACTTTAACAAGCATCATAGATGCAAACAAATTGGTATTGTTTGTCAGTGCCAGGCATTGAATGATGTCAGTGCATAGACTAAACATTGGTGGAGCTGTGCGAGATAATTTTGCACGTGGTAGAGCACAGTTTGAGCTGGGGGGGGGACTCTCTTGTGGCCGGCGGTACCGCCCCAGGGCCCCTCATGTTACAACGGTGTGTCTGACGTTGGGTGCGCACCACCACCGCCAGAGACACTACATTGTACTATGAGGGACCCAGTGGCAGTGCCGTCGACCAAAAGCGGGCACACCCACCTCTTCAGACAATCAGCACTGTAACGGGTGCTTGCGCCAAGTGGCAAGACAACGGCCCCGTGGGGGGATTTTTCCCATTGGGGGAGGTGTAAACATGTCGTATGCTGGACAAACAGCTGCTGCAAATTAACAGATTGGAACACTCAGTAAGACCAGTCCACAAGCAAGACCTTTTTATAGGAAAGCTAGGTGTCAGCCGGGAAAGGTGGGGCAAAATAATTTGAAATCCAGGAGTGGTTCATTTTAATGAAGGTGAGATCATCCACATTTTGGGTAGCCAGACGAGTCCTTTTTTCGGTTAATATTGAACCAGCAGCACTGAATACTCTTTCTGATAGCACACTAGCTGCTGGGCAAGCAAGCTCCTGCAACGCATATTCTGCCAATTCAGGCCAGGTGTCTAATTTTGATGCCCAGTAATCAAATGGGAATGACGGTTGAGGGAGAACATCGATAAGGGAAGAAAAATAGTTAGTAACCATACTGGACAAATGTTGTCTCCTGTCACTTTGAATAGATGCTGCAGTACCGGTCCTGTCTGCGGTCATTGCGAAATCACTCCACAACCTGGTCAGAAAACCCCTCTGTCCAACGCCACTTCTGATCTGTGCACTTCTAACACCTCGGCCCTGTAGCCCCCTGCAGCTCGTGTGAGAACCATCACCGTCGCTGTGTGCTGGGAATGCCTGAATCAAACGGTCTACAAGAGTAGCTTGTTTGGTTGCTAATATTTGTTCGAGGTTCTCATGTGGCATAATATTTTGCAATTTGCCTTTATAGCGAGGGTCAAGGATGCAGGCCAACCAGTAATCGTCATCGCTCATCATTTTAATAATGCGTGTGTCCCTTTTGAGGGTACGTAAGGCATAATCCGCCATGTGTGCCAAAGTTCCAGTTGTCAAATCTGCGGTTGTGCTGGTTGGAGGGGCTGTTACAGGCAAATCTACGTCACTTGTCTCCCTTAAAAAAACAGAACCCGGCCTTGCAACGCCACTAATTTCTGTTGGCCCAGGAGAAGCTTCCTCATTCAAAAAGTACTCATCCCCATCATCCTCCTCGTCCTCCTCCTCCTCTTCGCCCGCTACCGCGTCCTCTACACGGCCCTGACCAGACAATGGCTGACTGTCATCAAGGCTTTCCTCTTCCTCGGCTGCAGACGCCTGCTCCTTTATGTGCGTCAAACTTTGCATCAGCAGACGCATTAGGGGGATGCTCATGCTTATTATGGCGTTGTCTGCACTAACCAGCCGTGTGCAATCCTCAAAACACTGAAGGACTTGACACAGGTCTTGTAGCTTCGACCACTGCACACCTGACAACTCCATGTCTGCCATCCAACTGCCTGCCCGTGTATGTGTATCCTGCCACAAAAACATAACAGCACGCCTCTGTTCGCACAGTCTCTGAAGCATGTGCAGTGTGGAGTTCCACCTTGTTGAAATATCGATGATTAGGCGATGCTGGGGAAGGTTCAAAGACCGCTATGAAATTCCTTTCGTTATCTCTCACAACCTTGCCTGCCTCAAGATGTACAGTGCCCAGCCATGACTGAGTTTCATTCAGCAAGAACTCGGACAGAACTTCCGCGGTGTGTCTGTTGTCGCCCAAACACTTCATTGCCAATACAGCCTGCTGACGCTTGCCACTAGCTGTCCCATAATGGCACACCTGGTGTGCAACAGTGGCAGCTGCGGATGTAGTGGATGTGCGACTGCGGTGTGTGGACGAGCTCTCGCTTCTGCATGAGGAGGAGGAGGGGGGGCTAACGCCTACAGCCAACTCTTTCCTTGACCGTGGACTAGGCAAAACTGTCCCAATATTGCTGTCCCCTGTGGACCCTGCATCCACCACATTCACCCAGTGTGCCGTGATGGACACGTAACGTCCCTGGCCATGCCTACTGGTCCATGCATCTGTTGTCAGGTGCACCTTTGTAGTCACAGACTGCCTGAGTGCATGGACGATGCGGTCTTTAACATGCTGTTGGAGGGCTGGGATGGCTTTTCTAGAAAAGAAGTGCCGACTGGGTAGCTCGTAGCGTACTACAGCGTAGTCCATCAGCGCTTTGAAAGCTTCGCTTTCAACTAACCGGTAGGGCATCATCTCTAATGAGATTAGTCTAGCAATGTGGGCATTCAAACCCTGTGTACGCGGATGCGAGGATGAGTACTTCCTTTTCCTAACAAGAGTCTCATGTAGGGTGAGCTGGACTGGAGAGCTGGAGATCGTGGAACTAGCGGTGGTGCCGGTGGACATGGCAGACTGAGAGAGGGTTGGAGATGGTATTCTTGCCGGTGCCCTACATGCAGTGTTTCCTACTGCAAACCTGGTGATTCCCTGACTGCTTTGGCCTGGCGACGAAAGCTGCACAGATACTGCCGGTGGTGCGGGAAATGGTGGGTTTACAGTGAGGGAAGGGATGTAGCGTTGCTGACTAGCTTCATTGGCCGAGGGTGCTGCAACCTTTAGGGACATTTGGTAGTTATTCCAGGCTTGCAAATGCATGGTGGATAAATGTCTATGCATGCAACTTGTATTTAGACTTTTAAGATTCTGACCTCTGCTTAAGGTAGTTGAACATTTTTGACAGATGACTTTGCGCTGATCATTTGGATGTTGTTTAAAAAAATGCCAGACTGCACTCTTTCTACTATCGAATAACTTTTCAGGCATTGCAGACTGAGCTTCTTTAACTGGATGGCCACGCTGTCCTCCAACAGGTTTTGGTTTTGCCACGCGTTTTTGGCCAGATACGGGCCCGGTAGATGGAACCTGTTGTGATGTTGATGCCTGCTGCAGCTCCTCCTCCTCCGCTTCTGAACTACTGCCGCCTGCACCCTGTTCCCCCAATGGCTGCCAATCGGGGTCAACAACTGGGTCATCTATGACCTCCTCTTCTATGTCGTGTGCAACTTCGTCTGTGTCACCGTGTAAGCCGGTGGTATAGCGTTCGTGACGGGGCACCATAGTCTCCGCTGGGTTTGATTCTGCCTTAGTACACTGCGAGGGCAATGTTCTTGTCTGAGTCAAAGGAACAGCATAGTAATCTGGCTGTGGCTGTGCATCTGTGCACTCCATGTCCGATTCAACTTCTAATGGGCATGGCCTGTTAACTGTTTCACTGTCTAACCCAGGAACGGTATGTGTAAAGAGCTCCATGGAGTAACCTGTTGTGTCGACTGACGCATCCTTCACTGTTGTTCTGGGTGAAGGACACAAGGAAGCGACTTGTTCCTGACCGGGAGCATCCACTGATGATGCACTGCTCTGACATTTGGCACTTTCCGAGGAGGAGGCGAAAGAGCTAGAGGCAGAGTGAGCAATGAAAGCCAATACTTGTTCCTCCTGCTCCGGCTTTAAAAGTGGTTTTCCTACTCCCAGAAAAGAGCCTTGTGTAGGCAGACGACGTTTTTGGCTCAACAACTCGAGACTTAGGTGCTGTACTGCTTTTACCACGACCACCTGATGCTCCACCACCACTACCATCATTACTAGCTGACAATGACCGCCCACGGCCACGACCTCTTCCACTAGACTTCCTCATTGTTTGCAAAACGTAACCAAAGTAACGCTATTTGTTACTGTAAAACAACTTATAAGGTGAACTCAAACTTCTGTAGAATTTATATATACCTTTATAGGTGCCTGACACTGAAAGGAAAATCAGCCCCAATGTTACACACTCGGTTTTCTGTGCCCCAATAATTTGAGACAGATGGCACACACAGGAGCAGCACTCAAGCAGACTTGCCAATATTTATCTCCCACTAATTTTTTTTTTTTTTGAAAAGGGAGAATTTAACCAAAAAAAACAAAAAGGCCCAGTATTACACACACACTGCTTTTCGGTGGGACACAATGAGAGACAGAAGCCACACACAGGACTGGCACGGAGGCAGACTTGCCAATATTTATCTCCCACTAACTATTTTTTTTTTTGAAAAGGGAGAATTTACCCAAAAAAAACAAAAAGGCCCAGTATTACACACACACTGCTTTTCGGTGGGACACAATGAGAGACAGAAGCCACACACAGGACTGGCACGGAGGCAGACTTGCCAATATTTATCTCCCACTAACTATTTTTTTTTTTGAAAAGTGAGAATTTACCCCCCTCCAAAAAAAATGGCCAAGTATCACACAGTGTTTTTTTCGGTGCCACACAATGAGAGTGAGATGCCACCCACAGCAATGGCACGGAGGCAGACTTGCCAATATTTATCTCCCACTAACTATTTTTTTTTTTTGAAAAGGGAGAATTTACCCCAAAAAAACAAAAAGGACCAGTATTACACACTGCTTTTCGGTGGGACACAATGAGAGACAGATGCCACACACAGGACTGGCACGGAGGCAGACTTGCCAATATTTATCTCCCACTAACTATTTTTTTTTTTTGAAAAGGGAGAATTTACCCCAAAAAAACAAAAAGGACCAGTATTACACACTGCTTTTCGGTGGGACACAATGAGAGACAGATGCCACACACAGGACTGGCACGGAGGCAGACTTGCCAATATTTATCTCCCACTATTTTTTTTTTTTGAAAAGGGAGAATTTACCCAAAAAAAACAAAAAGGCCCAGTATTACACACACACTGCTTTTCGGTGGGACACAATGAGAAACAGATGCCACACACAGGACTGGCACGGAGGCAGACTTGCCAATATTTATCTCCCACTAACTATTTTTTTTTTGAAAAGTGAGAATTTACCCCAAAAAAACAAAAAGGACCAGTATTACACACTGCTTTTCGGTGGGACACAATGAGAGACAGATGCCACACACAGGACTGGCACGGAGGCAGACTTGCCAATATTTATCTCCCACTAACTATTTTTTTTTTTGAAAAGGGAGAATTTACCCAAAAAAAACAAAAAGGCCCAGTATTACACACACACTGCTTTTCGGTGGGACACAATGAGAAACAGATGCCACACACAGGACTGGCACGGAGGCAGACTTGCCAATATTTATCTCCCACTAACTTTTTTTTTTTTTTGAAAAGTGAGAATTTACCCCCCCCCAAAAAAAAAAATGACCAAGTATCACACAGTGGTTTTTTCGGTGCCACACAATGAGAGTGAGATGCCACCCACAGCAATGGCACGGAGGCAGACTTGCCAAGATTTATCTCCCACTAACTTTTTTTTTTTTAAAAGGGAGAGTTTAGACAAAAAAAAAAATGGCCAAGTATCACACAGTGGTTTTTTCGGTGCCACACAATGAGAGTGAGATGCCACCCACAGCAATGGCACGGAGGCAGACTTGCCAAGATTTATCTCCCACTAACTTTTTTTTTTTGAAAAGGGAGAATTTAGACAAAAAAAAAAAAATGGCCAAGTATCACACAGTGGTTTTTTCGGTGCCACACAATGAGAGTGAGATGCCACCCACAGCAATGGCACGGAGGCAGACTTGCCAAGATTTATCTCCCACTAACTTTTTTTTTTTGAAAAGGGAGAATTTAGACAAAAAAAAAAAAAATGGCCAAGTATCACACAGTGGTTTTTTCGGTGCCACACAATGAGAGTGAGATGCCACCCACAGCAATGGCACGGAGGCAGACTTGCCAAGATTTATCTCCCTGCAGTTATCTCAGAAAAGTATGGCAGGCAGCTAGAAAAAGGACTGCTGTACACAAAAGTGTGGACAAACACACAAGATAGCTGTGCAGAAAGGAAGGAAATACAGGATTTGTGCTTTGAAAAAAACAGTTGGTTTGCACAGCGTCGTACACACACAGGCACAGCAACGCAGCTATCAGGGTCATGGAGCCTTCTAGGGCAGCCCAATGAGCGACTTCGCTGAGGAAAAAAAAATGTAGCTTCCACTGTCCCTGCAAACAAAAGGTGGTGTTGGACAGTGGAAATCGCTACAGCACAAGCGGTTTGCAGCTTTATGTACCCTGCCTATCACTATCCCTGCTTCCGAAGAAGCGGCAGCAACCTCTCCCTACGCTCACATCAGCAGCAGTAAGATGGCGGTCGGCGGGAACGCCCCTTTATAGCCCCTGTGACGCCGCAGAAAGCAAGCCAATCACTGCAATGCCCTTCTCTAAGATGGTGGGGACTGAGATCTATGTCATCACGGTGCCCACACTCTGCGTCCACCTTCATTGGCTGAGAAATGGCGCTTTTAGCGTCATTGAAACGCGACTTTGGCGCGAAAGTCGCGTACCGCATGGCCGACCCCACACAGGGATCGGCTCGGTTTCATGAGACGCCGACTTTGCCAAAAGTCGGCAACTTATGAAAATGAACGATCCGTTTCGCTCAACCCTACTGACGACACAATTTTTTAAATCAGCATGATTATGGCAATACCAAATGTGTATATTGTAGTTTTGCTTTATTTTAGTGATGAAAAAAGAAATAGAGAACTGTGGAAAATAAAAATAAAAAAATGTTGGTTTGTGTTGCATTATTCTGAAACCAGGAACTTTTCTATATTTTTGTTAGTAGAGCTGTGTGAGGGCTTGTTTTTTCCATTGAGAGTAAATTTCTACAATATTTTGATTGCTTTTTATAGTTTTTTTGCTGTGAGAGGTGCAGTGAATGAAAAATTGATATTTTAGCGTTTTTCTTTTTTTTTTCTTTTAGTTTTTACAGCATTTACTATGAGGGTTAAATAGCTTTATTTTTCTGGGGTATAAAATCACAGATTCCTATGAACACCTGCTTTGGACATAAGTGCAGCGCCCCAGAGTCCTGGTCGTTGCAGTAGCATGGTTCAGCCACTAAGGGGGGCCATGCTGCGTTCGATGGCACGGAAGGAGTTCTCTGAGCAGGTATCACAGTCACCAATACATTTCACAGCTGGGCCTCCGGGGGGAGCTAAGGGTGCTATTCATTAGGCCACTCCCCACCATAGTGGGTAAACTGGGGGTCAGGCAGGAAGTTAGGAGAGAACGCTGACGGGATTGAACGGAGCAACACCCTGTGGCAGGGGGTGTTGTGAAGGGAGAGACTGTAGGGTCTCTGCCAGGGGTGGGATCCTGGCAGAGGCTTGGCATTGAAAGAACGTAACGGGTCCGCGCAGGCTCCTGGAAGCGGCGGGACTCAAGAAAGGACTAGAAGCGAGATAGATTGTGCTGAGTGAGAAACGAAATCAAGCGAAAGGAGATACCAGTGAGGGTTGTGCTGAAAGAGGCAGCACCTTACTGAGGCGCACTACCGGTGGCCGGAACGCCGAGGAGGTAAAGAGTTTCAAGCCATACCTCAGACCTACGGCAGGGCAGTTAGCTTTAGGCGGACTGTCTCACGCATCACCCAGGAAGGCAAAGGGGGGTACCAACAGGAGAGGGGCGCAGATAGAGTCCCGGAAGATCTCCGAGCCTCCCCGTCATACGGGTGCGTTCCTACCATAGTATCTGGAGGGACGAGGAAGATCATTGCGAATTAAGTTGTTGTGAGGGAACACGAGAAACAGACACAACAGTTGTGGGGTACTTTCCGTAAGCACAGCAGGGAAGGACTGCAACACATAGCGCTAGAAGGAAGGCACCGATTTCCACCTGCAAGGAGAGCTCTGGAAGTGCCATTGGACCGGCCGGACTTGCGCAGCCTGGTGAGCCGTATTCTGGACTGAGGACCCAGAGAGCTTCAGTAAAGAGGTAAAGAGACTGCAACCTGGTGTCCTCGTTATTTACCGCGACCTGCACCCCACAACTGCACCGCTACACCGTTACTACACCACTTATTGCACCGGACGTCCCCCACTGACGGACAGGGCCACGGACCGGGTCTAGCCACCGTGACAACCCCAGGACTGAGACCTAGAGGCCCGGCTCCGGGTACCCCTCGGCCCTGCGGCGGTGTGGGGGCGCTCCATATACTTTTTTAATGTTTTTCCCCTGAGGAAATGCACTAATACAGCATATAAGCCACACATGACTGTAGCAGTAAAGTTTTGTCAAATACCAGATAGAATCAAAACCAAAGCAGCTTAGGGTAATTTAAAACTTGTATATATATCAAAATGATCCGCGCTGGGTTCTCCAGTTTTGTAGCCACTAGATACCTCCAAAAAACAATAAGTATTTGCACCTTTTATATGACTTTAAAAACTATTAAAAAATATATTTGTGTTGTGTTTTAAAATAACTCCACCGTGGAGCACGACATTACCATAAGAAAATTCTGAGCAAGATAATAAATTGAATTTTTACCTGGTGCGGTACAGTCGATAATGTCCACAGTTCCCTTTAATCGGTCTTTGTAAAAGTCCAAATGTGGAAAAATGCGGCTTCGGTGGAGTTTTTTTTCCTTTTTTCTCTTTTGCTTTCACTTGAGCGGGCTCCAGGCAGTGCCCCGGCCGGCGGCAAAACAGCCCTATGCTCGCTCACTGCTAGTAGCGACTATGCGCTGTTGTGCAGCTCTCGGTTCTCTGCCTCTGCAGGACCTTGCGTGACGTCACGGTCATGTGATTGCTCACGTGACTTGCTACAGATAGCACAGTGGACCAATTTCCTACTAGTTTCGGAATAGGACGTATTCCTTCATCAGGGATGGTCCGTTCTAGATGTCCTCCACCTATATAGCCCGCATTGGTCATGTGTCCACATCATATATTAAAGGCAAAAAGCTCAATCTCACTATTCAAGCCCTTCGGTACTAGAGTGTCCAGTTGAAATATCATTTTTGTTTCCTCCCTGGACATCTGCTGAATATAATTTCCTCTCCGCCAGCTTTTATTAACGACTTTAAGGCCTGTGATTAGAATATCCACACTTGCGCCATTATGATGAGTGAAAAAATGTTTCGACAGCGGGTGGCCTTGAAATTTTTTATTAATGTTTCTCAAATGTTCATTGATCCTTATTTTCAAAGGTCGTTTAGTTCGACCTATATATAATTTGTTGCAGGGGCATTTAATAGAGTAAATAACCCCTGTCGTATTGCAAGATATAAAATCTTTTATTCGCCACTCCGTGCTTCCATTAGTAAGTGAGAGTTGTTTTTTTGTTTTTAATAATTTACACGCTTTACACTTCATGCAGGGATAGAACCCATGACCTCTGGACATGTGAGGATATTTGTTTGCACCATGGACGTGTGGAACCGTAGGAGCTATTGTATTTCCCAGATTGCTAGCCTTTCTGTAGATAAACAGAGGGTGCTCAGGAAGTTTGTCCCCCAAAATTTTATCTTCTTTAAGAATGTCCCAATGTCTTTTTACTATCTTCCTAAGAAGATGCGTATTTGCATTATACTGTGTAATAATGGGGACTGTTTCTAGAGGTGACTGTTTTTCACTTCTTCCTTTTATTTGAAGTAGTTTTGATCTGGGTATCTCCTCCACTGTGTTTTTTGCCAAAGATAAGGAGCACGGAGAGTAGCCTTTTTTCATGAATTTATTGGTGAGAAATTCTGCTTCTTGATTAAAATCATGAGTTTGAGAACAATTCCTATGTGCCCTAATTAGCTGGCTCTTGGGTATATTCAAAAGCCAGCTAGGAAGATGACAGCTGTCTAGCGAAATGTAATTATTAGTGTCCGTGGGCTTGTGAAAAGTCTTGGTATGAATTTTCCCATTGCTAATAAAAATATTAAGATCTAAAAAATTTATGGATTCAGTACTGGTGGTACCAGAAAATTTTAAAAAATATGAATTTTTATTTAAATTAGCAATAAAATCTAGTAATAAATTTGGACCACCAGACCAGATAAAAACAATATCGTCGATAAATCTTTGCCAGAGTACCAGATTCGCACCAAGATGCCCCCTATCATAGATGGCATGATGTTCCCATCTACCTACGTATAGATTAGCATAACTTGGCGCGAACCTGGTACCCATAGCAGTACCCCACTGCTGGGAGTAGTAGTTCGCTTCATATTTAAAATAATTGTGAGTCAATATAAAGTGCATACATTCTAAAATAAAAGAGACCTGTTTTTTGGGGAGAATTCCCTGTTGTTCCATAAAGAATTTTGCCGCCTCACACCCTTTCTCATGTTGAATGACGGTATACAAAGAAGTAATGTCCAATGTACCCATGATGTAATGCTCTTTCCATTCTATCTCATCCAGAATTTTCAAAATATGTGTACTATCTTTCAGGTAAGATGGAAGTCCCGGGACCAATTTTTGTAGATGACAGTCTACATATTTTGACATATTTGCTGTCAAACAACCTATACCTGATATAATAGGTCTCCCGGGGGGATTGGTTTGATTTTTATGAATTTTAGGAAGATAATAGAAGTAGGGTATCCTTGGATGCTCTGTATTTATAAAAGTGAACTCTTGTTTATTAAGGATACCTTGTTCCCGACCTCTTTTAGTCAAATCCTTCAATTCTTGGATGTACCTATTTGTTGGATCTCTTGGTAAGAGGCTATAGGTCTGCTGATCACCAAGTAGGCGTAGGGATTCTTTCGTATAGTCTACCGAATTTAGAATGACTATACTTCCCCCTTTGTCGGCTGGTCTAATTGTTATTGCCTTATTGTCTTGAATTTGTTTTAAAGCCTTACGTTCATTATATGTTAGGTTATTTCTAAAATTTGAGCACCTCTTGTCTGAAATTTTTCTAATATCTCGTATGACGTTCTTTTGAAATGCTTCAAAAGATTCAGAGTACTCTTGAACTGGGTTGAAATTCGATTTAACCCTTAATGAAGTGTGTACAATGGGGTCCACCTGGAAAGAGGGAGGACTAGTAGCACTACTACTGGTATCTTTAGTTTTTAAAAAATGTTTTTTAATGGCTAGTTGCCTCATAAATAATTTAATGCCAATGAAGGCCTGGAATTTGTCAAATTTTGTGTTTGGAGCATACTTCAATCCTTTGTTTAATAGAGAGATTTCATTTTTCTCCAATCTATGTTTACTTAGATTGAATATTTTTTGTTGTTGTTCCTCCTCCCCTTTGTCTAGTTCTTTTTTGTTGTTCTGTTCCCTCTTTTTTTGGGTAAGTTTCCCGCCCCTACAGCCTCTTTTCCTACTTTTTTTTGACCTAATTGAAAAAAAGGGTGATTGTCACGTTTATTTTTAGGTAAAATTTAAAACTTGGCATACAAAAAAAGAGACAAAAACCACAGCTTTAACAACACGATATGTATGGGTTCGGCCAACAGTGTAACATTTATGGGGGCGCTGGCCGGTTGATAGTCTGGAGAGATGCCGATCACACATATACGATTTTGGACTGCAATAAGCCACTGGCCTACTTGTCAGTTGGTGGCTTTATCATAGAGAACACAGGAGCGCATGGCCGAGCGGAGTGTACGGAGTGTGGCAGTCAGCCTTATAACAAGTTGATTTGGTCATAAATCTTCTAAGGGTACGTGTCCACGTTCAGGAAACGCTGCGTGTTTTGAAATCCCGTGTCCACTATGCGTGGAAACACGCATCCGTCGGCCCTGCGACTCCGGACATGCTGCGCGTCTTTTAAGATCGCAGCATGTCCGTGTTCCTTGTGGTGACGCTGCGCCACCGCAAGGAATAACACAGGGCCCTATGCGAGGGGTGCGATGATGCCGGATGTGTGCAATGAACACATCCGGCATCATCGCGTCCCAGAAGGGGGCGGGGCTTAATGCCGAGCGGGTTTGCCGCTCCGACGATACCGCCGGCCATCCTGATCGTGGACACATACCCTTAGGATATGTGTCCACGTTCAGGATTGCTTCAGGATTTGGTCAGGATTTTATGCAGGTAAAATCCTGACCAAATCTGCACCTGAGGTCACTAACAGGTCACCTGCGTTGTCCTTGAGTTTTTTCTGCAATGTAAGGACATGCTGCGTTCTTAAAAGACGCGCCGCATGTGAGTTTTCTCGGGTGTGCCGCATGCGTCTTTTACTGCATAGTGGAAACAGGATTTCATGAAATCCTCTCCACTATGCTGTAACATCTGGACACTGCGTTTTTTATGCATGCTGCTCAATGCTGCATCAAAAACTCAGCGTTTCCTGAACATGGACACATACCCTTAGAAGACGATTCAGTTGAAGAGAGATAAGAATTAGGGTATGGCTCCACGGTACGGTTTGCCGGTGGGATCGCCGCAGCAGCAAAGCCGCTCGGCGCTAAGCCCCGCCCCCTTTCTGGGACGCGATGGTGCCGGATGTGTACAGTACACATCCGGGATCATCGCACCCCTCGCCATAGGGCCCTGTGATATGCCTTGCGGGGACGCTGCGTCCCCGCAAGGTGTACGGACATGCTGCGTTCTGAAAAGACGCGCAGCATGTCCGGAGTCGCAGGGCCGCCGCGTGCGGGTTTCCACGCATAGTGGAGACGGGATTTCATAAAATCCCCTCCACTATGCTGGAACATCTGGACGCTGCAGCGTCAAACAAGCAGCGTTTACGTACCGTGGAAACATACCCTTACGAACTCTGTTGTCAGAAGTAGCTCACTGATTTTACTGTTAATTCATTCTTCAGTCTGTTATTTATTGAGATACCTGGCAGCTTTACCAGACAAAACAGTCACACATTTTTTTTTTATCAAACTTTATCGTACAAATGCTTTCAGTAAAAAAATAGGTGGATTTAAGTAAAAAAGGCCCATAGTTGTCCATATTCCTTAACTGCAAGAAGTGTCCACTTGAGAGAAAAACCCACTGATACATACTAAATATTGATCAGAATGGCCATGTGCCTACCTCAAGGATCAGAATCAGTATAAATGGACACTCCAAAAATCATAAATTCTACAAGACCTCACGGAGTCATTGTCCAAACAATCATGATAAAAAAAAATTAATATAATGTATTGAAAATAAATTACAAAGCATAATACATGTAATAAACAGCTGAGACAACAAAGCACATAGAAGGCTCAAGTGTGAAGAACAGCAACCTTTGGTTATATCTCAGGGAGGGGGAGAGCAAGACAAGAGACAATGCAAACTACACCTCAAAAAAGGTCAAAACATAGACATACGCAAAAAAAGTGCGTAGTGCTTGTAAGGTGCAGTATTGGAATATTTTAAAAGGGACACCAAGTCAGAAGAGAGGTACACATCAATGGTAACAAAAAAATACAAAGATAAGTGCCACTTGCAAGTGTCTCAAAACCCAGGGGGGGGGGATTCCATGCCATAAAAGCTGCTCAGAATGCTGCCTGCCAACGTGTGTCTGGTTATTACCTTTGATGTATACCTCTCTTCTGACTTGGTGTCCTCCTTAACGTATTCCAGTACTGCACCTTACAAGCACTGCTCACTTTTTTTTTTGAGTATGAGTATTTTGACCTTTTTTGAGGTATAGTTTGCATTGTCTCTTTTCTTGCTCACCCCCTCCCTGAGATATAGCCAACAGTTGCTGTCCTTCAGACATGAGCCTCCTATGTCCTTTGTCGTCTCAGCTGTTTATTACATGTATTATGCTTTGTAATTTATTTTCAATAAAATTTGGTAATTTTTTTATCATGAGTGTTTGGACAATGACTCCGTGAGGTCTTGTAGGATTTAAGTGTCCACTTGTGATAGGATAACTATAAAGATATTAAATCACATATCCACAATTCTACCCTCAGTGCTCAGTAGTATAGTTTGATTGACAGCTCAATTCTCCAGTCTGGCGCAGGGGTGTGCTGAGCTGTCTGTGCTTAGCTGTCCAATCTGGCGCAGGTATAACGGGGACCAGGGCAGTAGTCGTGGCTCTCAATGGCTGCTTTGTCGCACCCTTGCCTCCCACCACATGCACACATTGTCCCTTATGTGGTGCGCTTGGTGGTCCACTTACTTGTATATCAGTTTGGTCACAGAGATAACACAAGATCCTTCACAAAAGATAACATTTCCTTTTCATGTGCTGTCCCTCACTCCTCCAGGAATATCGCAGGGTCATACCGTCACTTTTGGTACCGCAGCATCCTGACTAGCCAGCCTAACTCACTTCAGGCTTTCTCCGTCCGTTTCACCCCGGACATTTAAGATGGTTTCCATGACATTAGCTGCTACCATTATGATGCTGCCCTGTATTACTCCACCACCATGTGACTGTCAGCCCATAGGCCCTGGATGGCTGGGCTCCCAGCTTAAATGTTGCGGGACACAACTGCTATGCCCTGGCTCCCAGCCTTCTCTGACTAACTCCAGGAAGCTCCCCTGGCTTACACCCAGTTGGCCCCTCGTAATTAACTAAATCCTATTGGTCTATCTTATCCTATTATGCCCCCTCTAGTGGGCTAATCTAGCTACTACACTTTCCCTACATTTATATAGTGGGCTAATCTAACTACTACACTTTCCCTATATTTATACAATATAAGGAAGATATGTATATTTACAATACACTACACAGCAATATTATAACACATATACTGGGAGGGTGATCTCTTAAAGTGAGATCAATATGATTGCTTGTACCTGACCAAATATAAGCTGAGTGCTAGCTTTGAGGCCCAGAATGTATCAAATTCACAAAGACGATACACACACTCCTCACTCAGTGATGGCTTATTCACAACTAATTTATTCTTAACAAAGGAGCGTACTAAAAGAACAGGAAATGGGGGAGGTCGCACAACTTCAGAATAGTTAGTCACTTTGTAATTGGTTCATTCCAAGCTTCATCTCCAAATATGGTGTATTGGTGCCTTCACTCCTGCATTCCAAAGATTCCTTCCAAAACCGTTTCAAGGATCTTCAAGACAGTTTCAAAGACAGTCGCCATCTTGTTACACCATCTCTGAACTGACTTATATAAGGTTTAATAATTGATTTTATTAGACATTTTCTCCTTCACAGTCCCCCCTAAATCAATTATTAACCTGATGTCACAATATGATATGACCCAATAAGTGATCGGTGTTATGATCTGGTGGCCTAGGAGCAGCATGGGACGTACTCTGGAGAAGGTGGTACCTGTACTGACCGCAGACCCTGAACTTAACACCGCAACTAGAAGTAGCCGTGGAATGTACCTAACACTCCCTGGACATCTCGACACAGCCGGAGGACTAATTACCCCTAGAGATAGAAAAGGGAAAACTATCTTGCCTCAGAGAAAATCCCCAAAGGATAGACAGCCCCCCACAAATATTGACTGTGAGAGGAGAGGGAAATAACATACGCAGACTGAAATCAGAATTTAGCAAGGAGGCCACTTCTAGCTAAATAGAAAGGATAGGACAGAGTACTATGCGGTCAGTATTAAAACACTAGAAAATATCCACCACAGAAAATACAAAATCTCCACATCTAACTAAAGATATGGAGGGGATATCTGCATCTCCAGAGATACCAGCTTGGCTAAACAAATCCTTATACAGACCAAGCTGGACAAGACAAAACATGGAAAAGAACTGAACAATAAGGCCCACAGCATGTGGACTGCAAAAATCAAGGCCACAACTTATCTTTGTTGAAATGAACAGAAAAGCAGGAGAGACCAGGCAGGGATGTGAATCCTCCAGGAACAATGGACAACTGGCACTGACTAAAGGGTCAAGCAAGACTAAATAGCCCAGTCAGGATTGCAAAAAGTGGACACACCTGATGAATGCTGCAATCCAGAGACAGCAGCACTACCACTTATAACCACCGGAGGGAGCCCAAGAGCAGAATTCACAACAGATCGGTCAATGAATGCATAACACACAGGAAAAAGGGATGGAAAATGGGGAAAGGAAGGCCTTACCGATAGGGAAATGGGGAATGGTCACCACCTGAATGTAACCTGAGCTTGTCCCTGCACTGCCCTAACGCCCTAAGTGGGTCCTTCCCCCCACCGCCGCCAGGAACCTCATCCCTCACTGATACCTTACTCTAACCTAACTAGTGCACTGGCCGGCAAGGGACGCTAGCCTCACCACTGCAGATAATACACACAGGGGACAGTGACAAACACAAAAGAAAAACAAATAGAAAACACAGTATATGGATTGTGACATCTGTTCTGTCCATTAGACGACATTGTTAAGCTTTTACCCCCCTTGATACAGTCTCTATTCATGTGGAAATCATATATATATATATATTTATCCCTGTTTAATAAATCGAATTGGTCTTCAGGGGTTTTATAGTAGAATCATGGCCATCACCATCTTCTTGGAAAACCAGCATAGGGGTTGGCTGTCCACGCTCTTGGTAAACATCTGTTTAACACAAGGAAATATACAACAAGAAACCATAGACATGAAAATAAGGATTACCATAATAATTGTACCAATCTGTGTCAACGATTTCTGCCATCCTGTCATCAATTCAAACCAAGTATCCTAAAGATCACCAATTCCTGATTTATTCTTAAGTTTCTCAGATAGGGATTCAAGTTTTTTTTATAGCTAATGTAACCTTTCCATTCAGACCTGTGTTATCGGGGATAAAGTTACAGCAAGTTTCTCCAATCATTTTACATACCCCTTCTTTCTCTGCTAGTAACATATCCAACGCCATCCAATTTTGGAAAGCCATAGTGGATGTAGCTTCTAACTGTTCAGCTATCCCCTTTAATGCATCCTTAGTATTATTTATGAATCTTTGTTGGTTATAATATATGTAGTTAATCCAATCTACGTTTTTATGGACACTGGTCCCTTGCTTTAAACTCATCAGGGACCCCCCCTTGGTACCCCTATAGCATGAGTATACACATGAGGGTTAAAGCTTTCTTTGGGGGCAATTCCACTTTAATATGTTGGGGCTGTTTCTGAACAGTCAAAAGCGAACCTTCAGAGATAAGATGAAAAGGCATGATGGCCTTCCGCGTAAGTAAGGACTTCCCTTTATTACTCTTTTCTTTGAAGGCAGGGGTCGGTTTATATCCCCACCCTTTATCACTTGTATCCCATCCTACAGATGCCCAAGAACCACAGTTTTTATTTCTTCTTTCCCAATTACCACAAAAAAAGAATACAAATTGTTCTGTCTTTCCCGAGAGTCGTGACGCTCCTGACTCCCCACACCCACTTCCCTGTATTATGTCACAAGCATCAAACCCATATGTAGCCACCACTGTACTCGAGGAATTGTACCAGAAAGTAATAATTCCCTTTTCTTTAGTTACAGCTACCTGTTGCCCAGTTTCTATACATAATAGCAATAGATAGATGATGGCAAGGATATGTATTACTCGGGTCGTTGGTCCACTATTTTTGCAATGTGAAGCGTGGATCCATGTTTATCTTCCTTCGAGTTTCACTGAGGCAGGCGTTGTCAGGAGAACTTGGTACGGACCCTCGTATCTGGTCTCAGGAGGTGATTTTCTAGTGAACCTTTTAACCAGGACGAAGTCCCCGGGTTGCAAACTGTGGGTAGACTCGTCTTTGTCAGGATCTATTCGCCAAAATCCATCTTGACCTTTCAGTGCCTTCTTGCTGATCTATTGGTCTATTTCCTCAGGCTCCATTTGGTCCTGATGTATCTTTAGTTTGGTCACGGGAGGTAGCTGTGGTTCTTCATTTTTCCGCATTGCTTTGTTTTTACTTCTTGTAACCACATACACCCCTACTTCCTCTTTCCCTGGTTCCCACAGGGCTGCCTGTTTTGCCATCTGATCTGCAAAGTAGTTTCCTTTTGCTTCTGCAGAGCCCAACTTGCCATGAGCCTTGGTCTTAACGACTGCTACTGTCTTCGGGAGCATCAGAGCCTCCATTAACTGGCGAATTGCTTCGGCATTCTTCACAGGGGTCCCAACTGAGGTTTGAAACTCTCTAGTTGCCCACAGTCATCCAAAATCATGGGCAATTCCAAAAACATATCTGGAGTCTGTGTAGATGTTAATCATCTTCCCCTCTGCAATCCTGCAGGCTTCAGTTGCAGCTTTGAGTTCGTCTTCCTGTGCTGACATTGAAGGTGGCAAGGATCCATCTGAAATAAGTTCTTCTTGGGTCACTACAGCCCATCCGGTGTGAAATCGTCCAATATCATCAGCATATCTGGATCCATCTGTATACACCACAAGGTCGGCTCCTGGTAGCGGTGTTTCCGATACCCTAGGTAAATGTTGAGTCTCTGATAGCATGTGCTCAAAACAGTCATGATTGAAGGGACCTAGTTCATCTGGTAAAAGGTCATTTGGAGGGTTGGTGGTTTCTGGCCATGGGTGGTCGAGGTCCATTGAATCCCCCCTGGAAAGAGGAAGTAGGGTGGATGAATTCAGCTGGTGCACGTCTGCACTTTCATTAGGATCTGGAATGGATGACAATACAGGTTTATGCACCACATTTAGTCTTTTTCTGCAAGGCCTGGACATAGGCTGTAGTACTTATAGGTAGTACAGACCAGTCTTTGGGGCACTACCAAGCAGGACCTCAGAAGGAAAGAAGCCTGTCTTTCTATTTGGATTGCGTCTGACTGAAGAGAGTGCAAGAGACAAACACTCTACCCAATTCTTTCATGTGTCTGTCATGGCCTTCTGAATTTTTAAGTTTAACCCCTTAGTGACGGAGCCAAATTTTTGAAATCTGACCAATGTCACTCCATGTGGTAACAACTCTGGAACAACCCAAACATATCCCAGTGATTTTGAGATTGTTTTTTTTTTACACATTATTCTTTATGATAATGGTAAATTTAGGTCGATATGTTTTGTGTTTATTTATAAAAAATATCAGAAATTTGAGAAAAATGTTAAAAAATTAGCAATTTTCTAACTTTTAATGATTATCTCTTTAATCCAGATAGTCAAACCATAGCAAAACATTAATGAATATAATTTCCCACATGTTTGCTTTACATCAGCACCATTTTTAAAGTGTTCTTTTATTTTGGTAGCATTTAGGAGGTTTAAAAATGTAGCAGTAATTTTTCATTTTTTCAAGGAAATGTACAAAATTTATTTTATTTAGGGACCTATCCATGTTTGAATTGACTTTAGGGGTCCCATATATTGGGAAACCCCCAAAGTTATACCATATTAAAAACAGCACCCCCTAAATATTGAAAACTTCAGTCAGGTAGTTTATTAACCATTCAGGTGCTTTTCAGGAATTAATGCAAAGTGGCATGACAGAAATGAAAATCTGTATTTTTACCACCTAAATGCCTCACTTCTGAACAGGTTGCAACAGCCGTCAGACTCTAAGGCCGCTATTTGGTCATGAATTGCCATGACAAACATCAGGACCACACAATCATGATCTGAGGGTACCAATTGGGATAAAGAGGAAGCCCCCACACTCTGTTAACCATTTATAATGATGTAGTCACTATTGACAGCAGCATCTAAGGGGTTAAACAGATTTGGACGGTGCAAACACTGATCGTGGCTGATGCAGCAATTTGTCAGCTATAGTGTACAGCCGACAGCTGCAGGATTGTCACCTGTATGGGTGTGCTATTCTCTTATATCTCAGGTCAGTTAAAAGACGTATTGGCTGTTATTAAGGGGTAGGGTTGAGCGACTTTTATTTTTATAGGATCGGGTCGGGTTTCACGAAACCCGACTTTCTCAAAAGTCGGGTCGAGTGAAATCGGCCGATCCTATAAAAAAGTCGGGGTCGGGGTCCTATTAGGTATATACTCACCCTCGGACGCGCTCTGCTTCTTTCCGGCAGCCTTCCTTCCTAAGAATGAGCACGTGAAGGACCTTAGATGACGTCGCGGCTTGTCCATGTGACCGCTCGCGACCAATCACAAGCCGCGACGTCACCGCAGGTCATTCACGCGCTCATTCTTAGGAAGGAAGCCTGCCGGTTAGTACCAGGGCGCGTCCGAGGGTGAGTATATCAATATTTTTTATTTTGATTCTTTATTTAACACTTAAATATGGATTCCGATACCGATTCCCGATATCGCAAACATATCGGAACTCGGTATCGGAATTCCGATACCAGATTCAGAAGATCGCCGACCTCATGGCCGACCCCACACAGGGGTCGGGTTGGGTTTCATGAAACCCGACTTTGCCAAAAGTCGGCGACTTCTGAAAATGGCCGACCCGTTTCGCTCAACCCTATTAAGGGGTTAAGTGTCGTTTTAGCATTAATTAGCACATTTTACTGGATGGGCTTCCGGCCAACCAGAGAACAGATCTACACATACTAGGACATATTCACACACTCCTACCTTGGGTAGCTGTATGTAGTCAGTCTGCAGTCTCTGAAACGGGTAGAGAGGCCTGAGTGTCGCTTTCTTAGGGACCTTTTTTTTTTTTTTTTTTTTTACCTAGATTGTGCTGTGCACAGATGAGGCATGACTGTACGAGTTTCGCTGCTACGTAACTGAAACCAGGAGCGATCCAGAAGGCATTTACCATGGTACACATGTGACATTTTGAGGCGTGACTGGGGCCATGTGTTACTTGTGCCATGATTAGGAACAGGGAGGGGAAGATTCAGGGGGGTCCCTGTCAGGGGTGGGATCCTGACAGAAGCCTAGCGAACAGAGAGAACGTTACGGGACCGCGCCTGCACTTCATTGCGGCGGTACCCCAAGAAAGGACAAGAAGCGAGGTTTATTGTGAAGAGTGAGAAACGAGATCAACGCAACAAGGAGATAACACCAGTAGGAGTCGTGCTGTAAGATCGAGGCAACATCCTACTGAGGCGCGTAGCCGGTGGCCGGAAACGCCGAGGAAGTATTGAGCTCCAGGCCTTACTTCAAACCTACAACAGGACAGTCAGTTATAGGCGGGCTGTCTCACCTAAATCACCTAAGCAGACATAGGGGGCAACAGTTGGAGAGGGGCGACTCTAGGGTCCCGGAAGAACTCCAGGCCTACCCGTCATACGGGTGCGTCCTAGCCATATCATCTGGGGGACGGAGAAGAACATCAGAATCAGTTGTGAGGGAACTTCAGAAACAGACAACAGTTGTGAGGACTATCCCGTGGTGCTCAGCAGGGAAGGACTACAACACACAAGCGCTGGAAGGAAGGCACAGATTTCCACCTGCAAAGGGAACTCTGGAGGTGCCATTGGACCGGCCGGTCTCAGACAGCCCTGTTAACCGTACTCTGGATTGAGGATCCTGAAGCCTTCAGTAAAGAGGTAAGGAGACTGCAACCTTGTGTCCTCGTTATTCATCACACCCTGCACCACACATCATCACTCTCAACTTTCTTACTGGACGCCCCTCAGCAGGGTCACGGACCGGGTCTAGCCACCGTGACACTCCCAGAACCGAGACAGAGAGGCCCAGTACCGGGTACCCCTTGGCCCTGCGACAGTGGGGGCGCTCCACAGGCACATGCTGAGCTAACTATGCTGTGATTGACAGCATAGTTGTAAAGTCTGGTGCAGGGGCATGTTGAGCTGACTGTGCAGTGATTGACAGCTTAGTTGTCCAGTCTGGTGCAGGGGCATGCTACGCTGACTGTGTAGTGATTGACAGCTTAGTTGTACAGTCTGGTGCAGGGGCATGCTGAGCTAACTGTGCAGTGATTGAAAGCTTAGTTGTACAGTCTGGTGCAGGGGTGTGCTGAGCTGTCCGTGCAGTGATTGATAGCTTAGTTGTACAGTCTGGTGCAGGGGCGTGCTGAGCTTTCTGTCTAGTGATTGCCAGTTTAGTTGTTCATTCTGTTACAGAGGCGTGTTGAGCTGTTTGTTCAGTGTTTGACAGCTCAGTGTTCCAGTCTGGTGCAGGGGCATGCTGAGCTGATTGTGCAGTGATTGACAGCTTAGTTGTACAGTCTGGTACAGGGGTGTGCTGAGTTGTCTGTGCAGTGATTGACAGCTCAGTTGTCCATTCTGTGCAGGGGCGTGCTGAGCGGTCTGTGCAGTGAATAGCAGCACAGTACTCCAGTCTGGTGCACTGGCATGCTGAGCTGAGACTGGGAGGTGTTGAGCTCTTGTCAGGTGCTCCAGGTTCCCTTGATTGTTCAACTATTTAACTGAACAGGCAGTCCCAGATAGCTGTCAGCTGCAGCTTCAGCTGAGTGTGGTTGGATTACTGTGTGCCTTGTATTTTGCTTGTTAATGTATCACTGCCTGATCTTGGACCTTGTTCTGACCACCTGTCTGTTTGGCCCCTTTGCGCTGATGCACTAACCTCCTGGTATTTTGACCTCAGACCGTTACCTGACTATGACTTTGTCTCTTCCTTCTGTTATTGGTGTACCCTCCTGGCTATTGACCTCTAACTCCTCAACTATCCTGACTTACAAATTGTCCGTGAGAAGTGATTCAGCATCACAACATTGCACTCAGTCTCTCTTCTCTAGGGTAAATAAAATTTATTTTGACAATCATGGGGCAACAGACCCAAAGCCTAGAGGATTAACACTGCTTGCAACAGTATATCTAACTTTCTAACTTTCCATTATTTCTTTTGGTAGAAAAAAACGGAAATAATATTTCTATTAACTACTTTTTCAACAAGGTAGCATCCTTTTATAAAATTTAATGCTACTGCAATAACATGCGTTTGTAATGTGTAATAAAAAAGAATAGATCTTTAGTGCCTTCATTTGTTCAAAAATAATGTGTTAGGTCATTTAAGCCTCATACATGTGAAATATTAGGGTTCTGTTTTGCTTTATTGTACTATAATATGTCATTCGAGGCAGTCCATATACCATACAGAACCGTCATAGGCTTCTAAAACTGTCTGGTATATTATGTCGGAGGTTACAGTTTATCATGGGATATCAATCTGACATATAGAGACACATACAGTACAGAGCCGAATGGATACAGATGCCAAGCGCACCTATGGTACAAAGATTCATATTCTCAAACTTGTAGAAACAAATAGAATCATTTTTATTTACACATGATAAAACTTTATTTTTAATCAAGGACAGATGAGGAAACTTAATAGCGTACAATTTGTCACTATTATAGTCCTACACAACAAGGCTGAATTGTGAGAACCAAGCTAAAACAGGAGAAAAATACGCCTATGCCGTAAAATGTAAAGTCCGTGTGAGCCGGGTGTATGACCCCTAATCCTAGGAACAGTTACAATACAACTTTCACCCTTGAACTCTGTGCTCGTATACCAGGACAAAGGGGTCATCTATGGCAATGTTTTGATCACAACTTTTTTCAGCCCTGGAATGTGTTTTTCTTATCTCCAGCAATCCGCACCTGACAAGAGAAACCAGAAACCCTGTTTTCCCAGAACTCGAAAAAATGTGAAGACTTCTCATTTACAAGGATAAACAGATAAGGAATTGAAATCACTCACAAATTTAGGAACAACGTCTGTCCCATAGCTTTGTCCTCTTACATAGGTGGACCTTGTGAAAAACGACCGTGGCCAGTAAATATTTTTCAATCGGCAGTTGTACAGACAGACCGCACTTCAGATGCACTGAACAATGATTTGCACTGAACAATGTGTAATAATAGATCACTCAGTGCACATAGGCTGCCACTTATCATTACACAGGACAATGTGCTGCCGATAACGATGATCTTTTCTTTAAACTAAAAAATAATTTCACCAGATAAATGAGCATTTTACGTGTTCACCGGGTGATCGTCAGCTTATTTACACTGTAAGATTACAGATTACCCTGACTTTAGGGTAGGTTCACATTTAGCTTTGGATTTTAGAACAGATTAAATATTTAGAATTGAGAGTCTTCAGTGGTTCATACCTTTTAATGGCTAACTGGAATTTGTTACCATCTTTTCAGTTAGCCAGTAAAAGGTATCAACCACTGAGGACTCTCAATTCTAAATATTTTCCTATCTACTGGCTAACACGGTACAAAGATATACAGTATATATCTTTCCTGTAGAACAGATTAAACCACTAAAAAAAGCGCTTTTGTTTAGATAAGGTTCCTATTAGTATAATGACGTGGAAAGGCTACCTGATAATGGTGGCACATAGCCTAAGCGACCTGCATTAGTTAGCTCTCAAAGAATGACGGTTTTTAAGCCAATTCGGACACAACCTATACTAAGATTCCAGCATCCATAATTGGATCAAAAAATGCTGCAAGATGCAGGAGGCCAATCATCATGGCAGTTCTGCTAGATTGACAGGTCCTTCCCTATAAACATATAAGGAAATACCTGTCAATCTAGCAGAGCCATGTCAGAGGAAACCGGCAAGGACTGGCCCTAATATTTAGTATCTCTGTTTTCATCTCCTGTTTGAACTATGTTTTCTGTAAAATCCCAAAGTGTTTATCAGTAAAACAGATATATATCTGTAAAGAGCCTTATCCTGATTCACGGGCAGCATGAGTCATCTGACAGGTTCCCTAAAAACGAAACATAGAAAATGCACAATAAATAAAAAAAAAGCAACCTGAGCTCTTTCTTCTGTCATAGCCTAGCATAAGGCTATCAATATTTAATCGGTGAGAGGGGAGGGGGGTGTCACTCGGCAACCCTGCCGATCAGCAGTCACAGGCACTGGCCAGATATTCTAAAATGATGTTGGAACACAAAAGCTCCATCTAGACTATAGTGGCTGCAGCGGGGTACTGCAGATCCACCTCCTATTCATTGGTTCTTCAGTACCCCACTGCAACTACTATAGAAAGTAGCATAATTTCTGTACATTGGATCGAGTCTTTTGTGAGCCTTTTTGGCATTTTAAATGTTTTTATATTGCGGTGTATAGTTATGTCTTTTTTGTATCCAGTGAAATAAAATGATTTTCTTAAAGGGAACCTGTCACCCCCAAAATCGAGGATGAGCTAAGCCCACCAGCTGGAATGCTGTAGATAAGCCGCCGATGTATCCTAAAATATAAGAAAAAGAGGTTTGATTATACTCACCCAGGGCCGGTCCCGGTCCTGGTCCGGTCCGATGGGTGTCGTGGTCCGGTCCGGCGCCTCCCATCTTCATCAGATGACATCCTCTTCTGGTCTTCACGCTGAGGCTGCGGCGCAGGCGTACTTTGTCTGCCCTGTTGAGGGCAGAGCAAAGTACTGCAGTGCGCAGGCGCCGGGCCTCTCTGACCTTTCCCGGCGCATGCGCACTGCAGTACTTTGCTCTGCCCTCAACAGGGCACACAAAGTACGCCTGCGCTGGAGCCGCAGCATGAAGACCAGAAGAGGACATCATTCTATGAAGATGGGAGGCGCCGGACAGCGACGCCCACTGGATCGGACCGCCCACCCAGGTGAGTATAATCTAACCTCTTTTTCTCACCTTTTAGGATACATCGGGGGCTTATCTACAGCATTACAGAATGCTGTAGATAAGCCCCTGATGCCGGTGGGCTTAGCTCACCCTCGATTTTCGGGGTGACAGGTTCCCTTTAAGGTGATTCCTAGTTGTATGCATACTCTTTGCTTCTTGTTTTTTTCATATATTTCTGTATGCATGAGGTTGATCCCTGACCATTACTAACTTTTATTGTTGTGGTGCCCACTAACTCTTCATATTACCAGAGAAACAACGGAGCTATTGTGTTCCGGCATCAGTTTAGAACTTTTGGTGGGTGCCAGTTACAGCCAAGTGTCGCACCCTCACCAATCAGATATTGAAGGCCTATCTTAAGGATGGCCATCAAGAAGAAACGTAGTGGTCAAACCCTCTAGTGTCCCCATACACATTACACTAATATTGGCTGAACCTGTTGATATTGGCTGGATTGTCTGACAGTTGGTGAGTAAAGGATCCAGCACGGCCATTTTTGGAGGAGGAGTCTGGAAGCATCGTACTTATAAAGAAGACAGGAATGCTTGAGTGAGTCAGGAAAGATGCTCTCAGATCAGCAGAACCATCCCTCAATAGCTATCTATTATGTGTGAGAAAAATTAACCCCAGTGTTCTCTGCAAGATTTTGGCCTCCCTCTTACCAAACTCTCCCCGCTCCAATCTGTCCTGAATGCTGCAGCCAGGATCATATTCCTCACCAACCGTTACACCGATGCCTCTACCTTGTGCCAGTCATTACACTGGCTACCCATCCACTCCAGAATCCAGTACAAAACTACTACCCTCATCCACAAAGCACTCCATGGCTCAGCACCACCCTACATCTCCTCTCTGGTCTCAGTCTACCACCCTACCCGTGCCCTCCGCTCCGCTAATGACGTCAGGTTAGCATCCTCAATAATCAGAACCTCCCACTCCCGTCTCCAAGACTTGCTGCGCTGATTCTTTGGAATGCACTACCTAGGTTAATACGATTAATCCCCAATCCCCACAGTTTTAAGCGTGCCCTAAAAACTCATTTGTTCAGATTGGCCTACCGCCTCAATGCATTAACCTAACTATCCCTGTGTGTCCTATTAAAAAAAAAAAAAACATAATCAGGTTCCTCCATCATGTTCTCATACACTTTATGCAGTTAATAGCACTCTGTGTCTGTACTGCTACATACTTAGGCAGTTAACTGGTTCATGCAGCTTTACATGAACACCCGAGCCTTACACTATGGCTGGTCCAAATAACTAAAGCAATTGTTACCATCCTCCTCTCGTGTCTCCCCTTTTCCTCATAGTTTGTAAGCTTGCGAGCAGGGCCCTCATTCCTCCTGGTATCTGTTTTGAACTGTGATTTCTATTATGCTGTAATGTCTATTGTCTGTACAAGTCCCCTCTATAATTGTAAAGCGCTGCGGAATATGTTGGCGCTATATAAATAAAAATTATTATTATTATTATTATTATTATTATTATTCTACAAAAATGTTTTGGTAACATACAAAATATACTGCAAAAGGGCACAAATTAGGGCTAAGATTATCTCCTATTTACTTTTATTATTAATTTCTAGATTTAATATTTCTCGGACATTTTTATAAAAAAAAAAATTCTATTATTTAGTGACTTTGATATAAAAATTATGACTTTATGACAATTATGACATTTTTTCTATTATTTAGTGACTTTGATATAAAAATTTGTTCTAGAAATCTACTTATAGTAGGATGCAGAAAAAGGCAGGCAAAGGCTGTAGCTTTTCCAATTTTCTGCAAAGTACCGTATTTTCCGGCGTACAAGACGACTTTTTAACCCCTGAAAATCTTCTTAAAAGTCGGGGGTCGTCTTGTACGCCGGGAATCGCCTTGTACGCCGGGTGTATATGGTGGGTGGGGGGGGGGAGTGGTCCTGATGACGACGAGGGGGCGTCTCACAGGAAAGTGAGTATCCCCCATTACCTTATCATAGCGCTGCAGCGTGGGGGTCTCTGTGCTGGGAGCGGCGGCTGCTGTGCTGTGGTGCGGCGGCTCCTCTTCTGCAGTGTGGGGCCTCTGGTGCTGTGGGGCGGCGGCGGCGTATCTTCATGCAGTCGGGGCTCCTCCGGCATCTCAAATCCTGGAAGCCCCGCCGGCAACTCCATCGGTACAATGCGGTGGCCTCCGAGAAAATGGCCGCTGCTTAGATTCAGATCTCGTGTCCCGAGATTTCGGGACGAGATCTGAATCTGAGCATGCGCAGCCCCCAGCGGCCGGGCCACCGCAACGCACCTATTGAGCTGCCTCCGGGAAAATGGCCGCTGCTCAGATTCAGATCTCGTCTCCCGAGATCTCGGGACGAGATCTGAATCTGAGCAGCGGCCATTTTCCCGGAGGCCACCGCATTGTACCGATGGAGTTGCCGGCGGGGCTTCCAGGCTTTGAGATGCCGGAGGAGCCCCGACTGCATGAAGATACGCCGCCGCCACCGCCCCACAGCACCAGAGGCCCCACACTGCAGAAGAGGAGCCGCCGCACCACAGCACAGCAGCCGCCGCTCCCAGCACAGAGACCCCACGCTGCAGCGCTATGATAAGGTAATGGGGGATACTCACTTTCCTGTGAGACGCCCCCTCGTCGTCATCAGGACCACTCCCCCCCCCCAAAAGGCACATATTCACCGGCCCTATAAGACGACATACGGTGTATAAGAAGACCCCCCGACTTTTAAGAAGATTTTATTTTTTAACTGGTAAAGTTGGGGGGTCGTCTTATACGCCCAGTCGTCTTATACGCCGGAAAATACGGTATATTCTTTGTATAATTAATTCACAATTTATTCAGATTTTTAATGTACTTCTCGATTAATTTGCTTACATAAGTATTCTCCAAAAATGTCCTCAAGCCACCAAATAATATAACATCTAAGAAAATATTTGTTGCTTTTATTTTTTTCTATGTATTTATAAATTGTAACTAATGATGTAATATTGAATGGAAATTTATTTTGGAGATTGTAACTGTTATTTGTATGTTTTCCTTAATATTTAGCTCAGATCACAGCAGATAATAGCATTATATATTTTAACAATGAAAAGGGGCACAACGCTTAACTCTAAAATATAATACGGTAATATGAAATATAAGTAAGGGAGGATTAATCTAGAAATGTTACATGATGTCATTAAGAAAGAAAATAAAGGCTTTAGAAATGTTTACAACTGCCGCGCGTTACTAATTGCTGACCTAGGGTGAAAAGTAAGGGATGTAAAGTTAGGTCAAGGGCAATTAACACAATAGCGAAGACAGCACACAAAGACGGCAGTATAACTTTGAGAGAAAAAGACCTAATAAAAACATAAAATGAAAGCTTTTCTTTTCTACCAAGGACCCCGTTGTGGCCCTATTTTCACTCAGTAATGGACACATCTGATTGTATCCACTTTACTATGAGGCAAATGCTCTATTCTCTCTGACCACTTTTATAAATCTTTCCATTATTCTACAGCTATGTGCGAGCCTTCACTTTAGCGAAATGCATTTCCTCCAATAGTTCGATAATGTGCCTACAATAATGTTTACAGATGTTGTTTTCCATCATAAAGTATATATAGAAAGAAAGACACAGTCTAAGGTCACAAAAAGCCAATTGTGGGACAGCGGCAAGCACTTTCTCTCAAACAGATATGTCCTTGTTTCCAGAGTCAAGACCATTTCTTCATAATCCTATGGATGTGTGATAATACACTTTATATCCTTTTATAATGCATGCAGCCATAGTAATTGGATCAAAGAGAGAAAAACTGTTTCCCTATATTGGAAAATAGCTTCATTAAAATAAGTTACCTGCTCATCCTCTTAGTCATTTTCTATTAACTTTCTTGATATTGTTTACTAAAAGATGTTGTATCAGGTTATATTTTCATGAATTTAGGAACATACATTTTACATCAATTCTGGTTAGATCAACAACGTAGTACAATGTTGTCCACATTTTTCTTTCTTACTTAAATGTATACATACAAGGCTAAAAATTATTTTTGCAATGGTTTTCATAAAAAATTTAGCACAGCTTGCCTCCTACAGCCGCTTCATTGCACTGGCTATTGCTGGCTACAAAATTAGGTAACTGGGGTTGGCCACATTATCTTTATTTTATCAGATGTGTTGGGGACATGACTTTGTGACACTTACTATTATATACGTGAGATAAACATGTAACTGAGATGCCCATGCTCCAGCGCAAGACTGTAGGCAGAGTCTTATCTTCCTGCTCTAAAGGTACCGTCACACTCAGCAACTTTGCAACGAGAACGACAACGATCCGTGACGTTGCAGCGTCCTGGATAGCGATCTCATTGTGTTTGACATGCAGCAGCGATCTGGATCCCGCTGTGATATCGCTGGTCGGAGCTAGAAGTCCAGAACTTTATTTCGTCGTCAGGTCGGCGTGTATCGTCATGTTTGACATCAAAAGCAACGGTGTCAGCAATGTTTTACATGGAGCTAACAACCAGCGAGAATGATAAGTGAGTCGCCGTTATGTCACTGGATCGCTCCTGCATCGTTCTGGAGCTGCTGTGTTTGACGTCTCTACAGCAACCAAAACAGCGACGCTCCAGCGATCGGCTCGTTGTCTATATCGCTGCAGCGTCGCTGAGTGTGACGGTACCTTAAGCCAGAGAAACAAGGAAAGGCCTGACCACAGGCAGCCCTGAAGCACAAACATGTTCCTCACCATAGAGACAGAGAGAGAGGCAGACTGTTTGTGTTTCAGGGCGGCCTGTGGTCAGGTCTTTCCTTGGTTTCTCTGGTCTAGTGCAGGAAGATAAGACTCTGCCTACAGTCCCTCCCCGTAGCACGAGCATATCATTAACCCCTTTAGCCCCGAGGGTGGTTTGCACGTTAATGACCGGGCCAATTTTTACAATTCTGACCACTGTCCCTTTATGAGGTTATAACTCTGGAACGCTTCAATGGATCTTGGCGATTCTGACATTATTTTCTCAAGACATATTGTACTTCATGAGAGTGGTAAAATTTCTTCGATATAACTTGCGTTTGTTTGAAAAAAAATGGAAATTTGGCGAAAATTTTGAAAATTTTCGCAATTTTCCAACTTTGAATTTTTATGCCCTTAAATCACAGAGATATGTCACACAAAATACTTAATAGGTAACATTTCCCACATGTCTACTTTACATCAGCACAATTTTGGAACCAACATTTTTTTTGTTAGGGAGTTATAAGGGTTAAAAGTTGACCAGCAATTTCTCATTTTTACAACACCATTTTTTTTAGGGACCACATCTCATTTGAAGTCATTTTGAGGGGTCTATATGATAGAAAATACCCAAGTGTGACACCATTCTAAAAACTGCACCCCTCAAGGTGCTCAAAACCACATTCAAGAAGTTTATTAACCCTTCAGGTGTTTCACAGGAAGTTTTGGAATGTTTAAATAAAAATTAACATTTAACTTTTTTCACGCAAAATTTATTTCAGTTCCAATTTGTTTTATTTTACCAAGGGTAACAGGAGAAAATGGACCCCAAAAGTTGTTGTACAATTTGTGCTGAGTACGCTGATATCCCATATGTGGGGGTAAACCACTGTTTAGGCGCATGGCAGAGCTCGGAAGCGAAGGAGCGCCATTTGACTTTTCAATGCAAAATTGTCTGGAATTGAGATGGGACGCCATGTTGCTTTTGGAGAGCCCCGATGTGCCTAAACATTGAAACCCCCCACAAGTGACACCATTTTGGAAACTAGACCCCCTAAGGAACTTATCTAGATGTGTTTTGAGAGCTTTGAACCCCCAAGTGTTTCACTACAGTTTATAATGCAGAGCTGTGAAAATAAAAATTCTTTTTTTTTCACAAAAATGATTTTTTAGCCCCCAGTTTTGTATTTTCACAAGGGTAACAGGATAAATTGGACCCCAAAAGTTGTTGTCCAATTTGTCCTGAGTACGCTGATACCCCATATGTGGGGGGGACCCACTGTTTGGGCGCATGGCAGAAATTGGGAGGGAAGGAGCGCCATTTGGAATGCAGACTTAGATGGATTGGTCTGCCGGCGTCACGTTGCATTTGCAGAGCCCCTGATGTACCCGAACAGTAGAAACCCCCCACAAGTGACCCCATATTGGAAACTAGACCTCCCAAGGAACTTATCTAGATGTGTTGTGAGAACTTTGAACCCCCAAGTGTTTCACTACAGTTTATAACGCACAGCCGTGAAAATAAAAAATATTTTTTTTCCACAAAAATTATTTTTTAGCCCCCAGTTTTGTATTTTACCAAGGGTAACAGGAGAAATTGGACCCCAAAAGTTGTTGTCCAATTTGTCCTGAGTATGCTGATACCCCATATGTGGGAGGGAACCACTGTTTGGGCGCATGGCAGAGCTCAGAAGGGAAGGAGCGCCATTTGGAATGTAGACTTAGATGGATTGGTCTGCAGGCATCACGTTGCATTTGCAGAGCCCCTGATGTACCTGAACAGTAGAAACCCCCCACAAGTGACCCCATATTGGAAACTAGACCTCCCAAGGAACTTTGCTAGATGTGTTGTGAGAACTTTGAACCCCCAAGTGTTTCACTACAGTTTGTAACGCAGAGCCGTGAAAATTAAAAAAAAAATGTTCCCACAAAAATGATTTTTAGCCCCCAAAATTTTTATTTTCCCAAGGGTAACAAGAGAACTTGGACCCTAAAAGTTGTTGTCCAATTTGTCCCGAGTACGCTGATGCCCCATATGTTGGGTAAACCCTTGTTTGGGAGCACGGGAAAGCTCGGAAGGGAAGGAGCACTGTTTTACTTTTTCAATGCAGAATTGGCTGGAATTGAGATCAGACGCCATGTCACATTTGGAGAGCCCCTGATGTGCCTAAACAGTGGAAACTCCCCAATTCTAACTGAATCCCTAATCCAAACACACCCCTAACCCTAATCCCAACGGTAACCCTAACCACACCCCTAAACCTGACACACCCCTATCTCTAATCCCAACCCTAATCCCAACCGTAAATGTAATCCAAACCCTAACACTAACTTTAGCCCCAACCCTAACCCTAACTTTAGCCCTAACCCTAACTTTAGCTCCAACCCTAGCCCCAAGCCTAACCCTAGCCCTTACCCTAACCCTTTCCCTAACCCTAGCCCTAACCGTAACCCTAGCCCTAACCCTAACCCTAGCCCTAACCCTAGCCCTAACCCTAGCCTTAACCCTAGCCCTAACCATAACCCTAGCCCTAACCCTAGCCCTAACCCTAGCCCTAACCCTAGCTCTCACCCTAGCCCTAACCCTAACCCTAATGGGAAAATGGAAATAAATACATTTTTTTAATTTTATTATTTTTCCCTAACTAAGGGGGTGATGAAGGGGGGTTTGTTTTACTTTTATAGCATTTTTTACAGCGGATTTGTATGATTGGCAGCTGTCACACACTAAAAGACGCTTTTTATAGCAAAAAAGTTTTTGCGTCTCCACATTTTGAGACCTATAGTTTTTCCATATTTTGGTCCACAGAGTCATGTGAGGTCTTGTTTTTTGCGGGACGAGTTGACGTTTTTATTGGTAACATTTTCAGACATGTGACAGTTTTTGATCGCTTTTTATTCCGATTTTTGTGAGGCAGAATGACCAAAAACCAGCTATTCATGAATTTCTTTTGGGGGGGGGGCGTTTATACCGTTCCACGTTTGGTAAAATTGATAAAGCATTTTTATTCTTAGGGTCAGTACGATTACAGCGATATCTTATTTATATAATTTTTTTATGTTTTGGCGCTTTTATACGATAAAAACTATTTTATAGAAAAAATATTTATTTTGGCATCTCTTTATTCTGAGGACTATAAGTTTTTTCTTTTTTCTTTGATGACACTGTATGGCGGCTCTCAGCGGTACCATAGTTATTTATATCTGTCTTTTTGATTGTGTGTTATTCCACTTTTTGTTTGGCTGTATAATAATAAAGCGTTGTTTTTTGCCTCGTTTTTTTTTTTCTCTACGGTGTTCACTGAAGGGGTTAACTAATGGGACAGTTTTATAGGTTGGGTCGTTACAGACGCGGCGATACTAAATATGTGTACTTTTATTGTTTTTTTTTTTATTTAGATAAAGAAATGTATTTATGGGAATAATATATATATTTTTTTTCTTTATTTAGGAATTTTTATTTTTTTTTATTTTTTACACATGTGGAAATTTTTTTTTTAACTTTGTCCGAGGGGGAGACATCACAAATCGCTGATCTGACAGTTTGCACAGCACTCTGTCAGATCAGCGATCTGACTTACAGTGCTGCAGGCTTACCAAGCACTTGCTCTGAGCAGGCACTTGGTAAGCCACTCCCTGCAGGACCCGGATGCAGCCCCGTGGCCATTTTGGATCCGGGGACTGCAGGGAGAGGAGGTGTCAGCTGATAGTCAGCTGATAGTCAGCTGACACCCGGCCGCGATCGGCCGCGCTCCCCCCGTGAGCGCGGCCGATCGCATATGATGTACTATCCCGTCAGTGGGTATTAAGGCCCACCCCACCTCGACGGGATAGTACGTCATATGGGATTAAGGGGTTAACTGAAAACTTCTAACACTGATTACACAAGAACCACAAGACGGATTCCTTCACCGCAGGAATAATTTTAATCAGTATAAGATGACAATGTCTGTAGTTTACTTAGCAAAATCCTGCTGACAGGTTTGCTTTAAACAACAAAATACACATTAAAACCAGTACTGTAGAACCATTTCACTATTTATTTCAGACAATGAACGCTGCAAAGAAATGGGGGAAAATTTTGAAAAACAATGCCAGGATTGCTTTTTTTTGTTTATCCCATCTCGCAATAAAATAAAATGTGATCAAAAAGTTGCATATACCTCAAAATCATATCAACAAGCATTACAGCTTGTTTTGCACAACACATGTCTTTATGGAGATGTGTAAACAAAAAAATGAAAAAGTTATAACTCTCAAAATATAATGACATCCCGAAAAGATATTTGTTAGAAAAAGAGATTTTCTGCTACAAAACTAATGCAACTTAAAGAAAAAATATATAAATAGAGTATTACCATATTCGTAATGAACTGTACAATAACGGTTACATGTTTTGCTGTTGTCATATGTGTTGGATTGTAGGTGTTGTGTGTGTTATGGTGCATATTTTCTATGTGTTGCATGTGTGCCATTTTGCATGTGTTGCGCTGAATGTGTTGTCTTGCATGTGTTATATTGCATATGCTTTGTGGCATGTGTTCTGTTTCCTGTATTGTGTTTAATGTGTTACATGTGTTGTGTGTGTTACGTGTGTTGTAGCGCATGTGGTTTCCTGCGTGTTGTGTTAGTTTGCTGTGTGTTGTATATCTCGTGTCTGCCGCGTTGCATGGTTGTGTATTGTGTTGCATGTGTTGTGTTGCTTGTGTTGCGTGTTGCATGTTTTATGATGCACTTGCTGTTCTATATGCGTTGCATATTTTTAGCTGCATGTGTTGTGTTGCGTGTAATGTGTTGTATGTCTTGTGTGCTTTGTAGTTTGTTGTGTTGCATCCCGTGCAGCACGTGGTCTGTAGTTTTGCACGGTAGGCGTGATCTGTTGACTTCATCATGCTTGCCACGTCAAGTCTCTGATGCACAGACTGAATGGCAGAGGAGGGAGCCATCAGCGCTATCCTCCACAATTGTATTCAATGGTATCTGCATCCTCAGGCATCAGCACTGGCTCACAGTTCGGCACCAAATTCTCCCCGACTCAAGTGCCTTATAGAGGTACTAGAGTTACTAAAAAGATACCAGTGCCCATAGGAGGATTCTCCTGTTCTCCAGTGGGGGCCAGTCCAACCATGCTAAGAGCTCACAGTTCACAACTTGTTTACCCATTGTAGTGCACCGGTAGCCAGTGATGAGGCAGTGACCCACAAAGTTCAAACATAAAAGTCTCTTTAACCCTTTCACGACATGCGCCGTACATGTACTGCGCATGCCATGAATCCCTCTTTGATGTGGGCTCCGGCGCTGAGCCCACATCAAAGTCGCGACATGTCAGCTGTTTTGTACAGCTGACATGTGCGCGCAATAGCGGCGGGTGAAATAGCTTTTCACCCGCCGCTATTAACCTGTTAAATGCAGCTGTCAAAAGCAGACAGTGGCATTTAACTAAAGCTTCAGGCCGGGCGGACGGAAATGACGTCATCGCCGACCCCTGTCACATGATCGGGGGTCGGCGATGTGTCAGGACAGTAACCATAGAGGTCCTTGAGACCTCTATGGTTACTGATGCCGGCCTGCTGTGAGCGCCCCCCTGTGGTCGGCGCTCACAGCACACCTGCATTTCAGCTACATAGCAGCGATCTGATGATCGCTGCTATGTAGCTGAGCCGATCGAGTTGTGCCAGCTTCTAGCTTCCCATGGAGGCTATTGAAGCATGGCACAGGTAAAAAAAATGTTTTTAAAAATATGAAAAAAATGTAAAAAACATAAGTTTAAATCACCCCCCTTTCGCCCCATCCTAAATAAAACAATAAAAAAAATCAAACCTACATGTATTTGGTATCGCCACGTTCAGAATCGCCCGATCTATCAATAAAAAAAAGCATTAACCTGATCGCTAAACAGCGTAGCGAGAAAAAAAATCAAAACGCCAGAATTATGTTTTTTTGGTCGCCGCGACATTGCATTAACATGCAATAACGGGTGATCAAAAGAACGTATCTGCACAAAAGTGATATTATTAAAAACGTCAGCTCGGCACGCAAAAAATAAGCCCTCACCCGACCCCAGATCATGAAAAATGGAGACGCTTCGGGTATCGGAAAATGGCACTTTTTTTTTTTTTTTTTTTTTTTTTTTAAGCAAAGTTTTGAATTTTTTTTTCACCACTTGGATAAAAAATAACCTAGACATATTAGGTGTCTATGAACTCGTAATGACCTAGAGAATCACAATGGCAGGTCAGTTTTAGCATTTAGTGAACCTAGCAAAAAAGCCAAACAAAAAACAAGTGTGGGATTGCACTTTTTTTGCAATTTCACCGCACTTGGAATTTATTATCACTGTTCAATTCACACCAGTTAATAACATCCTTTAGAATACAGTCACTACACATGCTAGTCCTCCTCTGACTAGTTTCGTGGGTGTCCTGCACCGCTGTATCACAGTCTCTACTCACATCCGTACACAGACCTTGACATCCTCCTGTCAGCAGCTGTGACACACGCCAGTCCTTCCTTCGGGCACAGGACAGTCTACCTCCGGTTCACCTCCGGGCACAAGACCTGTCCAAACCCGTGACAAGTCATCGTGAACAGCAGCACCACTGTGTATGCTGTGAGTTGTCAGGCCTCACTCTGGCCCTGACACACCTGAGACTCCTCAGCCTCAACTCTCTATACTACAGGGCTTTTAACAATTGTAATCACAGCTACACCTGCGACTACAACTCCACCTCATGGCCTCACTACGCCTCTGTGCGCATCCTGGGGAGAAGAAACAGCGCCCCGTAGCTGTAACAGGGGTCACTGCCTCACATCATAGACATATATGTTGAGGTCACTTGAACACTACTAAAGCTTTGTTAAAGAGATTAAAAAAATGCTCAATGCAGAACTAGGAGACCTCAGATTGTTACTCACGTTTTCAAGGTAATCGGTGGTTCTGCCATACTTGCGATTTGCGTTGAATCAATTAGTCACAAATTTTGGGGAAAAATTCAGTGAAATTGGCAAATTTGAATTTCAAAATAATTCCTCATCTCTAGTATGTTTAACTACAGTCTTGACCCATCAAAATATGGCAATACAGTGATTACTAGTGACATTATACATAGGAGGTATATAGTATATAGTATAAGTCTCCAACTAAATCCAGTGATCATCAATGACATTATACACAGGATCTCTGTAGATAGTATATATTATATAGAGTAGGTGTCCAGGTAATACAGTGATCATTGTTGACATTATACACATGACCTCTGTAGGTACAGTAATATATAGTGTATAGTGTGCAGATAAATCAACTGATCACCAGTGTGACATTATACACAGGAGCTCTGTAGGTTCCTAGTATATAGTGTATAGAGTGCAGATAAATCCACCGATCACAAAAGAGCTATGTAGTTAGTATATAGTGTTAGTGGACTGGTGATACAGTGATCACCAGTGTCATTATACACTGGAGCTGTGTACTGTATATAGAATATAATATAAGTGTGCAAGTAATTCAGCAATCACCGGTGACATTATATAAAGGAGCTCTGTATATAGTATATAGGTAAATCCAGTGACATTTCCAATTGAAGCCATTTATCATCACTTTTTAGCTTCATCTGACACAGACAAGTATGACCAGGGGTAGACACTGACAGCTTGGGGCCCCTGTGGAAGAAATGTGTTTCAGCCCCCTCCTTTCTTACAGATAATTATAGCAATTACACATGTTTTGTTGTACACATGTTTATTTCCTTTGTTTGCATTGGAACAACACAACAAAACAGAGGGAAAAAAGGGGGAATTGGACATAATTTCACACAAAATCCCCCAAAATGGGCTGGACGAAATTGTTTGCATCCTCAACTTAATATTTGGTTGCACACTCTTTGGATTAAATAGCTGCAATCACTCACTATAACCATCAACAAGCTTCTAACACCTCTCAGCTGGAATCTTGGACCACTATTCTTTTGCAAACTGCTCCAGGTCTCTCATATTTGAAGGGTGACTTCAATACACTTTAGTGGTGCTTTAAAGATCAGGGGCTTGACACAAGTCTAGATTTTACCAATATTTGTCAAATGTATCAGATTCAGCCATCTAGCACACTCTAGTGGTAGCAAATTATATAAGTATGATTTGTGAGAATACATGTTCATATGGTCTAGAAATTCTGTTTTGCAGCAATACAAAAATTGCAGTATTAGATTTTGATTATTTATTACATTTTAATCAAATTAACTTACACCTGTTCACAGTATATGTCTTATAGTAATATAAAACGTGCTGTCATACTGCTCAAAAAAATAAAGGGAACACTAAAATCCCACATCCTAGATATCACTGAATGAAATATTCCAGTTGTAAATCTTTATTAATTACATAGTGGAATGTGTTGAGAACAATAAAACCTAAAGATGATCAACGTAAATCACAACTAATATCCCATGGAGGTCTGGAGTTGGAATGAAGCTCAAAATCAAAGTGGAAAATGAAGTTACAGGCTGATCCAACTTCAGTGGAAATGCCTCAAGACAAGGAAATGATGCTCAGTAGTGTGTGTGGCCTCCACATTACTGTATGACCTCCCTACAATGCCTGGGCTTGCTCCTGATGAGGCGGCAGATGGTCTCCTGAGGGATCTCTGTAGTGAATTCTGCTTTTGGGCTCCCTCCGGTGGTTGTAGGTGGTAATGCAGTTGCCCCTGAGTTGCAGTCCTGGTCAGGTGTATCTGCTGATTCCAGTTCTGACTGGGGTATTTAGGCGTGCAGGATTCATTAGTCCTTGCCAGTTGTCAATTGTTGTTGGGAGGTGTTGGACCTCTGCTTGGTTCCTCCTGCCTTTCTGCCAAATCAGCAAAGATAAGTGTCTGTTTTTTTTTCCTGTGGCACACATGCTATGTGCTTCACAATTCAGTGCTATTCTTTGTGTTTTCTTGTCCAGCTTAGATTGTGTCAGTATTTTCTCAGTCTTGTTGGATTCTCTGGAGTGGCAGATATACATTCCATGTCTTTAGTTAGATTGTGGAACTTTTTGTATTATCTGCTGTGGATATTTTTGGAAGGGTTTTAATACTGACCGCCTAGTATTCTGTCCTATCCTTTCCTATTTAGCTAGAGTGGCCTCTTTTGCTAAATCCTGTTTTCTACCTGCGTGTGTCTATTCTTCTCCTACTCACAGTCATTATTCGTGGGGGGCTGCCTATCCTTTGGGGGTCTGCTCTGAGGCAAGGTAGCATTCCTATTTCCATCTATAGGGGTATTTAGTCCTCCGGCTGTGTCGAGGTGTCTAGGGTTTGTTAGGCACACCCCACGGCTACTTCTAGTTGCGGTGTTAGTTCAGGATTTGCGGTCAGTACAGGTTCCACTGACTCCAGAGAAAGTTTCATGCGGCTCCAAGGTCACCAGATCATAACAGTATAACTGGCCCATAATGAGTTAAATGCATCTCAGAGGAAGGGAAGAAAGGTGTTGAGCCATTTTTTTTTCTGCAGTCTGTTTTGTCTTTTCTTCCCTCTTTATTTATGGGTGGCTGAGGAGTCTTGTGCCAGCATGGATGTTCAGGAATTAGCTTCTCGTGTAGACCAGCTTGCTGCTAGGGTACAGGGTATTTCTGATTATATTGTTCAGACTCCTGCTTTAGAGCCGAAGATTCCTACTCCTGATTTGTTTTTTGGTGATAGGTCCAAATTTTTGGGTTTTAAAAACAATTGTAAACTGTTTTTTGCTCTGAGACCGCGATCCTCCGGTGATTCCATTCAGCAGGTTCAAATTGTCATCTCCCTGCTGCGTGGGGATCCACAGGATTGGACATTTTCCCTGGAATCTGGGAATCCGGCCTTGTTTAATGTAGATTCCTTTTTTCAGGCTTTAGGATTATTATATGATGAACCGAATTCTGTGGATCAAGCGGAGAAAACCTTGTTGGCCCTGTCTCAGGGTCAAGAGGCGGCAGAATTGTATTGTCAGAAATTTAGAAAATGGTCTGTGTTGACTAAATGGAATGATGATGCTTTGGCGGCAATTTTCAGAAAGGGTCTTTCTGAATCCGTTAAAGATGTTATGGTGGGGTTTCCCACGCCTTCCGGTCTGAGTGATTCTATGTCTCTGGCCATTCAGATTGATCGGCGCTTGCGGGAGCGTCAAACTGTGCGCGCTGTGGCGTCGTCCTTAGAGCAAAGCCATTGTGGCGACGCTTCTCATGTCACTTCAGTCTGCCCTAAGCGGACAAAAAGGATCATTAGTTCATTTACTATCAGTACTGTACAACCTAAATTTCTGTTATCGGTGTCCTTGATCTGCTCATTGTCATCATTTTCTGTCATGGCGTTTGTGGATTCAGGCGCCGCCTTGAACTTAATGGATTTTGAGTTTGCCAGGCGTTGTGGTTTTCCCTTGCAGCCTTTGCAGAACCCTATTCCTTTAAGGGGGATTGATGCTACACCTTTGGCTAAAAATAAGCCCCAGTTTTGGACACAGGTGACCATGCACATGGCGCCAGCCCATCAGGAAGATTGTCGATTTCTGGTGTTGCATAATTTGCATGATGTTATCGTGCTGGGTTTCCCGTGGTTGCAGGTACATAATCCTGTGTTGGATTGGAAATCTATGTCTGTGACTAGTTGGGGTTGTCAGGGGGTTCATAATGATGTTCCTTTGATGTCAATCTCCTCTTCTTCCTCTTCTGAAATTCCAGAGTTTTTGTCTGATTTTCAGGATGTATTCGATGAGCCCAAGTCCAGTTCCCTTCCACCGCACAGGGACTGTGATTGTGCTATTGACTTGATTCCAGGCAGTAAGTTTCCTAAGGGCCGACTTTTCAACCTGTCTGTGCCTGAACATACCGCCATGCGGAGCTATGTTAAGGAGTCTTTGGAGAAAGGGCATATTCGGCCATCTTCTTCACCGTTGGGAGCAGGTTTTTTTTTTGTTGCTAAGAAGGATGGCTCCTTGAGACCTTGTATTGATTATCGCCTCTTGAATAAGATCACGGTCAAGTTTCAATACCCTTTACCTTTGCTTTCCGATTTGTTTGCTAGGATTAAGGGGGCTAGTTGGTTTACGAAGATTGACCTTCGGGGGGCATATAATCTTGTTCGTATTAAGCAGGGTGATGAATGGAAAACTGCGTTTAATACGCCCGAAGGCCATTTTGAATACCTTGTGATGCCATTCGGGCTCACTAACGCTCCATCTGTTTTTCAATCCTTCATGCATGATATCTTCCGGACTTATATTGATAAATTCTTGATTGTATATTTGGACGATATTTTGATTTTTTCCGATGATTGGAAGTCTCATGTGGAACAGGTCAGGATGGTATTTCAGATCCTTCGTGACAATGCCTTGTTTGTGAAGGGGTCTAAGTGTCTCTTTGGGGTGCATAAGGTTTCTTTTTTGGGCTTTATTTTTTCTCCCTCATCTATGGAGATGGATCCGGTTAAGGTTCAGGCCATTCATGATTGGATTCAAACCACATCCGTGAAGAGCCTTCAGAAATTTTTGGGTTTTGCAAATTTTTATCGCCGTTTCATTGCTAACTTCTCCAGCGTGGTTAAACCCTTGACTGATTTGACGAAAAAAGGCGCTGATGTGGCAAATTGGTCCTCTGCAGCTGTCTCTGCCTTTCAGGAGCTTAAACGCCGATTTACTTCTGCTCCGGTGTTGCGCCAACCAGATGTTTCTCTTCCGTTTCAGGTTGAGATTGATGCTTCTGAGATTGGGGCAGGGGCCGTTTTGTCTCAGAGGGATTCTGTTGGTTCTTTGATGAAACCGTGTGCCTTCTTCTCCCGCAAGTTTTCGCCTGCTGAACGCAATTATGATGTCGGCAATCGGGAGTTGTTGGCTATGAAGTGGGCGTTTGAGGAGTGGCGACATTGGCTTGAGGGAGCTAAGCACCGTATTGTGGTCCTGACCGATCATAAGAATTTGATTTACCTCGAGTCTGCCAAACGGCTGAGTCCTAGACAGGCTCGATGGTCCTTGTTTTTTTCCCGTTTTGATTTCGTGGTTTCGTATCTTCCGGGTTCTAAGAATATTAAGGCTGATGCCCTTTCTAGGAGTTTTTTGCCTGATTCTCCTGAGGTCCTTGAACCGGTCGGCATTCTGAAAGAAGGGGTGGTCCTTTCTGCCATTTCCCCTGATTTACGGTGGGTTCTTCAGGAATTTCAGGCTGATAGACCTGACCGCTGTCCTGTGGGGAAATTGTTTGTTCCTGACAGATGGACTAGTAGAGTGATTTCTGAGGTTCACTGTTCTGTGTTGGCTGGTCATCCTGGTATTTTTGGTACCAGAGATTTGGTTGGTAGGTCCTTTTGGTGGCCTTCGTTGTCACGTGATGTGCGTTCTTTTGTGCAGTCCTGTGGGACTTGTGCGCGGGCCAAGTCTTGTTGTTCCCGTGCTAGTGGGTTACTTTTGCCATTGCCGGTCCCTGAGAGGCCCTGGACGCATATTTCTATGGATTTTATTTCTGATCTTCCGGTTTCCCAGAGGATGTCGGTTATCTGGGTTGTTTGTGACCGGTTTTCTAAGATGGTTCATTTGGTGCCTTTGCCTAAATTGCCTTCCTCTTCAGAGTTGGTTCCGTTGTTTTTTCAGCATGTGGTTCGTTTGCATGGTATTCCGGAGAATATTGTGTCCGACAGAGGTTCCCAGTTTGTTTCTAGGTTTTGGCGGGCCTTTTGTGCTAGGCTGGGCATTGATTTGTCTTTTTCTTCTGCATTTCATCCTCAGACAAATGGCCAGACCGAGCGAACTAATCAGACTTTGGAGACTTATTTGAGATGCTTTGTGTCTGCCGATCAGGATGATTGGGTGGCCTTTTTGCCATTGGCCGAGTTTGCCCTTAATAATCGGGCTAGTTCGGCTACTTTGGTTTCGCCTTTTTTTTGTAATTTTGGTTTTCATCCTCGTTTTTCTTCTGGGCAGGTTGAGCCTTCTGACTGTCCTGGTGTGGATTCTGTGGTTGACAGGTTGCAGCAGATTTGGGCTCATGTGGTGGACAATTTGGTGTTGTCTCAGGAGGAGGCTCAACGTTTTGCTAACCGTCGTCGGTGTGTTGGTTCCCGGCTTCGGGTTGGGGATTTGGTTTGGTTGTCTTCCCGTCATGTTCCTATGAAGGTCTCTTCCCCTAAGTTTAAGCCTCGGTTTATTGGTCCTTATAGGATTTCTGAGATTATTAATCCGGTGTCTTTTCGATTGGCGCTTCCGGCCTCTTTTGCTATCCATAATGTCTTCCATAGATCTTTATTGCGGAAATATGTGATGCCTGTTGTTCCCTCTGTTGATCCTCCGGCCCGTTTTGGTTGATGGGGAGTTGGAGTATGTGGTTGAGAAGATTTTCGATTCTCGTTTTTCGAGGCGGAGGCTTCAGTACCTTGTCAAATGGAAGGGTTATGGCCAGGAGGATAATTCTTGGGTTTTTGCTTCTGATGTCCATGCTGCTGATTTGGTTCATGCTTTTCATCTGGCTCTTCCTGATCGGCCTGGGGGCTCTGGTGAGGGTTCGGTGACCCCTCCTCAAGGGGGGGGTACTGTTGTGAATTCTGCTTTTGGGCTCCCTCCGGTGGTTGTAGGTGGTAATGCAGTTGCCCCTGAGTTGCAGTCCTGGTCAGGTGTATCTGCTGATTCCAGTTCTGACTGGGGTATTTAGGCGTGCAGGATTCATTAGTCCTTGCCAGTTGTCAATTGTTGTTGGGAGGTGTTGGACCTCTGCTTGGTTCCTCCTGCCTTTCTGCCAAATCAGCAAAGATAAGTGTCTGTTTTTTTTTCCTGTGGCACACATGCTATGTGCTTCACAATTCAGTGCTATTCTTTGTGTTTTCTTGTCCAGCTTAGATTGTGTCAGTATTTTCTCAGTCTTGTTGGATTCTCTGGAGTGGCAGATATACATTCCATGTCTTTAGTTAGATTGTGGAACTTTTTGTATTATCTGCTGTGGATATTTTTGGAAGGGTTTTAATACTGACCGCCTAGTATTCTGTCCTATCCTTTCCTATTTAGCTAGAGTGGCCTCTTTTGCTAAATCCTGTTTTCTACCTGCGTGTGTCTATTCTTCTCCTACTCACAGTCATTATTCGTGGGGGGCTGCCTATCCTTTGGGGGTCTGCTCTGAGGCAAGGTAGCATTCCTATTTCCATCTATAGGGGTATTTAGTCCTCCGGCTGTGTCGAGGTGTCTAGGGTTTGTTAGGCACACCCCACGGCTACTTCTAGTTGCGGTGTTAGTTCAGGATTTGCGGTCAGTACAGGTTCCACTGACTCCAGAGAAAGTTTCATGCGGCTCCAAGGTCACCAGATCATAACAGATCTCCTCCCAGACCTGCACTAAAGCATCTGCCAACTCCTGGACAGTTTGGTGCAATGTGACATTGGTGGATGGTGCGAGACATGATGTCCCAGATGTGTTCAATCGGATTTAGGTCTGGGGAACAAGGAGGCCAGTCCATAGCTTCAATGCCTTCATCTTGCAGGAACTGCTGACACACTCCAGCCACATGAGGTCTGGCATTGTCCTGCATTAGGAGGAACCCAGGGCCAACCGCACCAGCATATGGTCTCACAAGGGGTCTGAGGATCTCATCTCGGTACCTAATGGCAGTCAGGCTACCTCTGGCGAGCACAACATGGAGGGCTGTGCGGCCCTCCAAAGAAATGCTACCCCACACCATTACTGACCCACTGCCAAACCGGTCATGCTGAAGTATGTTGCAGGCAGCAGATCGCTCTCCACAGCATCTCCAGACTCTGTCACGTCTGTCACATGTGCTGAGTGTGAACCTGCTTTAATCTATGAAGAGCACAGGGCGCCAGTGGCGAATTTGCCAATCCTGGTGTTCTGTGGCAAATGCCAAGCATCCTGCATGGTGTTGGGCTGTGAGCACAACCCCCATCTGTAGACGTCGGGCACTCAGACCATCCTCATGGAGTCGGTTTCTAACCATTTGTGCAGACACCTGCACATTTGTGGCCTACTGGAGGTTATTTTGTAGGGCTCTGGCAGTGCTCCTTCTGTTCCTCCTTGCACAAAGGCTTAGGCAGCAGTCCTGCTGCTGGGTTGTTGCCCTCCTACGGCTCCCTCCACGTCTCCTGGCCTACTAGCCTGTCTCCCGGTAGCGCCTCCAGCCTCTGGACACTACGCTGACATGCATTGATGTGCCATCCAGGATGAGCTGCACTACCTGAGCTACTTGTGTGGATTGTAGAGTCCGTCGCATGCTACCACGAGTGTGAAAGCACAACCAACATTCAAAAGTGACCAAAACATCAGCCAGAAAGCATTGGTACTGAAATGGGGTCTGTGGTCCCCATCTGCATAACCACACCTTTATTGAGTGTGTCTTGATGATTGCCAATAATTTCCATCTGTTGTCTATTCCATTTTGCACAACAGCATGTGAAATTGTTGAACAGTGTTGCTTCCTAAGTGGACAGTTTGATTTCAGAGAAGTGGACATGATTTGAATATTAAAAGTAAGTTTACTGGGCTTTATACTATACTAGCTGTACTACCCGGCTTCGCCCGGAGTAATAACTGCTGTTAGCAAAATAGAATGTGTTAACAAAAATTTATTCTGCACAAAAAAAACACAAAACAAATAGAAATGTAATTATTAAAAGGCAAAAACTAAGCTAATAGAAGCATTTTACAACATATATTTCAACACCAGAGATATTCCACACAGATTTAACTAAATTGGCCAAGTAATGTGAAGTAATCTTCTACTACTTATTCGAGAGCCTTTTGATAAACGACATTCTTAGTTTTTCCTTCAGGTGCAAAGACAAACAGATTTTTGGCTGTTCCAACTCTTGAACAGGCCACATAAAGTTGACCATGAGAAAAGCATGGAGATTGTAAATCTAAGCTAGCTGAAGAGCTCGACGTTGCCTGGGCATAGTAAATATCTGTGGTTAGTTATAGCACCTCACTTCTCTTATTTTCCCATCACGCCTCTCGTTTTCCCCATCACATCTTTCATTTTCCCCCTCACATCTCTCATTTTCTCCCTCACACCTCTCATTTTCCCCCTCACTCCTCTTATTTTCCCCCTCACTCCTCTCATTCCCCCCTAACACTTGTCATTTCGACCTCACATCTGTCATTTTCCGATCACTCCACTATTTTCCCTCACTCCTCTCATTTTGCACTCACACCTTTTCATTTTCACCTCACACCTCTCATTTTCACCTCAGTATATACATGTTTGTCATCTCCCTTATATATAGTATACACCTGTATGTCATCTCCTGTATATAGTATATACCTGTATGTCATCTCCCCTGTATATAGTATATACCTGCTGTGTGTCATCTCCCCTGTATATAGTATATACCTGTATGTCATCTCCTCCTATATATAGTATATACCTGTATGTAATCTCCTCCTGTATATAGTATATACCTGTGTGTCATCTCACCTACATATAGTATATATCTGTGTGTCATCTCCTCCTGTATATAGTATATACCTGTATGTCATCTCCTCCTATACATAGCATATACCTGTATGTCATCTCCTCCTGTATATACTATATACCTGTAGGTAATCTGCTCCTGTATATAGTATATACCTGTGTGTCATCTCCTTCTGTATATAGTATATACCTGTATGTCATCTCCTGCTGTATGTAGTATGTACCTGTATGTCATCTCCTCCTCTATATAGTATATACCTGTGTGTCATCTCTCCTGTATATAGTATATATCTGTGTGTCATCTCCTCCTGCATATAGTATATACCTGTGTCATCTCCCCTGTAAATAGTATATACCTGTGTGTCATCTCCTCCTGTATATAGTATATATCTGTATGTCATCTCCTCCTGTATTAGACCTCGTTCACACGTTATTTGGTCAGTATTTTTACCTCAGTATTTGTAAGCTAAATTGGCAGCCTGATAAATCCCCAGCCAACAGTAAGCCCACCCCCTGGCAGTATATATTAGCTCACACATACACATAATAGACTGGTCATGTGACTGACAGCTGCCGGATTCCTATATGGTACATTTGTTGCTCTTGTAGTTTGTCAGCTTATTAATCAGATTTTTATTTTTGAAGGATAATACCAGACTTGTGTGTGTTTTAGGGCGAGTTTCGTGTGTCAAGTTGTGTGTGTTGAGTTGCGTGTGGCGACATGCATGTAGCGACTTTTGTGAGATGAGTTTTGTGTGGCGACATGCGTGTAGCAACTTTTTGTGTGTCGAGTTGCATGTGACAGGTTAGTGTAGCAAGTTGTGTGCAGCAAGTTTTGCGCATGGCGAGTTTTGCGCGTGGCGAGTTTTATGTGTGGTGCCTTTTGAGTATGTGCAAGTTTTGTGTGAGGCAACTTTTGCATGTGTTGCAACTTTTGTGCATGTGGCAATTTTTCCGCGTGTGCAAGTTTTGCGTGTGGCGAGTTTTCCATTAGGTGAGTTTTGCACGTGTGGCGAGTTTTGCATGTGGAGAGTTTTGCGCGTGGAGAGTTTTGCGCGTGGCGAGTTTTGAGCGGCGACTTTTGTGTTTCAACTTTTATGTGGCGAGGTTGGTGTATGTGTGGTGAAATGTGCGCTGAGGGTGGTATATGTGTTCGAGCACGTGGTAGTGTGTGGCGCATTTTGTGTGTGTGTTCATATCCCCGTGGTGGTGTGGTGATTATCCCATGTCGGGGCCCCACCTTAGCAACTGTACAGTATATACTCTTTGGCGCCATCGATCTCATTCTTTAAGTCCCCCTTGTTCACATCTGGCAGCTGTTCATTTGCCTCCAAAACTTTTCCTTTCATTTTTTCCCCATTATGTAGATAGGGGCAAAATTGTTTAGTGAATTGGAAAGCGCGGGGTTAAAATTTCACCTCACAACATAGCTTTGACGCTCTCAGGGTCCAGACGTGTGATTGTGCAAAATTTTGTGGCTGTAGCTGCGACGGTTCAGATGCCAATCCCGGACATACACACATACATACATACACACTCAGCTTTATATATTAGATTACCAGTTTCATACAATATATATATATAAATATTATTTTGCTGATGAAAGCCTTTAGAATTGTATTTAGTATTGTAGATTAGGCTGTTTCATTATTTTATTTTCATATACTGCAATGTTGTTGGAAATAGATTTTGACTTTTGAAATGTGGACTTTGACTTGGGGTTTAGATATTCAGATAACATGAAAGTGTTCAGAATTACACTATGCACTTTATTTTTTACTAGCTGTACTACCCGGCTTCGCCCGGGTTAATGACTGCTGTTAGCAAAATAGAATGTGTTAACAAAAATTTATTCTGCACACAAAAACCACAAAACAAATAGATAGAAATGTAATTATTAAAAGGCAAAAACTAAGCTAATAGAAGAATTTCACAACATATATTAGCTTTGTTATACTGAGAATGTCTTTGTTGCCTATATTAACCAATCAGAGCTGTGATTGGTTGCTATTGGCAGCCTGATAAATCCCCAGCCAACAGGAAGCCCTCCCCCCTGGCAGTATATATTAGTTCACACATACACATACACATAATAGACAGGTCATGTGACTGACAGCTGCCGTATTTCCTATATGGTACATTTGTTGCTCTTGTAGTTTGTCTGCTTATTAATCAGATTTTTATTTTTGAAGGACAATACCAGACTTGTGTGTGTTTTAGGGCGAGTTTCATGTGTCAAGTTGTGTGTGTTGAGTTGCGTGTGGCGACATGCATGTAGCGACTTTTGTGAGATGAGTTTTGTGTGGCGACATGCGTGTAGCAACATTTTGTGTGTCGAGTTGCATGTGACAGGTTAGTGTAGCAAGTTGTGTGCAGCAAGATTTGTGCATGGCGAGTTTTGCGCGTGGCGAGTTTTATGTGTGGTGCGTTTTGAGTATGTGCAAGTTTTGTGTGAGGCAACTTTTGCATGTGGTGCAACTTTTGTACATGTGGCAATTTTTCTGTGTGTGCAAGTTTTGCATGAGGTGAGTTTTCCATGAGGTGAGTTTTGCACGTGTGGCGAGTTTTGCGTGAGCCTAGTTTTGCATATGGCGAGTTTTGCATGTAGCGAGTTTTGCGCATTGCGAGTTTTGAGTGGTGACTTTTGTGTTTCAACTTTTATGTGGCGAGGTTGGTGTGTGTGTGGTGAAATGTGTGCTGAGGGTCGTATATGTGTTCAAGCACGTGGTAGTGTGTGGCGCATTTTGTGTTTGTGTTCATATCCCCGTGTGTGGTGAGTATCCCATGTCGGGGCCCCACCTTAGCAACTGTATGGTATATACTCTTTGTCGCCATCGCTCTCATTCTTTAAGTCCTCATTGTTCACATCTGGCAGCTGTCAATTTTCCTCCAACACTTTTCCCTTCACTTTTTCCCCATTATGTAGATAGGGGCAAAATTGTTTGGTGAATTGGAAAGCGCGGGGTTAAAATTTCACCTCACAACATAGCCTATGACGCTCTCGGGGTCCAGACGTGTGACTGTGCAAAATTTTGTGGCTGTAGCTGCGACGGTGCAGATGCCAATCCCGGACATACACACATACATACATACATACACACATTCAGCTTTATATATTAGATATACCTGTATGTAATCTCCTGTATATAGTATATACCTGTGTGTCATCTCACCTATATATAGTATATATCTGTGTGTCATCTCCTCCTGTATATAGTATATACCTGTATGTCATCTCCTCCTATACATAGCATATACCTGTATGTCATCTCCGCCTGTATATACTATATACCTGTAGCTAATCTGCTCCTGTATATAGTATATACCTGTGTGTCATCTCCTCCTGTATATAGTATATACCTGTATGTCATCTCCTCCTGTATGTAGTATGTACCTGTATGTCATCTCCTCCTCTATATAGTATATACCTGTGTGTCATCTCTCCTGTATATAGTATATATCTGTGTGTCATCTCCTCCTGTATATAGTATATACCTGTGTGTCATCTCCCCTGTAAATAGTATATACCTGTGTGTCATCTCCTCCTGTATATAGTATATAGCTGTATGTCATCTCCTCCTGTATTAGCCCTCCTTCACACGTTATTTGGTCAGTATTTTTACCTCAGTATTTGTAAGCTAAAATGGCAGCCTGATAAATCCCCAGCCAACAGTAAGCCCACCCCCTGGCAGTATATATTAGCTCACACATACACATAATAGACTGGTCATGTGACTGACAGCTGCCGGATTCCTATATGGTACATTTGTTGCTCTTGTAGTTTGTCTGCTTATTAATCAGATTTTTATTTTTGAAGGATAATACCAGACTTGTGTGTGTTTTAGGGCGAGTTTCGTGTGTCAAGTTGTGTGTGTTGAGTTGCGTGTGGCGACATGCATGTAGGGACTTTTGTGAGATGAGTTTTGTGTGGCGACATGCGTGTAGCAACTTTTTGTGTGTCGAGTTGCATGTGACAGGTTAGTGTAGCAAGTTGTGTGCAGCAAGTTTTGCGCATGGCGAGTTTTGCGCGTGGCGAGTTTTATGTGTGGTGCCTTTTGAGTATGTGCAAGTTTTGTGTGAGGCAACTTTTGCATGTGTTGCAACTTTTGTGCATGTGGCAATTTTTCTGCGTGTGGCAATTTTTCTGCGTGTGCAAGTTTTGCGTGTGGAGAGTTTTGCGCGTGGCGAGTTTTGAGTGGCGACTTTTGTGTTTCTACTTTTATGTGGCGAGGTTGGTGTATGTGTGGTGAAATGTGCGCTGAGGGTGGTATGTGTGTTCGAGCACGTGGTAGTGTGTGGCGCATTTTGTGTGTGTGTTCATATCCCGGTGGTGGTGTGGTGATTATCCCATGTTGGGGCCCCACCTTAGCAACTGTACAGTATATACTCTTTGGCGCCATCGCTGTCATTCTTTAAGTCCCCCTTGTTCACATCTGGCAGCTGTTAATTTGCCTCCAACACTTTTCCTTTCATTTTTTCCCCATTATGTAGATAGGGGCAAAATTGTTTGGTGAATTGGAAAGCGCGGGGTTAAAATTTCACCTCACAACATAGCTTTGACGCTCTCAGGGTCCAGACGTGTGACTGTGCAAAATTTTGTGCCTGTAGCTGCGACGCCTCCAACACTTTTCCTTTCACTTTTTCCCCATTATGTAGATAGGAGCAAAATTGTTTGGTGAATTGGAAAGCGTGGGGTTAAAATTTCACCTCACAACATAGCCTATGACGCTCTCGGGGTCCAGACGTGTGACTGTGCAAAATTTTGTGCCTGTAGCTGCGATGGTTCAGATGCCAATCCCGGACATACATACATACATACATACACACATACACACATTCAGCTTTATATATTAGATTTCACTTTATCTGCTAAATTAGATAGCCTCTATAACGTGAATTTCTTTTGATCACTTTGAGTTCTAGTTTATATTTAACCATATTTATATTTGAATAGTCCACTACCATTGTTTGCCAATGCATACTTAATGAGGCCCTCTATGGTATGATACACCTATACAACTCTACATGTTCGTAAGTTTATGTAGGACTTCTCTGCTATTTTATATAATAACACCTTTTTATATATTTTTTAATAAAATAAATATATTTTAACATACTATAGACATACAGTAAATCTCTTTTTTGAATCCAGGAATACCTAAATCTCGGGTTGTCAAGTTACAGTGTACAGAGGTGTATCTAGGGTTTCTGGCACCCGGGGCAAGAATTCAGTTTGGCGCCCCCCCCCCCCCCCCCAGAACGTATGCGATTTTCACACTTAGTCATGTACCGATGAGCTCCTCTCCCTTAAGCTCCCAATGTTCAGTGAAAAACTGAGAGAAGCAGAAGAGAAGCTTGTTGTTACAGGACCATGAGTATGAAAGTCACATATGATTGAAGTGTCCATGTGACGATGACTTGAACCTGCAGAGCTGAATCCTGACATTGCAGCTTCTGAATTCTCACAACGCATGCACTGCACACTTTTAGGATTCTCCCTTGCCAGTGGACAGTCATGTCAGCACAAGAATCTGATTTGTACACTTCTGACCACATTCTGACTAGACGTGCCCAGCCTCGCTCAGTTCATTATCATTGAGTGAGGCCACACATGTCTAGTCAGCACGTGACTGCATGTATGTAAATCGCCAGTGCAGCGCCCCAGAGTCCTGGTCGTTGCAGTACTGTGGCTCCGCCACTATGGGGAGCTATGGTGCGTCTGATGGCACTGAAGGAGTTCATCTGATCAGGTATCACAGACACCAATACATTTCACAGTCGGGCCTCCGGGGGGAGCTAAGGGTTCTATTCACTAGGCCACTCCCCACCATAGTGGGTAAACTGGGGGTCAGGCAGGAAGTTAGATCAGAAAGCTGACTGGGTTGGAACCAGGCAACACCTTGTGGCAGAGGGTGTTGTAGGGGGAAGATACAGTAGGGTCTCTGTCAGGGGTGGGATCCTGACAGAGGCTTGGCAACTTGAACGAACGTAACGGGACCGTGCCTGCTCCGGGTAGCGGCGGTGCCCAAGGAAGGATTAGAAGAGAGATAGATTGTGCTGAGTGAGAAACGAGATCACGCAAAAGGAGAAATACCAGTAGGAGTCATGCTGTAAGACCGAAGCAACATCCTACTGAGGCGCACTACCGGTGGCCGGAACGCCGAGGGAGTATCATAACATTCAGCTTCAAGCAATACTCCAAACAGCGGCAGGACAGTCAGTCTAAGGCGGGCTGTCTAACTTTAATCACCTATGCAGTCTTGGGGGGCAACTTGTGGAGAGGGGCGACTCTAGGGTCCCGGAAGAGCTCCGAGCCTACCCGTCAAACGGGTGCCGTCCCAACCAGAACAACAGGGAGGGACAGAGGATTAGCAGAACATCATCTAATCGAGTTGTGAGGGAACTTAAGAAACAGACACAACAGTTGTGGGGACTTTCTGTAAGCACAGCAGGGAAGGACCACAACACATAGCGCTAGAAGGAAGGCACCGATTTCCACCTGTGAAGAGAACTCTGGAGGTGCCATTGGACCGGCCGGACTTGCGCAGCCTGGTGAACCGTGTTCTGGACTGAGGACCCAGAGACCTTCAGTAAAGAGGTAAAGAGACTGCAACCTGGTGTCCTCGTTATTTACTGCACCGCACTACAGCATCACCCGTCACCTCATTCACTGTGCGCCCCTCGGCAGGGTCACGGACTGGGCCTAGCCACCGTGACAACCCCAGAGCAGAGACTCACACAGGCCCGGTACCGGGTACCCCTCGGCCCTGCGGCAGTGGGGGCGCTCCAACTTGGCGTCACGAACAGGATTTACTTAAGCCTGAAGAATCAGGTCATGTGTGCCTTGGAACTGTGATTTGTTGTGCTTGGACTGTACTTTATTGCAAAGACTGTGCTGTGCCATTTACCGCCAAAAGTTCGCGCCAAAAACCGCCGCCATTGCAGCGTCACAGGGAGCGCAGAGGAAGAAGAAGGGCGTGCCATGGGAGGAGACTACCAAAGCGGCGCCAGAAGTAGCGACCGCCCCCTCGAACTCCTGCTGCGAGATGACGACCTGCCCAGCAGCAGAGGAGAGCCGCCTCCTGATTTGCAACGGCGGGAACGAGGTGAAGGAGCCCGACCTCGGAGAAATGGCGGAGCCAGGTGCATGCGTTGCCGCCGAATGCCAGACAGCGACGATGAGCAGCAAGTGCCCGAGCAACGGCGAGGTGATCCCGGCTTGCCCTCACCCATCAGAGGCGGACCCGCGTCCACCGCCGGTGAGAGGCCTGAACCCCTTGGAGCCGCCAGTGGAGGAGCCGAACCTACCTATCCCAGCCACGGAACCCTGGAGGGCGGAGCTACCTCAAGAGGTGACTCTGGAAGAGCCGCGGTCCGGGCTGCAGCCGATTCCAGTGCCCTTGTCAATGGACCGGAGCGACATCGGTGGAATCACATCAGGCGCAGGTATGGACGGCATCCCTACTCCCCTGGCCGATTCTGCTCTCCCGACCGATCCGGCTCCCCTGACCGATCCCGCTCCTGTGACCGCTCCTCACCCCAGCAATGATCGTTCCTTCTTGGTGGAGCGGGTCATCCTCACCTCTAACGCGATGGGAAAGCTAGTGCCTCCGCTACCAACTAAGATGGGAGAACCCATAGATGTGGGCCTAGACTGGGTGATCCTCCGGTGGGACACTCCCTGGACCGGGCCGGATGGGACCCGGGAGGATGGCCTCACCCTTGCGGTACTTACCTGGGAACAGTATAAGCAATGTCTAATACAACACTGGAAAGATCGAGACGAGACCGAACAACATGATACACGGCGTAAGAAGTCTGCGCCCGGCAGGAAAGACGTGGTAAAGCGGGGAACTGTGCTGGCCTACCACCCGAAGAGGGGATGGGGCTCCATACAGGAACCGGGGCTACCAACTGATGTCTTTGTTACTAGCTATAACGTGAAAACCCCCTGCTGCAGTCGAGATGGTGACCCATTGCAAAGGGGGGATCAGGTGACCTACACCCGTCATCGGAATGCACAAGGATGGTGTGCCCGGAACGTTCGACGGTGTGAACCTGAGAGGGCGCCCCCTGTTGCCCCGATCATGAATGATCCCGATTTGCCAGACCTTGTTCCTATCACCACTGTACGCCTGGTAGCGGCTACCGAACTTGCAAGCAGGATTAGCCTCCAAATCCAGACACCGGCTGATCTGATGGCATCTGGGAGACCAACTACCAGTACGGGTGCTGCGTCGGCCGGGGAACAAAGATCACCCCCAGACTTAGAAGGATAAACCTCGATACCATGAATATGTACATAGTTTCTTAACTGTTTGGTCGTTTCCTGTTTTTGCTGCTAAAACCCGTTCGGGGTTAACTTTTAAAGGGATTCCTTGTTGATCCGGGATCCCTATTGTTTTGTTTTTGTTTGTTTTTCCAAAGTTTTTGCACAAGTTTTTAGTTGAAAAGAACTGCTGAAATCATGAACAGTGCATGATACGAACTTTTTGTACATAGTTTGCACCTTATTAAAGGTGCTCCCTACTGGTTTTACTTAAAGAAGGACTCTTTGTGAAGATACCACACTGGAACCTTTGCTGAGTATGGACTGGTAGCTTGAGAAGGCGTGCTACCTCATAGAGACTTGGTCCCCTCTTAAGGGGGATGTTCAGTTGTCGCACTTAAACGATGATATTGCTTTAAGACAGGTAGCAATAATGTTTTGACGAAAGAAAGTGATGATAATGTTTACATGAGTAAGTTATATGTATTTAACTAGTTAATTGTGAAGAAATGCTGATGATGTTCTCTGAAAAGAAAAAGTGAAAGATAGCAGAAGGATGCAGTGGGCCCGTGGGGGTAGACGTGATGTCCAGCATGCATGTTAGTGTGAAAGATAATGAGAAGGTTTGATGTTATATAAAGAAAATGGTTGATAACGTTGATAGGTAATTAGGATAGAAGGTAAACCCTGAGTCCTCATAGGAGTCATGAAGAGATGGCTCAGTGCTCTTAAACTGAAAGTAATGTTATGCTCTATACTGTGTATAGTAGTGGAAAAGGCAGTAGGCCCGGGCTGAATGGGGCGGTCCTGCATAGAAAGGAGAGGCAGTAGGTCTGGTGCCGTTAGGGTGCTCAGTCACCGGAAACGCGTTGATCTTGGTTTTAATGTGCTGATGTTTTGTCCTCACACGCTATTTTGAAGTGAAATAAAGCTACGGATCTTTCACTGCATCGTTGAGCTGGATTCTTTTCCTTTTATACTGGTGCCGTTAGGACAGGCGGTCCTGCAGATTTAAAGAAGGAGAATGGAAAAGTTAAATTACCTTATAATATGATTATAGGAAGGTCTTTAGTGGATTCAGAGTGTATGTCCTTAAAGGCAATGTTAAATTATTGTTCAACAATTTTGCACTTAGTAGAATACCCGGTTGGGTAAGAAAAGTTATTTATAGCATGTTGCTATGATATCTAACCATGTTTGTAACGTTCAAGTGTTCTCACCTCCCATAAAGGGAAGCTCTGTTTAAGTATACTTATTGTTATTGCACTCAACAAAACTGTATGTCTTTTTGCTGACTTGTATTGTTGTTTTCTTCTCAGTCCCGAAGTACTGTGTTTAACCAGGGGGGAGTGCAGCGCCCCAGAGTCCTGGTCGTTGCAGTACTGTGGCTCCGCCACTATGGGGAGCTATGGTGCGTCTGATGGCACTGAAGGAGTTCATCTGATCAGGTATCACAGACACCAATACATTTCACAGTCGGGCCTCCGGGGGGAGCTAAGGGTTCTATTCACTAGGCCACTCCCCACCATAGTGGGTAAACTGGGGGTCAGGCAGGAAGTTAGATCAGAAAGCTGACTGAGTTGGAACCAGGCAACACCTTGTGGCAGAGGGTGTTGTAGGGGGAAGATACAGTAGGGTCTCTGTCAGGGGTGGGATCCTGACAGAGGCTTGGCAACTTGAACGAACGTAACGGGACCGTGCCTGCTCCGGGTAGCGGCGGTGCCCAAGGAAGGATTAGAAGAGAGATAGATTGTGCTGAGTGAGAAACGAGATCACGCAAAAGGAGAAATACCAGTAGGAGTCGTGCTGTAAGACCGAAGCAACATCCTACTGAGGCGCACTACCGGTGGCCGGAACGCCGAGGGAGTATCATAACATTCAGCTTCAAGCAATACTCCAAACAGCGGCAGGACAGTCAGTCTAAGGCGGGCTGTCTAACTTTAATCACCTATGCAGTCTTGGGGGGCAACTTGTGGAGAGGGGCGACTCTAGGGTCCTGGAAGAGCTCCGAGCCTACCCGTCAAACGGGAGCCGTCCCAACCAGAACAACAGGGAGGGACGGAGGATTAGCAGAACATCATCTAATCGAGTTGTGAGGGAACTTAAGAAACAGACACAACAGTTGTGGGGACTTTCTGTAAGCACAGCAGGGAAGGACCACAACACATAGCGCTAGAAGGAAGGCACCGATTTCCACCTGTGAAGAGAACTCTGGAGGTGCCATTGGACCAGCCGGACTTGCGCAGCCTGGTGAACCGTGTTCTGGACTGAGGACCCAGAGACCTTCAGTAAAGAGGTAAAGAGACTGCAACCTGGTGTCCTCGTTATTTACTGCACCGCACTACAGCATCACCCGTCACCTCATTCACTGTGCGCCCCTCGGCAGGGTCACGGACTGGGCCTAGCCACCGTGACAACCCCAGAGCAGAGACTCACACAGGCCCGGTACCGGGTACCCCTCGGCCCTGCGGCAGTGGGGGCGCTCCACCAGCACGAGAGAATCCAGACAGTGTGCAGGGCGCACTGTGAGAATTCAGAAGTCTGCAGTCACAAAGAATGACTGCAGACTCATCACAAACCTGGACATCCCCTTTAATGCTCCTAACATAAATAAAAACATGAGAGTTAGTCAGTATCACAAATAACATTTACATCCAGGTACCTTATAGATTACGTCACCTCTGGAGTGGTTCTCCTTCATTTCTTCATCTTGTCCAGACCCCATGATGAGTTTTCTCATCCACAGCCATCTCTGCAGACTTCCATCTTCTCCGCTCTTTCGCAAAAAATCTCCACATGATACCCCTAAAGATACAAGTGTCATTAAAATGCTCCTGAATGAAAAATTGCCCCTCACTATTATTGTCTACATAAAATATGATCCCCACACTGTCCCTCTTATGGTACATGCTCCTCACACTGACCTCTCCTTTCCATACTGGCCCCCTCTTCACACTGTCCTCTCACACTATGTCCCCCCTATAGGGCCCAGTTTTTATACTGTACTCTCTCATCACACTCCCCCTCCTTGGTATACTGTCCGCTCCTGGCTGTGCCCTTTCACTGTCCCCCATCCTACGCAGGCACACATCCCAACACCCTCACTCCCCGTACTCTGTCCACCTACGTTTTTCACATCGCTACTCATACTGTGTCTGCATACATTCCCCCGTTTGACCCCAAACTGTCTGCACCCATCCCACATACTGTTTCCTCATACATGCCCCCCCATCTCCCCCTTTGCTCTTCATTTTGTGTCCTCAGATCTCCCCCACACATTAAATCCCCCCATCCCCATGACATATCTCCCCCCACACACATTCAATCCCCCATCTCCACTCCAATTCTCCCCACACCCAATAAATACCCCCATCTCCACTCATATTAAATCTCCCCCCCACAATAAATCCCCCCATCTCCACTCATATTAAATATCCCCATCCAATAATATATCCCACCATCCCCACTCACATTAAATCCCCCCCACTCACATTAAATCCCCCCACCCCCACTGTTGTGAATTCTGCTCTTGGGCTCCCTCCGGTGGTTGTAAGTGGTAGCGCTGCTGTCTCTGAGTCGCAGCATTTATCAGGTGTGTTCACTTTTTGCAATTCTGACTGGGCTATTTAGTCTTGCTTGACCCTTTAGTCAGTGCCAGTTGTCCATTGTTCCTGGAGGATTCACATCCTTTCCTGGTCTCTCCTGCTTTGCTGTTCATTTCAACAAAGATAAGTTCTGGCCTTGATTTTTGCTGTCCACATGCTGTGGCCTTATTGTTCAGTTCTTTTTCATGTTTTGTCTTGTCCAGCTTGGCCTGTATAAGGATTTGTTTAGCCAAGCTGGTATCTCTGGAGATGCAGATATACCCTCCATATCTTTAGTTAGCTGTGTAGATTTTGTATTTTCTGTGGTGAATATTTTCTAGTGTTTTAATACTGACCGCATAGTACTCTGTTCTATCCTTTCTATTTAGCTAGAAGTGGCCTCCTTTGCTAAATTCTGATTTCAGTCTGTGTATGTTTTTCCCTCTCCTCTCACAGTCAATATTTGTGGGGGGCTGTCTATCCTTTGGGGATTTTCTCTGAGGCAAGATAGTTTTCCCTTTTCTATCTCTATCTCTAATTAGTCCTCCGGCTGTGTCGAGATGTCCAGGGAGTGTTAGGTACATTCCACGGCTACTTCTAGTTGCGGTGTTAAGTTCTGGGTCTGCGGTCAGTACAGGTACCACCTTCTCCAGAGTACGTCTCATGCTGCTCTTAGGCCACCAGATCATAACACCCCACTCACATTAAATCCCCCCACAATATATCCCCCCATCCCCACTCACATTAAATCCCCCCACAATATATCCCTCCATCTCCACTCACATTAAATCCCCCCACCCCCACTCACATTAAATCCCCCCACAATATATCCCCCATCCCCACTCACATTAAATCCCCCCCACAATATATGCCCCCCATCCCCACTCAAATTAAATCCCCCTACAATATATCCCCCCTTTCCCACTCACATTAAATCCCCCCCACAATATATGCCCCCATCCCCACTCACAGTAAATCCCCCCACAATATATGCCCCCCATCCCCACTCACAGTAAATCCCCCCCACAATATATGCCCCCCATCCCCACTCACAGTAAATCCCCCCACAATATATGCCCCCCATCCCCACTCACATTAAATCCCCCCACAATATATCCCCCCCATTCCCACTCACATTAAATCCCCCCCACAATATATCCCCCCATTCCCACTCACAGTAAATCCCCCCCACAATATATGCCCCCATTCCCACTCACAATAAATCCCCCCCTGCACCTTCGGTGTCTTCAGCTCCACTGGAGCACTTACCACCACTCTGTGTCTCCTGCTCTGCGGCGCAGGTGAGTGACGTCAGCAGCGTGATCACATGACCTGATCACTCTGCTGGCGTCGCTCTAACCCGGCAGTCAGAGCTTCAATTGTACTTGCATCTCAGATACGAGTACAATTGAACACTGGGAGCCGGCGCGCTGCAGCTTCTCTGTGCCGGCTGTCAGCTTGACAGTCGGCAAAGAGAACAGCTGACTCCCAGTGCGGGGGTTGGCAGAATGCAGCCGCCGGGGGAGACACTGCGGACCGCCGCTTTAGGTGGCCAGACTGCGCCCCCCTGCCGGCTGCGCCCGGGGCACATGCCCCGGCTGCCCCCCCCCCTAGATACACCACTGATAGTGTATATTTAATCTGAAGTGGTATGCAACAATTATAAATTAGGACATATGTGTTAAGCTACTTTCACACTTGCGTTTTTAGCAATCCATCGCAATCCCTCGTTTTGGGAAAAAAATGGATCCTGCAAATGTGCCCGCAGGATGCGTTTTTTTTTCCCCATAGACTTGTATTAGCGACGGATCGCGACGGATGGCCACACGTGGCGTCCGTCGTGCAACGGATCCGTCGTGTTTTGGCATACCGTCGGCAGGAAAAAACGTACAAGTCCGTCGCGTCCGCCATTTTTTACCGCGCATGCATGGCCGAAACTCCGCCCCCTCATCCCCGGACTTTAGACTGGGCAGCGGATGCATTGAAAAACTGCATCCGCTGCCCACGTCGTGCATAAATTTCACAAAGTGCGTCGGTACCTCGGCCTGACGCATAGCGACGGACCCGTACCGATGCTAGTGTGAAAGTAGCCTAAATGATTACTTATCCAGGGGAGTACATAGAAATCACGAGGCCCCATAGCAGAAGTTCTAATTGCCTCTCCCCTCTCAAAAAAAACCAACTTAATATTTGGGAGTGCCACACAAGAGCATATCTCACAACTTTGCAGCCTTTACAAAGTGATTTTCCCCATTACGTATGATGCCAACAATAGTGTCCCCCTGAAACAGAGTATGATACTCCCACTGTGATTTCTTCCACAGTACCCTCCACACACATCGCATGTTGATCCTCCTTAACCCTCCTCTAGTAATATATTGAGACCCTAACACAGTATGATGCCTCAACTGTGATCACCACACAGTCCTCCATACAGTATAATGGGCCTCCACACCCTTCCACTTAGTATGATGGCCCCAACATACCCATCCACACTGTGTAATGGCCTCTATTAGCCCTCTAAACAGTATAATGGCCTCCACATAGTCCTACATATAGTATAATGGTCCCCATATAGTCCTCCATATAGTATAATGACCCCCACATAGCCATCCATATAGTACAATGGCCCCCACATAGTCCTCCAAATAGTATAATAGTCCCCGCATAGCCCTCCAAATACTATTATGGCCCCCACATCGCCCTTCATATAGTATAATGGCCTTTACATAGCCCTCCATATAGTATAATGATCTCCATATAGCCCTCCAAATAGTATAATAAGGCCCACAATGTCCTCCATAGAATATTATGGCCCCGCATATTCCTCCATTCAATATAATGGTCCCCAGCTAGTCCTTCATATAGTATTATGAGCCCCATATAGTCCTACATAAAGTGTTATGGGCCCCAGATATTCATCGATATAGTATTATGGGTCCCAGATAATCCTTCATACAGTATTATGAGACACACATAGTTCTCCATACAGTATTATGGGCCCCATATAGTCCTCAATATATTTATATGGGTTCCATATAGTCCTACAAACAATATTATGGGCCCCAGATAATCCTCCATACAGTATTATGGGCACCACATAGTCCCCGATATATTAATATGGGTCCCATATAGTCCTACGGTGTTATGGGCCCCATATAGTCCTCCATACAGTACATTGGGCCTCATATAGTCCTCCATACAGTATTATGGGCCCCATATAGTCCTCCATACATCATGGGTCCCATATAGTCATTCATACAGTATTATGGGCACCATATACTCCTCCTTACAGTATTATAGGCCTCATATAGTCCTCCATACAATATTATAGGCCCTATATAATCCTTCATACAGCATTATAGGCCCCATATTGTCCTCCATACAGTGTTATGGGCCCCATATAGTCCTCCTTACAGTGTTATGGTGTAACGGGTGTGTCAGATGTGATAGACAGTCATCCTGGATCCGGCTGTAGAAGGTCTTTGCATTTAGGTCAAGCACCTTCTTGATTTTTGCATCTCTGTTATGGAGCGATATCTTTCTCTCTCTAGGACCCAATAGTCACCTCCAACTTCTGCTGCTAATCACACACCTGGACTGAAGGTTTAAATACATTCAATTGCTGCAGCATGGTGCTGGTTAGCTCATACTTGCTTCAGTCTTGTTGGAAGTTCCAGCAGTCAGTTAGTGTCTTTCCTTGAGGATCCTTGGAGGATTGCTGGCGTGACATCTCGGTTGTCTTCTCAAGCTAAGTGTTTTCCCCCGCCAGTCTTCCCGCTGTCACGCACAGTGTAGGAAAGACTAAGTGCAACATAAAAGGATGAGGGGAAGGGAGCCCAACACTAGGGAAGCGGGGAATGGAGACCCCTAGACAGATCTAGCATCACCCTGTCTGCCGTAAGCATCCCTGCCTGACCCTAGCAGTAAGCCCTGCTTAGGGAAGGATGGGGTAAGCACTAGTCAATCCCCGCTATAACTAAAGACAGATGGGATAGACAAACAAAAGGAACACTTAGCTTGAATGGACTCAGAGAGAAACACAGACGTCCTCCAAACACCAAAGAGGAAGATAGCCGACTGCTATGGCTCCAAGCCTCAACAGTGGGAAATGTAAATAACACCGGCTATAAACACCCTGATCCAGGTGTATCAATTAGAGTCGGGAGAGGTTGCCACTGGGTCCTAAAGTCAGAAGGACTAGGAAGGAGTCTGCAAAGCCAATCGCTGAGACCTTCTGCAGCTAGATCCAGTGAGATGGTTTGCAGACTCTCACACACCCGTGTCACCATCATGCTGCTAACAGGTTGCAATATTGCATTATTATAATGGAGTTTTTTTGCTTCTAACTGCTTTTGGCATATTACTTTGAATCCATTGTATTTTATATGCTTTAACCCTTTATCGCAATAACTGGAACCCTCATCTGTTTCCACCTTGCCTTTCTCTCATGTTCAATCTCCATGTGGAGTGTGCATTTTATTTTTGTACAAAATTATTTATTTATGAGTATATCTTAAAGGTTCCAGGTTTTCTTTGGTGTCATTATGCCCCAAAACTTTTTTTTTGGCACAATTAATTCAGATTATTATTGTGTGGAATAGTTTTATTCAGTCTGCCTGCAGCTAGCACTTTGGAGGAGGTTACTAATTGGTCCTTAAATGGACTGTCCAGTGGTTATTTGTTCAGCCATTTCTTGGCTTTTTTAAATGTTTTTATTTACCGTATATGTTGTTCAAATTGTGTTGCAAATTGTGTTGCATAATAAAGATTGTATTTCATTTATTACTTTGGGTGATCTTGACCAATTAATACACATTCTTGCCCTTTCATCAAAGGAAATTACAGGCAATGAGCCTTACTTATATACCAGGAAAGATCTAAATAAATTATTAAACAGCAGGTATGCAAATACTTGGATAAAAATACAGTAATTAACCATAGCCAGCGTGGGTTTGTAGCAAACAAGTCATGCCAGACTAATCAAATTTCCTTCTATGGTAGAATCACTGACTGGCGTGATCAGAGAAATGCGGTAGATATAGTATATCTCAACTTCAGCAAAGCATTTGATAAAGTAGATCATACTATCCTTATTGAACAAATCACCAACTATGGAATTGATAAGGCTATGGTTAGGTGGATTCATAACTGACTAAGTGATCGTACTCAAAGAGTGATAATAAATGGTTGAACATCCAACTGGAAGAGTGTTTCAAGTGGGGTACCACAAGGCTTTGTCCAGGCTCCAGTGTTGTTCAACATTTTTAAAATGATCTAGATAAGGGAACTGAAGGTAAACTATAAAATTTGCAGACGATGCAAAGCTATGGGAGATAACTAACACTAGAAAAGACAGAGAAAGGATTCAGAAGGATCTAGATAGGCTCGAAGAATGGGCAGCGACTAATAGAATGGTATTTAACAGGGAGAAATGCAAGATTCTACATCTGGGCAAGAAAAACGAAAATTAATCTACATAATGGGAGGAATAGAACTAAGCAACAGCACGTGTGAAAAAGACTTGGGTATATTAATACATCACAGACTGCACATGACTCAACAGTGTGATAAGCAGCAAAAAAGGCAAACACAGCTCTAGGATAGAGCATACAATCTAGATCACGTAAAGTAATTATCCCCTTCTACTCCTCCTTGGTCAGGTCTCATCTGGAATACTGTGTCCACACTGGGGATGACATTTTAAAAAAGACATTGAAAAACAGGAGCAAGCTAACAGAAGAGCTACCAGGACTGTGAGCAGACTGCAAAGTATATCCTACGAGGAACGATTAAAGGATCTGGGAATGTTTAGCTTGCAAAAAAGAAGGCTAAGAAAATACTTAATAGCTGGGAGAAAATACAGATTAGATATTAGAAAAAATGTTGACAGCGAGGATGATCATTGAGTAGTACAGGCTGCCACGAGAGGTGGTGAGTTCTCCTTCAATGGAAGTCTTCAAAAAGAGGCAGGACAGACATCTATCTGAGATGGTTTAGTGAATCATGTGCTGGATTGAGCAGGGAGTTGGACACGATGACCCTTGAGGTCCCTTCCAACTCTAACATTCTATGATTCTATGATTCTATGGTCCAGAATACTTTACCTAAGACATTGGCAGAGCACTGAGTTTGTAGGACACTGCTTACTTTCACACTTTGGTCAACCCTTGAGTTGGTCAGGAATTGTTCAATTTCACAGCTTGATCAACCAATGTTAGCTTTACACATATCTATAACTTAATTAAACTGCACTAATCCTAACTAATATTCTCAGGGGAGGAGACCAAGAAACTATGGTTTAAACTTGAGAAAATCACAAAAATAAATGGGTTTCACATATTGTTGTACCTGCTTTTTTTTTTTTTTTTTTTACAAAAACGCAGCAAAACCTGATACCTGCATTTTTGCTGTGTTTTTGCACTTACTCATTGGGTGAAAAAAACACTGCAAAAATGATAAAAGAAGTGACATGCTGCAGCTTTCCATTCCAGTCAGGAAAAAAACACAATGTGTGTACATGAGATTTCTGCATTAAAATCTGCATTAAAAAAACGCAATGTGTGAACATAGCCTTATTGTACTTCAGTAACTATAGAAATATCCGACATAGAGATTTAAAAGCACAGAAGCAGCAAAGAAGATGAAAAACAAAATTTGTCTCAGTCTCTAAACTTTTATTCACAACTGTGTATCCTCCTAATAGTCAGGTATACAGTAACCCATCTATATGATCATGTTAATTATAAAACATCTGCTCCCTTGTTGTAATAGGTTCATTACGCAGCAATAGGGTAATAAAAGAGTTCAGTCCAAGGAGTGCCGAAGGAAAAATTCTGACAACCAAGTTGGAGTTGACCACAACGCGTTTCAACGGGCAAGCCGTCTTCATCAGGTGGAATTTTATTGGTGACCAAAAAGAGGAGGTATATAAATAAACAACAAGTTGATGTAAATAGTTATCTTAGCTTTAACCCCTTAACGACCGCCGATACGCCTTTTAACGGCGGCCGCTAAGGGTACTTAAACCACAGCGCTGTTAATTAACGGCGCTGTGGAAAAAGTGAATAGCGCCCCCCAGAGTCGGATTTTCTCTGGGGTCTCGGTTGCCGAGGGTAGCCGAGATCCCAGAGAACATGATTCGGGGGTTTTTTACCGACCCCCGAGTTGCGATCGCCGGTAATTAACCGTTTACCGGCGGTCGCAACAAAAAAAAAAAAACGCGATTTGCCATTTAATTTCTCTGTCCTCCGATGTGATCGCACATCGGAGGACAGAGAAATGTGGTCCCCGATAGCCCCCGATAGCCCCCCAATACTCACCTACCTCCCCCGGTGCTCCTCGTGGCTCCCGATGGGCGCCGCCATCTTTTTCCGGGGAAATGTCGGGCGCATGCGCAGTGCACCCGCCGCCCGGCACCCGGATGTTCTTTGGGGTCTCGGCTGCCGGGGGTAGCCGAGACCCCAAAGAACATGATCGGGGTCTGTTTTTACCGACCCCTGTTTTGCGATCGCCGGTAATTAACTGTTTACCGGCGACCGCAAAAAAAAAAAAAAAAAAAAGCGATGTCATTCTCTGTCCTCTGATGTGATCGCACATCAGAGGACAGAGAAATAGGGGGATTCGGGGACCCTGTTATACTTACCGGTGTCCCTGGGTCCTCCTGCTTCTTCTGCTGGCCGCCGGCTTCTTGCTCCGGTAAGAAAATGGCGGGCGCATGCGCAGTGCGCCCGCCATGATCTGCCGGCCGGCAAAAGAAAATTCTTCCTCTTTTTTTTATTTTGGTCACTGAGATCCTATCACAGTGATCAAAATAAAAAAAATAGTAAATAACCCCCCCCTTTATCACCCCCTTAGTAAGAAAAAAATAATAAAATAAAAAAAATGTATGATTTTCTATTTTCCAAATAGGGTTAGGGTTAGGGGTAGGGTTAGGGTTAGGGTTAGGGGTAGGGTTAGGGTTAGGGGTAGGGTTAGGGGTAGGGTTAGGGTTAGGGGTAGGGTTAGGATATGTGCACACATAGAATGGTTCTCTGCGGATTTTTCCGCAGCAGATTTGATAAATCCGCAGGACCAAAACGCTGCGTTTTCCTGCGGATTTATCGCGGATGTACCGCGGTTTTTGTGCAGATTCCACTGCGGTTTTACACCTGCGGTTTTCTATTATGGAGCAGGTGTAAATCCGCTGCGGAATCAGCAGAAAGAATTGACATGCTGCGGAATGTAAACCGCTGCGTTTCCGTGTGTTTTTTTCCGCAGCATGGGCACAGCGTTTTATGTTTCCCATAGGTTTACATTGTACTGTAAACTCATGGGAAACTGCTGCGGACCCACAGCTGCGGAAACGCTGCGGATCCGCAGCAAAATCCGCAACATGTGCACATAGCCTTAGGGTTAGGGTTAGGGCTTGGGTTAGGGTTAGAGCTAGGATTAGGGTTAGAGCTAGGGTTAGGGCTAGGGTTGGGGCTAAAGTTAGGGTTTAGTGTTGGGGCTAGGTTTAGGGCTATAGTTAGGGTTTGGGCTAAAGTTAGGGTTAGGGCTAGTGTTGGGGCTAAAGTTAGGGTTACAGTTGGGATTAGGATTTGGATTAGGGTTGGCATTAGGGTTACATTTGGGATTAGGGTTAGGTTTGGGATTAGGGTTAAGGCTAGGGTTGGGATTAAGGATAGGGGTGTATTGGGATTAGGGTTAGGTTTTGAGGTTAGGGTTGAGATTAGGATTAGGGGGGTGTTGGGTTTAGGGTTTTGATTAGGGTTATGGTTAGCTTTGGGATTAGGGTTAGGGGTGTTTTGGGGGTTAGGGTTGTGATTAGGATTATGGATCGGGTTGGGATTAGGGTTAGGGGTGTGTTGGGGTTAGGGTTGGAGTTAGAATTGGGGGGTTTCCACTGTTTAGGTACATCAGGGGGTCTCTAAACGCCACAGCCAATTTTGTGCTCAAAAAGTAAAATGGTGCTCCCTACCTTCTGAGCTCTGCCGTGCGCCCAAACAGTGGTTTACCCCCACATATGCATCAGCGCATCAGCGTACTCGGGGCTCTGCAAATGCAACATAACGCCCACAGACCATTCTATCAAAGTCTGCATTCCAAAACGGCACTCCTTCCCTTCCGAGCTCAGCCATGCGCCCAAACAGTGGTCCCCCCACATATGGGGTATCAGTGTACTCAGGACAAATTGGACAACAACTTTTGGGGTCCAATTTCTCTTGTTACCCTTGTGAAAATAAAAATTGGGGGGCTAAAAAAATCTTTTTTGTGAAAAAAATATTTTTTTTTGTTTTCACGACTCTGCATTATAAACTTCTGTGAAGCACTTGGGCATTCAAAGTTCTCACAACACATCTAGATAAGTTCCTTGGGGGGTCTAGTTTCCAAAATGAGGTCACTTGTGGGGGGTTTCTACTGTTTAGGTACATCGGGGGCTCTGCAAACGCAACATAATGCCTGCAGACCATTCTATCAAAGTCTGCATTCCAAAACGGCACTCCTTCCCTTCCGAGCTCAGCCATGCGCCCAAACAGTGGTCCCCCCCACACATGGGGTATCAGTGTACTCAGGACAAATTGGACAACAACTTTTGGGGGCCAATTTCTCTTGTTACCTTTGTGAAAATAAAAATTGGGGGGCTAAAAATTGTTTTCACGACTCTGCATTATAAACTTCTGTGAAGCACTTGGGCATTCAAAGTTCTCACAACACATCTAGATAAGTTCCTTGGGGGGTCTAGTTTCCAAAATGAGGTCACTTGTGGGGGGTTTCTACTGTTTAGGTACATCGGGGGCTCTGCAAACGCAACATAATGCCTGCAGACCATTCTATCAAAGTCTGCATTCCAAAACGGCGCTCCTTCCCTTCCAAGCTCTGCCATGCGCCCAAACAGTGGTTTACCCCCACATATGGGGTATCAGCCTACTCAGCATAAATTGCACAATAAATTTTGGGGCCCAATTTCTCCTGTTACCCTTGTGAAAGTAAAAATTTGGGGGTGAAAAGATCATTTTTGTGGAAAAAATATGATTTTTTTTATTTTCATGGCTCTACATTATAAACTTCTGTGAAGCAGTTGGGGGTTCCTAGTGCTCACCACACATCTAGATAAGCTCTTTGGGGGGTCTAGTTTCCAAAATGGAGTCACTTGTGGGGGGTTTCTACTGTTTAGGTACATCAGGATCTCTGCAAATGCAACATGACACCTGCAGACCATCCCATCAAAGTCTGCATTCCAAGCGGCGCTCCTTCCCTTCCGAGCCCTGATGGGTGCCCAAACAGTGCCCTCCCCCCAACTATGGGGTATCAGCGTACTCAGAACAAACTGGTAAACAGATTTTGTGGTCCAATGTCTCCTGTTACCCTTATTAAAATAAAAATTGCAGGCTAAAAAATCATTTTTGAGTGAAAAAAAAGGATTTTTTTTTTCACGGCTCTACGTTATAAACTTCCGTGAAGCACCTGGGGGTTTAAAGTGCTCACCACACATCTAGATAAGTTCCTTAAGGGGTCTAGTTTCCAAAATGGTGTCATTTGTGGGGGGTTTCCACTGTTTAGGCACATCAGGGGCTCTCCAAACGCGACATGGATTCCGATCTCAATTCCAGCTAATTCTACATTGAAAAAGTAAAACGGCGCTCCTTCTCTTCCAAGCTCTGCAGTGAGCCCAAACAGTGGTTTACCCCCACATATGGGGTATCAACGTACTCAGAAGAAATTTCACAACAACTTTTGTGGTCTAATTTCTCCTGTTACCCTTGGGAAAATAAAAATTTTTGGGCAAAAAGATCATTTTTGTAGAAAAAATGTGATTTTTTATTTTCACGGCTCTACGTTATAAACTTCCGTGAAGCACCTGGGGAATCAAAGTGCTCACCACACATCTAGATAAGTTCCTTAAGGGGTCTAGTTTCCAAAATGGTGTCATTTGTGGGGGGTTTCCACTGTTTAGGCACATCAGGGGCTCTCCAAACGAGACATGGCGTCCAATCTCAATTCCAGCCAATTCTACATTGAAAAAGTAAAACGGCACTCCTTCTCTTCCAAGCTCTGCGGGGCGCCCAAACAGTGGTTTACCCCCACATATGGGGTATCGACGTACTCAGGAGAAATTGCACAACAACTTTTGTGGTCTAATTTCTCCTGTTACCCTTGTGAAAATAAGAATTTGTGGGCGAAAATATCATTTTTGTGTAAACAAATGCGATTTTTTATTTTCACGGCTCTACGTTATAAACTTCTGTGAAGCACTTGGGGGCTCAAAGTGCTCACCACACATCTAGATAAGTTCCTTAAGGGGTCTAGTTTCCAAAATGGTGTCATTTGTGGGGGGTTTCCACTGTTTAGGCACATCAGGGGCTCTCCAAACGCGACATGGCGTCCAATCTCAATTCCAGCCAATTCTACATTGAAAAAGTAAAACGGCGCTCCTTCTCTTCCAAGCTCTGCGGTGCGCCCAAACAGTGGTTTACCCCCACATATGGGGTATCAGCGTATTCAGGAGAAATTGCACAACAAAATGTATGGTTAAATTTCTGTTTTTACACTTGTGAAAATAAAAAAATATGGTTCTGAATTAAAGTGTTTGCAAAAAAAGTTAAATGTTCATTTTTTCCTTCCACATTGTTTGAGTTCTTGTGAAGCACGTAAAGGGTTAATAAACTTCTTGAATGTGGTTTTGAGCAGCTTGAGGGGTGCAGTTTTTAGAATGGTGTCACACTTGGTTATTTTCTATCATATAGACCCCTCAAAATGACTTCAAATGTGATGTGGTCCCTAAAAAAAAATGGTGTTGTAAAAATGAGAAATTGCTGGTCAAATTTTAACCCTTATAACTCCCTAACAAAAAAAAAATTTGTTTCCAAAATTGTGCTGATGTAAAGTAGACATGTCGGAAATGTTATTTATTAACTATTTTGTGTGACATATCTCTCTGATTTAAGGGCATAAAAATACAAAATTTGAAAATTGCAAAATTTTAAAAATTTTCACCATATTTCCATTTTTTTCATAAATAATCGCAAGTAATATCGAAGAAATGTTACCACTAACTTGAAGTACAACATGTCACGAAAAAACAATCTCAGAATCAGCAGGATCCGTTAAAGCGTTCCAGAGTTATAACCTCATAAAGTGACAGTGGTCAGAATTGTAAAAATTGGCTCGGTCATTAAGTACCAAATTGGCTCTGTCACTAAGGGGTTAATAGCAGCCACCTACCCAAGTGGATCCAAAATGTTCCCTATGGGCAATATTGGCGGATACGAAAAAATTGCACGCATGACTCCGATTTTTGTAGGGAGGCCGAAATTTTGGACTACAGGTTTAAGCAGAGAGGGTATCCAAAGAAACTTATATAGGATGCCTGTTTGAGAGCTAAATCTCTCACTCAGAAGGAGTGTATTGGTAGTATTAAAAAGAAATCTACTGAGCCACTTTCCCCTAAAGTATCATTTGGTAGGTGGAGCTTTATCACCACTTTTAACCAATCCCATGAAGTGATTAGGAAACTGTTGTCAAAGTACTGGTTCATCCTTAAGGGGGACCCAGTGCTTTCAAGACATATACTGTACCTGCTCACCCCAGGACAATTTTTCGCAGGAATTGCACGTTGCGCAATATTATTGCACCCAGTAATACTACATTATCCCCAATGTACTCTGGTCCCCAGTCATCTTTGAATTCCGGTTGTTATGCATGTGGAACGACTAAGTGTCTTTGTTGTATTTCTATTGTGAATGGGGCACAAGAATTTAAATCTAATACAACAGGCATTATTTTTAAAATTAATTCATTTGTTAACTGTCAATCCACATATGTAGTATATTTAATTGAATGTGGTTGCAGTCTACAATATGTGGGCCGCACCATACAGACGATGCACGCTAGTTTGAACAAGCATTGACAGAATATAAAAAATGTTTTTTTGCTGCACAGTCTGTCGAAACATTTTTTATTAATGCACCAAAAAAATGGGAAATCTTTGAAATTAACAATCATTGATCATATACCAGATACTGTGGTAGACCGTTTTAGTAGTTTCATAAAAAAAGGAAAGCTTCTGGATATTTAAACTCGGTACATTAACTCCTGAAGGACTGAACCTTATGATAGATAAAGTGAACAGATAGATATTGTGTTCTTTTCTGCTTATTTTTTAGGTTTCTTTTTTATGTTTATTTTTTATCATTGTTTTTACCTTTCTGATTTTTTTTATCCTGTGTTGTTTTATTATTTTTTTAACATACAATAGGTCTTTATATCTTTGTAATAATGGGCTGCAGCTATACTGCGTGCAGGCTTTTTTTTCTAAACAATTTACATATGTAATTTTTGAAGTGTTGTGATTGGTTGTTGTTTATTTATATGCTGCCTCTTTTTGGTCACCAATAAAATTCCACCTGATGAAGACGACTAGCCCGTTGAAACGCATTGTGGTCAACTCCAACTTGGTGTCAGAGTTTTTCCTTCGGCGCTCCTTGGACTGAGCTCTTTTATTACCCTATACTTTATCCTCCAATGGAGGTGTTCAGCTGGAGCTGCGGGGACTCAGCACTTCCCCCTCCCTCTTTCTTCTCCTCTCCTGGTGTTACCCATTTAGAGCTCCGATTCAAACCGCCCTATGCCCATTTTTTCATTACGCAGCAATAGTCTGCATTACATCATATAACGTTATGTAGAGGTTACATACATTATCTATTTTGTTACCAGATGTCGGGGAGATCACATTTATTTCCAGCAATGGCCATGACAATATTTTCGGGGCCATGTTCTTTCACCCATTTCTTCAGTGCATGGAATGAGTCCTGTACAAATCAGATCACACTTCATTAATTAATACACCCAGAATTAATCCAAGGCACAAATCCTTATTTTTCCGGTTTGACTGCATTCTATTAATAATAAAACATTTCATACTTTTCATCATTTCCTACAACCAGGGGTGAATTAAGGGTAGCCAGGGCCCCGGGCTGTTCAGACACTGTGGGCCCCCCGGTCATGTGACGGGGTCATGCGACAGGGTCATCATATACCTGAGCCAGATTGTTCCAGAAAAATAGTTGCTGTGTGAAACTATAACCTGTCAAACATCCATTGATCTAGTCAATTTACCCTTCAGTTCAGTATATAGTATACAGTGTATAGTGTCAGTGTATAGGTAACACTGACTCACCAGTGACGTCTCTAGGTGAAGTCCTTCATCTTTCATCCAGCACAGACCGCCATCACTTCATCCAGCCAGGGCTCGTCTCTGCAGGAAATAACACAGTTATCTCGAGCTCCGCTGGCAGAACACATTACTTAATTTTTCCCAACTTCTACATTACACCACATGAAGAAAAAGGGGCGACAGTGTCACTCTACACAGTAACAGGACTGCCCCCATTTAAAACAGTGTCCTCAAAAAATAAAATAAATACATCACTGCAGTAATAATATACCTTAATTAACCCCTATGGTAATCATAATGTCCCCATCCTGGCCCCGTGTATCTCATTCCTGGCTCCAGCCATATGTTCTCCCCATCCTGCCCAATCAGTCTTCACCGTATCCATCCTGCCCCATGATCCTGCACAATCTGTCTCCAATCCTGCCTCATGTCTTTCATTCTGCCCCATGTCTCCAATCATGCCCCCAGTGTGTCCAGCATCTCTGCCCCCAGTGTGTCCAGCATCCTGCCCCCAGTGTGTCCAGCATCCTGCCCCCAATGTGTCCAGCATCCTGCCCCCAATGTGTCCAGCATCCTGCCCCCAATGTGTCCAGCATCCTGCCCCCAGTGTGTCCAGCATCCTGCCCCCAGTGTGTCCAGCAATCTGCCCCAGTGTGTCCAGCATATTGCCCCCAGTGTGTCCAGCAATCTGCCCCAGTGTGTCCAGCAATCTGCCCCCAGTGTCTCCAATATTACCCCCAGGGTGTCCAGCAATCTGCCCCAGTATGTCCAGCATATTACCCCGGTGTGTCCAGCAATCTGCCCCAGTGTCTGACTCTGACAATGACGTCAGACGCCGGCGACGTGTGCGCTGCGTCTGCGGCCGACTTCAGCTGCCAGCCTCCAATTGGCTGGCGGCTGTTAACTATTGACGTGCAGGAGCGCACCCAAACATCAATAGGTGAAACTGCCGCAGCGCCGGTAGGGGCCCGGTGAGCAGATGAGACGGGGCCCGATGCGGGCCCCCTCTGTCCACCAGGCCCGTACTACACCAGTCAGGGCAATAATGCCCTGATGCAGGGGCGGACACAGACGATTTGGGGCCCCTGTGCAAGAAATGTGTTTGGGCCCCCCTCCTTTTATGGCTACCAATGTACAGATATATACATACTATATTTTTCGGATTATAGGACGCTCCGGATTATAGGACGCACCCCAAATTTTGAGGAGAAACATAGGAATTTTTTTTTTTCTTAATAAAATGGTGGTGCTTCTTATAATCCTTCTGTCTTATTGCTTACTGGGGGTAGTAGCGGCGGTGAAACGGGGTCCCAGGGTCGCTGCTGGAGGAGGCAGGAGTGGGGTGATGCTGCAGGCCACAGGCTGGGATGAGGGGGTGTTCCGATGTGGGCGCGCCACAGCAGGTGTCCGGTGCTGCTGCAGGTGTCCGGTGGTGCTGCTGCGGGTGTCTCCGATGCTGCAGGTGTCTGGTGCTGTGGGGTGTCCGGCGGTGCTGCTGCGGGTGATCTCCATCTGTGCATGTGCTGCCCCAGCGCCATTTTCCTGGAGTCCACCGCACAGGAAACCATGGAACTGCGGGGGGCTCTGGCCTTTCACAAAATGTCGACAGAGCCCCCTGCAGCATCGGAGACACCCGCAGCAGCAATGGGCAGCATTGCCAGACACCCTCGCAGCACCGGACACCCCTGTAACACCGCCGGACACCCCCTCATCCCAGCCAGCGGCAAAGGTACCGGTAAGGTATATACACATTATAAGACGCACACCCATTTTCCCCCCAAATTTGAGGGAAAAAAGTGCGTCTTATAATCTGAAAAATACGGCATATTGCATAGTCTCCTCTCATTATGTATATTGCCGCCCGTTATTACACAGTCCACTCTCTTGTTATGTGTAACGCCGTCACTTATTACACAGTGCCCTCTCGTTATGTACAGCATTGTTATTTATAGTGCCCTGGTCTTTATTTTATACTGCCCTGTTTTGTTAGTTATACACTGAAATGATAACTGATGGAGCATGATAAAGCTTTTTTTCTGTTGGAGGAGGCTAAGGGTATGTGCAGATAGAATTCTATATACGGTATATATTATGTGAAGCAATACAAATGCTGAATCGGAGGAAGGATGGGGACAGGAGCCACTCAGAGCCTGGAGTTAAGGTACCTTCACACTGAACAACTTTCCAACGAGAACGACAACGATCCATGACGTTGCAGCATCCTGGATAGCGATATCGTTGTGTTTGACATGCAGCAGCGATCTGGATCCCGCTGTGATATCGTTGGTCGGAGCTAGAAGGCTAGCACCTTATTTCGTCGTTAGGTCGGTGTGTATCGTCGTGTTTGACAGCAAAAGCAACGATGACAGCAATGTTTTACAATGGTAACCAGGGTAAATATCGGGTTACTAGGCGCAGGGCCACGCTTAGTAACCCGATATTTACCCTGGTTACCATTGTAAAAGTAAAAAAAAAACACTACATACTCACCTTCTGATGTCTGTCACATCCCCCGGCGTCCGCGCTGCTGCTCAGAGCTTCCTGCACTGAATGTGTCAGTGCCGGCCGTAAAGCCGAGCACAGCGGTGACGTCACCACTGTGCTCTGCCGGCCCTGACACATTCAGTGAAGGAAGCTCTGAGCAGCAGCGCGGACGCCGGGGGATGTGACAGACATCAGAAGGTGAGTATGTAGTGGTTTTTTTTTTACTTTTACAATGGTAACCAGGGTAAATATCGGGTTACTAAGCGTGGCCCTGCGCCTAGTAACCTGATGTTTACCCTGGTTACCCGGGTGCTGCAGGGGGACTTCGGCATTGTTGAAGACAGTTTCAACGATGCCGAAGTCGTTCCCCTGATCGTTGGTCGCTGGAGAGAGCTGTCTGTGTGACAGCTCCCCAGCGACCTAAACAGCGACGCTGCAGCGATCGGCTCGTTATCTATATCGCTGCAGCGTCGCTGAGTGTGACGGTACCTTTATTGCTGCAGTAATGGCAGGAGGTGTCTGGGGTCAGTGATTACAAGCAGTGAATTAGTGCCTGTGATGCAGCTCCCTGCTATCTGATCGGTGCAGGATCAGGTTTCTCAGCCATTCACTGCACCGACCAGGAAGCACAGAGCACACAGTCACTAAGTCACTGCTGTCATCATGGACACGATGCCTCCTGACACTGCTGCTCGGGGGATACTAACCAGCAGCTCCCGGCCATCCCTCACCTTGTGATTTGGAAAAAGAGGCCCTGAGATCTGGAACACAGAGGCTGCAGGAGACCTGTGGCAAGCAGAGGACCCAGAGGAGGAGCTGCGCAGACCAGGGCAGCGGGGTGCACTCAGCCACTCACTGAGAGGCTGAAGTTTGCAATCGAAACAAACTTTATTTAAAATGTATACGCTGCCTAGCCACGCCCCTGCATGTGGAACTGGGAAGCGATGCTGTGATTCTCCTGCCTCATAGAGCCAGCAGCAGCATCAAGAGGAGAGGAAGGGGGCCCTGTACAGCGTCATTGCAGCGTGCAGGGCCCTCTCTGACGGCAAATGACTCAGGTACCGGCCGCCTTCCTCTACACTTCAACAGCTCATTGTGCCCCCTCTCCTTCGGGGCCCCTGTGCAGCTGAACCGGCGGTATGTCCGCCCATGCCCTGATGGCGGCGGGCAATCTGAGCGGTAGCCCAGGGCCCCCCCACACCACTGGGCCCTGGGCTACCGCCCAGATTGACCCTATTATAATCCGCCCCTGCCTACAACCCAAAACAACTGTTCAGCACATTTAACGCTCTCCTCTGCCCACCACTGCCACCTCCAACTCCCCTCATCTCTTCCGAGGACCTTGTCACCTACTTCAAAAACAAGATCGACCAAACAAGGCAAACCTTTACTGTTCCACCACCCCAACCAATCCATATACCAGACCTCTGCCCTTCCCTAATAACCTCCCTCTCCAACATCACTAAACGAGAGCTTACTCACCTCCTTTCCAAATCACACTTCACCACCTGTGCACTTGACCCAACTGCTATGCCCAGCTATCGCCCCATATCACTGGTCCCGTTTGCTTCAAAACTCCTTGAGCAGCATGTCCATGGTCAACTTTCCTCCCACCTCTCATCTAACTCCTTGACAAACTCCAATCTGGCTTCTGCCCCCACCACTCCACCGAAACTGCCCTGACCAAAATTACTAATGACATACAGCCAAAACTAACAGACAGTTCTCCATCCTCCTTCTTCTCAACCTGTCCTCTGCATTCGACACAGTCGACCACTGCCTACTGCTACAGATTCTTTCTTCCCTTGGCATCAAAGACCTTGCCCTGTCCTGGATTGCCTCATACCTTTCCAACCACACATTTAGCGTTTCCCACTCCCACACTACCCCCTCATCCCGCCCTCTCTCTGTTGGAGTCCCTCAAAGTTCTATCCTAGGGCCCATACTTTTTTCCATCTATACCCTTGGCCTAGGACAACTCATAAAGTTTCATGGCTTCCAGTACCACCTGTATGCGGACGACACTCAGATCTACCTCTCTGGCCCAGATGTCACCTCTCTGCTGTCCAGAATCCCGAAGTGTCTATCAGCCATATCCTCCTTCTTCACCTCTCGCTTCCCAAAACTCAATGTAGAAAAAACCGAACTCATCATCTTTCCCCCATCTCGCATATCCCCCCTACCTGATCTGTCTATTATGGTAAACGGCATCACGCTCTCTCCCGCACCTGAAATCCGCTGCCTCGGGGTAACTCTCGACACTGCCCTGCCCTGTCCTTCAAACTGCACATCCAAACACTTGCCACCTCCTATTGCCTCCAACTCAAAAATATTGCCATAATCCGTCCCTTCCTCAGCCCACAATCTACTAAAACTCTTGTGCATGCCAGCATCATCTCCTGCCTTAACTATTGCAACACCTTCCTCTGTGGCCTCCCCACTAACTCTCTTGCACCACTCCAGTCTGCCCTCAACTCTGCTGCCTGGCTAATCCACCTCCCTCCTCGCTACTCCCCTGTTTCTCCCCTCTGCAAATCCCTCCACTGGCTCCCAGTTCCCCAATGAATCCAGTTCAAACTACTAACACTGATCTACAAAGACATCCACAACCTGTCCCCTCCCTATATTTTTAAACTAATCTCCCAATATCTTCCCTCACGTAATCTTCGATCCTCCCAAGACCTCCTACTCTCCTCCATACTTATTCGTTTCTCACACAACCGCCTCCAAGATTTCTCCCGAATATCCCCCGTCCTCTGGAATTCCACGCCTCAACACGTCTGATTATCCACCACTCTCGGATCCTTCAGACGGAACCTGAAAACCCATCTCTTCAGGAAAGCCTACAGCCTGCAATAACCATTCTGCCGCCTCACCACCACCAGAGCTGCCGCACCCTCGACCTTCTGTCTCTTCCACATTATCCCGTAGAATGTAAGTCCGCAAGGACAGGGTCCTCTCCCCTCTGTACCATCCTGTCTTTGTAAATTTGTTTACTGTAAATGATATCTATACTCTGTACGTAACCCCTTTCTCATGTACAGCACCATGGAATTAATGGTGCTATATAAATAGATAATAATAATAATTGTTGTCTTGAAAACACAACCTTAGGTAATATGTGTACAGAAGTATAGAAGTAAATACAATGTACGAGGCACCATAACACCATGCATATGTGCTTTGAGAACATTAGTGAGGTTGATCACTAATATTCAACATTGTGGCCCACAATCTGCATTTCAATTATGTATTTTGTTCTTTTATAGCCCAGACCCACAATGACATGATCTAATCACAGCATTGCTGAAATGCACGCTAAGACTTCTTTGCCATAAATGTCATGAATAGCTAGCGAGCAATGCGATAATTCCGAGAATAAAGACAGCGTTAAATGACGTATTTGTGATGTAGAAAAATTCATACTCGTTTTCAACTACAGTATATTCCTATTTCTAATGAGCAATTCCAAGCAGAAGTTTTCATATTAGGTGTTACTCTTGTAAATTCAATCTTCAGCAGTCACATAATCCAATGTTTTCAAGTCAGTTATGATACCAGTGATCTGACAAACTATTCTAAACCACACAGACTCAATCTCAGGAAGCGTGTCTTCATCAATCTTAACCACAACATGCAGTCATCTGTTTTAGCCACAGCCATTCATTTCATATGCTATAGTGTAGTGCAAACCATAGGCTATCTTTGTGTGGCAAGAATTTACAGAATACAGGAAGCAAAAAAAAAAAGTAAACTAGTCATACTGGAATGTGCATACTGTATGTAATGTCTACATATGAAGTATCAGAATTATATACAGTGGTCATTCACGTTACAATATTTTAAGCTTAAAATGGTCTTTTCTGAACTATTATAAATAAAGGTGTATTCTCAGTCATTACATTACTTTAACTAGAGAGTATGGAAATAAGAAAGTTTGCAATTTACTTGCTTTTTCTATCTGCTGTCACTTTCCTGCAATAACAGCTTTTATCTTACATAATTGACTTCTGCTTTATATGGAGCTCAGCCACTAGTGCCTGCCCAGATCCTGGTTGAAAATGTGCCAGGAGAGGAGTTAAAGGGAATCTGTCACCGTCTGGGATGCTTTTAAGCTATTACTATGGGCATACAGGTTATAGAATGGTTAAAATAGTCTTACCTGTATGCCTTATGGCGGACTAGTTGTTGAGAAATAGAGTTTTAATCTTTCATGTTAATGATTTCTTCCAGACTCAGGAGCCTGTTGTTCATGGAATCAAATTCTGCCTCTCGTCTTCATTATCATACCACCCCCTCCCATGCACGTCACAGTGCCATGTGATGTGCAGTTATGGCGCCAGAATCCCACACCTGCGCCTTGCACTCGTGCGGTTATGGGTACCTTTTCTGCCCTTCTATGGCCAATGTCTTCATTGTGCAGGAGCTGGCGAGTCACTGCGGCTTCTGCTCCAGTGATCTCTGGCGTGTGCAGTGATAAGGTACTCTCCTCACTTCCTTCCTCCCTGCATAGTCATTGTTAGGTACAAACATACAGTTGGGAAAAAAGTATTTAGTCAGCCACCAATTGTGCAAGTTCTCCCACTTAAAAAGATGAAAGAGTCCTGTAATTGACATCATAGGTAGACCACAACTATGGCAGTCAAAATTGAGAAAACAAATCCAGAAAATCACCTTGTCTGATTTGACAATATTTTTTTTGCAAATTATGGTGGAAAATAAGTATTTGGTCATTAACAAAAGTTCATCTCAATATTTTGTTATATATTCTTTGTTGGCAGTGACAGAGGTCAAACGTTTTCTGTAAGTCTTCACAAGGTTTTCACACACTGTTTATGGTATGTTGGCCCATTCCTCCATGCAGATCTCCTCTAGAGCAGTGATGTTTTGGGCCTGTCACTGGGCAACACGGACTTTCAACTCCCTCCAAAGGTTTTTTATGAAGTTGAGATCTGGAGACTGGCTAGGCCACTCAAGGACCTTCATATGCTTCTTATGAAGCCACTCTTTCATTGCCCTGGCGGTGTGATTGGGATCGTTACCATGCTGGAAAACCCATCCACGTTTCATCTTCAATGCCCTTGCTGATGGAAGGAGGTTTGCACTTAAAATTTCATGATACATGGCCCCATTCATTCTTTCATGTACACGGATTAGTCGTCCTGGTCCCTTTGCAGAGAAACAGCCCCAAAGCATGATGTTGCCAGCCCCGTGCGTCACAGTCGGTATGGTGTTCTTTGGATGCAACTCAGCATTCTGTCTCCTCCAAACACGATGAGTTTTGTTTCTACCAACAGTTCTACTTTGTTTCATCAGACCATATGACATTCTCCCAGTACTATTCTGGATAATCCAAATGCTCTCTAGCAAACTTCAGACGGGCTCGGACATGTACTAGCTTAAGCAGGCACTGCAGGTTCCCTGGTGGTGTAGTGTGTTACTGATGGTAGCCTTTGTTACGGTGGTCCCAGCTCTATGTAGGACATTCACTAGGTTCCCCCTTGTGGTTCTGGGATTTTTGCTCACCGTTCTTGTGATCATTTTGACCCCACGGGTTGAGATCTTGGGTGGAGCCCCAGATCGAAGGAGATTATCAGTGGTCTTATATGTCTTCCATTTTCTTAATATTGCTCCCAAGGTTGATTTCATCACACCAAGCTGCTTGCTTATTCAGTCTTCCTAGCCTGGTGCAGGGCTACAATTTTGTTTCTGGTGTCCTTCGACAGCTCTTTGGTCTTCACCATAGTGGAGTTTGGAGTGTGACTGAGGTTGAGGACAGGTGTCTTTTATACTGATAATAAGCTCAAACAGGTGCCATTACTACAGGTAATGAGTGGAGGACAGAGGAGCCTCTTAAAGAAGAAGTTACAGGTCTGGGAGAGGTGACCAAATACCGTATTGTTCGGACTATAAGACGCACCCAGGTTTTAGAGGTGGAAAATAGGGAAAAAAATATTTGAAGCAAGAAAAAAAATGTGGTAAGATTTAATAACATACTATTATATGCGGTGTTATTATATATAATAGTATGTTATTATGTTGGAAGCTGCGGGTAGAAGATGGTGCTACGGGACCAGTGTGGTGTCTGTAAAGTACTATGTGAAGATGCTAGAGGGTAAGTATAAGAATGGGGGCACAGGGCTTATATTTAAAGCACCACTCCAGAACTGAAAACTAACACTGGAGTGCTGCTTTAAGATCCCATTGGGAGAACTATAACTCCCAGCATGTCCTGCAGATCCTATGGCATGCTGGGAGTTATAGTTCACCACAGGAGTGGCAGAGTGCTTTATTGTGTGTTGTAAAGAATGGGGGCACAGGGCTTATATTTAAAGCACCACTCCAGAACTGAAAACTAACACTGGAGTGCTGCTTTAAGATCCCATTGGGAGAACTATAACTCCCAGCATGTCCTGCAGATCCTATGGCATGCTGGGAGTTATAGTTCACCACAGGAGTGGCAGAGTGCTTTATTGTGTGTTGTAAAGACTAACCTTTTAATTGTGCCAGCCAGCCACTGTGGTGAGGTGAAAAGCTGGGGCATCACATGACACCACAAAGCCCTCCCTCTTGTTGCCTTTCCACGGCACAGGTCATAAGAGGAAGCCAGCAGATTCTAGTGGGGAGTCTGAAGGACCTGTGATGACATCAGAAGAGGGAGGGCTCTGTGCCGTCATGTGATGCTCCAGCCCGCCCACTTTATGACATCTGTTATGATCCTTAGTGGCTGAGGATCGCGAATAGACCAGCAAGTGAATAAACTAAGGACAAGCTCTAGGGAGATGGTAACTGGACTGATCGCAAATCTGAACCTATCCAAAACAACTAGAGGTAGCCGATGAACGTGCCTAAAAAATTCCTAGACGTCTCGAGCCAGCCTAAGGAACTAGCTACCCCTAAAGAGAAAGAAAGACCTCGCTTGCCTCCAGAGAAATAATCCCCAAAGATATAGAAGCCCCCAACAAATATTAACGGTGAAGTAAGAAGAAGGCACATACGTAGGGATGAAATCAGATTCAGCAAAAGAGGCCCACTAGTACTAGAAAGCAGAAAATAGAGCAGGGGTCTATGCGATCAATAAAAAACCCTTACAAAATATCCATCCTGAGATTTCAAGAACCCACGCACCAACTAATGGTGTGTGGGGAGAAACTCAGTCCACTAGAGCATCCAGCAAGCGAGGAAATCACATTTTAGCAAGCTGGACAAGAAAACATGATAAACACTGCTGATCAAAAAATGAGCAAACAAAACTTAGCTTTGTCCTGGATGGACTGGGAGCAAGGTAGTCAGAAGGAATCTGAGTAGCACTGATTACATCGACAGCCGGCAACAAGAGGAAGTAAAACAGAGCTATATAGGAACCTCCCAGAGGATAACGAACCAGCTGATAGCCAGAGACCAGCAGGATAACAAACAAAGCCACCAGGGGGAGCCCAAAGCAAAAGTCACACCATACCACCAGTGACCACAAGAGGGAGCCCGAAAACAGAGTTCACAACAGTACCCCGCCCTTAAGGAGGGGTCACCGAACCCTCATGAAAACCCCCAGGGCGATCAGGATGAGCCACATGGAAGGCACGAACCAAATCGGCCGCATGAACATCAGAGGCGACAACCCAAGAATTATCCTCCTGACCATAGCCCTTCCACTTGACCAAATACTGGAGCCTCCGTCTAGAAACACGAGAATCCAAGATCTTCTCCACCACGTATTCCAATTCTCCCTCAACCAGCACCGGGGCAGGAGGCTCAACCGGAGGAACCACAGGTACCACATACCTCCGCAACAACGAGCGATGGAACACATTATGAATAGCAAATGATGCCGGGAGGTCCAGACGGAATGACACAGGGCCAAGGACTTCCAGAATCTTATAAGGACCGATAAACCGAGGCTTGAACTTAGGAGAGGAGACCTTCATAGGAACGAAGCGAGAAGACAACCACACCAAGTCCCCAACGCGAAGTCGGGGACCCACACAGCGACGGCGGTTGGCAAAGAGCTGAGCCTTCTCTTGTGACAACTTCAAATTGTCCACCACATGATTCCAAATCTGATGCAACCTATCCACCACAACATCCACTCCAGGACAGTCAGAAGGCTCAACCTGACCCGAGGAAAAACGAGGATGAAACCCCGAATTACAAAAAAAAGGAGAAACCAAAGTAGCAGAACTAGCCCGATTATTAAGGGCAAACTCGGCCAACGGTAAAAAAGTAACCCAGTCGTCCTGGTCAGCAGAAACAAAACATCTTAAATAAGTCTCCACGGTCTGATTAGTTCGCTCGGTTTGGCCATTCGTCTGAGGATGGAAGGCCGACGAAAAAGACAATTCAATGCCCAACTTAGCACAAAAGGTCCGCCAAAATCTAGACACAAACTGGGATCCTCTGTCAGAAACAATGTTCTCAGGAATCCCGTGCAAACGAACCACATTTTGAAAAAACAGTGGAACCAACTCGGAGGAGGAAGGCAACTTAGGCAAGGGCACCAAATGGACCATCTTAGAAAAATGATCACACACCACCCAGATGACAGACATTCTCTGAGAGACAGGGAGATCTGAAATAAAATCCATGGAAATGTGCGTCCAAGGCCTCTTCGGGACAGGCAAAGGTAACAGCAAACCACTGGCACGAGAACAGCAAGGCTTCGCCCGAGCACAAATTCCACAAGACTGCACAAAGGAACGCACATCCCGCGACAAGGAAGGCCACCAAAAAGACCTGGCCACCAAGTCTCTGGTACCAAATATTCCAGGATGGCCCGCCAACACCGAAGAATGAACCTTGGAGATGACTCTGTTGGTCCATCTATCCGGGACAAACAGTCTCTCCGGTGGACAGCGGTCAGGTCTATCCGCCTGAAACTCTTGCAGCACACGTCGCAAATCTGGGGAGATGGCAGACAAAATCACCCCTTCTCTAAGGATACCAGCCGGCTCTGAATCTCCAGGAGAGTCAGGCACAAAACTCCTAGAAAGAGCATCAGCCTTCACATTCTTCGAACCCGGCAGGTACGAGACCATAAAATCAAAACGAGAGAAAAACAACGACCAACGAGCCTGTCTGGGATTCAGCCGCTTGGCCGACTCGAGATAAATCAAATTCTTGTGGTCAGTCAAGACTACCACACGATGTTTAGCTCCCTCGAGCCAATGTCGCCACTCCTCAAATGCCCACTTCATAGCCAACAGCTCCCGATTACTGACATCATAATTCCGCTCGGCAGGTGAAAACTTTCTTGAAAAGAAAGCACATGGCTTCATCACAGAGCCATCGGGGCTTCTCTGCGACAAAACAGCCCCCGCTCCAATCTCGGAAGCATCAACCTCCACCTGGAAGGGAAGTGAGACATCTGGCTGACATAAGACCGGAGCCGAAGAAAACCGACGCTTCAGCTCCTGAAAGGCCTCCACAGCCGCAGAAGACCAATTAGTCACATCAGAACCCTTCTTGGTCAAATCCGTCAAAGGCTTAACAACGCCAGAAAAATTAGCTATGAAGCGACGGTAAAAATTAGCAAAACCAAAGAACTTCTGAAGACTCTTAACAGATGTAGGCTGCGTCCAGTCATGAATAGCCTGAACCTTGACTGGGTCCATCTCAATAGTAGAAGGAGAAAAAATGAAACCCAAAAAAGAAATCTTCTGAACTCCAAAAAGACATTTTGAGCCCTTCACAAATAAAGCATTGTCACGTAGGACCTGAAAGACCATCCTGACCTGCTTAACATGAGACTCCCAATCATCCGAAAAAAACAGAATATCATCCAGATACACAATCATAAACTTATCCAGATATTCACGGAAGATGTCATGCATAAAGGACTGAAAGACTGAAGGAGCATTAGAAAGTCCAAAAGGCATCACCAAGTACTCAAAATGGCCTTCAGGCGTATTAAATGCAGTTTTCCATTCATCACCCTGTTTTATACGCACAAGGTTATACGCACCACGAAGATCTATCTTGGTGAACCAACTAGACCCCCTAATGCGAGCAAACAAATCAGTTAACAATGGCAAAGGATACTGAAATTTGACCGTGATTTTATTCAAAAGGCGATAATCAATACAGGGTCTCAGGGAACCATCCTTTTTAGCCACAAAAAAGAATCCTGCACCAAGAGGGGATGAGGACGGGCGAATATGTCCCTTCTCTAAAGACTCCATTATATAACTCCGCATGGCAGCGTGCTCCGGCACAGATAAATTGAAAAGTCGTCCCTTAGGAAACTTACTACCAGGAATCAAATTTATAGCACAATCACAGTCCCTATGAGGAGGTAGAGAATTGAGTTTGGGCTCCTCAAATACATCCTGGTAGTCTGACAAAAACGTAGGGACTTCAGAAGGAGTGGACGAAGCAATAGACACCACAGGAGCGTCACCATGAATTCCCTGACAACCCCAACTTGACACCGACATAGCTTTCCAATCCAGGACTGGATTATGAGTCTGCAACCATGGTAGACCCAACACGACGACATCATGCAAATTATGCAGTACAAGAAAGCGAATCACCTCCTGATGAACAGGAGTCATGCACATGGTCACTTGTGTCCAGTACTGAGGTCTATTCGTAGCCAATGGTGTAGAATCAATTGCCCTTAGTGGAATAGGGAATTTTAAAGGCTCCAAATCAAAACCACAGCGCCTGGCAAATGACCAATCCATCAGACTCAGGGCAGCACCTGAATCTACAAAAGCATTAACCGGGTAAGATGACAGGGAACAAATCAGGGTAACAGACAAAATGAACTTAGGCTGTAAAGTACCAATGGTGACAGATTTATCAACCTTTTTTTTTGCGCTTAGAGCATGCTGAGATAACATGAGCTGAGTCACCACAGTAAAAGCACAACCCATTTTGCCGTCTATAATTTTGCCGTTCACTTCTGGTCAGAATTCTGTCACATTGCATAGATTCAGGTGTCTGTTCAGAAGACACCGCCAAATGGTGCACAGGTTTGCGCTCCCGCAAACGCCGATCAATCTGAATGGCCAGAGTCATTGACTCATTCAGACCTGCAGGCGTAGGGAACCCCACCATGACATTCTTAATGGCTTCAGAAAGACCTTCTCTGAAATTTGCAGCCAGGGCACACTCATTCCACTGAGTAAGCACCGACCATTTCCGAAATTTCTGGCAGTACACCTCTGCTTCATCTTGCCCCTGCGAGAGGGCCAATAACGTTTTTTTTCAGCCTGGTTCTCAAGATTAGGTTCCTCATAGAGCAATCCAAGGGCTAGAAAAAACGCATCTACACTAAGCAATGCAGGATCCCCTGGCGCCAATGCGAAGGCCCAATCTTGGGGGTCACCATGCAAAAAGGAAATGATAATCTTAACTTGCTGAACGGCATCACCAGAGGAACGAGGTTTCAAAGAAAGAAACAACTTACAATTGTTCCTAAAATTCAGGAACCTAGATCTATCTCCAGAAAACAACTCCGGAATAGGTATTCTAGGCTCTGACATAGGACTGTGAACAACAAAATCCTGAATACTTTGAACCCTAGCAGCAAGATGATCCAGACTGGAAGCCAAGCTCTGGACATCCATGTCAGCAGCTGAACTCAGAGCCACACCAAGATTAGGAGGAGGAGAGAAGCTCGCCACAGCAGCTAGACACACGGCAACAACACACACAAAAAAAAATAAAAATTTCTCAAGGCTTCTTTTCTCCTGCTTCTGCCATGCAATTAACACTTTACTGGGTGGCTGTACTGTTATGATCCTTAGTGGCTGAGGATCACGAATAGACCAGCAAGTGAATAAACTAAGGACAAGCTTTAGGGAGATGGTAACTGGACTGATCGCAAATCTAAACCTATCCAAAACAACTTGAGGTAGCCGGTGAACGTGCCTAAAAAATTCCTAGACGTCTCGAGCCAGCCTAAGGAACTAGCTACCCCTAAAGAGAAAGAAAGACCTCGCTTGCCTCCAGAGAAATAATCCCCAAAGATATAGAAGCCCCCAACAAATATTAACGGTGAAGTAAGAAGAAGGCACATACGTAGGGATGAAATCAGATTCAGCAAAAGAGGCCCACTAGTACTAGAAAGCAGAAAATAGAGCAGGGGTCTATGCGATCAATAAAAAACCCTTACAAAATATCCATCCTGAGATTTCAAGAACCCACGCACCAACTAATGGTGTGTGGGGAGAAACTCAGTCCACTAGAGCATCCAGCAAGCGAGGAAATCACATTTTAGCAAGCTGGACAAGAAAACATGATAAACACTGCTGATCAAAAAATGAGCAAACAAAACTTAGCTTTGTCCTGGATGGACTGGGAGCAAGGTAGTCAGAAGGAATCTGAGTAGCACTGATTACATCGACAGCCGGCAACAAGAGGAAGTAAAACAGAGCTATATAGGAACCTCCCAGAGGATAACGAACCAGCTGATAGCCAGAGACCAGCAGGATAACAAACAAAGCCACCAGGGGGAGCCCAAAGCAAAAGTCACACCATACCACCAGTGACCACAAGAGGGAGCCCGAAAACAGAGTTCACAACAGACATCACACAGGTCCTTATGCCTCAGCATCCAGCACAGCCAGGCAGGTATGCAGCGATCTTGTCTCCCCTGGCCCCCTGCTGTTGCCTCCTCCTCCACCGGACACACAGATCTCCCCAGCTGCTGCAGGAATCCAGCGCTGGGGAAACCATGTGTGTTTCAGTGAAGGACTATTCATTTGCTGCTCCCCCTCACTGCTCAGCTGACAGGTGGGTGGGGAAGCGGCTAATGAATATTCACTGCACTTTAATCATCGGGACCAGTGATTTCCCCAGCCTGGATTCTGGGCAGCTGGGACATTTTTCTGCCTCCTGCAAGTGGGATCCTAGTGCGATCCCACTCTGCTGCTGCCCCCTCCCCACATGCTACATTACGACCATAAGACGCACCCACACTTTCCTCCCAAATTTGGAGGAAAAAAAGTGAGTCTTATGGTCAGAAAAATACGGTATTTATTTTCCACCATAATTTGAAAAATGAATCTTGGCAAATCAGACAACGTGATTTTCTGGATTAGTTTTCTCAATTTTGACTCTCATAGTTATGGTCTACCTATGATGTCAATTACAGGCCTCTCTCATCTTTTTAAGTGGGAGAACTTGCACAGTTGGTGGCTGACTAAATACTTTTTTTCCCCACTGTATATACACATATATGGTGTGACACTAGTCACTTCACAAGGCTAAGCCGTGAGTCAGAGTGGTCAGGGAGTCCAAGGTCAGAAGCCAGGAGGGTACGTCATAAACAGAAGGAAGAGACAAAAGCATAGTCGGGTAACGTTCCAAGGTCAGAGTACCGGGAGGATAACGGATCAGAGCTGAAGGGGTTAAACAGGCGGATGGTCAGAACAAAGTCCAAGGTCAAGCAACAGATCAAGCATATAAAACTCAAAGCACAGGGAGCTCAAAGCACAAACCTCGCAAGATGAATGTACATCTGGCAGTGGTCTGGGAGAAGCTGCTCAGTTAAGTAGGCATGGCCATTACCCGGGATAGTGAACACCTGAGACAGCTGATGCCTCCCAGTCACATATTGGCTAGTTGAGCTGTCAATCAACACACCAACAGCTCAGCAATCCCCTGAACCAGACTGGATGGTCATGCTGTCAATCAAAGTACTGACAACTTCAGCACACCCCTATACCAGATTGGACGGCCGAGTTGTCAGTAACTGCATCCCAGACACCCTGAGGGGTGGAACCGTGACACATGGTTCCTCAAATCAGCGTGACCGCTGTTATACCTTTTCCCATGAAACTCGCGCTGATGTCAGTGAGTTGAATTGAGTTAATTGGCTGTGAACTCCCAGGACCTTTCTGACAGATCCACGAGCGTGTGAACTTTCTCACACTCGCGGAGACGTCAGTCAGGTCATAGGAGTTTACCGTGAGGCACTGCGCTAAGCAAGCACGCACAGCTCAGTGTTTCTACTGGATGGCAGGCTGTATATTCACATCATGCAACAATGCAGCCAGCCATCTAGATGTAGTAGAGCTACATGCATCACGGGACAAATGGATTATTATCATCTAAGCGCACAGGTGAGGATTATGGCTGTTTATTATTTGAATTCTGTTACAGGTGACCTTGGCTTAAGTTGACTGGGTGATGATGTGATGTGGTTTAATTTAGATTAATTAAAGGAGTTTGTGTCATTCTTTCAATTAAAGGAATTTATTCTGGGTGTGTTTTTTCATACAATATGACTATTGGGTTTGTAATGGGGGTGTCTTATAGACGCCTTTCCATTACTAACCTCTTGACTTGATGTCACCAGACAGTACAAAGGTGACGTTAAACACAACTATCACCCCACTTGCCATCGTATCAGGGCAAGTGGGAAGAGCAAGGCTAAGTGCCAGATTTTGCACATCCTATGGATGCGCCTTTTCTAGGGCAGCTGAGGGCTGATGTTTTTAGTCTGAGAGGGGGCCAATATCCATGACCCTCTTCCTAGGCTATTAATATCAGCACGCAGCTGTCTGACTAGCTTTTGCTGGTTATCAATTATAGGGAAACCTTACGTCATTTTTTGGAGGGATCCCCAATTTTAATAACCGGGAAAGGCTAAGTATAAAGCTGTAAGCTGATATTAATAGCCTGGGAAGCTCCCAGGCTATAAATATCTGCCCCCTGCTGTCCGCTTTCCCTCTGCTGGTTAATAAAATGTCAGGGGATCACATGCTAATTTTTTAAAGAAAATAATTTATGTAAAAGTAAGCAACACAAGCACTGTACTACTTATGTATGTCATTGATATCTTTATATCTATCTATTTGATAAGCATATATAAATTCTATCTATTCTATTTTGTTGGTTTACGCTGTGATTTTACTGTATGTGGCAGATGAATTGCAGGCTTTTCAAAGGACACTGGTGTGTAAAAATTGGACGGCACTTGCATGGTCAGAGTGCTGTGTGGTTTTTTTTCTCGCACCCATTGACTTCTATTGATCCAATTCTATTCTATTGATCCAATTTCAGATTACAATCACAGCATGCTGTGATTTTTTTCCAGTCCGATCGTGATCTGATCAAAGCTGGAGAAAAAAATCGCAAATGAACACACAATGATAGAATAACATTTGTCCGAATGCAATCTTATTTTTAATCGGATTGCATTAGTCTGATTTCTTCGCAAGTGGGAATAAGCCCTTAGGGTACCGTCACACATTGAAATTTCCATCGCTACGACGTTACGATTCGTGACGTTCTAGCGATATCGTTACGATATCGCTGTGTCTGACACGCTACTGCGATCAGACACCCTGCTGAGAATCGTACGTCGTAGCAGATCGTTTGGAACTTTCTTTCGTCGCTTGATCACCCGCTGACATCGCTGGATCGTTGTGTGTGACAGCGATCCAGCAATGTCTTCGCTTGTAACCAGGGTAAACATCGGGTAACTAAGCGCAGGGCCGTGCTTAGTAACACGATGTTTACCCTGGTTACAAGCGTAAACGTAAAAAAACAAACCGTACATACTCACCCGTCGGTGTCCTTCAGGTCCCTTGCCGTCTGCTTCCTGCTCTGAGTGCCGGCCGGAAAGTGAGAGCAGATCACAGCGGTGCTGCGCTCTGCTCTCACTGTACGGCTGCACTCAGAGCAGGAAGCAGACGGCAAGGGACCTGAAGGACACCGACGGGTGAGTATGTACTGTTTGTTTTTTTACGTTTACGCTGGTAACCAGGGTAAACATCGGGTTACTAAGCGCGGCCCTGCGCTTAGTTACCTGATGTTTACCCTGGTTACCCGGGGACTTCGGCATCGCTCCAGCGCCGTGATTGCAACGTGTGACCGCAGTCTACGACGCTGGAGCGATGATTATACGACGCTGCGACGTCACGAATCGTGCCGTCGCAGCGATGAAAATTTCAATGTGTGACGGTACCCTTACACTGAGAGTTACAGAAATCCTTTGTTTGCAGTGATTGCCTCAAAAGGTTGTGCAACAAAATATTAACCCCTTACTGACATCGGGCGTAATAGTACACCGATGTCGGTATCCCTCCCTTTTTATGTGAGCTCTGGCGATGAGCCCACACCTTTCCCAGGACATGTCAGCTGTTTTGATAGGAAATCTACAGTGGGTACAGAAAGTATTCAGACCACTTAATTTTTTTCACTCTTTGTTTCATTGCAGCCATTTGTTAAATTAAAAAAAGTTCATTTTTTACACATTAATGTACACTCTGCACCCCATCTTGACTGAAAAAAAACAGAAATGTAGAAATTGTTGCATATTTATTAAAAACGATAAACTGAAATATCACATGGTCATAAGTATTCAGACTCTTTGCTCAGACACTCATATTTAAGTCACATGCTGTCCATTTCTTTGTGATCCTCCTTGAAATGGTTCTACTCCTTCATTGGAGTCCAGCTGTGTTTAATTAAACTGATAGGACTTGATTTGTGAAGGCACACACCTGTCTATATAAGACCTCACAGCTCACAGTGCATGTCAGACCAAATGAGAATCATGAGGTCAAAGGAACTGGCCAAGGAGCTCAGAGACAGAATTGTGGCAAGGCACAGATCTGGCCAAGGTTACAAAAGAATTTCTGCAGTACTCAAGGTTCCTAAGAGTACAGTGGCCTCCATAATCCTTAAATGAAAGAAGTTTGGGACCACCAGAAGTCTTCCTAGACCTGGCCATCCAGCCTAACTGAGCAATCGTGGGAAAAGAGCCTTGGTGAGACAGGTAAAGAAAAACCCCAAGATCACTGCAGCCCTCCACCAGTCGGGCCTTTATGGCAGAGTGGTCTGACGGAAGCCTCTCCTCAGTGCAAGACATATGAAAGCCCGCATAGAGTTTGCTAAAAAACACATGAAGGACTTGCAGACTATGAGAAATAAGATTCTCTGATTCTCTGAGACAAAGATAGACCTTTTTGGTGATAATTCTAAGTGGTATGTGTGGAGAAAACCAGGCACTGCTCATCACCTGCCCAATACAATCCCAACAGTGAAACGTGGTGGCAGCATCATGCTATGGGGGTGTTTTTCAGTTGCAGGGACAGGACTACTGGTTGTCATTGAAGGACACATGAATGCGGCCAAGTACAGAGATATCCTGGATGAAAACCTCTTCCAGAGTGCTCTGGACCTCAGACTTAGCCGAAGGTTCACCTTCCAGCAAGACAATGACCCTAAGCACACAGCTAAAATAACAAAGGAGTGGCTTCAGAACAACTCTGTGACCATTCTTGACTGACCCAGCCAGAGCCCTGACCTAATCCCAATTAAGCATCTCTGGAGAGACCTGAAAATGGCTGAGAAAATTTTTTTTTACTTAACTTAACTTATTTAACTTTTTTGCATTTACCAAATGGCTGCAATGAAACAAAGAGTGAAAAATTTAAAGGGATCTGAATACTTTCAGTACCCATTGTATATTGTGAGCCCCAATGGGGACAGTGCCAATGATGTATGTAATGCGCTTTGGAATTAATGGCACTATATAAGTGAGTAAAATAAATAAATATCTGCAGGTTAATAGAGTTTTTTCATGTGACAGCTTCCCTTTAATTCTGCAAACTCCTATCTTAGATGACCACTAGGTGGCAATAAAAACCCACTATTTAATCTATTTTTGTATTATACACTATGGTTTGTAGAACATATTGGTGTTTGATTCATGCACACCAGTATTGCTCAACTCCAGTCCTTGAGTACCCCCAATTGATCTTGTCTTCCAAACACTTGGCATTGTACTGACCTCCTGCATGTTTATCATTTTTAGTGAACTCTGCCTGCCTTGACCTAGGGTTGTCTTGACTATATTTCATTTATCTTGTATTCTTAAAGAGACTACACTAAGACTGTGACCTGGGTATTCCCTCCAGCAAAGTCGATATTCTTGTTATATTGCCCTAGCCATGCTCTCTGTTCTCCTAGTGATCCAAAGGGAACATCGACCATAATTTGAACTTCGCATTCCCATATCCAAGACTATTCTCATGCTTTATTGGTTCTCTAGAATGCACTACCCCATACAATCTGATTAATTAGGTTCTGAGCAACTGTGCTCACAGTTATAAATGCTCCCTAATACACATTTCTTTAGGCTGGACATTCATATGACCTCACTAATCTAACTTTTTTAAGTTCCCTCTTTCTAAATTTTCCCCTGAATCTTTTTTTAATCTGGACATAGACATACTGGCTGGTGATCGGTTCATGCGGTTTTGAATCCTTATTTATCATAATGATGGCTGGACAGAACATTACCAGCATTTTTTAGTGCATTGTGCCATCCCTCCATCCTTGCAGGTTGTAAGCTTTTGTGATCTGGGCGCTCACTCCCTTGTTCAAATTGTTAAAATGTATTACTCTGTAATGTCCGATATTGTTTGTTCACGTCCCCTCTGAATTGTCAAATGCTGCCGTATATGTTGGCGATATACAAATAAAATGATTATAAGAGCATAAAGTGTAACAACTCAGGCAACTCTTCAAATTCCACACCTCAGTTTAGCCCATCTGTTGCAACCCAAGGGGTCCACTATGTCTGGGTAGCACTTGTTTCAACCAACATGTACCATATCTAATCTTTATGGCTACCTACAGACTTGAATTTAATTTCTGTAATTTATCTTACAAAGTATGTGAAATGAAGAGAAAAACTCCCCAAATTATCTCCCCCATTTCCCTTCTGTGTTGCTTGAAGCTTAACATACTGTACATGTGATGCATCCACTCATCCACATAGCAGAATGCAACAAAGAGTGATAAACCTGGTGAGGTGGATTCTCTAAGCTGAGAATAAGGGAGTATCATCTCTACATCTTTCCGTATTCACTACTGCTGTAAGTGGATATCCATTTGTTTGCTGATTAATCATTTGACTGCTGAATGCATAAACTTTTCTCTGGAGCTGTTCACACTACTAATAATGTTTCAAGTCCTTAAAGTATAGAGTACACAGCTGTGTGGAAAAAAAAGTGTTCGCCCCCTTCCTAGTTTCTTTTTCTTTTGCATGCTTGTCATGTCACGCTTAAATGTTTCAGATCACCAAACAAATTTAAATATTAGAAAGAGAAAACATAAGTAAACACAAAATGCAGTTTTAAAATGAAGGTCTTTAATATTAAGGGAAAAAGAAATTCAAACCTACATGACCCTGTGTGAAAAAGTGATTTCCCGCCCCTTTACAACATAAATTAACTGTAGTTTCTCAGGAAGCTGAGTTCAAATTCCCTAGCCATGCCCAGGCCTGATTACTGCAGCACCTGTTCTCAATCAAGAAATCACTTATATAGGACCTGCCTGACAAAGTGAAGTAGACCAAAAGATCCCCAAAAGCTAGACATCATATGACGATCCAAAGAAATTCTGGAACAAATGAAAAACAAAATAATTGAGATCGATTAGTTTGGAAAAGGTTATAAAGCCATTTCTCAAGCCTCTGGACTCCAGAGAACCACAGTGAGAGCCATTATCTACCAATGGTGAAAACATGGAACTGTGGTGAACCTTCCCAGGAGTGGCCGGCTGACCACGATCCATCCAAGAGGTCACAAAAGACCCCATAACAACATTTAAAAAACTGCAGGCTTCACTTGCCTTAGTTAACTTCAGTGTTCATGACTTCATAAGAAAGAGACTGGGCAAAAATAGTCTGCATAGCAGAGTTCCAAGACTAAAACCACTGCTGAGCAAAAAGAACATAAAAGCTTGTCTCAGTTTTGCGAGAAAACATTTTGATGATCCCCAAGGCTTTTGGGAGAATACTCTGTGGTCTAATGAGACAAAAGTTAAACTTTTTGAAAGTGTATGTAACATCACATCTGGTGCAGAAGAAACACAGCATTTCAAAAATGGAACATCATACCAACAGTAAAATATGGTGGTGGTAGTGTGATGTGTTGTGGACTCTGTTTTCGGGCTCCCTCTTGTGGTCGCGGGTGGTGTTGTGTGGGTTTTGTTTTTGGGCACCCCCTGGTGGCTTTGTTTGTTATCCTGCGGATCTGTGGCTGGATCAGCTGCCTCGTTATGCACTAGGGAGTTTCCTATTTAGCTCTGCTTCACCTCCACTTGTTGCCGGCTGTCGATGTATTCAGTGCTATTCTGATCTCCCCTGATTATCTTCGTTTTCAGTCTCTTCTGGAGAAGCTAAGTTTCTGTTTGATTATTTTTTGCTCATCAGTCTGCAATATGATTTCAGTGTATGATGAGTTTAGTCCAGCTTGCTAACATGTGAATTCTTGCTGCTGGTAAGCTCTGGGGTTCGGAGTTGCTTCCCCCGCACCGTTAGTTGGTGCGGGGGCTCGAGCAATCTCTGCGTGGATATTTTGCTTAGGGTTTTCTATTGACCGCACAGCTCCCTTCCTATTTTCTGCTATCTAGTGTTAGCGGGCCTCATTTGCTAAATCTATTTCATCTCTGCGTTTGTGCTTTCCCCTTAACTCACCGTTAATATTTGTGGGGGGCTTTTCTATATCTTTGGGGTCATTTCTCTGAGGCAAGTAAGGACTTTACTTTCCCTCTAGGAATAGGTAGTTTCTCAGGCCGTGAAGAGACGTCTAGGATTTCCAGGTAACGTTCCACGGCTGCCTATAGTTGTTTGCGGATAGGATCAGGTTGCGCTCAATCCAGATACCACTTCCCCAGAGCTGGTACTTGGTTTAGTTACTTAGCTAGTCAAACTTGCGATCCTTGCCACTAGGATCATAACAGTACAGCCGGCCCTTAAAGTGTTAATTGCATGGCAGAAGCAGGAGAAGAGAAGCCTTGAGGAATTTTTTTTTTTTTTTTTTTGCTGCCGTGTGTCTAGCTGCTGTGTGTCTAGCTTCTCTCCTCCTCTTAATCTTGGTGTGGCTCTGAGTTCTGCTGCTGACATGGATATCCAGAGTTTGGCCTCCAGTGTAGATCATCTTGCTGCAAGGGTACAAAGTATTCAGGATTTTGTTGTTCACAGTCCTATGTCAGAGCCTAGAATACCTATTCTGGAGTTGTTTTCTGGAGATAGATCTAGGTTCCTGAATTTTAAGAACAATTGCAAATTGTTTCTTTCTTTGAAACCTCGTTCCTCTGGTGATTCCGTTCAGCAAGTTAAGATTATTATTTCTTTCTTGCGCGGCGACCCTCCAGATTGGGCCTTCGCATTGGCGCCAGGGGATCCTGCATTGCTCAGTGTGGATGCGTTTTTTCTGGCCCTTGGATTGCTCTATGAGGAACCTAATCTTGAGAACCAGGCTGAAAAAGCTTTGTTGGCCCTCTCTCAGGGGCAAGATGAAGCAGAGGTGTATTGCCAGAAATTTCGGAAATGGTCGGTGCTTACTCAATGGAATGAGTGTGCCCTGGCTGCAAATTTCAGAAAGGGTCTTTCTGAAGCCATTAAGAATGTCATGGTGGGGTTCCCTACGCCTGCAGGTCTGAATGAGTCAATGACTCTGGCCATTCAGATTGATCGGCGTTTGCGGGAGCGCAAACCTGCGCACCATTTGGCGGTGTCTTCTGATCAGACACCTGAGTCTATGCAATGTGATAGAATTCTGACCAGAAGTGAACGGCAAAATTATAGACGGCAAAATGGGATGTGCTTTTACTGTGGTGACTCAGCTCATGTTATCTCAGCATGCTCTAAGCGCACAAAAAAGATTGATAAATCTGTCACCATCGGTACTTTACAGCCTAAGTTCATTTTGTCTGTTACCCTGATTTGTTCCCTGTCATCTTATCCGGTTATGGCTTTTGTAGATTCAGGTGCTGCCCTGAGCCTGATGGATTTGTCATTTGCCCGGCGCTGTGGTTTTGTTTTGGAGCCTTTAAAATTCCCTATTCCACTAAGGGGTATTGATGCTACACCATTGGCTATGAATAATCCTCAGTACTGGACGCAAGTGACCATGTGCATGACTCCTGTTCATCAGGAGGTGATTCGCTTTCTTGTTCTGCATAATTTGCATGATGTTGTCGTGTTGGGTCTGCCATGGTTGCAGACTCATAATCCAGTCCTGGATTGGAAAGCAATGTCTGTGTCAAGTTATGGTTGCCAGGGAATTCATGGCGACGCTCCTGTGGTGTCAATTGCTTCATCCACTCCTTCTGAAGTCCCTGCGTTTTTGTCGGACTACCAGGATGTATTTGATGAGCCCAAACTCAGTTCTCTACCTCCTCATAGGGATTGTGATTGTGCTATAAATTTGATTCCTGGTAGTAAGTTTCCTAAGGGACGACTTTTCAATTTGTCAGTGCCGGAGCATGCTGCTATGCGGAGTTATATAAAGGAGTCTTTGGAGAAAGGACTTATTCGCCCCTCCTCCTCCCCTCTGGGTGCGGGATTCTTTTTTGTGGCTAAGAAGGATGGTTCCCTGAGACCTTGTATTGATTATCGCCTTCTAAATAAAATCACGGTCAAATTTCAGTATCCTTTGCCATTGTTATCTGATATGTTTGCTCGCATTAGGGGGTCTAGTTGGTTCACCAAGATAGATCTTCGTGGTGCGCATAACCTTGTGCATATTAAGCAGGGTGATGAATGGAAAACTGCATTTAATACGCCCGAAGGCCATTTTGAGTACTTGGTGATGCCTTTTGGACTTTCTAACGCTCCTTCTGTCTTTCAGTCCTTCATGCACGACATCTTCCGCGAGTATCTGGATAAATTTATGATTGTGTATCTGGATGATATTCTGTTTTTTTCTGATGATTGGGAGTCCCTTGTTAAGCAGGTCAGGATGGTGTTTCAGGTCCTGCGTGCCAATGCTTTGTTTGTGAAGGGCTCAAAATGTCTTTTTGGAGTCCAGAAGGTTTCTTTTTTGGGTTTCATTTTTTCCCCTTCTACTATTGAGATGGACCCAGTCAAGGTTCAGGCTATTCATGACTGGACTCAGCCTACATCTGTTAAGAGTCTTCAGAAGTTCTTGGGTTTTGCTAATTTTTACCGTCGCTTCATCGCTAATTTTTCTGGTGTTGTTAAGCCTTTGACGGATTTGACCAAGAAGGGTTCTGATGTTACTAATTGGTCTCCTGCGGCTGTGGAGGCCTTTCGGGAGCTGAAGCGCCGGTTTTCCTCGGCTCCGGTCTTATGTCAGCCAGATGTCTCTCTTCCTTTCCAGGTCGAGGTTGACGCTTCTGAGATTGGAGCGGGGGCTGTTTTGTCGCAGAGAAGCTCTGATGGCTCTGTGATGAAGCCATGTGCTTTCTTTTCAAGAAAGTTTTCGCCTGCCGAGCGGAATTATGATGTCGGTAATCGGGAGTTGTTGGCTATGAAGTGGGCATTTGAGGAGTGGCGACATTGGCTCAAGGGAGCTAAGCATCGTGTGGTGGTCTTGACTGATCACAAAAATCTGATTTATCTCGAGTCGGCCAAGCGGCTGAATCCTAGACAGGCTCGTTGGTCGTTGTTTTTCTCTCGTTTTGATTTCGTGGTCTCGTACCTGCCTGGTTCGAAGAATGTGAAGGCTGATGCTCTTTCTAGGAGTTTTGTGCCTGACTCTCCTGGAGATTTTGAGCCGGCTGGTATCCTCAGAGAAGGGGTGATTTTGTCTGCCATCTCCCCAGATTTGCGACGAGTGCTGCAGGAGTTTCAGGCGGATAGACCTGACCGTTGTCCACCGGAGAGACTGTTTGTCCCAGATAGATGGACCAACAGAGTTATTTCCGAGGTTCATTCTTCGGTGTTGGCAGGCCATCCTGGAATATTTGGTACCAGAGATTTGGTGGCCAGGTCCTTTTGGTGGCCTTCCTTGTCGCGGGATGTGCGTTCCTTTGTGCAGTCTTGTGGAATTTGTGCTCGGGCTAAGCCTTGCTGTTCTCGTGCCAGTGGTTTGCTGTTACCTTTGCCTGTCCCGAAGAGGCCTTGGACGCACATTTCCATGGATTTTATTTCAGATCTCCCTGTCTCTCAGAGAATGTCTGTCATCTGGGTGGTGTGTGATCGTTTTTCTAAGATGGTCCATTTGGTGCCCTTGCCTAAGTTGCCTTCCTCCTCCGAGTTGGTTCCGCTGTTTTTTCAAAATGTGGTTCCTTTGCACGGGATCCCTGAGAATATTGTTTCCGACAGAGGATCCCAGTTTGTGTCTAGATTTTGGCGGACCTTTTGTGCTAAGATGGGCATTGATTTGTCTTTTTCGTCGGCCTTTCATCCTCAGACGAATGGCCAGACCGAGCGAACTAATCAGACCTTGGAAACCTATTTAAGATGTTTTGTTTCTGCTGATCAGGACGACTGGGTGGCTGTTTTGCCATTGGCCGAATTTGCCCTTAATAATCGGGCTAGTTCTGCTACTTTGGTTTCGCCTTTTTTTTGTAATTCGGGGTTTCATCCTCGTTTTTCTTCGGGTCAGGTGGAGCCTTCTGACTGTCCTGGAGTGGATCTTGTGGTGGATAGGTTGCATCAGATTTGGGATCATGTGGTGGACAATTTGAAGCTGTCACAAGAGAAGGCTCAGCGCTTTGCCAACCGCCGTCGCTGTGTGGGTCCCCGACTTCGCGTTGGGGACTTGGTGTGGTTGTCTTCTCTCTTTGTTCCTATGAAGGTCTCCTCTCCCAAGTTCAAGCCTCGGTTTATCGGTCCTTATAAGATTTTGGAAGTCCTTAACCCTGTGTCATTTCGTTTGGACATCCCAGCATCGTTTGCTATTCATAATGTGTTCCATCGGTCGTTGTTGCGGAGGTATGTGGTGCCTGTGGTTCCTTCGGTTGAGCCTCCTGCCCCTGTGCTGGTTGAGGGAGAATTGGAATACGTGGTGGAGAAGATCTTGGATTCTCGTATTTCTAGATGGAGGCTTCAGTATTTGGTTAAGTGGAAGGGCTATGGTCAGGAGGATAATTCCTGGGTTGTCGCCTCTGATGTTCATGCGGCTGATTTGGTTCGTGCCTTCCATGTGGCTCACCCTGATCGCCCTGGGGTTTTTTGATGAGGGTTCGGTGACCCCTCCTCAAGGGGGGGGTACTGTTGTGGACTCTGTTTTCGGGCTCCCTCTTGTGGTCGCGGGTGGTGTTGTGTGGGTTTTGTTTTTGGGCTCCCCCTGGTGGCTTTGTTTGTTATCCTGCGGATCTGTGGCTGGATCAGCTGCCTCGTTATGCACTAGGGAGTTTCCTATTTAGCTCTGCTTCACCTCCACTTGTTGCCGGCTGTCAATGTATTCAGTGCTATTCTGATCTCCCCTGATTATCTTCGTTTTCAGTCTCTTCTGGAGAAGCTAAGTTTCTGTTTGATTATTTTTTGCTCATCAGTCTGCAATATGATTTCAGTGTATGATGAGTTTAGTCCAGCTTGCTAACATGTGAATTCTTGCTGCTGGTAAGCTCTGGGGTACGGAGTTGCTTCCCCCGCACCGTTAGTTGGTGCGGGGGCTCGAGCAATCTCTGCGTGGATATTTTGCTTAGGGTTTTCTATTGACCGCACAGCTCCCTTCCTATTTTCTGCTATCTAGTGTTAGCGGGCCTCATTTGCTAAATCTATTTCATCTCTGCGTTTGTGCTTTCCCCTTAACTCACCGTTAATATTTGTGGGGGGCTTTTCTATATCTTTGGGGTCATTTCTCTGAGGCAAGTAAGGACTTTACTTTCCCTCTAGGAATAGGTAGTTTCTCAGGCCGTGAAGAGACGTCTAGGATTTCCAGGTAACGCTCCACGGCTGCCTATAGTTGTTTGCGGATAGGATCAGGTTGCGCTCAATCCAGATACCACTTCCCCAGAGCTGGTCCTCGGTTTAGTTACTTAGCTAGTCAAACTTGCGATCCTTGCCACTAGGATCATAACAGTGATGGTCTGGGGCTGTTTTGCTGCTTCAGTACCTGAAAGACTTTTTGTGGTAAATTGAACTATGAATTCTGCTGTGTACCAAAAAATCAAAGGAGAATTTCCGGCCATCTGTTGTTGACCTCAAAAGCTGAAGCGCACTTTGGTTATGCAGCAGGACAATGATCCAAAACACACCTGCAAGTCCACCTCTGAATGGCTTATAAAAGCAAAAATAGGACTTTGGAGTGGCCTAGTCAAAGACCTGACCTTATTCCGATTGAGATGCTGTGGTATGACCTTAAAAAGGCTCGGAAACCCTCCAATGTGGCTGAATTACAACAATTCGGCAAAGATGAGTGAGCTAAAATTCTTCCAGAGCGTTGTAAAATACTCTTTGTCCGTTATTGCAAACGCTTGATTGCAGTTGTTGCTTGTGTGCTAAGTGTGGCCCAACCAGTTATTAGGTTTAGAGGGTAATCACTTTTTCACACAAGATCCTGTAGGTTTGGATTTCTTTTTACCTTAATAATAAAGACCTTCATTTAAAAACAGCATTTTGTGTTTACGTGGGTTATTTTTGTCTAATATTTAAATTTGTTTGGTGATCTGAAACATTGAAGTGTGACAAACATGCAAAAGAATAGGAAATAAGGAAGGGTGCAAACACTTTTTCACACAACTGCATATCTTCAGTTCCTGAGCACCTGGAATAAGCTGTTGTCTTAGTCTTTCCTGTTTCAAGTCTATTCAGCAAATCCTACTTGCTTTAGGCTAAGTGCACACGTTGCAGAATTGCCGTGGAAATTTCCGCGGAAATTCTGCAGCTCCTGCCGCGGGTATATCGCATGTGGAATTGGCATGCATATTCCCGCAGAAAACTGCTTCACCTCCACTTGTTGCCGGCTGTCGATGTATTCAGTGCTATTCTGATCTCCCCTGATTATCTTCGTTTTCAGTCTCTTCTGGAGAAGCTAAGTTTCTGTTTGATTATTTTTTGCTCATCAGTCTGCAATATGATTTCAGTGTATGATGAGTTTAGTCCAGCTTGCTAACATGTGAATTCTTGCTGCTGGTAAGCTCTGGGGTACGGAGTTGCTTCCCCCGCACTGTTAGTTGGTGCGGGGGCTCGAGCAATCTCTGCGTGGATATTTTGCTTAGGGTTTTCTATTGACCGCACAGCTCCCTTCCTATTTTCTGCTATCTAGTGTTAGCGGGCCTCATTTGCTAAATCTATTTCATCTCTGCGTTTGTGCTTTCCCCTTAACTCACCGTTAATATTTGTGGGGGGCTTTTCTATATCTTTGGGGTCATTTCTCTGAGGCAAGTAAGGACTTTACTTTCCCTCTAGGAATAGGTAGTTTCTCAGGCCGTGAAGAGACGTCTAGGATTTCAGGTAACGTTCCACGGCTGCCTATAGTTGTTTGCGGATAGGATCAGGTTGCGCTCAATCCAGATTCCACTTCCCCAGAGCTGGTACTCGGTTTAGTTACTTAGCTAGTCAAACTTGCGATCCTTGCCACTAGGATCATAACAGTACAGCCGGCCCTTAAAGTGTTAATTGCATGGCAGAAGCAGGAGAAGAGAAGCCTTGAGGAATTTTTTTTTTTTTTTTTGCTGCCGTGTGTCTAGCTGCTGTGTGTCTAGCTTCTCTCCTCCTCTTAATCTTGGTGTGGCTCTGAGTTCTGCTGCTGACATGGATATCCAGAGTTTGGCCTCCAGTGTAGATCATCTTGCTGCAAGGGTACAAAGTATTCAGGATTTTGTTGTTCACAGTCCTATGTCAGAGCCTAGAATACCTATTCTGGAGTTGTTTTCTGGAGATAGATCTAGGTTCCTGAATTTTAAGAACAATTGCAAATTGTTTCTTTCTTTGAAACCTCGTTCCTCTGGTGATTCCGTTCAGCAAGTTAAGATTATTATTTCTTTCTTGCGCGGCGACCCTCCAGATTGGGCCTTCGCATTGGCGCCAGGGGATCCTGCATTGCTCAGTGTGGATGCGTTTTTTCTGGCCCTTCTATTGCTCTATGAGGAACCTAATCTTGAGAACCAGGCTGAAAAAGCTTTGTTGGCCCTCTCTCAGGGGCAAGATGAAGCAGAGGTGTATTGCCAGAAATTTCGGAAATGGTCGGTGCTTACTCAATGGAATGAGTGTGCCCTGGCTGCAAATTTCAGAAAGGGTCTTTCTGAAGCCATTAAGAATGTCATGGTGGGGTTCCCTACGCCTGCAGGTCTGAATGAGTCAATGACTCTGGCCATTCAGATTGATCGGCGTTTGTGGGAGCGCAAACCTGCGCACCATTTGGCGGTGTCTTCTGAACAGACACCTGAGTCTATGCAATGTGATAGAATTCTGGCCAGAAGTGAACGGCAAAATTATAGACGGCAAAATGGGATGTGCTTTTACTGTGGTGACTCAGCTCATGTTATCTCAGCATGCTCTAAGCGCACAAAAAAGATTGATAAATCTGTCACCATCGGTACTTTACAGCCTAAGTTAATTTTGCCTGTTACCCTGATTTGTTCCCTGTCATCTTATCCGGTTATGGCTTTTGTAGATTCAGGTGCTGCCCTGAGCCTGATGGATTTGTCATTTGCCCGGCGCTGTGGTTTTGTTTTGGAGCCTTTAAAATTCCCTATTCCACTAAGGGGTATTGATGCTACACCATTGGCTATGAATAAACCTCAGTACTGGACGCAAGTGACCATGTGCATGACTCCTGTTCATCAGGAGCTGATTCGCTTTCTTGTTCTGCATAATTTGCATGATGTTGTCGTGTTGGGTCTGCCATGGTTGCAGACTCATAATCCAGTCCTGGATTGGAAAGCAATGTCTGTGTCAAGTTGGGGTTGCCAGGGAATTCATGGCGACGCTCCTGTGGTGTCAATTGCTTCATCCACTCCTTCTGAAGTCCCTGCGTTTTTGTCGGACTACCAGGATGTATTTGATGAGCCCAAACTCAGTTCTCTACCTCCTCATAGGGATTGTGATTGTGCTATAAATTTGATTCCTGGTAGTAAGTTTCCTAAGGGACGACTTTTCAATTTGTCAGTGCCGGAGCATGCTGCTATGCGGAGTTATATAAAGGAGTCTTTGGAGAAAGGACTTATTCGCCCCTCCTCCTCCCCTCTGGGTGCGGGATTCTTTTTTGTGGCTAAGAAGGATGGTTCCCTGAGACCTTGTATTGATTATCACCTTCTAAATAAAATCACGGTCAAATTTCAGTATCCTTTGCCATTGTTATCTGATATGTTTGCTCGCATTAGGGGGTCTAGTTGGTTCACCAAGATAGATCTTCGTGGTGCGCATAACCTTGTGCGTATTAAGCAGGGTGATGAATGGAAAACTGCATTTAATACGCCCGAAGGCCATTTTGAGTACTTGGTGATGCCTTTTGGACTTTCTAACGCTCCTTCTGTCTTTCAGTCCTTCATGCACGACATCTTCCGCGAGTATCTGGATAAATTTATGATTGTGTATCTGGATGATATTCTGTTTTTTTCTGATGATTGGGAGTCCCATGTTAAGCAGGTCAGGATGGTGTTACAGGTCCTGCGTGCCAATGCTTTATTTGTGAAGGGCTCAAAATGTCTTTTTGGAGTCCAGAAGGTTTCTTTTTTGGGTTTCATTTTTTCCCCTTCTACTATTGAGATGGACCCAGTCAAGGTTCAGGCTATTCATGACTGGACTCAGCCTACATCTGTTAAGAGTCTTCAGAAGTTCTTGGGTTTTGCTAATTTTTACCGTCGCTTCATCGCTAATTTTTCTGGTGTTGTTAAGCCTTTGACGGATTTGACCAAGAAGGGTTCTGATGTTACTAATTGGTCTCCTGCGGCTGTGGAGGCCTTTCGGGAGCTGAAGCGCCGGTTTTCCTCGGCTCCGGTCTTATGTCAGCAAGATGTCTCTCTTCCTTTCCAGGTCGAGGTTGACGCTTCTGAGATTGGAGCGGGGGCTGTTTTGTCGCAGAGAAGCTCTGATGGCTCTGTGATGAAGCCATGTGCTTTCTTTTCAAGAAAGTTTTCGCCTGCCGAGCGGATTTATGATGTCGGTAATCGGGAGTTGTTGGCTATGAAGTGGGCATTTGAGGAGTGGCGACATTGGCTCGAGGGAGCTAAGCATCGTGTGGTGGTCTTGACTGATCACAAAAATCTGATTTATCTCGAGTCGGCCAAGCGGCTGAATCCTAGACAGGCTCGTTGGTCGTTGTTTTTCTCTCGTTTTGATTTCGTGGTCTCGTACCTGCCTGGTTCGAAGAATGTGAAGGCTGATGCTCTTTCTAGGAGTTTTGTGCCTGACTCTCCTGGAGATTTTGAGCCGGCTGGTATCCTCAGAGAAGGGGTGATTTTGTCTGCCATCTCCCCAGATTTGCGACGAGTGCTGCAGGAGTTTCAGGCGGATAGACCTGACCGTTGTCCACCGGAGAGACTGTTTGTCCCAGATAGATGGACCAACAGAGTTATTTCCGAGGTTCATTCTTCGGTGTTGGCAGGCCATCCTGGAATATTTGGTACCAGAGATTTGGTGGCCAGGTCCTTTTGGTGGCCTTCCTTGTCGCGGGATGTGCGTTCCTTTGTGCAGTCTTGTGGAATTTGTGCTCGGGCTAAGCCTTGCTGTTCTCGTGCCAGTGGTTTGCTGTTACCTTTGCCTGTCCCGAAGAGGCCTTGGACACACATTTCCATGGATTTTATTTCAGATCTCCCTGTCTCTCAGAGAATGTCTGTCATCTGGGTGGTGTGTGATCGTTTTTCTAAGATGGTCCATTTGGTGCCCTTGCCTAAGTTGCCTTCCTCCTCCGAGTTGGTTCCGCTGTTTTTTCAAAATGTGGTTCGTTTGCACGGGATCCCTGAGAATATTGTTTCCGACAGAGGATCCCAGTTTGTGTCTAGATTTTGGCGGACCTTTTGTGCTAAGATGGGCATTGATTTGTCTTTTTCGTCGGCCTTCCATCCTCAGACGAATGGCCAGACCGAGCGAACTAATCAGACCTTGGAAACCTATTTAAGATGTTTTGTTTCTGCTGATCAGGACGACTGGGTGGCTGTTTTGCCATTGGCCGAATTTGCCCTTAATAATCGGGCTAGTTCTGCTACTTTGGTTTCGCCTTTTTTTTGTAATTCGGGGTTTCATCCTCGTTTTTCTTCGGGTCAGGTGGAGCCTTCTGACTGTCCTGGAGTGGATCTTGTGGTGGATAGGTTGCATCAGATTTGGGATCATGTGGTGGACAATTTGAAGCTGTCACAAGAGAAGGCTCAGCGCTTTGCCAACCGCCGTCGCTGTGTGGGTCCCCGACTTCGCGTTGGGGACTTGGTGTGGTTGTCTTCTCTCTTTGTTCCTATGAAGGTCTCCTCTCCCAAGTTCAAGCCTCGGTTTATCGGTCCTTATAAGATTTTGGAAGTCCTTAACCCTGTGTCATTTCGTTTGGACCTCCCAGCATCGTTTGCTATTCATAATGTGTTCCATCGGTCGTTGTTGAGGAGGTATGTGGTGCCTGTGGTTCCTTCGGTTGAGCCTCCTGCCCCTGTGCTGGTTGAGGGAGAATTGGAATACGTGGTGGAGAAGATCTTGGATTCTCGTATTTCTAGATGGAGGCTTCAGTATTTGGTTAAGTGGAAGGGCTATGGTCAGGAGGATAATTCCTGGGTTGTCGCCTCTGATGTTCATGCGGCTGATTTGGTTCGTGCCTTCCATGTGGCTCACCCTGATCGCCCTGGGGTTTTTTGATGAGGGTTCGGTGACCCCTCCTCAAGGGGGGGGTACTGTTGTGGACTCTGTTTTCGGGCTCCCTCTTGTGGTCGCGGGTGGTGTTGTGTGGGTTTTGTTTTTGGGCTCCCCCTGGTGGCTTTGTTTGTTATCCTGCGGATCTGTGGCTGGATCAGCTGCCTCGTTATGCACTAGGGAGTTTCCTATTTAGCTCTGCTTCACCTCCACTTGTTGCCGGCTGTCAATGTATTCAGTGCTATTCTGATCTCCCCTGATTATCTTCGTTTTCAGTCTCTTCTGGAGAAGCTAAGTTTCTGTTTGATTATTTTTTGCTCATCAGTCTGCAATATGATTTCAGTGTATGATGAGTTTAGTCCAGCTTGCTAACATGTGAATTCTTGCTGCTGGTAAGCTCTGGGGTACGGAGTTGCGTCCCCCGCACCGTTAGTTGGTGCGGGGGCTCGAGCAATCTCTGCGTGGATATTTTGCTTAGGGTTTTCTATTGACCGCACAGCTCCCTTCCTATTTTCTGCTATCTAGTGTTAGCGGGCCTCATTTGCTAAATCTATTTCATCTCTGCGTTTGTGCTTTCCCCTTAACTCACCGTTAATATTTGTGGGGGGCTTTTCTATATCTTTGGGGTCATTTCTCTGAGGCAAGTAAGGACTTTACTTTCCCTCTAGGAATAGGTAGTTTCTCAGGCCGTGAAGAGACGTCTAGGATTTCCAGGTAACGTTCCACGGCTGCCTATAGTTGTTTGCGGATAGGATCAGGTTGCGCTCAATCCAGATTCCACTTCCCCAGAGCTGGTACTCGGTTTAGTTACTTAGCTAGTCAAACTTGCGATCCTTGCCACTAGGATCATAACAGTACAGCCGGCCCTTAAAGTGTTAATTGCATGGCAGAAGCAGGAGAAGAGAAGCCTTGAGGAATTTTTTTTTTTTTTTTTGCTGCCGTGTGTCTAGCTGCTGTGTGTCTAGCTTCTCTCCTCCTCTTAATCTTGGTGTGGCTCTGAGTTCTGCTGCTGACATGGATATCCAGAGTTTGGCCTCCAGTGTAGATCATCTTGCTGCAAGGGTACAAAGTATTCAGGATTTTGTTGTTCACAGTCCTATGTCAGAGCCTAGAATACCTATTCTGGAGTTGTTTTCTGGAGATAGATCTAGGTTCCTGAATTTTAAGAACAATTGCAAATTGTTTCTTTCTTTGAAACCTCGTTCCTCTGGTGATTCCGTTCAGCAAGTTAAGATTATTATTTCTTTCTTGCGCGGCGACCCTCCAGATTGGGCCTTCGCATTGGCGCCAGGGGATCCTGCATTGCTCAGTGTGGATGCGTTTTTTCTGGCCCTTGGATTGCTCTATGAGGAACCTAATCTTGAGAACCAGGCTGAAAAAGCTTTGTTGGCCCTCTCTCAGGGGCAAGATGAAGCAGAGGTGTATTGCCAGAAATTTCGGAAATGGTCGGTGCTTACTCAATGGAATGAGTGTGCCCTGTCATGAATCCCGAATGGCTAGGGATAGCACAGGACAAGCAAAGTACAAATAAATAACGGACGAGCTCTAGGGTGATGGAACCTGGGCTGACCGCTGCCCTACGCCTGACAAACGCAACTAGAGATAGCCAGGGAGCGTGCCTACGTTGGTTCTAGACGCCACGCACCAGCCTAAGAGCTAACTAGTACTGCAGAGAAAATAAAGACCTCACTTGCCTCCAGAGGAATGAACCCCAAAAGATATAGTTGCCCCCTCACATGTATTGACGGTGAAATGAGAGGAAGGCACACACATAGAGATGATATATATAGATTTAGCAAATTGAGGCCCGCTGTAAACTAGAAAGCAGAACGATACAAAAGGGGACTGAGCGGTCAGCAAAAAACCCTAATCAAAAAACCATCCTGAGATTACAAGAACCCATGTGCCAACTCATGGCACATGGGGAGAACCTCAGTCCACTAGAGCTACCAGCTAGCATAGAGACATAATAAGCAGGCTGGACAAAAAAACAAACAACTGAAAATCAGCACTTAGCTTATCCTGAAAGATCTGGGAGCAGGTAGGCAGGAACCAAACAGAGCACATCTGAATACATTGATAGCCGGCAAGGGAATGACAGAAAGGCCAGGTAAAATAGGAAACACCCAGCCTCTGATGGACAGGTGGAAACCAAAGGCCGCAACCCACCAAAGTCACCCAGTACCAGCAGTAACCACCAGAGGGAGCCCACAAACAGAATCCACAACAGTACCCCCCCTTGAGGAGGGGTCACCGAACCCTCACGAGAACCCCCAGGGCGATCAGGGTGAGCTCTATGGAAGGTGCGGACCAAATCAGTCGCATGAACATCGGAGGCGACCACCCAGGAATTATTCTCCTGACCATAACCCTTCCACTTAACCAAATACTGGAGTTTGCGTCTGGAAACACGAGAATCCAAGATCTTCTCAACAACATACTCCAATTCTCCCTCCACCAGCACCGGAGCAGGAGGCTCAACCGAAGGAACAACGGGCACCTCATACCTCCGCAACAACGACCGATGGAACACATTATGAATAGCAAACGATGCTGGGAGATCCAAACGAAAAGATACAGGGTTAAGAATCTCCGAGATCCTATAAGGACCGATGAACCGAGGCTTGAACTTAGGAGAAGAGACCTTCATAGGGACAAAACGAGAAGACAACCACACCAAATCCCCAACAAGAAGTCGGGGACCCACGCGGCGACGGCGATTAGCAAACTGCTGAGTCTTCTCCTGAGATAACTTCAAATTGTCCACCACCTGATTCCAAATCTGATGTAGCCTGTCCACCACCATGTCCACTCCAGGACAATCCGAAGACTCCACCTGACCAGAGGAAAAACGAGGATGAAACCCCGAATTACAAAAAAAAGGAGAGACCAACGTGGCAGAACTAGCCCGATTATTAAGAGCAAATTCGGCCAGTGGCAAAAAAGCAACCCAGTCATCTTGGTCAGCAGAAACAAAACACCTCAAATAAGTTTCCAAGGTCTGATTAGTTCGCTCCGTCTGGCCATTCGTCTGAGGATGGAATGCAGACGAGAAAGACAAATCAATGCCCATCTTGGCACAAAACGTCCGCCAAAATCTAGACACAAACTGGGATCCCCTGTCAGAAACGATATTCTCCGGAATCCCATGCAAACGAACCACGTTCTGATAAAATAAAGGGACCAACTCAGAGGAGGAAGGCAACTTAGGCAAGGGCACCAAATGAACCATCTTAGAAAAGCGGTCACACACAACCCAGATAACGGACATTTTCTGTGAAACCGGGAGATCAGAAATAAAATCCATGGAAATGTGCGTCCAAGGCCTCTTCGGGATGGGCAAGGATAACAACAACCCACTGGCCCGAGAACAGCAAGGCTTAGCTCGAGCACACACTTCACAAGACTGCACAAAGGTACGCACATCCCTAGACAAGGAAGGCCACCAAAAAGACCTGGCCACCAAGTCTCTAGTACCAAATATTCCAGGATGACCAGCCAACACAGAAGAATGGACCTCGGAGATGACTCTACTGGTCCAATCATCCGGAACAAACAGTCTTTCTGGTGGACAACGATCCGGTTTATCCACCTGAAACTCCTGCAATGCACGTCGCAAGTCTGGGGATACGGCGGACAATATTACCCCATCCCTAAGGATACCAGTAGGCCCAGAGTCTCCAGGAGAGTCAGGCACAAAACTCCTGGAAAGAGCATCTGCCTTCACATTCTTTGAACCTGGCAGGTATGAAACCACGAAATTGAAACGAGAAAAAAACAACGACCAACGAGCCTGTCTAGGATTCAAACGCCTGGCAGACTCAAGGTAAATGAGATTCTTGTGATCAGTCAAGACCACCACACGATGTTTAGCACCCTCAAGCCAATGACGCCACTCCTCAAATGCCCACTTCATGGCCAAAAGCTCCCGATTACCCACATCATAATTGCGCTCGGCGGGCGAGAATTTTCTAGAGAAGAATGCACATGGCTTCATCACCGAGCCATCAGAACTTCTCTGTGACAAAACCGCCCCCGCTCCAATCTCGGAAGCATCAACCTCAACCTGAAAAGGAAGTGAAACATCTGGTTGACACAACACAGGAGCAGAAGAAAACCGGCGCTTAAGTTCCTGAAAGGCCCCCACAGCCGCAGGAGACCAATTAGCAACATCAGCACCCTTTTTAGTTAAATCAGTCAAAGGTTTAACAATACTGGAAAAATTTGCAATGAACCGACGATAAAAATTAGCAAACCCCAAGAACTTCTGCAGGCTCTTAACAGATGTAGGTTGTGTCCAGTCACAAATTGCCTGAACCTTAAAGGGATCCATCTCAATAGTAGAAGGAGAAAAAATGTACCCCAAAAAAGAAATCTTCTAGACTCCGAAGAGACACTTTGAGCCCTTCACAAACAGAGAATTGGCCCGCAGAACCTGAAACACCTTCCTGACCTGTAGAACATGAGACTCCCAGTCATCAGAAAACACCAAAATATCATCCAAATACACAATCATAAACTTATCCAGATATTCACGGAAAATATTGTGCATAAAGGACTGAAAGACTGACGGAGCATTGGAGAGTCCAAAAGGCATTACCAAATACTCAAAATGGCCCTCAGGCGTATTAAATGCGGTTTTCCACTCATCACCTTGTTTTATACGCACTAGATTATACGCACCGCGAAGATCTATCTTAGTGAACCACCTAGCCCCCTTAATGCGAGCAAACAAGTCAGTCAATAATGGCAATGGATACTGATATTTGACTGTAATCTTATTCAGAAGGCGATAATCTATACAAGGCCTCAGGTGTTGTGGATTCTGTTTGCGGGCTCCCTCTGGTGGTTACTGCTGGTACTGGGTGACTTTGGTGGGTTGCGGCCTTTTGGTTTCCATCTGTCCATCAGAGGCTGGGTGTTTCCTATTTTACCTGGCCTCTCTGTCATTTCCCTTGCCGGCTATCAATGTGTTCAGATGTGCTCTGTTTGGTTCCTGCCTACCTGCTCCCAGATCTTTCAGGATAAGCTAAGTGCTGATTTTCAGTTGTTTGGTTTTTGGTCCAGCTTGCTTAGAATGTCTCTTTGTTAGCTGGTTGCTCTAGTGGACTGAGGTTCTCCCCATGTGCCATGAGTTGGCACATGGGTTCTTGTAATCTCAGGATGGTTTTTTTGATTAGGGTTTTTTGCTGACCGCTCAGTCCCCTTTTGTGTCATTCTGCTTTCTAGTTTCAGCGGGCCTCTATTTGCTAAAGCTATATACATCATCTCTATGTGTGTGCCTTCCTCTCATTTCACCGTCAATACATGTGGGGGGCAACTATATCTTTGGGGTTAATTCCTCTGGAGGCAAGTGAGGTCTTGTTTTCTCTGCAGTACTAGTTAGCTCTTAGGCTGGTGCGTGGCGTCTAGAACCAACGTAGGCACGCTCCCTGGCTATCTCTAGTTGCGTTTGTCAGGCGTAGGGCAGCGGTCAGCCCAGGTTCCATCACCCTAGAGCTCGTCCGATATTTATTATACTTTGCTCATCCTGTGCTATCCCTAGCCATTGGGGATTCATGACAGTATAGCCGGCCCACAAAGTGTTAATTGTTTGGGCTGAAGCAGGAGAAAAAGAAGTGTTCAAGGAAAATTTTTTTATTTTTTTTTTTCCTTCAGAGTTTTGCTGCCTAGCCCTTAATTGCTGTCTAGCTGCTTCTTACCTCCTCTTAACCCTTGAATGGCTCTGATCTTAGCTGTTTATCATGGATGTCCAGAGTTTGGCTTCCAGCCTGAGTAATCTCGCGGCAAAGGTTCAAAACATACAGGTTTTCGTTGTTCACACTCCCATGTCTGAACCTAGAATTCCTATTCCAGAGTTTTTTTCTGGAGATAGATCTACCTTCCTGAATTTCAGGAACAATTGTAAATTGTTTCTCTCTTTGAAATCTCGCTCCTCTGGAGACCCTGCTCAACAGGTCAAGATTGTTATATCGTTCCTACGGGGCGACCCTCAGAATTGGGCATTTGCATTGGCACCAGGGGATCCTGCATTGCTCAGTGTGGATGCGTTTTTTCTGGCATTGGGATTGCTCTATGAGGAACCTAACCTAGAGATTCAGGCTGAAAAGGCTTTATTAGCCCTCTCTCAGGGGCATGATGAAGCGGAAATATATTGTCAGAAATTTCGGAAATGGTCGGTGCTTACTCAGTGGAATGAGTGCGCCCTGGCTGCAAACTTCAGAAATGGTCTTTCTGAGGCCATTAAGGATATTATGGTGGGGTTCCCTGCGCCTACAGGTCTGAATGAGTCTATGGCTATGGCCATTCAGATTGATCGGCGTTTACGGGAGTGCAAACCCGTGCACCAGTTGGCGGTGTCTTCTGAACAGGCACCTGAGACTATGCAATGTGATAGAATTCAGTCCAGAAGTGAACGGCAAAATTATAGGCGGAAAATTGGTTTGTGTTTTTATTGTGGTGATTCAGCTCATGTTATATCAGCATGCTCTAAACGCACAAAAAGGGTTGATAAATCTTTTGCCATTGATACTCTGCAGTCTAAGTTCATTTTGTCTGTGACTCTGATTTTTTCACTGTCTTCCATTTCCGTCGATGCCTATGTGGATTCAGGCGCTGCCCTGAGTCTTATGGATTGGTCATTTGCTAAACGCTGCGGTTTTAGTCTAGAGCCTCTGGAAGTTCCTATTCCTCTGAAAGGAATTGATTCTACACCATTGGCTATGAATAAACCGCAGTATTGGACACAAGTGACCATGCGCATGACTCCCGTTCATCAGGAGGTGATTCGCTTCCTTGTACTGTATAATTTACATGATGTACTAGTGCTTGGTCTGCCATGGTTACAAACTCATAATCCTGTTCTGGACTGGAAAACAATGTCTGTGCTAAGCTGGGGATGTCACGGGGTTCATGATGATGCACCTCCGATTTCTATTGCTTCATCTACTCCTTCGGAGATCCCTGCGTTTTTGTCGGATTATAGGGATGTTTTTGAGGAGCCTAAGCTCAATTCGCTCCCTCCCCATAGAGAGTGTGACTGTGCTATAGAATTGATTCCTGGCAGTAAGTTCCCTAAGGGTCGTTTATTTAATCTGTCACTGCCAGAGCATACTGCTATGCGGAATTATATTAAGGAGCCCTTGGAAAAGGGACATATTCGTCCATCTTCGTCCCCTCTGGGAGCAGGTTTTTTTTTCGTGGCAAAAAAAGATGGTTCCCTGAGGCCTTGTATAGATTATCACCTTCTGAATAAGATTACAGTCAAATACCAGTATCCATTGCCATTATTTACTGATTTGTTTGCTCGCATTAAGGGGGCTAGGTGGTTCACTAAAATAGATCTTCGTGGTGCGTATAATCTGGTGCGGATAAAACAGGGTGATGAGTGGAAAACCGCATTTAATACGCCTGAGGGCCATTTTGAGTATTTGGTAATGCCTTTTGGACTCTCCAATGCTCCGTCAGTCTTTCAGTCCTTTATGCACAATATTTTCCGTGAATATCTGGATAAGTTTATGATTGTGTATTTGGATGATATTTTGGTGTTTTCTGATGACTGGGAGTCTCATGTTCTACAGGTCAGGAAGGTGTTTCAAGTTTTGCGGGCCAATTCTCTGTTTGTGAAGGGCTCAAAGTGTCTCTTCGGAGTCCAGAAGATTTCTTTTTTGGGGTACATTTTTTCTCCTTCTACTATTGAGATGGATCCCGTTAAGGTTCAGGCTATTTGTGACTGGACACAACCTACATCTGTTAAGAGCCTTCAGAAGTTCTTGGGGTTTGCTAATTTTTATCGTCGGTTCATTGCTAATTTTTCCAGTGTTGTTAAACCTTTGACTGATTTGACTAAAAAGGGTGCTGATGTTGCTGATTGGTCTCCTGCGGCCGTGGAGGCCTTTCGGGAAATTAAGCGCCGGTTTTCTTCTGCTCCTGTGTTGTGTCAACCAGATGTTTCACTTCCTTTCCAGGTGGAGGTTGATGCTTCCGAGATTGGAGCGGGGGCGGTTTTGTCACAGAGAAGTTCTAATGGCTCGGTGATGAAGCCATGTGCTTTCTTCTCTAGAAAATTCTCGCCCGCCGAGCGCAATTATGATGTGGGTAATCGGGAGCTTTTGGCCATGAAGTGGGCATTTGAGGAGTGGCGTCATTGGCTTGAGGGTGCTAAACATCGCGTGGTGGTCTTGACTGATCACAAGAATCTCACTTACCTTGAGTCTGCCAGGCGTTTGAATCCTAGACAGGCTTGTTGGTCGTTATTTTTTTCTCGTTTCAATTTCGTGGTTTCATACCTGCCAGGTTCAAAGAATGTGAAGGCAGATGCTCTTTCCAGGAGTTTTGTGCCTGACTCTCCTGGAGACACTGGGCCTGCTGGTATCCTTAGGGATGGGGTAATATTGTCCGCCGTATCCCCAGACTTGCGACGCGCATTGCAGGAGTTTCAGGTGGATAAACCGGATCGATGTCCACCAGAAAGACTGTTTGTTCCGGATGATTGGACCAGTAGAGTCATCTCCGAGGTCCATTCTTCTGTGTTGGCTGGTCATCCTGGAATATTTGGTACAAGAGACTTGGTGGCCAGGTCTTTTTGGTGGCCTTCCTTGTCTAGGGATGTGCGTACCTTTGTGCAGTCTTGTGAAGTGTGTGCTCGAGCTAAGCCTTGCTGTTCACGGGCTAGTGGGTTGTTGTTATCCTTGCCCATCCCGAAGAGGCCTTGGACGCACATTTCCATGGATTTTATTTCAGATCTCCCGGTTTCACAGAAAATGTCCGTTATCTGGGTTGTGTGTGACCGCTTTTCTAAGATGGTTCATTTGGTGCCCTTGCCTAAGTTGCCCTCCTCCTCTGAGTTGGTTCCTTTGTTTTTTCAGAACGTGGTTCGTTTGCATGGGATTCCGGAGAATATCGTTTCTGACAGGGGATCCCAGTTTGTGTCTAGATTTTGGCGGACGTTTTGTGCCAAGATGGGCATTGATTTGTCTTTCTCGTCTGCATTCCATCCTCAGACGAATGGCCAGACGGAGCGAACTAATCAGACCTTGGAAACTTATTTGAGGTGTTTTGTTTCTGCTGATCAGGATGACTGGGTTGCTTTTTTGCCACTGGCCGAATTTGCTCTTAATAATCGGGCTAGTTCGGCCACGTTGGTCTCTCCTTTTTTTTGTAATTCGGGGTTTCATCCTCGTTTTTCCTCTGGTCAGGTGGAGTCTTCAGATTGTCCTGGAGTGGACGTGGTGGTGGACAGGCTACATCACATTTGGAATCAGGTGGTGGACAATTTGAAGTTATCTCAGGAGAAGACTCAGCAGTTTGCTAATCGCCGTCGCCGCGTGGGTCCCCGACTTCTTGTTGGGGACTTGGTGTGGTTGTCTTCTCGTTTTGTCCCTATGAAGGTCTCTTCTCCTAAGTTCAAGCCTTGGTTCATCGGTCCTTATAGGATCTTGGAGATTCTTAACCCTGTATCTTTCCGTTTGGATCTCCCAGCATCGTTCGCTATTCATAATGTGTTCCATCGGTCGTTGTTGCGGAGGTATGAGGTGCCCGTTGTTCCTTCGGTCGAGCCTCCTGCTCCGGTGCTGGTGGAGGGAGAATTGGAGTATGTTGTTGAAAAGATCTTGGATTCTCGTGTTTCCAGACGCAAACTCCAGTATTTGGTTAAGTGGAAGGGTTATGGTCAGGAGGACAATTCCTGGGTGGTCGCCTCCGATGTTCATGCGACTGATTTGGTCCGCGCCTTCCATAGAGCTCACCGTGATCGCCCTGGGGGTTCTCGTGAGGGTTCGGTGACCCCTCCTCAAGGGGGGGGTACTGTTGTGGATTCTGTTTGCGGGCTCCCTCTGGTGGTTACTGCTGGTACTGGGTGACTTTGGTGGGTTGCGGCCTTTTGGTTTCCATCTGTCCATCAGAGGCTGGGTGTTTCCTATTTTACCTGGCCTCTCTGTCATTTCCCTTGCCGGCTATCAATGTGTTCAGATGTGCTCTGTTTGGTTCCTGCCTACCTGCTCCCAGATCTTTCAGGATAAGCTAAGTGCTGATTTTCAGTTGTTTGGTTTTTTGTCCAGCTTGCTTAGAATGTCTCTTTGTTAGCTGGTTGCTCTAGTGGACTGAGGTTCTCCCCATGTGCCATGAGTTGGCACATGGGTTCTTGTAATCTCAGGATGGTTTTTTTGATTAGGGTTTTTTGCTGACAGCTCAGTCCCCTTTTGTGTCATTCTGCTTTCTAGTTTCAGCGGGCCTCTATTTGCTAAAGCTATATACATCATCTCTATGTGTGTGCCTTCCTCTCATTTCACCGTCAATACATGTGGGGGGCAACTATATCTTTGGGGTTAATTCCTCTGGAGGCAAGTGAGGTCTTGTTTTCTCTGCAGTACTAGTTAGCTCTTAGGCTGGTGCGTGGCGTCTAGAACCAACGTAGGCACGCTCCCTGGCTATCTCTAGTTGCGTTTGTCAGGCGTAGGGCAGCGGTCAGCCCAGGTTCCATCACCCTAGAGCTCGTCCGATATTTATTATACTTTGCTCATCCTGTGCTATCCCTAGCCATTGGGGATTCATGACACTCAGGGAACCATCTTTTTTTGCCACGAAAAAAAAACCTGCTCCCAGAGGGGACGAAGATGGACGAATATGTCCCTTTTCCAAGGACTCCTTAATATAATTCCGCATAGCAGTATGCTCTGGCAGTGACAGATTAAATAAACGACCCTTAGGGAACTTACTGCCAGGAATCAATTCTATAGCACAGTCACAATCTCTATGAGGAGGGAGCGAATTGAGCTTAGGCTCCTCAAAAATATCCCTATAGTCAGACAAAAACTCAGGGATCTCAGAAGGAGTAGATGAAGCGATAGAAATCGGAGGTGCATCATCATGAACCCCCTGACATCCCCAGCTTAACACAGACATAGTTTTCCAGTCCAGGACAGGATTATGAGTTTGTAACCATGGCAGACCCAGCACTAGTACATCATGTAAATTATACAGTACAAGGAAGCGAATCACCTCCTGATGAACGGGAGTCATGCGCATGGTCACTTGTGTCCAATACTGCGGTTTATTCATAGCCAATGGTGTAGAGTCAATTCCCTTCAGAGGAATAGGGACTTCCAGAGGCTCCAGACTAAAACCGCAGCGTTTAGCAAATGACCAATCCATAAGACTCAGGGCGGCGCCCGAATCCACATAGGCATCAACGGAAATGGAAGACAGTGAAAAAATCAGAGTCACAGACAAAATGAACTTAGGCTGCAGAGTACCAATGGCAAAAGATTTATCAAGCTTTTTTGTGCGTTTAGAGCATGCTGATATAACATGAGCTGAATCACCACAATAAAAACACAATCCATTTTTCCGCCTATAACTTTGCCGTTCACTTCTGGACTGAATTCTATCACATTGCATAGTCTCAGATGCCTGTTCAGAAGACACCGCCAACTGGTGCACGGGTTTGCGCTCCCGCAAACGCCGATCAATCTGAATGGCCATAGCCATAGACTCATTCAGACCTGTAGGCGTAGGGAACCCCACCATAATATCCTTAATGGCCTCAGAAAGACCATTTCTGAAGTTTGCAGCCAGGGCGCACTCATTCCACTGAGTAAGCACCGACCATTTCCGAAATTTTTGACAATATATTTCCGCTTCATCATGCCCCTGAGAGAGGGCTAATAAAGCCTTTTCAGCCTGAATCTCCAGGTTGGGTTCCTCATAGAGCAATCCCAATGCCAGAAAAAACGCATCCACACTGAGCAATGCAGGATCCCCTGGTGCCAATGCAAATGCCCAATTCTGAGGGTCGCCCCGCAGGAAAGATATTACAATCCTGACCTGTTGAGCAGGGTCTCCAGAGGAGCGAGATTTTAAAGAAAGAAACAATTTACAATTGTTCCTGAAATTCAGGAAGGTAGATCTATCTCCAGAGAAGAACTCTGGAATAGGAATTCTAGGTTCAGACATGGGAGTGTGAACAACAAAATCCTGTATGTTTTGAACTTTTGCCGCGAGATTACTCAGGCTGGAAGCCAAACTCTGGACATCCATGTTAAACAGCTAAGATCAGAGCCATTCAAGGGTTAAGAGGAGGTAAGAAGCAGCTAGACAGCAATTAAGGGCTAGGCAGCAAAACTCTGAAGGGAAAAAAAAAAAAAAAAAAAAAAAATTTTTCCCTTAAACACTTCTTTTTCTCCTGCTTCAGCCCAAACAATTAACACTTTGTGGGCCGGCTATACTGTCATGAATCCCGAATGGCTAGGGATAGCACAGGACAAGCAAAGTACAAATAAATAACGGACGAGCTCTAGGGTGATGGAACCTGGGCTGACCGCTGCCCTACGCCTGACAAACGCAACTAGAGATAGCCAGGGAGCGTGCCTATGTTGGTTCTAGATGCCACGCACCAGCCTAAGAGCTAACTAGTACTGCAGAGAAAATAAAGACCTCACTTGCCTCCAGAGGAATGAACCCCAAAAGATATAGTTGCCCCCTCACATGTATTGACGGTGAAATGAGAGGAAGGCACACACATAGAGATGATATATATAGATTTAGCAAATTGAGGCCCGCTGTAAACTAGAAAGCAGAACGATACAAAAGGGGACTGAGCGGTCAGCAAAAAACCCTAATCAAAAAACCATCCTGAGATTACAAGAACCCATGTGCCAACTCATGGCACATGGGGAGAACCTCAGTCCACTAGAGCTACCAGCTAGCATAGAGACATAATAAGCAAGCTGGACAAAAAAACAAACAACTGAAAATCAGCACTTAGCTTATCCTGAAAGATCTGGGAGCAGGTAGGCAGGAACCAAACAGAGCACATCTGAATACATTGATAGCCGGCAAGGGAATGACAGAAAGGCCAGGTAAAATAGGAAACACCCAGCCTCTGATGGACAGGTGGAAACCAAAGGCCGCAACCCACCAAAGTCACCCAGTACCAGCAGTAACCACCAGAGGGAGCCCACAAACAGAATCCACAACAGTGCCCTGGCTGCAAATTTCAGAAAGGGTCTTTCTGAAGCCATTAAGAATGTCATGGTGGGGTTCCCTACGCCTGCAGGTCTGAATGAGTCAATGACTCTGGCCATTCAGATTGATCGGCGTTTGCGGGAGCGCAAACCTGCGCACCATTTGGCGGTGTCTTCTGAACAGACACCTGAGTCTATGCAATGTGATAGAATTCTGACCAGAAGTGAACGGCAAAATTATAGACAGCAAAATGGGATGTGCTTTTACTGTGGTGACTCAGCTCATGTTATCTCAGCATGCTCTAAGCGCACAAAAAAGATTGATAAATCTGTCACCATCGGTACTTTACAGCCTAAGTTAATTTTGTCTGTTACCCTGATTTGTTCCCTGTCATCTTATCCGGTTATGGCTTTTGTAGATTCAGGTGCTGCCCTGAGCCTGATGGATTTGTCATTTGCCCGGCGCTGTGGTTTTGTTTTGGAGCCTTTAAAATTCCCTATTCCACTAAGGGGTATTGATGCTACACCATTGGCTATGAATAAACCTCAGTACTGGACGCAAGTGACCATGTGCATGACTCCTGTTCATCAGGAGGTGATTCGCTTTCTTGTTCTGCATAATTTGCATGATGTTGTCGTGTTGGGTCTGCCATGGTTGCAGACTCATAATCCAGTCCTGGATTGGAAAGCAATGTCTGTGTCAAGTTGGGGTTGCCAGGGAATTCATGGCGACGCTCCTGTGGTGTCAATTGCTTCATCCACTCCTTCTGAAGTCCCTGCGTTTTTGTCGGACTACCAGGATGTATTTGATGAGCCCAAACTCAGTTCTCTACCTCCTCATAGGGATTGTGATTGTGCTATAAATTTGATTCCTGGTAGTAAGTTTCCTAAGGGACGACTTTTCAATTTGTCAGTGCCGGAGCATGCTGCTATGCGGAGTTATATAAAGGAGTCTTTGGAGAAAGGACTTATTCGCCCCTCCTCCTCCCCTCTGGGTGCGGGATTCTTTTTTGTGGCTAAGAAGGATGGTTCCCTGAGACCTTGTATTGATTATCGCCTTCTAAATAAAATCACGGTCAAATTTCAGTATCCTTTGCCATTGTTATCTGATCTGTTTGCTCGCATTAGGGGGTCTAGTTGGTTCACCAAGATAGATCTTCGTGGTGCGCATAACCTTGTGCGTATTAAGCAGGGTGATGAATGGAAAACTGCATTTAATACGCCCGAAGGCCATTTTGAGTACTTGGTGATGCCTTTTGGACTTTCTAACGCTCCTTCTGTCTTTCAGTCCTTCATGCACGACATCTTCCGCGAGTATCTGGATAAATTTATGATTGTGTATCTGGATGATATTCTGTTTTTTTCTGATGATTGGGAGTCCCATGTTAAGCAGGTCAGGATGGTGTTTCAGGTCCTGCATGCCAATGCTTTGTTTGTGAAGGGCTCAAAATGTCTTTTTGGAGTCCAGAAGGTTTCTTTTTTGGGTTTCATTTTTTCCCCTTCTACTATTGAGATGGACCCAGTCAAGGTTCAGGCCATCCTGGAATATTTGGTACCAGAGATTTGGTGGCCAGGTCCTTTTGGTGGCCTTCCTTGTCGCGGGATGTGCGTTCCTTTGTGCAGTCTTGTGGAATTTGTGCTCGGGCTAAGCCTTGCTGTTCTCGTGCCAGTGGTTTGCTGTTACCTTTGCCTGTCCCGAAGAGGCCTTGGACGCACATTTCCATGGATTTTATTTCAGATCTCCCTGTCTCTCAGAGAATGTCTGTCATCTGGGTGGTGTGTGATCGTTTTTCTAAGATGGTCCATTTGGTGCCCTTGCCTATGTTGCCTTCCTCCTCCGAGTTGGTTCCGCTGTTTTTTCAAAATGTGGTTCGTTTGCACGGGATCCCTGAGAATATTGTTTCCGACAGAGGATCCCAGTTTGTGTCTAGATTTTGGCGGACCTTTTGTGCTAAGATGGGCATTGATTTGTCTTTTTCGTCGGCCTTCCATCCTCAGACGAATGGCCAGACCGAGCGAACTAATCAGACCTTGGAAACCTATTTAAGATGTTTTGTTTCTGTTGATCAGGACGACTGCGTGGCTGTTTTGCCATTGGCCGAATTTGCCCTTAATAATCGGGCTAGTTCTGCTACTTTGGTTTCGCCTTTTTTTTGTAATTCGGGGTTTCATCCTCGTTTTTCTTCGGGTCAGGTGGAGCCTTCTGACTGTCCTGGAGTGGATCTTGTGGTGGATAGGTTGCATCAGATTTGGGATCATGTGGTGGACAATTTGAAGCTGTCACAAGAGAAGGCTCAGCGCTTTGCCAACCGCCGTCGCTGTGTGGGTCCCCGACTTCGCGTTGGGGACTTGGTGTGGTTGTCTTCTCTCTTTGTTCCTATGAAGGTCTCCTCTCCCAAGTTCAAGCCTCGGTTTATCGGTCCTTATAAGATTTTGGAAGTCCTTAACCCTGTGTCATTTTGTTTGGACCTCCCAGCATCGTTTGCTATTCATAATGTGTTCCATCGGTCGTTGTTGCGGAGGTATGTGGTGCCTGTGGTTCCTTCGGTTGAGCCTCCTGCCCCTGTGCTGGTTGAGGGAGAATTGGAACACGTGGTGGAGAAGATCTTGGATTCTCGTATTTCTAGATGGAGGCTTCAGTATTTGGTTAAGTGGAAGGGCTATGGTCAGGAGGATAATTCCTGGGTTGTCGCCTCTGATGTTCATGCGGCTGATTTGGTTCGTGCCTTCCATGTGGCTCACCCTGATCGCCCTGGGGTTTTTTGATGAGGGTTCGGTGACCCCTCCTCAAGGGGGGGGTACTGTTGTGGACTCTGTTTTCGGGCTCCCTCTTGTGGTCGCGGGTGGTGTTGTGTGGGTTTTGTTTTTGGGCTCCCCCTGGTGGCTTTGTTTGTTATCCTGCGGATCTGTGGCTGGATCAGCTGCCTCGTTATGCACTAGGGAGTTTCCTATTTAGCTCTGCTTCACCTCCACTTGTTGCCGGCTGTCAATGTATTCAGTGCTATTCTGATCTCCCCTGATTATCTTCGTTTTCAGTCTCTTCTGGAGAAGCTAAGTTTCTGTTTGATTATTTTTTGCTCATCAGTCTGCAATATGATTTCAGTGTATGATGAGTTTAGTCCAGCTTGCTAACATGTGAATTCTTGCTGCTGGTAAGCTCTGGGGTACGGAGTTGCTTCCCCCGCACCGTTAGTTGGTGCGGGGGCTCGAGCAATCTCTGCGTGGATATTTTGCTTAGGGTTTTCTATTGACCGCACAGCTCCCTTCCTATTTTCTGCTATCTAGTGTTAGCGGGCCTCATTTGCTAAATCTATTTCATCTCTGCGTTTGTGCTTTCCCCTTAACTCACCGTTAATATTTGTGGGGGGCTTTTCTATATCTTTGGGGTCATTTCTCTGAGGCAAGTAAGGACTTTACTTTCCCTCTAGGAATAGGTAGTTTCTCAGGCCGTGAAGAGACATCTAGGATTTCCAGGTAACGCTCCACGGCTGCCTATAGTTGTTTGCGGATAGGATCAGGTTGCGCTCAATCCAGATACCACTTCCCCAGAGCTGGTCCTCGGTTTAGTTACTTAGCTAGTCAAACTTGCGATCCTTGCCACTAGGATCATAACAGTGATGGTCTGGGGCTGTTTTGCTGCTTCAGTATCTGAAAGACTTTTTGTGGTAAATTGAACTATGAATTCTGCTGTGTACCAAAAAATCAAAGGAGAATTTCCGGCCATCTGTTGTTGACCTCAAAAGCTGAAGCGCACTTTGGTTATGCAGCAGGACAATGATCCAAAACACACCTGCAAGTCCACCTCTGAATGGCTTATAAAAGCAAAAATAGGACTTTGGAGTGGCCTAGTCAAAGACCTGACCTTATTCCGATTGAGATGCTGTGGTATGACCTTAAAAAGGCTCGGAAACCCTCCAATGTGGCTGAATTACAACAATTCGGCAAAGATGAGTGGGCTAAAATTCTTCCAGAGCGTTGTAAAATACTCTTTGTCCGTTATTGCAAACGCTTGATTGCAGTTGTTGCTTGTGTGCTAAGTGTGGCCCAACCAGTTATTAGGTTTAGAGGGTAATCACTTTTTCACACAAGATCCTGTAGGTTTGGATTTCTTTTTACCTTAATAATAAAGACCTTCATTTAAAAACAGCATTTTGTGTTTACGTGGGTTATTTTTGTCTAATATTTAAATTTGTTTGGTGATCTGAAACATTGAAGTGTGACAAACATGCAAAAGAATAGGAAATAAGGAAGGGTGCAAACACTTTTTCACACAACTGCATATCTTCAGTTCCTGAGCACCTGGAATAAGCTGTTGTCTTAGTCTTTCCTGTTTCAAGTCTATTCAGCAAATCCTACTTGCTTTAGGCTAAGTGCACACGTTGCAGAATTGCCGTGGAAATTTCCGCGGAAATTCTGCAGCTCCTGCCGCGGGTATATCGCATGTGGAATTGGCATGCATATTCCCGCAGAAAACTAGCGTTTTGCAAGCATAATTAGCTTGCAGAATGCTAGCGTTTTCCAAGCGATCTGTAGCATCGCTTGGAAAACTGATTGACAGGTTGGTCACACTTGTCAAACATAGTGCTTTACAAGTGTGACCAACTTTTTACTATTGATGCAGCATCAATAGTAAAAGATAGAATGTTAAAAATAATAAAAAAATAAAAAAGTGGTTATACTCACCATCCGCAAACAGCCGATCTCCTCAGCGGCTTCCGTTCCTATAGATGGTGTGTGTGCAGGACTTTCGATGACGTCGCGGTCACGTGACCGCGACGTCATCGCGGTCATGTGACCGCGACGTCATCGCAGGTCCTTCACACACACACCATCTATAGGAACGGAAGCGGCCACGTGCACCGCTGAGAGGCAAGAGGACTCCGGGGCCATCAGAGGGTGAGTATATCACGATTTTTTATTTTAATTTTTTTTTTTTTCTCCTCCACCCTGGGTACCAACCGCTCATGATCTGCTTACTTCCCGCATGGTGGGCATAGCCCCATGCGGGAAGTAAGCAGATCAATGCATTCCTAGGTGTGCGGAATCCCCGCGATTCCGCAAATTTAATGAACATGCTGTGTTTTTTCTGGAATGCGATTCCGCTCAGGAAAAAAATGCAGCATGTGCACAAAAAATGCGGATTGCATTCTTTTAAATAGGATGCTTAATGTGAGCTTTTTTTAGCGTTTTTATAGTGAAAAAAACGCGAAAAATCTGCTACGTGTGCACACAGCCTTACTATTGCCTTCGGTCCATGTTTTCTATCCTGACCTAAGGCTTAGAAAATCCACTTCATAACAGAGGGTAGAACTGCTTGTCTATACTGATACAAAAAAACTTTCTAGGAAGTTGGAAAATATTGAGATTATGTAATTCCTTTTTTTTTGTTTTCATTGAAACTGCTGGAGAAAATGTGTTTTTTGTCTAGCAACAGGCAGTTTAGGAAGCAACTAATCAAGACAATGATTTTTTTTGCCGATGCAGTTATTTGAACACACATTATTGGCAAAGCTTTATATATTCCTAAGTAAATAAATATATATAGCTAGGTCTAGAAATATTTGGACAGTGACTGAATCTTGGTGATTTGGGCTTTGCATACCACTAGTTTTTATTTAAAATGAAACAACTGAGAAGCATTTGAATATAAAGAAGAGGACCGGCAGCACTGCCGGTGACTATAGTGTGCATGAGGAAAGGACCCATGGTCCTAACTTATAAAGGTGGAAACATCAGCACCAAATAAATAGCGGAAATCTGTAGGTCTTGCTGCAAAGGGGAATTTGTTTTGGTCCAGCAAGTAGTCAAAACAGATATGGTCAAAAGTTTCAACCAAAAGAGGTCTATGTCAAGGACATCTAAGGTGCGCAAGGATACAGAATGGATACATATTATACAGTGTGTAAAGTGATTTACACAAGAATTGGCAAAAAAAACATATGTTAAGGACATTTATGGGGAACGTTTGTGACATAATTGAGGTGGACTGTGAAAATGTGGTATACAAAAACAACCCAAAAATCCCCTTTAAAAATCATCCTTTAACGGATGTATTTAAAAGCCTTATAAATACAGTTAGGTCCATATATATTTGGACAGAGACGACATTTTTCTAATTTTGGTTATAGACATTACCACAGTGAATTTTAAACAAAACAATTCAGATGCAGTCGAATTTCAGACTTTCAGCTTTCATTTGAGGGTATCCACATTAAAATTGGATGAAGGGTTTAGAATTTTTGTGTCATCTCAGTGTTTCTAGTCAATTTGTCTGATGCTATGTATTGGATGCTGCATAATTGTGATTTGGGTAATGGTTTCCTAATGTTCTATGGAAGGCAACCTGTGTGGTACAGAAGGCAATTGCGATCAGTAGGTTTAACGTATAAGTCTGTTGTAAGTGACCCATTTACATTGATAGTGACCATTGTGTCTCCAAAGTTGATTTTCCATTTCATATGTAATGCATACCATTACTGTATATATTACTTGTTGTACTATACCTCATATGTGCTTATAAATCTTCCTCTCCGTCTTGTCGACAAAAACATAAGATCCTACAATACAAGATTAGTCTGCTGACTTCGTGTCCATCTTTACCCACTTGTGTTATATTACAGTTATGAATTGTTTGTGACGATGTTCAGTTATTACTTGTTTCCCCCCTAATGTAATCTTTCTATGTTTAATGTTGATTAATGGCTTACACCTTGTAGTGAACGCACTTGATTTGCTCTCATTAAGTCTTCTCTGTATGGTATCGATATAAAGAGAACCTGGCACTCAACTTAATTATAGGAAGCTCAGTATTTATTGTGTAGTACCAATGAACGTTTCGGTCTAAGGCGACCTTCTTCAGTAGCTGCAACCAAAATAATATAAACATCATGTAACAAAGTACATATACAATTAGACAGTCGAATGTCATATTGATCTGCAAACAGTAAAGCAAGAAAAAAGGAAACGAAAGGGGGGGGAATGGAACATAACAAAAGTATATACAATCCTGTAAATGGTCATAGTGGATCAGTTAGATATCTCATCAATGTTGGTGGAGCCACCAAATATTCAGGTGGAGTGCATAATATTAAGAAAAATAGCATACCGTACTTGTACACTTGGAAAAACGATAGTGGTGATCAGATTAAATCCTGATCCGTTATGCTGTGAACATAATGAATGAAACAAGGTGTCAGAAGATGATGATATGGCAGGGATGCACAGTGCGCATAGATGGAGATGGATTACCTTCTTACTACTGGTAGAGCATCCAACAAGAAGGATGAAAAATAGGCTGTAAACCGAGACATAAAGAGGCCTCCTTAGTATTGGTATATGGTATATCTGTGGAGCTATGCACTGTGTGCCGGTGTCCCAGGCATTGAATATAAGAGGTTACCTGCTCACTGCGGGTCCGGGGTATGACGCGGAGTCCACCGCTTGTCAGTATGGTGCAGTCTCTGTAAGGCTACGTTCACATTTGCGTTGTTGGGCGTTGTGTCGGCGACGCAACGCAAAACGCATGCAAAAACACATTGTTTTGTGATGCATGCGTCCATTTTTGGCTTGATTTTGGACGCAAAAAAAATGCAACATGCAGCGTCCTGTGCGCCCTGACGCTTGCGCCAAAAATGACGCACGCGTCACAAAACGCAAGACAACGCATGTCCATGCGCCCCCATGTTAAATATAGGGGCGCATGACGCATGCGCCACTATGCGTCGCCGAACCTGCGCCCGACGCAACGCTAATGTGAACGTAGCCTATAGTAGACTTAGATACCGGAACACCTACTTCCTGGAGAATATTCTTCATTTGGGTGGATGTTGTGAAGGGTTTTTCTTAACCACGGAAAGGATTCTACAGTCATCCACCACTGTTTTCTACATGGACGTCCAGGCCTTTTTGAGTTTCCAAGCTCACCAGTGTGCTCTTATTTTTGCAGAATGTACTAAACTGTTGATTTGGAGATTCCTAACATTCTGCTATCTCTCTGATGGGTTTTTTCAGCCTAATGATGGTCTTGTTTCTTTTCCATTGAGAGCTTCTTTAACTGACTGTTGTGGCTTCACAGCAACAGCTTCCAAATGCAAATTCCACACCTGGTATCAGCTCCAGGCCTTTTACCTGCTTAATTGATGATGGATAAATGAGGGGAAAGCCCATACAGCCAATTAAAGAGCTTTTGACATAATTGTCCAGTTACTTTTGCAAACTTTAGCTACAGCTACATATTAAAGAGCTATAATTCCTAAACCATTACTCGAGTTAGGATGTGAGTACTGTGAGACAGCGCTTACTGCGTGTTTTGGGGACACTCGCTTGGCAGCGGATTAATGTAGTCAGGCACGGTTTTTCACACAAAACAGTCCATACGGTTTACATAAACCGCACCGTAAGTCAGGTTGCACATCACCAGCTTAGGCTACGTTCACATTTGCGTTGTTGGGCGCATTGTCGTCGACGCATACCGACGCATGCGTCATGCGCCCCTATCTTTAACATGGGGGGCGCATGGACATGCGCCGGTATGCGTTGTACTGCATTTTACGATGCATGCGTCATATAGACGCACAAGACAGGGCGCAGGGGACGCTACTTGTAGCGTTTTCCCTGCGCCGAAAGTCCCGATCTGTAGGATCTTATGACAACGCATGCATCGCAAAACGCTGCGTTGTGTACATGCATTGTTGGTTGCATCGCATCGCCGACGCTGCGCCCAATAACGCAAATGTGAACATAGCCTTACACATAGTCCATTACTTCCTCACGTATGGCTTTACAAAGCATTCACTAGTCACGCCTGACTCTCTTCAGTCACCGGGTGACTGCACATTTCAGTAACTGTCCTTTGTCAGTGCACATAGCTCTTTCCCCATACCCAGGGTTACCTCTCAGGAGCTCCTGCTCCACAGGCTGACTCTTCATCAGTCCAAGGTCCTCAACAGGATGGCGTCTTTCTCAGTGTAGGGCCATCCTAGGCATTGCACACACATGTGGCCTGTCCGGGTGCTATTCAGGACGTTTGTCCAACACACAGGCCACCAGGTCCAAGGTCTCACCACCGTCTCTTCAGGAAGTTCATCCCCACCCGGGACCTTCCAACACAGACCTTCAGTCCATAGCCTCACCATGTGCTTCCAGGACTCCAGTCCACACCAGGACATTCTAACACACAGGCTATACAGGAACTCACACTCTGACCACTCAGGTCCATACACTCTGATCATGTGACCAGACCTCAGTCACATTATATGGTTGTAACCACCCCCCATGGATGGGCGGTGCAAGTGTGGTTAGCCAATTCCCACCCAGCTCTTTGACTAACCCTATAAGCCCCCCTTATATGTAAACACAACAAACACTTGTGGAACTATAAGTCCCAGCATAACCATATCATTTTGGGCTTACAGCGCAGAGAACCTCTGCGACACATACCAGCCATTTACAATAATGCCAGTCCCTAATTCACCATCATAATTATGCCTCTAAGTGCATCCTGAAGCGCACACACAGCGCCCCCTGGCTGTAACATGGGTCACTGCATCACCGTACCCTTAAAGTAAAGGCCACGTTCACAGGTTTAGTATTTGGACAGTGTTTTGCATCAGTATTTGTAAGCAAAAAACAAGAGTGAGCGAAAAATGCAGAAGTGGTGCATGTGTTTCTATTATACTTTTCCTCTGCATCAGAGTGCAGCAGGCAGGATTTGCACCAGGGTGCAGCAGGCAGGATCTGCACCAGAGTGCAGCAGGGACTGGTATGCAACCTTACACAACATAAACTGGAAGGTTGCTCAGGGACCTCCCCAGTGTGGAAGAAGCAATATATAAATAATGCCTCTCAGCTATTGGCTGGGGAGGAAATAGCAAGTGCACGCGCTAGCCCTTTAAGAGGGTGGGAACGCGGGCGAGCGCCCTAAAGACATGGCTGGAAGCCCAGCTCGAAGCTCTACTGGGAGTATACAAAGCATGCTGAAGGGAAGAACCGTCGCAACGTGGGGGAGTGAAGTGACACGCCGGAGACCCTGCCTGTCAGAGCAGCACTCCGGCGTGGTGCTAACAGCAGGCCAGTCCATAGCATCATTGCCTTCATCATGCAATCGTCCTGCACAGTGTTGGGCTGTAAGCACAACACCCACTTGTAGACGTCGGGCCCTCATACCACCCTCATGGGGTCTGTTTCTGACAGTTTGAGCAGACACATGGATAGCCTTGGACTGGAGCACCTTGGGCCTACCAGAGAAAATCATTATTGGTGTTCACTATATAGCTACACTACATAGAAATAAAATACAAGACCATCAATTGTGTGGTAAAACACGCTAAGATCAGGGTATAATTTAAGGTAGTACACGTCTTAATGATATAGCAGGGGTTGGGTGTTGTGAATTTACCTTTTGGCTCCCTCTAGTGGCTACTAGTGATTTGACTCTGGGTATGTCATTCATCCCTTGTATGCTCACCTGGGTCGTTAGGTCAGGGGTGTTGCTATATAAGCTCCCTGGACCTTCAGTTCAATGCCTGGCAACGTTGATATCAGAGCTAATCTGTAGTGCTCTTGTCCACTGATCCTGGTTCCTGTTTGACTAAGCTAAGTCTGCTTCCTTGCTTTTTGCTATTTGTTTTGGTTTGCATTTTTGTCCAGCTTGTATATAATCTGTTTCCTGACCTTGCTGGAAGCTCTAGGGTGGCTGGTGTTCTCCCCCCGAGCCGTTAGACGGTTCGGGGGTTCTTGAATCTCCAGCGTGGATTTTGATAGGGTTTTTGTTGACCATATAAGTTATCTTACTACATTCTGCTATTAGTAAGTGGGCCTCTCTATGCTAAAACCTAGTTCATCTCTGTGTTTGTCATTTCCTCTTACCTCACCGTTATTATTTGTGGGGGGCTACTATCCTACTTTTGGGGTCTATTCTCTGGAGGCAAGAGAGGTCTTTGTTTTCCTCTTCTAGGGGTAGTTAGTCCTCCGGCTGGCGCGAGACATCTAGCACCAACGTAGGCATGTTCCCCGGCTACTGCTAGTGTTGGCGTTAGGAGTAGATATATGGTCAACCCAGTTACCACTGCCCTATGAGCTGGATTTTTGTACGTCGCAGACTTACTTGTTTCTCTGAGACCCTCGCCATTGGGGTCATAACAGTTTGCCAGGCCAGTATTAAATGTTAAATGCATTGCAGAAGCGGGATTATAAGAAAGAAAGTTCTGAGTTTTTTTTTCTCTCTCTCATTTTTTTTTCTTTTCCCCTTTACCTCTGAGTGGCTTGTGTTTGCTGCAGACATGAATGTCCAGACCTTGATTACAAGTGTGGACCAGCTTGCTGCTCGTGTGCAGGGCATACAAGATTATGTTATCAGAAGTCCTATGTCAGAACCTAAGATACCGATTCCTGAACCGTTTTCCGGAGACCGATTTAAATTTAGAAATTTCAGGAATAATTGTAAATTGTTTTTGTCCCTGAAACCCTGTTCATCTGGAGACTCCGCTCAGCAAGTAAAAATTGTTATTTCTTTTTTACGGGGCGACCCTCAGGATTGGGCCTTCTCGCTGGCACCAGGAGATCCGGCATTGGCTGACATTGATGCGTTTTTTCTGGCGCTTGGTTTGCTTTATGAGGAACCCAATCTTGAGATTCAGGCAGAAAAGGCCTTGCTGGCTATGTCTCAGGGCCAGGACGAGGCTGAAGTGTATTGCCAAAAATTTTGGAAATGGTCCGTGCTGACCCAGTGGAACGAGTGTGCATTGGCTGCTAATTTTAGAAATGGCCTTTCTGAAGCCATTAAGAATGTGATGGTGGGTTTTCCCATTCCCACAGGTCTGAATGATTCTATGGCCCTGGCTATTCAAATCGACCGGCGGTTGCGGGAGCGCAAAACCGCTAATTCCCTCATGGTGTTGTCTGAACAGACACCTGATTTAATGCAATGTGATAGAATCCTGACTAGAAATGAGCGGAAAATTCATAGACGCCAGAATGGCTTGTGTTACTACTGTGGTGATTCTACACATGTTATCTCAGCATGCTCTAAACGTCTTACTAAGGTTGTTAGTCCGGTCGCCATTGGTAATTTGCAACCTAAATTTATTCTATCTGTAACTTTGATTTGCTCACTGTCATCGTATCCTGTCATGGCGTTTGTGGACTCGGGTGCTGCCCTGAGCCTTATGGATCTGTCATTTGCCAAGCGCTGCGGATTTGTTCTTGAGCCATTGGAAAATCCTATCCCTCTTAGGGGTATTGATTCTACGCCATTGGCAAAAAATAAACCGCAGTTTTGGACACAGGTTACCATGTGCATGACTCCCGAACATCGGGAGGTAATACGTTTTCTTGTTCTGCATAAAATGCATGATTTGGTTGTTTTGGGTTTGCCATGGTTACAGACCCATAATCCAGTCTTGGACTGGAAGGCTATGTCAGTGTCAATTTGGGGCTGCCATGGAATTCATGGAGATTCCCTGCCCTTGTCTATTGCTTCTTCTACGCCTTCGGAAGTTCCGGCGTATTTGTCTGATTATCAGGATGTCTTCAGCGAGTCTAAGTCCAGTGCACTGCCTCCTCATAGGGAATGTGACTGTGCAATAGATTTGATTCCTGGCAGTAAGTTTCCTAAGGGGAGACTGTTTAATCTGTCGGTACCTGAACATACCGCGATGCGTTCATATATCAAGGAGTCTCTTGAGAAGGGGCATATCCGTCCTTCTTCTTCCCCTCTTGGTGCGGGATTCTTTTTTGTGGCCAAAAAGGACGGATCTTTGAGGCCTTGTATTGACTATCGGCTTTTAAATAAGATCACTGTCAAATTTCAGTATCCTTTGCCGCTGTTGTCAGATTTGTTTGCCCGGATTAAAGGTGCCAAGTGGTTCACCAAGATAGACCTTCGTGGTGCGTACAACCTTGTGCGCATTAGGCAGGGCGATGAATGGAAAACCGCATTCAATACGCCCGAAGGTCATTTTGAGTACTTGGTGATGCCATTCGGTCTCTCTAATGCACCTTCAGTTTTTCAGTCCTTCATGCATGACATTTTCCGGAAGTATCTGGATAAATTTTTGATTGTTTATCTGGATGATATTCTGTTTTTTTCTGATGATTGGGACTCGCATGTGGAGCAGGTCAGGATGGTTTTTGAGATTCTGCGTGAAAATTCTTTGTTTGTAAAAGGCTCAAAGTGTCTCTTTGGTGTACAGAAGGTTCCCTTTTTGGGGTTCATTTTTTCCCCTTCTGCTGTGGAGATGGATCCAGTCAAGGTCCGAGCTATTCATGATTGGACTCAACCCTCGTCAGTTAAGAGTCTTCAGAAGTTCTTGGGTTTTGCTAACTTCTACCGTCGTTTTATCGCAAATTTCTCTAGCGTTGTTAAACCGCTGATGGATATGACCAAGAAAGGCTCTGATGTAGCTAACTGGGCTCCTGCTGCCGTGGAGGCTTTCCAGGAGTTAAAACGCCGGTTTACTTCGGCGCCTGTTTTGTGCCAGCCTGACATCTCACTTCCCTTTCAGGTTGAGGTGGATGCTTCGGAGATTGGGGCAGGGGCCGTTTTGTCGCAGAGAGGCCCTGGTTGCTCTACTATGAGACCTTGTGCCTTTTTCTCTAGGAAGTTTTCGCCGGCAGAGCGAAATTATGATGTGGGCAATCGTTTTGTTGGCCATGAAGTGGGCATTTGAGGAGTGGCGTCATTGGCTCGAGGGTGCTAAGCATCGTGTGGTGGTCTTGACTGATCACAAAAATCTGATGTATCTCGAGTCTGCTAAACGCCTGAATCCTAGACAGGCCCGCTGGTCATTGTTTTTCTCCCGTTTTGACTTTGTGGTCTCGTATTTACCAGGTTCTAAGAATGTGAAGGCCGATGCTCTGTCTAGGAGCTTTGTGCCTGATGCTCCTGGAGTCGCTGAACCTGTGGGTATTCTTAAGGAAGGAGTTATCGTGTCTTCTATTTCTCCAGATCTGCGACGTGTGTTGCAGAGATTTCAGGCTGGTAGGCCTGACTCTTGTCCACCTGACAGATTGTTTGTGCCTGCTAGATGGACCAGCAGAGTCATTTCCGAGGTTCATTCCTCGGTGTTGGCAGGGCACCCGGGAATTTTTGGCACCAGAGATCTGGTGGCCAGGTCCTTTTGGTGGCCTTCCTTGTCAAGGGATGTGCGGTCATTTGTACAGTCCTGTGGTACTTGTGCTCGAGCTAAGCCTTGCTGCTCTCGTGCCAGCGGGTTGCTCTTGCCCTTGCCTGTCTCGAAGAGACCTTGGACACACATCTCTATGGATTTCATTTCTGATCTTCCGGTGTCTCAGGGCATGTCTGTCATCTGGGTGATATGTGATCGTTTCTCCAAGATGGTCCATTTGGTTCCTTTGCCTAAGCTGCCCTCCTCTTCTGATCTGGTTCCTGTGTTCTTCCAGAACGTGGTTCGTTTGCACGGCATTCCTGAGAATATTGTGTCGGACAGAGGATCCCAGTTTGTTTCCAGGTTCTGGCGATCCTTTTGTGGTAGGATGGGCATTGAGTTGTCGTTTTCATCCGCTTTCCATCCCCAGACTAACGGACAAACCGGAGCGAACTAATCAGACTCTGGAGGCTTATTTGAGGTGTTTTGTCTCTTCTGATCAGGATGATTGGGTGACCTTCTTGCCGTTGGCTGAATTTGCCATTAATAATCGGGCTATTTCCGCCACCTTGGTTTCGCCATTTTTCTGCAACTCTGGTTTCCATCCTCGTTTTTCCTCGGGACATGTGGAGCCTTCTGACTGTCCTGGGGTGGATTCCGTGGTGGATAGGTTGCAGCGGATCTGGGGGCATGTGGTGGACAACTTGAAGTTGTCACAGGAGAAGGCTCAGCGTTTTGCCAACCGCCGCCGCGGTGTGGGTCCCCGACTTCGCGTTGGGGATTTGGTATGGCTGTCTTCTCGATTTGTTCCTATGAAGGTCTCCTCTCCCAAATTTAAGCCTCGCTTCATTGGTCCTTACAAGATATTGGAAATCATTAATCCTGTATCCTTTCGCCTGGATCTTCCAGTGTCGTTTGCCATCCACAACGTATTTCATAGGTCCTTGTTGCGGCGGTACGTTGTGCCTGTGGTTCCTTCTGCTGAGCCTCCTGCTCCGGTGTTGGTTGAGGGCGAGTTGGAGTACGTGGTGGAGAAGATCTTAGATTCTCGTCTCTCCAGGCGGAGGCTTCAGTACCTGGTCAAGTGGAAGGGCTATGGTCAGGAGGATAATTCCTGGGTGGTCGCCTCTGATGTGCATGCGGCCGATTTAGTTCGTGCCTTTCACGCCGCTCATCCTGATCGCCCTGGTGGTCTTGGTGAGGGTTCGGTGACCCCTCACTAAGGGGGGGGTACTGTTGTGAATTTACCTTTTGGCTCCCTCTAGTGGCTACTAGTGATTTGACTCTGGGTATGTCATTCATCCCTTGTATGCTCACCTGGGTCGTTAGGTCAGGGGTGTTGCTATATAAGCTCCCTGGACCTTCAGTTCAATGCCTGGCAACGTTGATATCAGAGCTAATCTGTAGTGCTCTTGTCCACTGATCCTGGTTCCTGTTTGACTAAGCTAAGTCTGCTTCCTTGCTTTTTGCTATTTGTTTTGGTTTGCATTTTTGTCCAGCTTGTATATAATTTGTTTCCTGACCTTGCTGGAAGCTCTAGGGTGGCTGGTGTTCTCCCCCCGGGCCGTTAGACGGTTCGGGGGTTCTTGAATCTCCAGCGTGGATTTTGATAGGGTTTTTGTTGACCATATAAGTTATCTTACTACATTCTGCTATTAGTAAGTGGGCCTCTCTATGCTAAAACCTAGTTCATCTCTGTGTTTGTCATTTCCTCTTACCTCACCGTTATTATTTGTGGGGGGCTACTATCCTACTTTTGGGGTCTATTCTCTGGAGGCAAGAGAGGTCTTTGTTTTCCTCTTCTAGGGGTAGTTAGTCCTCCGGCTGGCGCGAGACATCTAGCACCAACGTAGGCATGTTCCCCGGCTACTGCTAGTGTTGGCGTTAGGAGTAGATATATGGTCAACCCAGTTACCACTGCCCTATGAGCTGGATTTTTGTACGTCGCAGACTTACTTGTTTCTCTGAGACCCTCGCCATTGGGGTCATAACAGTTGGGGTAGCCCCCCTCATAGAAAATAATGTAGCCCCCTCATAGAATATAACCCCCTCATGGAGTATAATGCAGCCCCCTCATAGGGTATAATGTAGCCCTCCCCATAGAATATAATGCAACCCCTCATAGAATATAATGCAGCTCCCCACAGAATATAATGTAGACCCTCATAGAGGATAATGCAACACTCTCTCCATAGAATATAATGTAGCCCCCCTCATAGGGTATAATGCAGCCCCCCCATAGAATATAATGTAGCCCCCTCATGAAGTATAATGCAGCCCCCTCATAGGGTATAATGTAGCCTTACCCATAGAATATAATGCAACCCCCAATAGAATATAATGCAGCCCCCCATAGAATATAATGTAGACCCTCATAGAGGAGAATGCAGCCATCCCTCCATAGAATATAATGTAGCCCTCTTAAAATAGTGTAATGCAGCCCCTCCATAGAATATAATATAGGCCCTCATAGAGTATAATGCAGCCCCACTAGATAGAATATAATGTAGCCCCTTCACAGGGTATAATGCAGCCCACCAGAGAATATAATGTAGCCACCCTTAGAACATAATGCAGTCCCCCATAGAGTATAATGCAGCCCCCCTCATATGGTATCATGTAGCCCTCCCCATAGAATATAATGCAACCCCTCATAGAATATAATTCAGCCCCCCACAGAATATAATGTAGACCCTCATAGAGGATAATGCAACCCTCTCTCCATAGAATATAATGTAGCCCCCCTCATAGGGTATAATGCAGCCCCCATAGAATATAATGTAGCCCCCTCATGGAGTATAATGCAGCCCCCTCATAGGGTATAATGTAGCCCTACCCATAGAATATAATGCAACCCCCAATAGAATACAATGCAGCCCCCCCCATAGAATATAATGTAGACCCTCATAGAGGATACTGTAGCCATTGCTCCATAGAATATAATGTAGCCCCCTTAAATAGTATAATGCAGCCCCCATAGAACATTGCCCCTCTTGTTTTGAAGAAGCCGAAAGGCGAAACGGCGCTCGTCGGGCCCAGGAGGCGACCTGCTTTCCCAGCTCATCGCTACCCATCTCCACTCACCATCAGGTAAACACCAGTTTTGGCTCTGCCACCATTTTTTTCTTTTTGTCCCCTCTCCGCTGATTGTCTTCTTAAGGAAATTTATGTTTCCCTCCTTCATGCTTCACATTGCCATCTAGTGGCCAATTTCCCCTATAGCGTATCGCCGCTATGTTCCTATGCACAGTAGTAATTATCAGTAGTTAATATTATCTTTACCTCTATACCATTTTAATAAAATCTATTATTACTACTGCCAGAGCCATCCCTTATCTCCTGGTGCGAGGGTATCTTTAAAACACACATACATATCATTGCTTCCTTTGCTATACCCTTTAATTAGATATTAGTTTGTTATGTGGTATCTGTAAAGAGACATGTTTCCACGCCCATCCACATAGACAACCTCGTCTTTTCTATAGGGATACTATTTACAGCATAGCAACACTTTATATGTCTATTTAATATGTAAAATATATTGCCACTGGGAACCGTGGGTCACCACCTGTTTTATACTTGGAGGTCCAATTGTTTACATCACCCTGTCTTTTTAAGAATTGTAATTTTTAAACTATTTGTCAATAAAGATCTTTTTACCGTCACTCACTAATGTGTCACTTCATACCTCAATAGGTAAATTAAATTCAGCACCCATAGAATATAATGTAGCCCCCTTAAATAGTATAATGCAGCCCCCCATAGAATATAATATAGACCCTCATAGAGTATAATGCAGCCCCCTAGATAGAATATAATGTAGCCCCCTCATAGGGTATAATGCAGCCCTCCAGAGAATATAATGTAGCCACCCTTAGAATATAATGCAGTCCCCCATAGAGTATAATGCAGCCCCCCTCATATGGTATCATGCAGCCCCCATAGTATATAATGTAGACCCTCATAGAGTATCATGCAGCCCTCCCTCCATAGAATATAATGTAGCCCCCTCATTGGGTATAATGCAGCCTCCTCATCGGGTATAATGCATGCAGCCCCCCATAAAATATAATGCAGCCCCCTTAAATAGTAAAATGCAGCCCCCCTCATATAGTATCATGCAGCCCCCCATAGAATATAATGTAGCCACTCACAGAGTATAATGGAGCCTCCCATAGGTTATAATGCAGCCTTTACATAGACTATAATGTAGGCCCCTCAAAGAGTATAATGCAGCTCCCTCACAGGGTATAATGCAGCCCCCAACAGAATATACACAATACTCACCTCTCCTCCTTGTTTCCCCGCTGATCCCGGCACTGCTCCAGTCTCAGCAGCTGCACTGTCCTCTGACCGACACACAGCATGGTGCACGATTAAGTGACGTCATCGTGCATCGGCTGTGTCAGAGGAAAATGATGGGGGAGGGAGAGTCATCTGACACCCTCTCCTCCATTATTGCATTCAACTGTATCGATATCTATGATGCCGATACAGTTGAATGCAGTGCACGCTGGGGAGCAGCAGCGGTGCAGCAGTAAGTGACAATAGGCAGGAGCCGGCTACTGCGGCTAAAGCCTGTACCTGCTGCTTAAGAGAAATTAATTTTCACTGCTCCTCACGCCCATGGGCGTGGAGAAGAGTGAATATTCATTCTCTTTAGTAAAGAAAATTAATATTCACTCCTCTCCAGGTCCATGGGTGTGGGAAGCAGTGAATATTAATTTCTCTTTATCATCGGGCACAGGATTTAGCCGCAGCAGCTGGCTCCTGCCTCCTGTCACCCGGCGCTCCATCGCTGCTGCTCCGCTGGTGCCAGGCATGTCCCCTGACTCATGGGCCCCATAGCAGCTGCATAGTGTGCCGCTATTAGCACAAGCCAATAGCTGGGGGCCCCTGGGGCAGTGGGGGCCCTGGGCAGCTGCTGGACCTGTATGTCAGCAGATGTCAGTGCCTGGACCCACCGGAGAATCCTCCAGTTCTCTGGTGGGCCAGTCCAACCCTGCATATGGATGTTAGTGACCTGCTGGAGATAATTTTGCAGGGCTCTGGCACTGTACCTCCTGTTCCATCTTGCACAAAGGAGGTAGCAGTCCTGCTGCTGGGTTGTTGCCCTCCTACGGCAACCTCCACGTTTCCTGGTGTACTGGCCTGTCTCCTGGTACTTGCTCAATGCTCTGGACACTATGTTAACAGCCACAACTACCCTTCTTGCCACAGCTCGCATTGATGTGGCATCCTGTATGAGCTGCACTGCCTGAGCAACTTCTGTGGATTGTACAGTAGACACCACCTCATGCTACTGTACCTCTAGGGGTGAAAGCAATGACAAAATGCAAAAGTGAGCAAAACAACAGCCAAAAAGGATGAGAACAGAGAAATGTTCTTTGGTCACCCTCTTCAGATCCACTCCTTTATAGCTCTTGTCTTGATAATTGCCTTTTAATCCTACTTGTTATCTGGTCCATTTGCAAAGCAGCAGCAAAAATTGATTCACAATCTGTGTTGCTTCATAACTGTACAGGTTGATTTCACAGGTTGAAGTGTTATAATAATAATAATAATAATCTTTATTTTTATATAGAGCTAACATATTCCACAGCACTTTACAGTTTTGCACACATTATCATCACTGTCCCTGATGGGGCTCACAATCTAAATTCCCTATCAGTATGTCTTTGGAATGTGGGAGGAAACCGGAGTGCCCGTAGGAAACCCATGTAAACATGGGGAGAACATACAAACTCAATGAGTTTGACATGGATTTAGATTGTGTTGTTTAGATGTTCCCTTTATTTTTGAAGCAGTGTATATAAGTATACTGTACACTGATCAAAAAAATAAAGAGAACGCTAAAATCCCACATCCTAGATATCACTGAATGAAATATTCCAGTTGTAAATCTTTATTCATTACATAGTGGAATGTGTTGAGAGCAATACAACCTAAAAATGATCAACGTAAATCACAACTAATATCCCACGGAGGTCTGGAGTTGGAATGATGCTCAAAATCAAAGTGCAAAATGAAGTTACAGGCTAATCCAACTTCAGTGGAAATGCCTCAAGACAAGGAAATGATGCTTAGTAGTGTGTGTGTGGCCTCCACCTGCCTGTATGATCTCCCTACAACGCCTGGGCATGCTCCTGATGAGGCGGCGGATGGTCTCCTGAGGGATCTCCTCCCAGACCTGGACTAAAGCATCTGCCAACTCCAGAACAGTCTGTGGTGCAACGTGATGTTGGTGGATGGTGTGAGACATGATGTCCCAGATGTGTTCAATCGTATTCAGGTCTGGGGAATGAGCGGGCCAGTCTATAGCTTCAATGCCTTCATCTTGCTGGAACTGCTGACACATTCCAGCCACATGAGGTCTGGCATTGTCCTGCATTAAGAGGAACCCAGGGCCAACCGCATCAGCATTTAGTCTCACAAGGGGTCTGAGGATCTCATCTCAGTACCTAATGGCAATCAGGCTACCTCTGGCGACCACATGGAGGGCTGTGCGGCACTCCAAAGAAATGCCACCCCACACCATTACTGACCCACTGCCAAACCAGTCATGCTGAAGGATGTTGCAGGCAGCAGATCACTCTCCACGGCGTCTCAAGACTGTTACGTCTGTCACATGTGCTCAGTGTGAACCTGCTTTCATCTGTGAAGAGCACAGGGCGCCAGTGGCGAATTTGCCAATCCTGGTGTTCTGTGGCAAATGCCAAGCGTCCTGCACGGTGTTGGGCTGTGAGCACAACCCCCATCTGTGGACGTTGGGCACTCAGACCATCCTCATGAAGTCAGTTTCTAACCATTTGTGCAGACACAGGCCCATCTGTGGCCTGCTGGAGGTCATTTTGCAGGGCTCTGGCAGTGCTCCTCCAGTTCCTCCTTTCACAAAGGCTGAGGTAGCGGTCCTGCTGCTGGGTTGTTGCCCTCCTACGGCTCCCTATACGTCTCCTGGTGTACTGGCCTGTCTCCTGGTAGTGCCTCCAGCCTCTGGACACTATGCTGACAGACACAGCAAACCTTCTTGACACAGCTTGCATTGATGTGTCATCCTGGATGAGCTGCACTACCTGAGCCACTTGTGTGGGTTGTAGAATCCATCTCATGCTACCTCGAGTGTGAAAGCACAACCAACATTCAAAAGTGACCAAAACATCAGCCAGAAAGTATTGGTACTGAGATGTGGTCTGTGGCCCCAACCTGCAGAACCACTCCTTTATTGAGTGTGTCTTGATAATTGCCAATAATTTCCATCTGTTGTCTATTCCATTTGCACAACAGCATGTGAAATTGATTATCAAACAGTGTTGCTTTCTAAGTGGACAGTTTGATTTCACAGAAGTTTAATTTACTTGGAGTTATATTCTGTTGTTTAAGTGTTCCCTTTATTTTTTTGAGCTGTGTATATATACATTGTAATGCTGAGGTAGCAACCATACGCAGTGAAGAGGCAGTCACCCACAAAGTTCCAACACTAAGTCTCTTTAATGTGTTTCTTCACAGCATTAAAGTCCAATTCACATACAAGTGCATATCATTTCAGTGCTTATAACTTCAGTGTATATTATCAGTGTTAAATTCACATCAGTTCATAGCACTACATATGATATGGCTTTTAGATTGCAATTCCTAAACACGCTGGACCTCTCCTTGTCCAGTATCCGTGGGGCGACCGCACGCCATATTAGTCCCCAAACACAACTTTACATGTTGCAGACACTACACACGCCAGTCCTCCTCTGACTAGTTCCCGTGGGTGTCCTGCACCACTATATCACAGTCTCTTTACTCACACAGCCGTACACAGCCCAGGATATCCTCCGGATAGCAGCCAAGCACCACATGCACCTGTTTGCAATCGTTACACATGCCAGTCCTCTTTCGGGCACAGGACATCCAACTCTGGTACACCTCCGGGCACAGGACTGTCTACATCTGACTTTTTGGGCACAGGACATCCACCTCTGGTTCACCTCCGGGCACAGGACTGTCCACATCAGAGACTAGCCACCATGGAGGACTTGCATCGCTGTATACGCTGCGGGTGCCTGACTATTAAGCTGCCATAGCTGCTGGCTCCGCTGGTCTGTGCTGCTTCAAACACACACAGCCAGCACTCTGCAGGCCTCTGCTCTGCACAACAGCACACACCAGACTGACACTGACCTTGCACCTGACATGTCACCTGACACACCCATACCCCTTACTGCAGGGTTTTTAGCAAACAAACCTATGCCTTTCAGCCACATGGAAAACCCGGATCGGAAATCCGTGACCCATTTGTGTCAACTTCTCTGCATGTTATCAGGCCAAATGACCAGGGTATGTGAACTTTTGATCAGGGTCATTTGGATGTTTTAGGTTGCCATTATGATCTAAAAAGAGAAAACACAGTAGTTTGACAATAAATGGCTTCAGCCAGAGTGAGAGAGAGATTAAGGGGAACCTGTCACCCCCAAAATCGAAGATGAGCTAAGCCCACCAGCATCAGGGGCTTATCTACAGCATTCTGTAATGCTGTAGATAAGCCCCCTGATGTATCCTGAAAGATGAGAAAAAGAGGTTAGATTATACTCACCTGGGGGGCGTGTTGTGAATCCGCTTTTGGGCTCCCCTGGTGGTTGCTGGTGGTACTGGTGACTTGTGTGTCTTTGCTGTCTCAGTTCACCTGCTCCCATCAGTGTTTGGGAGTTTCCTATTTAGCCTTGCTCTCCAGTCATTTCCTTGCCGGTCATCATTGTAACCAGAGCCTTCGGTTGCATGTTCCTGCTACTAGTCTGCTGATCAGCTAAGTGGACTTTGTCCTTTTGTTTTGTATCTTTTGTCCAGTTTGCAGTTTTGTTATTCTCTGTAGCTGGAAGCTCTTGTGGGCTGAAATTGCCACTCCTGTGTCATGAGTTGACACAGGAGTCTTAAAGTAATTTCAGGATGGTTTTTTGATAGGGTTTTCAGTTGACCGTGAAGTCCTCTTTTGTATCCTTCTGCTATCTAGTAAGTGGACCTCTCTTTGCTAAATCTACCTTCATACTGTGTATGTCTTTTCCTCTAAACTCACCGTCATTACATGTGGGGGGCTGCTATCATCTTTTGGGGTATTTCCCTAGAGGTAAGCCAGGTCTGTTCCTTCCTCTACCAGGGGTAGTTAGTCCTCCGGCTGGCGTGTGGCATCTAGGGTTAATCAGGTATGCTCCCTGGCTACTATTAGTTGTGTGGTAGATTTAGCTCACGGTCAGCTCGAGATTCCATCACCCAGAGCTCGTCCGTTATCTTTGTGTTTTGATGTTTCCCTGCCATTGGGAATCATGACAGTATGACCGGCCCGTGTTAAAGTTACTGGCAGAAGAAAGGAGAGAAAAAGAAGTCTGTAGAGTTTTTTTTTTTTTTTTCCCATGTTTGCTCCATAGTTGGATCAGTTGTATTTCAGCTCTAATTACAGCCTTTGCCTTTCTCTCCTTCTAATCCTTGAATGGCTCTGATCTCACCTGTTTAAAGATGGATCCTCAGAGCTTGGCTGCAGGTTTAAATAATCTTGCTACTAAGGTTCAAAATTTACAAGAATTTGTTATACATACTCCGATGTCTGAACCTAAGATTCCTACACCAGAGGTGTTTTCCGGAGATAGATCTCGGTTTCTGAATTTCAAATATAATTGTAAATTATTCCTTTCTCTCAGACCTCACTCCTCTGGAGATCCTGTCCAGCAGGTTAAGATTGTGATTTCTTTGCTGCGAGGTGACCCTCAAAACTGGGCATTTTCATTGACACCAGGGGATCCTGCGTTGCTCAATGTGGATGCCTTTTTTCTGGCTTTAGGCTTGCTTTATGAGGAACCTAATTTGGAGATTCAAGCTGAAAAAGCTTTGATAGCCCTATCTCAAGGGCAAGATGAAGCTGAGATATACTGCCAAAAATTTCGTAAATGGTCTGTGCATACTCAGTGGAATGAGTGCGCCCTAGCGGCAAATTTCAGAGAGGGCCTCTCTGATGCCGTTAAGGATGTTATGGTCGGGTTCCCTGCGCCTACAGGTCTGAATGAGTCCATGACAATGGCTATTCAGATTGATCGGCGTTTGCGGGAGCGCAAGCCTGTGCACCATTTGGCGGTATCTTCTGAAAAGTCGCCAGAGAATATGCAATGTGACAGAACTCTGTCCAGAAGCGAGCGGCAGAATTACAGGCGTAAAAATGGGTTATGTTTCTATTGTGGTGATTCTGCTCATGTTATATCAGCATGCTCTAAACGCACAAAGAAGGCTGACAAGTCTATTTGCACTTTACAGTCTAAATGTATTCTGTCTGTAACCTTGATTTGTTCATTATCAGTTATTACTGTGGATGCCTATGTGGACTCTGGCGCCGCCCTGAGTCTTATGGATTGGTCCTTTGCCAGGCGCTGTGGGTTTGATTTAGAGCCACTGGAAGTCCCTATACCTCTGAAGGGTATTGATTCTACCCCTTTGGCTAGTAATAAACCACAATTCTGGACGCAAGTGACTATGCGTATGACTCCAGACCATGAGGAGGTGATTCGCTTCCTTGTGTTGTACAATTTACATGATGTTTTAGTGCTTGGATTACCATGGTTACAATCTCATAACCCAGTCCTTGACTGGAAAACAATGTCTGTGATAAGCTGGGGATGTCGGGGGGCTCATGGGGATGTACCTTTGGTTTCCATTTCGTCATCTACTCCCTCTGAGATTCCAGCATTTTTGTCTGATTATCGTGATGTTTTTGAAGAGCCTAAGATTGGTTCTCTCCCTCCCCACAGAGATTGTGATTGCGCCATAGATCTGATTCCTGGCAGTAAATTTCCAAAGGGTCGTTTGTTTAATTTATCTGTGCCTGAACATGCTGCTATGCGAGAGTATATTAAGGAGTCCCTGGAAAAGGGACATATTCGTCCTTCTTCATCTCCTTTAGGAGCTGGTTTTTTCTTTGTGTCTAAGAAGGATGGCTCTCTGAGGCCTTGTATTGATTATCGACTCCTGAATAAAATTACAGTCAAATATCAGTATCCGTTGCCTTTGTTGACTGATTTGTTTGCTCGCATAAGAGGGGCTAAGTGGTTCTCTAAGATTGATCTTCGTGGGGTGTATAATTTGGTGCGAATTAAGCAGGGGGATGAGTGGAAAACCGCATTTAATACGCCTGAGGGCCATTTTGAGTATTTAGTAATGCCTTTCGGCCTTTCAAATGCACCTTCGGTCTTTCAGTCCTTTATGCATGATATTTTCCGTGAATATTTGGATAAATTTATGATTGTGTATTTGGACGATATTTTGATTTTTTCTGATGACTGGGAGTCTCATGTTCAACAGGTCAGGAGGGTTTTTCAGGTTTTGCGGACTAGTTCTTTGTGTGTAAAGGGTTCAAAGTGTGTTTTTGGGGTTCAAAAGATTTCTTTTTTGGGGTACATTTTTTCCCCTTCTTCTGTTGAGATGGACCATGTTAAGGTTCGGGCTATTTGTGACTGGACGCAGCCTACTTCTCTTAAGAGTCTTCAGAAATTCTTGGGCTTTGCTAATTTCTATCGTCGATTTATAACTGGGTTTTCTGGCGTTGCTAAACCTTTGACTGATTTGACTAGAAAGGGTGCTGATGTTGCCGATTGGTCCCCTGCTGCTGTGGAGGCCTTTCGGGAGCTTAAGCGCCGCTTTTCGTCTGCTCCTGTGTTGCACCAGCCTGATGTTTCTCTTCCCTTTCAGGTTGAGGTCGATGCTTCCGAGATCGGAGCAGGGGCGGTTTTGTCGCAGAAAAGTTCCGATTGCTCAGTGATGAGACCTTGTGCGTTCTTTTCTCGTAAATTTTAGGCCGCCGAGCGAAACTATGATGTTGGTAATCGGGAGCTTTTGGCCATGAAGTGGGCGTTTGAGGAGTGGCGTCATTGGCTTGAGGGTGCCAGACATCAGGTGGTGGTTTTGACTGATCACAAGAATCTGATTTATCTGGAGTCTGCCAGGCGCCTGAATCCTAGACAGGCACGCTGGTCGTTGTTTTTTTTCTCGGTTTAATTTTGTGGTCTCATACTTACCGGGTTCTAAAAATGTGAAGGCAGATGCTCTTTCTAGGAGTTTTGAGCCTGACTCTCCTGGGGATTCTGAACCTGCTGGTATCCATAAGGATGGGGTGGTTTTGTCTGCTGTCTCCCCAGACTTGCGACGTGCTTTGCAAGAATTTCAGGCAGATAGACCTGATCGTTGTCCACCTGGTAGACTGTTTGTTCCTGACGATTGGACCAGTAGAGTCATCTCGGAAGTTCATTCTTCTACTCTGGCAGGTCATCCTGGAATTTTTGGTACTAGAGATCTGGTGGCTAGGTCCTTCTGGTGGCCTTCCCTGTCTCGAGATGTGCGTGTTTTTGTGCAGTCTTGTGATGTTTGTGCTCGGGCCAAGCCTTGTTGTTCTAGGGCTAGTGGGTTATTGTTGCCCTTGCCTATTCCGAAGAGGCCTTGGACGCACATCTCTATGGACTTTATTTCTGATCTCCCTGTTTCTCAGAAGATGTCTGTCATCTGGGTGGTGTGTGACCGTTTTTCTAAAATGGTCCATTTGGTGCCATTGCCTAAGTTGCCTTCCTCATCTGAATTGGTCCCTCTGTTTTTTCAAAATGTGGTTCGCCTGCATGGGATTCCGGAAAACATCGTTTCTGACAGGGGAACCCAGTTCGTGTCTAGATTTTGGCGGACATTCTGTTCCAGGTTGGGAATTGATTTGTCTTTTTCGTCTGCATTCCATCCTCAGACTAATGGCCAGACGGAGCGAGCTAATCAAACTTTGGAGACTTATTTGAGGTGTTTTGTGTCTGCGGATCAGGATGACTGGGTTGCCTTTTTGCCGTTGGCAGAGTTTGCTCTTAATAATCGGGCTAGTTCTGCCACTTTGGTTTCCCCTTTCTTTTGCAATTCAGGGTTTCACCCCCGTTTTTCATCTGGTCAGGTGGAATCTTCGGATTGTCCGGGAGTTGATGCTGTGGTGGATCGGTTGCATCGGATTTGGGGACAAGTGGTGGACAATTTGAAGTTGTCCCAGGAGAGGACTCAGCAGTTTGCTAACCGCCGGCGTCGTGTTGGTCCTCGCCTTCGTGTTGGGGACTTGGTGTGGTTCTCTTCCCGTTTTGTCCCTATGAGGGTTTCTTCTCCTAAGTTTAAGCCCCGGTTCATCGGTCCTTATAGGATTTTGGAGATTCTTAACCCTGTGTCCTTTCGTTTGGACCTCCCGGCATCTTTCGCTATCCATAATGTATTCCATCGGTCGTTGTTGCGGAGGTATGAGGTACCGGTGGTTCCTTCTACTGAACCTCCTGCTCCTGTGCTGGTAGGGGGGGAATTGGAGTACGTTGTGGAAAAGATCCTGGACTCCCGTATTTCCAGACGGAGACTTCAGTATCTGGTTAAATGGAAGGGCTATGGTCAAGAAGATAATTCTTGGGTAACTGCCTCTGATGTTCATGCCTCGGATTTGGTTCGTGCCTTTCATAGGGCTCATCCAGATCGTCCTGGTGGTTCTCGTGAGGGTTCGGTGCCCCCTCCTTAAGGGGGGGGTACTGTTGTGAATCCGCTTTTGGGCTCCCCTGGTGGTTGCTGGTGGTACTGGTGACTTGTGTGTCTTTGCTGTCTCAGTTCACCTGCTCCCATCAGTGTTTGGGAGTTTCCTATTTAGCCTTGCTCTCCAGTCATTTCCTTGCCGGTCATCATTGTAACCAGAGCCTTCGGTTGCATGTTCCTGCTACTAGTCTGCTGATCAGCTAAGTGGACTTTGTCCTTTTGTTTTGTATCTTTTGTCCAGTTTGCAGTTTTGTTATTCTCTGTAGCTGGAAGCTCTTGTGGGCTGAAATTGCCACTCCTGTGTCATGAGTTGACACAGGAGTCTTAAAGTAATTTCAGGATGGTTTTTTGATAGGGTTTTCAGTTGACCGTGAAGTCCTCTTTTGTATCCTTCTGCTATCTAGTAAGTGGACCTCTCTTTGCTAAATCTACCTTCATACTGTGTATGTCTTTTCCTCTAAACTCACCGTCATTACATGTGGGGGGCTGCTATCATCTTTTGGGGTATTTCCCTAGAGGTAAGCCAGGTCTGTTCCTTCCGCTACCAGGGGTAGTTAGTCCTCCGGCTGGCGTGTGGCATCTAGGGTTAATCAGGTATGCTCCCTGGCTACTATTAGTTGTGTGGTAGATTTAGCTCACGGTCAGCTCGAGATTCCATCACCCAGAGCTCGTCCGTTATCTTTGTGTTTTGATGTTTCCCTGCCATTGGGAATCATGACAGGGGCGGTCCGATCCGATGGGTGCGCGGTCCGGGGCATCCCATCTTCATGGGATGACATCCTCTTCTTGTCTTCACGCTGCGGCTCCGGCGCAGGCGTACTTTGTCTGCCCTATTGAGGGCAGAGCAAAGTACTGCAGTGTGCAGGCGCTGGGCCTCTCTGACCTTTCCCGGCGCCTGCACACTGCATTACTTTGCTCTTCCCTCAACAGGGCAGACAAGGTACGCCTGCGCCGGAGCGTGAAGACAAGAAGAGGACATCATCGTAAGAAGATAGGAGGCCCCGGACCGGACCGCAATGCCCATCAGACTGGACCGCAGCAGGACCGCCCCTGGGTGAGTATAATATAACCTCTTTTTCTCATCTTTCAGGATACATCGGGGGCTTATCTACAGTATTACAGAATGCTGTAGATTAGCCCCTGATGCCGGTGGGCTTAGCTCATCTTCGATTTTGGGGGTGACAGGTTCCCTTTAAGGCATTTTATTACTTTCTGCAAAAGTAAAAAGTTTACATACACTAAGATTACAATTCCTTTAAACAAATCTGGACTGCCCATATGATCATGTCATGTGTGTGGTACTTTTTTTGGCAATATCTGCGTTAATTAGAAACACACCTGTGGATGTATTTTAATGCACAACTGAAACAAACTGCTTCCTTGTGTAGCATCATGGGAAAGTCTCAAGAAATCAGCCAAGATATCAGGAAGAGAATTGTGGACTTGCACAAGTCTGGCTCATCCTTGGGTACAATTTCAAGATACCTGAAGGTGCCTCATTCATCTGTACAAACAATTATACTCATGTACAAACAAGATGGGAATGTCCAGCCATCATCCCGCTCAGGAAGGAGACAGGTTCTGTGTCCCAGAGATGAACGTGTGTAACATCCCTGCAGGCATCACTACACAACTTCCCATTTCGCACCAGGCTGATACACTGACTTACCTCTCTGGGCCATGCTGTGAGTTCTGCCCTCTTCCTGCTCCATGCTGTAAACCATGTGTCCTCTGCTTGCTGTGTGCATACTTCCTGGCTCATGCACTTCCTGATTCTTAAAGAGACAGTGTGCGCATTCCTAATGTTTCCCCAGCCTATTGCCAAAATGCACCAGGTACTTAAGGCATCTCCACCAATGGGAAGATGCCTGAGCAAAATTCTTTCTCAGTCTGTGTTCATCTTCTGAGTTGCCAGGTCCTGTTCTGTTTCTGCTCTTGTCTCTGCCACCCTGGGGGTTGTATACCCAGGGGGCTGTATACCCAGGTCTGTACCTGAATCTTTACCTAGAACCTGTGTTTCACCTTGTCTGAACTAAGTCCTATTCCTGAACCTGTTTGCATCCTAGTCTGGAGTCTCCCCTACCCTGCTCTGTCTATCCTTGTTTCTACTCCTTAAACTCCCTTATCTGAACCAGTACCTTTCTGTATTCTGTTGTCTCTGCACTACGTTAGTGCCCTTGGTGTTCATTTGCTACTTCATTATAAGTACTTGTGTGAATCTGGTCCTGTCGGCTCCCTTTCTGCACCTGCGACTCTGCACCTTCTCTACATCTGTGGCTCCTTGCTTCCTCAGCCTGAACTGGGTCCTACCTGTCCCGCATTGCACTGGTACCTGCCCGTATCACAGTCCTTCCTGAAACTGTCTCCAGTCTCAACTGGGTCCTACCTATCCCATATCTCACTTGTACCCGCCAGTGTTCCAGTCCTTCCCGAAACTGAGCCCGCCTGTACATCACCCATGCCTACCAGTACTTGGTTTATACACCAGCTATCTACAGTACTTGCCTGCACCAGTCGTTAGTGTCCTGATCCCCTGTGGGGTCAGCTGCTACTGCCAGACGCCGCCCTGGAGTGGTATCTGGCAGCTACCTGCCGCACATGCGTGACCTCACCACTAGAGGCTCCAGTGAACACCAAGGTAGCTGCTTAGTCACGCCCCTTCAAGGTAATTTTGTTTTGTGGCACAGTGGAGCCACAATCCTCGCTCATGCCATCCAGTTTGGGCACAAACGCAACAACGTGCTTTGGTCCGACTTGTGCATATCAACCCAAGGACAAAAGCAAAAGACCTTGTGAAGATGATGGCGGAAGCTGGTAAGCTTGTGTCAATATCCACAGTGAAACGAGTACTGTATCAACATGGGCTGAAAGGCCACTCTGCCAGGAAGAAGCCATTACTCCAAAAGAAACATAAAAAAGTGAGATTGATGTTTGCAAATGCACACAGGAACAAAGACCATAACTTTTGGAGACATGTCCTGTAGTCTGATGAAACTAAAGTTAAACTTTTTGGGCATAATAACCATCGTTCCGTTTGGAGGAAAAAGGGAGAAGCTTTTAAGCCTAAGAACACTATCCCAACATGTTGTGGGGTTGTCTTGCTGCAGGAGGGACTGGTGCACTTCACAAAATAGATGACATCATGAGAAAAGAAGATTGTGGCAATACTGAAGCAACATCTCAAGATATCAGTCAGTAAGTTAACGCTTGGGCGTAAATGGGTCTTCTAAATGGAGAATGACCCAAAGCATACTGCCAAAAGGGTAACAAAGTGGCTTAAGGATAACAAATTCAATGTTTTGGAGTGGCTATCACAAAGCCCTGATCTGAATCCTATTGAAAATATATGGGCAAAGCTGAAAAGTCAGGTGCGAGCAAGGCGACCTTCAAACCTGGATCAGTTACACCAGTTTTGTCAGGAGGAATGGGCCCAAATTCTGACCAACTATTGTGAGAAGCTTGTGGAAGGATATCCCAAACGTTTGACCCAAGTCATTCAGGTTAAGGGCAATGGTACCAAATACTAATGAAATATACAGTATGTAAACTTTTGACTTTGCAGTAAGTAATAAAAATGCTTTAAATCATTCTCTGTCTCTCATTATTCTGGCATTTGGCAAATATTAATAATTATGGTAATCCTAATTGGCCTAAAATGGGAAAGGTTTAGGGTATGTGCACACGTTGCAGATTTCCTGCCGATCTGCAGCTTTTTTCTGCACAGAAACGCTGCAGATCTGCAAGTGATTTACAGTACAATATAAATAAATGGCAAAAAAAATGATGTGCTAATGGTGCGGACAAATCTGCATGGAAAACGCAGCAGATTAAAAAAAGGACCATGTCACTTCTTTCGTGCAGATCTGCTGCGTTTCTGCACCCATTCATAATAGAAATCTGAAGGGTAAAAAAAGGAAGAAATCTGCACAAAAATCTGCAACATGTGCACATACCAAAAAAAAAGTTGCAGATTCTGAACTGTGTTTTCTGCCAAGAAATGCAGAATCTGCACAGAAAATTCCACAGTCAAATCTGCAACGTGTGCACACAGCCTTATTATTCTGATTTCATGTCAGATATTAAGAAAAACATGCAAATGTGTCTTTTTATATAGTGGATGTAAACTTCTGGTTTCAGCTGATATATGTCACGGACACCGCATCGGACTCATGACGTGAGCCTGTGCGCGTGTCTGGGGACCTGCTGGGCATGCTCGTGGATCCCTACCGTGCCATGTGGCTGTGGCTGTGAGTGTACCGTAGATGAGCAGGACCTGCGGCACGTGACCACCAGGGAAGTGGCAGGAGGCAGAGTCACACCCCAAGCTCCCGAGGATGTTAGAGCGGGCCAGCAGAGATGACAGAAGAGTCAGGCAAGCCAAGGTCAGACCACAGGACAGCGCGGTAACCGGAGGGAAAGACAAATAGCGTAGTAAGAATCGAGCCGGGGTCAGAAGCCAGAGAGAGCAACGTGGTATCAGAGGGACAAACTAGCGGAAAGTCAGGGGACGTAGCCAAGGTCAAACCAAGAGAGACACAGGAGGTACAGGATCAGAAGGCAGATATCAAATGGGAAACAGACCGGGTCATACACAAGCAAGCGTATGGGAATAGGGCAGTACACACAGCCGAGAACGGAAGTATCAGGCTGCCGTCACACTAGCAGTATTTGGTCAGTATTTTACATCAGTATTTGTAAGCCAAAACCAGGAGTGGGTGATAAATGCAGAAGTGGTGCATACAGTATGTTTCTATTATACTTTTCCTCTAATTGTTCCACTCCTGGTTTTGGCTTACAAATACTGATGTAAAATACTGACCAAATACTGCAATGTGACGGCAGCCTCACTGACGAGGATCTCTATACAGAAGCGGGTACATATAGTCCACCCTAATTCAAAGGGAGGCCACACAGAATTAACCCTAAGAGGACGGACAACGGAATCCCGTCCATGACCATGACAATATATATCGTATATCTCAAGTTTAGAAAGTGACTTAATGGGAAACCTCAAATTTGATGAGAACAGCAGAGAAAATATACAACATAAGATACACATTACCAGCGCCCCTCTTAGCTGGAGTGACTCTTAAATTTTACTTAGTTGGGTGAAATTGTTGTTGAAAACCTAGCAGAAATAGCAACTTTGGATTCCGGAAACTAAACTAACATTTACTTGCACACAGGCTTCAACTACTTTGGCAACCGTGTTTAGACATTCCTTCTTTTTCCTCTCTTTTTAGGAACAGGGATACAGATTTAATTTCCAAAACTGATCCATTGCATAACTTAAGCAAATGGAAGCAGAAGGACACCTTTAAAGAGAACCTGTCATCAGGGTTGTACATATTAACCTAAAGCTATGCCTATAATGGCACTGTTGTACTGATTTAATATATACATTCAGTGAAGAAATCCGCACCCTGGTTGTTTTAAAATCATCATTAATAGTCTTGGGGCAGGACTGTGGGTACGGTCTTCGGCTCTGCCACGGCTCCTCTGCCGCCTCTGGTGTCTTTATATTCTTCTTTATTTAAAATTTACATCTGTGCTGTCCTAGCTGAGGGTGGCGCTTTGCACAGATATCAATCTCCTGGCAATCATTAGGAAAATGGCACCACTGCATGTGCAGATTAATGGCTCAATGACAAGCAGAGATCTCAATCTGGGCATGCGCAGCCACCAGCACCATATTACTGAATATTATGGCGCCATTTTTCTGAAGCCCACAATGAGAACAATCTGCGCAAGCACCGCATAAAAATGATGACAGGTTCTCTTTAATTATTAGGGGATCGGTCTCATTTCCGTTACGCATCTGTTTTTAAAACAAAAGTAAAAGCCCAACATCCAAAACTTAACAAAACACATAACAAAACTCAGATGAATCCCATAATAGTCAAGGGGGTCCCTCTGCTTCTGTTTGCATTAGTCATGCAACGGATCTGCTTTGGCCATTAGTTCCATTTGTTCCTTAAACAGAAGTATACAGGTGTAAACATAGACTTGCAGGATCCAGGCCTGACTGATTAAACACCTGCCCATGGAAAGCTAAATAGACTAAATGTGCAGCCCAAAACATGGAAACCTCACCCCTGTAGGTACAAAAAACTAGATCAGGGTATTAACTCATTTGGTTTTTAACCTAGGAGGTAATATTTGTTAAAGGGAACCTGTCACCAGGTTTGGCCGATATAAGATACAGCCACCGCCTTTCAGGGCTTATCTACAATATTCTAGAATGCTGTATATCTGCCCCCAACCCGACCTGTAAGAAAAGAAAAATAACTTTTATTATACTCACCTGCAGAGTGGTCCGGTCAGAAGGGTGTCACTGGTCTTGGTTCAGCGCCTCCCATCTTCTTGCGATGCCGCCCTCCTTCTTGCGTCATGTGGATGACTCGTCCTTGCGTCATCCACACAGGCTCCCTGGAATGGCGCTCCTGCGCAGGCGTAATTATCTGCCCTGTTAAGGGCAGAGCAAAGTCCTGCAGTGCGCAGGCACAGAGAAAGGTCAAAGAGGCCCAGCGCCTGCACAATGCAGGACTTTGCTCTGCCCTCTACAGGACAGATAATTACGCCTGCGCAGGAGTGCGATGCAGGGGAGCCTGTGTGGATGACGCAGGGACGAGTCATCCACATGACGCAAAAAGGAGGGCGGCATCGCAAGAAGATGAGAGTCACCAGACCAAGAAGAGTGATGCCCCTCTGACCAGACCACTCTACAGGTGAGTATAATAAAAGTTATTTTTCTTCTCTTAGAGGTCGGACCGGGGGCTGATATACAGCATTATAGAATGCTGTAGATAAGCCCTGAAAGGCAGTGGCCGTAACTCGTATCGGCCAAAACTGCTGACAGGTTCCCTTTACTGGCCACTGTGTGAGAATACTCACCTATACCAACATATGTTATAGCTCATTTCTTTGGTTTTGCTTTAGTTTTTTGTACTTTGTACATATAGGGGCTTGGCTCCCCCCTTTTTGGGCTGTGCCTTTAGTCTATATACTGTAGCTTTCTACAGGCAGGTGCTTAAACAGTCAGGCCTGGGTCCTGCTCTACAGGCATCTATGGAGGCCATCAGGCACATTGAGAAGTTTAAAGGGAACCTGTCACCCCAAAAATCGTATCTGAGCTAAGCCCACCGGCATCAGGGGCTTATCTACAGCATTCTGGAATGCTGTAGATAAGCCCCCGATGTAACCTGAAAGATGAGAAATAAAGGATAGATTATACTCACCCAGTGGCGGTTCCGGTGCGGTCCGGTCCGATGGGTGTCGCGGTCCAGCGCCTCCTATCTTCATTCGATGACGTCCTCTTCTTGTCTTTTTGCAGCGGCTTCGGAGCAGGCGTACTTTGTGTGCCCTGTTGAGGGCAGAGAAAAGTACTGCAGTGAGCAGGCGTCGGGAGAGGTCAGAGAGGCCCGGCACCTGCGCACTGCAGTACTTTGCTCTGCCCTCAACAGGGCAGACAAAGTACGCCTGCGCCGGAGCCGCGGCAGGAAGACAAGAAGTGGACGTGATCGTAAGAAGATGGGAGGCCCCGGACCAGACCGCGACGCCCATCGGACCTGGACCGCAGCGGGACCACCCCTGGGTGAGTATAATATAACCTGTTTTTCTTACATTTCAGGGTGCAATGGAGGCTTATCTACAGCTTTACAGAATGCTGTAGATAAGCCCCTGATGCCGGTAGCCTTATCTCATATGCGATTTTTGGGGTGACAGACTCCCTTTAACCATTTATTTGCTGGTTATCTACATCTGTGCCATTAACCATCTGTCTGCTGACAGCATACAACTCTGCCGTTAACCAATTGTTTGCTACAGGTCCAAGTTTAACTATACATTTACAGTTCCTGTGTATAGCCACACTCCTGGCTGTGTCTTCTGCTTTGTTTGTCTATCTTCTTGCATTCTCTACTGTCCTGGTCCTCACTGATTCATGTGCAGTCCTACAAGTCTTACACCCTGTACAATTGCCTTTGATCTGTGTTGCTCACGCTGACCTACTGCTTAGAGAATCCACCTTACCAGGTGATCCCATAACAAGGACTCTCTAGATAAAGAGTATGTCTCTTGAAATGGTGTTCAATGGAAACAAGATCTTTCAAACAGCTTAAGTGATAGATACAGTGGCCAAGTTCAAGGACCTCTATCAAGTAGCTGTTTCTGCCAGGGGAAATGTAGCATTTCACTGGCTATTTAGGCGTCCTGCTAGTTCCCAGATGTCAGGGGAATTAGGGATTGGGTACATAGGAGAGATCTGGAATCATTGTAGTCCTCTCTACACTTGATATGTACACTCGGACGATCTGAACATGCAGGTATATGGTGGAGATGGAAGGAACAGGTGTCAGATGACAGTTACGATAATAGTTTATTGCCAGATTAGAAATTAGCGGAATATACTGATTCCACACAATTGGACTATCAAAGGCCCCATTCACATCATGCTTTGTAGACACATTCGGCATGTTCAAGTACGTGCTGAACATATACCCCCAATGTCTTACTTACATAGGTCGCCCACAGGGTCTCACTTTACAGAAACGTCTTGTGCCATTCTTTGTGGACTGCAGTTGACAATGCTTTTCAGTGCAGGACATACCTCGGGAACATCGCTACAAAGGCCTGCTTAGCACACGGTCACACTGAGGGTTTTCCACGAGAAAAAAATCAGATGGGTTTTTCAAGATTAATCCACTACAGGAAAGTTTTTTTAGCCATTTTTTCTTTCCTGAAGACATTTTTGAAAGGAACAGCACATGGTGTATAAGGAGTTTTTACAGTTGAGGTTTTGAAAAAAAGAAGGTCGAAGTCAAGTGTGTGGTTGGGGAATGAGGCACGCGTAGAGGGTGGTGAGATGGCACATGTGGAAATGGGGAGTGACACACACAGAGGGGGGAGAAGAGTGGCACGAGCGGAGATGGGGACTTGGCACGTGTGGAAGGAGGGACCGTGGCATGTGTGGAAGGGGGGACCATGGCACGTGTGGTAGGGGGAACTGTGTGGAAGGGGGGACCATGGCACGTGTGGAAGGGGGGACCGTGGCATGCGTGGAAGGGGGGACCATGGCACGTGTGGTAGGGGGAACTGTATGGAAGGGGGGACCGTGGCAGGCGTGGAAGGGGGACCGTGGCACGTGTGGAAGGGGGGACCGTGGCACGTGTGGAAGGGGGGACTGTGTGGAAGGTCGAACCATGGAATGAGATATGGAGGGCACCACTATACAATATTGAAAATGGGGTTCACCTATGGGCAAAAAGGATGAGAACATGCAAGACACAAGAAAAAGCATGCCTATATATTTTGTGAGCACCCAGAAATATTAAATACTCAGTTTATTACAAAAAATCAATTAACACAGTCATTACACTTAGGACACAATGACAATTAAAATAATTTAAAAACATTTGTGAAACATCCAAAGGCCATGTCCAATAATGTGGATCATAGACCACCCCGTGACTACTCAAACATGCTCAATATTATAAACATAGTCTCAAAGATGAGTGTGTTAATAGCATTCAGATCTAATCATGAATATATATCAACTAGACTGTGGCCCGATTCTTATGCATCGGGTATTCTAGAATATGCATGTCTCCGTAGTATGTGGACAATGATGATTCCAGACTTCGCGGCAGACTGTGCCCGTCGCTGATTGGTCGAGGCAACCTTTATGACATCATCGTCGCCATGGCAACCATTATGACATCTACGTCGATACTGTGCCCGTCGCTGATTGGTCGAGGCCTGGCGGCCTCGACCAATCAGAGACGCGGGATTTCCAGGACAGACAGACAGACAGACAGACAGACAGACAGACAGACAGACGGAAAAACCCTTAGACAATTATATATATAGATGAGCTGCCCTATCTATTCACAGTACCATATAGATTGTGTGGTGGACAAAAATAGGGAATTGTTCTATATATGTGTCATGTCGGACGCTGTTCATACCAGGGCGTTCGACAGACAGCGGTAATTCCGCTTTTGTCCACTATGCGCTCAGTGGCGTTGGCTAGATTTTATCTAGCTGGTCCGGGGTTAATTTAGCTGGTGCTCGGATTGGAAGCTGGGCCACGCCCACTGCCTTTAAATAGTTCTTCTGAACATTGGGCGTCGCCGATTATAACTTCTGTCTTGTGCTAGGTTATCTCGGTCTGGAGTGGTGAGCTAGGAGTTGGAGTATCGTTGCTGGTGGTGTATTTCCCTTTGTCTTATTTTCTCCTTCCTATATTTGTATTTATTTTGCCCTGTGCACTTATAGTGTATTCCTGAGTGACTTCGGCGTGTTGCATATTTTTCCGTTATCCTTGTCTGTGCTAACTGTGGGTATTGGTGTGTGGTCTCTTCACTAGGTGGTGCGTGGAGGTTTCAGCCTAGGGTTGAAACAGGAGACAGGGTGAGGGTGGAGGCCCAGACATGCACACCATCAGTGTAAACTCTGGGAGAGGGTCAGTCAGGGTTTCCCTAGTCTGAGGGAAATTGCAGGGGCCCGGGTCATTAGCTCTTGCATACTTAGGTCTCCCGTGACATTATAATCGGCCAACATTATTTGAATTCCATGGATCCTATGAATTCCATAACCCGCCAGTTGGAGGCGCTGTCCCTACAGGTCACTGAGTTGAGGGGGGCAGTGCAGCAACAGGGACTAGCAGTATCTAATGTGCAAGCCGGAGTGACAGGTAGAGTTGCTGAGCCTAAGTTTCCTTTGCCTGAAAAGTTTACTAGGGAACGCAGTAAATTTGTTACTTTTCGTGAAGCTTGCAAACTGTATTTTTGGATGCGTCTGATCTCCTCAGGTAATGAGGCTCAGCGTGTGGGCCTGGTGTTGTCATTATTAAACGGGGACCCCCAAGCATGGGCATTTTCTTTGCCATCTGATTCTGCTGCATTTAACTCTGTGGAGAGTTTTTTTTTTTGTTATTGGACACATTTACGATGATCCTGACAGAATGGCTCTAGCAGAATCTAAGTTACGCGCTATTCGCCAGGGGGAGCGTGTTGCAGAGGATTACTGTTCTGAATTTCGCCGCTGGGCGGTCGACACTCAGTGGAATGATCCCGCACTGCGGTATCAGTTTATTCATGGGGTTTCTGGAAGGGTTAAAAAAGCCCTCTGTCATGGTTCCCAATGGCAGGGAAACATCAGAACACAAAAAATAACGGACGAGCTCTGGGTGATGGAATCTAGAGCTGACCGTGAGCTAAATCTACCACACAACTAACAGTAGCCAGGGAGCATACCTACGGCTTCCTAGATGCCACGCGCCAGCCGGAGGACTAACTACGCCTGGTAGAGGAAGGAACAGACCTGGCTTACCTCTAGGGAAATACCCCGAAAGATAATAGCAGCCCCCCACATGTAATAACGGTGAGTTAAGAGGAAAAGACATACACAGTATGAAAGTAGATTTAGCAAAGAGAGGTCCACTTACTAGATAGCAGAAAGATACAAAAGAGGACTTCACGGTCAACTGAAAACCCTTTCAAAAACCATCCTGAAATTACTTTAAGACTCCTGTGTCAACTCATGACACAGGAGTGGCAATTTCAGCCCGCAAGAGCTTCCAGCTACAGAGAATAACAAAAACTGCAAACTGGACAAAAGATACAAAACAAAAGGACAAAGTCCACTTAGCTGATCAGCAGACTAGTAGCAGGAACATGCAACCGAAGGCTCTGGTTACAATGATGACCAGCAAGGAAATGACTGGAGAGCAAGGCTAAATAGGAAACTCCCAAACGCTGATGGAAGCAGGTGAACAGAAGCAGCAAAGTGCAAACAAGTCACCAGTACCACCAGGGGAGCCCAAAAAGCGGATACACAACAGCCCTCCTGATGTACGAGACTCCTGCTTCACTAGATTCCGCTATGAGTCTTGTTGTCCGCATTGATCGCCGTTTGCGTCAGGGGGAGCATGAGACGCCGCCTGTGGGAGAAGGTTTAGGTTCACGTGAGGTTGCTGCAGGTGAGCCCACGGAACCTATGCAAATCGCAGGGGTGTCACATGTTAAGCATCGAGCCCCTGTGCTCAGGAAGCAGGGAGCCTGTTTTTACTGCGGTAAAACGGGTCATTTTGTTAATATTTGTCCTCTGCTGTCAAAGAAAAATGCAACGGCGGAAAACTTCTAAGCTCAGAGGGTGTGGAGGAGTCCATTCTGAGCTTATGTATATCCTCCATGGTGGTTTCTCAATGCATGCTCCCTGCCAAAGCTATTGTCGCTGGCAGAGAGCTGCCAATCACATTTTTTGTGGATAGTGGTTCTGCCACAAATCTCATTGATGAGGAGTTTGCGCGCACAGCCGGTTTTAGGGTCGAAAAACTGCCTCATCCTATCCGCGTGGTCACCATCAATGCTGCTCCTCTCCCACAGGGGGAGATTACTGAGTTTGTGGCTGAGGTGAAACTCCACATTGGGGTTCTTCATTTCGAGCAGGTTACATGTAAGGTGCTCAAGAGTCTTCCAGCACAATTGGTTCTAGGTTTTCCATGGTTGTCTATGCACAACCCGGTTATTGACTGGAAAACTCAGGACATAATTCAGTGGAGCGAATTCTGCCAGGAGAATTGCTTGGCCACATGTGTTTCTGCTGTGACTTCAAGCGTTCCTGAGTCACTTCTGGATTTTGTGGATGTGTTCTCTGAGAAGGGTTGTTCAGAGTTGCCACCACATGGCCCCTATGACTGTACTATCAGGTTTAAACCAGGGGCCAAATTGCCTAAAGCAAGGATGTTTAACATCCCCAGTCCGGAGAGACAAGCGCTAAAGGATTACATTGCTGCAAGTTTGAGCAAAGGGCACATCAGGCCTTCATCCTCGCCAGTGGCAGCAGGGTTCTTCTTCATTAAGAAGAAAGATGGCGGACTACGCCCGTGTCTGGATTTCAGGGAGTTAAACCAGATTACGGTTCGTGATCCATACCCTATGCCATTGATACCGGATTTGTTCAACCAGGTGGCAGGTGCTAAGTGGTTTACCAAGCTTGACCTCAGGGGGGCGTACAACCTCATAAGAGTCCGTCAAGGTGATGAGTGGAAGACGGCTTTTAATACCCCTGAGGGTCATTTTGAAAATTTGGTGATGCCATTTGGGTTGACAAACGCACCTGCAGTGTTTCAACATTTCATAAATGATGTGTTCTCGCATGTTTTGGGGAAATTCGTTATTGTGTACCTAGATGACATTCTCATATATTCTTGCGACCGTGATACTCATTTAGATCATGTCAGGCAGGTGTTACAGCTTCTCAGAGAGAATAAGCTATATGCAAAACTTGAGAAATGTGTTTTTTCGGTTCAGGAGTTGCCTTTCTTGGGTTATATTGTGTCTGATTCTGGTTTCAAAATGGACGTCGCTAAGGTGCAAGCAGTGTTGCATTGGGAACGGCCTGATAACCTAAAAGCTCTTCAGCGGTTCCTTGGGTTTTCTAACTACTATAGGAAGTTTATCAAAGATTTTTCTATCATTGCTAAACCGCTAACTGACATGACTAAAAAGGGTACCAATTTCTCCGTTTGGCCTGAGGCTGCTGTGCGCGCATTTGAATTTCTTAAAAACAGTTTTGTTTCGGCCCCCATTCTTGTGCAGCCAGACGTATCGAAACCTTTTGTTGTGGAAGTCGATGCGTCGGAGGTTGGTGTGGGGGCGGTGCTGTCACAAGGCTCATCCTTGAGTGATTTGCGACCATGCGCATATTTTTCCAAGAAACTGTCGCCCGCCGAACGTAACTACGATATCGGCAACAGGGAGTTGTTGGCAATCAAATTGGCCTTTGAGAAATGGCGACACTTCTTGGAGGGGTCGGTTCATCAGGTTACTGTTATTACCGACCATAGGAATTTGCTTTATTTGGAGTCTGCCAAGAGTCTGTCTCCCAGGCAGGCTCGCTGGGCATTGTTTTTCACGCGGTTCAACATTGTTGTCACTTACAGACCTGGGTCTAAAATACTCTAAGGCGGATGCTCTGTCCAGGTGTTTTCCGGGGGGAGATGTTGTGATCCGGTGACCTTGGAGCCGCATGAAATTTTAGCAGCCCCCCACATGTAATAACGGTGAGTTAAGAGGAAAAGACATACACAGTATGAAAGTAGATTTAGCAAAGAGAGGTCCACTTACTAGATAGCAGAAAGATACAAAAGAGGACTTCACGGTCAACTGAAAACCCTTTCAAAAACCATCCTGAAATTACTTTAAGACTCCTGTGTCAACTCATGACACAGGAGTGGCAATTTCAGCCCGCAAGAGCTTCCAGCTACAGAGAATAACAAAAACTGCAAACTGGACAAAAGATACAAAACAAAAGGACAAAGTCCACTTAGCTGATCAGCAGACTAGTAGCAGGAACATGCAACCGAAGGCTCTGGTTACAATGATGACCGGCAAGGAAATGACTGGAGAGCAAGGCTAAATAGGAAACTCCCAAACGCTGATGGAAGCAGGTGAACAGAAGCAGCAAAGTGCAAACAAGTCACCAGTACCACCAGCAACCACCAGGGGAGCCCAAAAAGCGGATACACAACAGTACCCTCCCCTTAAGGAGGGGGCACCGAACCCTCACAAGAACCGCCAGGGCGATCTGGATGAGCCCTATGAAAGGCACGAACCAAATCCGAGGCATGAACATCAGAGGCAGTTACCCAAGAATTATCTTCCTGACCATAGCCCTTCCATTTAACCAGATATTGAAGTCTCCGTCTGGAAATACGGGAGTCCAAGATCTTTTCTACCACGTACTCCAATTCACCCTCCACCAGCACAGGAGCAGGAGGTTCAGTAGAAGGAACCACCGGTACCTCATATCTCCGCAACAACGACCGATGGAACACATTATGGATAGCGAAAGATGCCGGGAGGTCCAAACGAAAGGAAACAGGGTTAAGAATCTCCAAAATCCTATAAGGACCGATGAACCGAGGCTTAAATTTAGGAGAAGAAACCCTCATAGGGACAAAACGGGAAGACAACCACACCAAGTCCCCAACACGAAGGTGGGGGCCAACACGACGACGGCGGTTAGCAAACTGCTGAGTCCTCTCCTGGGACAATTCCAAATTATCCACCACTTGTCCCCACATCTGATGCAACCGATCCCCTACCGCATCCACTCCAGGACAATCCGAAGATTCAACCTGACCAAATGAAAAACGCGGATGAAACCCTGAATTGCAAAAGAAAGGAGAAACCAAAGTGGCAGAACTAGCCCGATTATTAAGAGCAAACTCCGCCAACGGCAGAAAGGCAACCCAATCATCCTGATCCGCAGACACAAAACACCTCAAATAAGTCTCCAAAGTTTGATTAGTTCGTTCCGTCTGGCCATTGGTCTGAGGATGGAATGCAGACGAAAAAGACAAATCAATGCCCAACCTGGCACAGACTGCCCGCCAAAATCTAGACACGAACTGGGTACCCCTGTCAGAAACGATGTTTTCCGGAATACCATGCAAGCGAACCACATTTTGAAAAAACAGAGGGACCAACTCAGATGAGGAAGGCAACTTAGGCAATGGCACCAAATGAACCATTTTAGAAAAACGGTCACACACCACCCAGATGACAGACATCTTCTGAGAAACAGGGAGGTCCGAGATAAAGTCCATAGAGATGTGCGTCCAAGGCCTCTTCGGAATAGGCAAGGGCAACAACAACCCACTAGCCCTAGAACAACAAGGCTTGGCCCGAGCACACACATCGCAAGACTGCACAAAAACACGCACATCTCGAGACAGGGAAGGCCACCAGAAGGATCTAGCCACCAAATCTCTGGTGCCAAAAATTCCCGGATGACCTGCCAGAGTAGAAGAATGAACTTCCGAGATGACTCTAGTGGTCCACTCGTCAGGAACAAACAGTCTACCAGACGGACAACGATCAGGTCTATCCGCCAGAAATTCTTGCAAAGCACGTCGCAAATCTGGAGAGACAGCAGACAAAACCACTCCATCCTTAAGGACACCAGCAGGTTCAGAATTCCCAGGAGAGTCAGGCTCAAAACTCCTAGAAAGAGCATCTGCTTTCACATTCCTAGAACCCGGTAAGTACGAGACCACAAAATTAAACCGGGAAAAGGACCAACGTGCCTGTCTAGAATTCAGGCGCCTGGCAGACTCCAAATAAATTAAATTCTTGTGATCAGTCAAAACTACCACCTGATGTCTGGCACCCTCAAGCCAATGACGCCACTCCTCAAATGCCCACTTCATGGCCAAAAGCTCCCGATTACCAACATCATAGTTTCGCTCGGCGGCCGAAAATTTTCGCGAAAAGAACGCACAAGGTCTCATCACTGAGCAGTCGGAACTTTTCTGCGACAAAACCGCCCCCGCTCCGATCTCGGAAGCATCGACCTCAACCTGAAAGGGAAGAGAAACATCAGGCTGGCGCAACACAGGGGCAGACAAAAAGCGGCGCTTAAGCTCCCGAAAGGCCTCTACGGCAGCAGGGGACCAATTGGCAACATCAGCACCCTTTTTAGTCAAATCCGTCAGAGGTTTAGCAACGCCAGAAAAACCAGCTATAAATCGACGATAAAAATTAGCAAAGCCCAAGAATTTCTGGAGACTCTTCAGAGAAGTAGGCTGCGTCCAGTCGTAAATAGCCCGAACCTTGACAGGGTCCATCTCAATAGAAGAAGGGGAAAAAATGTACCCCAAAAAGGAAATTTTTTGAACCCCAAAAACACACTTTGAACCCTTTACACACAAAGAATTCTCCCGCAAAACCTGAAAAACCCTCCTGACCTGCTGAACATGAGACTCCCAGTCATCAGAAAAAATCAAAATATCATCCAAGTACACAATCATAAATTTATCCAAATATTCACGGAAAATATCATGCATTAAGGACTGAAAGACTGAAGGTGCATTAGAAAGGCCGAAAGGCATTACCAAATACTCAAAATGGCCCTCAGGCGTATTAAATGCGGTCTTCCACTCATCCCCCTGCTTAATTCGCACCAAATTATACGCCCCACGAAGATCAATCTTAGAGAACCACTTAGCCCCCCTTATGCGAGCAAACAAATCAGTCAGCAAAGGCAACGGATACTGATATTTGACTGTAATTTTATTCAGGATTCGATAATCAATACAAGGCCTCAGAGAGCCATCCTTTTTAGAGACAAAGAAAAAAACGGCTCCTAAAGGTGATGAAGAAGGACGAATATGTCCCTTTTCCAGGGACTCCTTAATATACTCGCGCATAGCAGCATGTTCAGGTACAGATAGGTTAAACAAACGACCCTTTGGAAATTTACTGCCAGGAATCAGATCTATGGCGCAATCACAATCCCTGTGAGGAGGGAGTGAACCAATCTTAGGCTCTTCAAAAATATCACTATAATCAGACAAAAATGCCGGAATCTCAGATGGAATAGATGACGAAATGGACACCATAGGAATGTCCCCATGAGCCCCCCGACATCCCCAGCTTAACACAGACATAGCTTTCCAGTCAAGGACTGGGTTATGAGACTGTAACCATGGTAATCCAAGCACCAAAACATCATGTAAATTGTACAACACAAGGAAGCGAATCACCTCTTGATGGTCTGGAGTCATACGCATAGTCACTTGCGTCCAGAACTGTGGTTTATTACAAGCCAAAGGTGTAGAATCAATACCCTTCAGAGGTATAGGGACTTCCAGAGGCTCTAAATCAAACCCACAGCGCCTGGCAAAGGACCAGTCCATAAGACTCAGAGCGGCGCCAGAGTCCACATAGGCATCCACGGTAATAACTGATAATGAACAAATCAAAGTTACAGACAAAATAAATTTGGACTGTAAAGTGCCAATTGAAATGGACTTGTCAACCTTCCTAGTACGCTTAGAGCATGCCGATATAACATGAGCAGAATCACCACAATAGAAGCATAACCCATTTTTACGCCTATAATTCTGCCGCTCGCTTCTGGACATAACTCTGTCACATTGCATTTTCTCTGGCGTCTCTTCAGAAGATACCGCCAAATGGTGCACGGGTTTGCGCTCCCGCAAACGCCGATCAATCTGAATTGCCATTGTCATGGACTCATTCAGACCTGTAGGCGCAGGGAACCCGACCATAACATCTTTAACGGCATCAGAAAGGCCCTCTCTGAAATTTGCCGCTAAGGCGCACTCATTCCACTGAGTAAGCACAGACCACCTACGAAATTTTTGGCAGTATATCTCCGCTTCATCTTGCCCTTGAGATAGGGCTATCAAAGCTTTTTCAGCTTGAATCTCCAAATTAGGTTCCTCATAAAGCAACCCTAAAGCCAGGAAAAACGCATCCACATTGAGCAACGCAGGATCCCCTGGTGCCAATGAAAATGCCCAATTTTGAGGGTCACCTCGCAGCAAAGAGATTACAATCTTAACCTGCTGGACAGGATCTCCTGAGGAGTGAGGTCTGAGAGAAAGGAATAATTTACAATTATATTTGAAATTCAAAAACAGAGATCTATCTCCGGAAAACACCTCTGGTGTAGGGATTTTAGATTCAGAAATAGGAGCATGTATAACAAAATCTTGTAAATTTTGAACCTTCGTAGCAAGATTATTTAAACCTGCAGTCAAACTCTGAGGATCCATCTTTAAACAGGTGAGCTCAGAGCCATTCAAGGATTATAAGGAGAGAAAGGCAAAGGCTGTAATTAGAGCTGAAATACAACTGATCCAACTATGGAGCATGCATAGGGGAAAAAGAAAAAAAAAAAAAATTTACAGACTTCTTTTTTCTCTCCTTTCTTCTGCCAATAAGTTTAACATGGGCCGGTCATACTGTCATGGTTCCCAATGGCAGGGAAACATCAGAACACAAAAAATAACGGACGAGCTCTGGGTGATGGAATCTAGAGCTGACCGTGAGCTAAATCTACTACACAACTAACAGTAGCCAGGGAGCATACCTACGGCTTCCTAGATGCCACGCGCCAGCCGGAGGACTAACTACGCCTGGTAGAGGAAGGAACAGACCTGGCTTACCTCTAGGGAAATACCCCGAAAGATAATAGCAGCCCCCCACATGTAATAACGGTGAGTTAAGAGGAAAAGACATACACAGTATGAAAGTAGATTTAGCAAAGAGAGGTCCACTTACTAGATAGCAGAAAGATACAAAAGAGGACTTCACGGTCAACTGAAAACCCTTTCAAAAACCATCCTGAAATTACTTTAAGACTCCTGTGTCAACTCATGACACAGGAGTGGCAATTTCAGCCCGCAAGAGCTTCCAGCTACAGAGAATAACAAAAACTGCAAACTGGACAAAAGATACAAAACAAAAGGACAAAGTCCACTTAGCTGATCAGCAGACTAGTAGCAGGAACATGCAACCGAAGGCTCTGGTTACAATGATGACCAGCAAGGAAATGACTGGAGAGCAAGGCTAAATAGGAAACTCCCAAACGCTGATGGAAGCAGGTGAACAGAAGCAGCAAAGTGCAAACAAGTCACCAGTACCACCAGGGGAGCCCAAAAAGCGGATACACAACAGCCCTCCTGATGTACGAGACTCCTGCTTCACTAGATTCCGCTATGAGTCTTGTTGTCCGCATTGATCGCCGTTTGCGTCAGGGGGAGCATGAGACGCCGCCTGTGGGAGAAGGTTTAGGTTCACGTGAGGTTGCTGCAGGTGAGCCCACGGAACCTATGCAAATCGCAGGGGTGTCACATGTTAAGCATCGAGCCCCTGTGCTCAGGAAGCAGGGAGCCTGTTTTTACTGCGGTAAAACGGGTCATTTTGTTAATATTTGTCCTCTGCTGTCAAAGAAAAATGCAACGGCGGAAAACTTCTAAGCTCAGAGGGTGTGGAGGAGTCCATTCTGAGCTTATGTATATCCTCCATGGTGGTTTCTCAATGCATGCTCCCTGCCAAAGCTATTGTCGCTGGCAGAGAGCTGCCAATCACATTTTTTGTGGATAGTGGTTCTGCCACAAATCTCATTGATGAGGAGTTTGCGCGCACAGCCGGTTTTAGGGTCGAAAAACTGCCTCATCCTATCCGCGTGGTCACCATCAATGCTGCTCCTCTCCCACAGGGGGAGATTACTGAGTTTGTGGCTGAGGTGAAACTCCACATTGGGGTTCTTCATTTCGAGCAGGTTACATGTAAGGTGCTCAAGAGTCTTCCAGCACAATTGGTTCTAGGTTTTCCATGGTTGTCTATGCACAACCCGGTTATTGACTGGAAAACTCAGGACATAATTCAGTGGAGCGAATTCTGCCAGGAGAATTGCTTGGCCACATGTGTTTCTGCTGTGACTTCAAGCGTTCCTGAGTCACTTCTGGATTTTGTGGATGTGTTCTCTGAGAAGGGTTGTTCAGAGTTGCCACCACATGGCCCCTATGACTGTACTATCAGGTTTAAACCAGGGGCCAAATTGCCTAAAGCAAGGATGTTTAACATCCCCGGTCCGGAGAGACAAGCGCTAAAGGATTACATTGCTGCAAGTTTGAGCAAAGGGCACATCAGGCCTTCATCCTCGCCAGTGGCAGCAGGGTTCTTCTTCATTAAGAAGAAAGATGGCGGACTACGCCCGTGTCTGGATTTCAGGGAGTTAAACCAGATTACGGTTCGTGATCCATACCCTATGCCATTGATACCGGATTTGTTCAACCAGGTGGCAGGTGCTAAGTGGTTTACCAAGCTTGACCTCAGGGGGGCGTACAACCTCATAAGAGTCCGTCAAGGTGATGAGTGGAAGACGGCTTTTAATACCCCTGAGGGTCATTTTGAAAATTTGGTGATGCCATTTGGGTTGACAAACGCACCTGCAGTGTTTCAACATTTCATAAATGATGTGTTCTCGCATGTTTTGGGGAAATTCGTTATTGTGTACCTAGATGACATTCTCATATATTCTTGCGACCGTGATACTCATTTAGATCATGTCAGGCAGGTGTTACAGCTTCTCAGAGAGAATAAGCTATATGCAAAACTTGAGAAATGTGTTTTTTCGGTTCAGGAGTTGCCTTTCTTGGGTTATATTGTGTCTGATTCTGGTTTCAAAATGGACGTCGCTAAGGTGCAAGCAGTGTTGCATTGGGAACGGCCTGATAACCTAAAAGCTCTTCAGCGGTTCCTTGGGTTTTCTAACTACTATAGGAAGTTTATCAAAGATTTTTCTATCATTGCTAAACCGCTAACTGACATGACTAAAAAGGGTACCAATTTCTCCGTTTGGCCTGAGGCTGCTGTGCGCGCATTTGAATTTCTTAAAAACAGTTTTGTTTCGGCCCCCAGTCTTGTGCAGCCAGACGTATCGAAACCTTTTGTTGTGGAAGTCGATGCGTCGGAGGTTGGTGTGGGGGCGGTGCTGTCACAAGGCTCATCCTTGAGCGATTTGCGACCATGCGCATATTTTTCCAAGAAACTGTCGCCCGCCGAACGTAACTACGATATCGGCAACAGGGAGTTGTTGGCAATCAAATTGGCCTTTGAGAAATGGCGACACTTCTTGGAGGGGTCGGTTCATCAGGTTACTGTTATTACCGACCATAGGAATTTGCTTTATTTGGAGTCTGCCAAGAGTCTGTCTCCCAGGCAGGCTCGCTGGGCATTGTTTTTCACGCGGTTCAACATTGTTGTCACTTACAGACCTGGGTCTAAAATACTCTAAGGCGGATGCTCTGTCCAGGTGTTTTCCGGGGGGAGATGTTGTGATCCGGTGACCTTGGAGCCGCATGAAATTTTCTCTGGCGTAGGTGGAAACTATACTGACCGCAGATCCTGAACTAACACCGCAACTAGAAGTAGCCATGGGGTGTGCCTAACAAACCCTAGACACCTCGACACAGCCGGAGGACTAAATACCCCTATAGATGGAAATAGGAATACTACCTTGCCTCAGAGCAGAACCCCAAAGGATAGGCAGCCCCCACGAATATTGACTGTGAGTAGGAGAAGAAAAGACACACACAGGCAGAAAACAAGATTTAGCAAAAGAGGCCACTCTAGCTACATAGGAAAGGATAGGACAGAATACTAAGCGGTCAGTATTAAAACCCTTCCAAAAATATCCACAGCAGATAATACAAAAAGTTCCACAATCTAACTAAAGACATGGAATGTATATCTGCCACTCCAGAGAATCCAACAAGACTGAGAAAATACTGACACAATCTAAGCTGGACAAGAAAACACAAAAGAATAGCACTGAATCATGAAGCACACAGCATGTGTGCCACAGAAAAAAACAACCAGACACTTATCTTTGCTGATTTGGCAGAAAGGCAGGAGGAACCAAGCAGAGGTCCAACACCTCCCAACAACAATTGACAACTGGCAAGGACTAATGGATCCTGCACATCTAAATACCCCAGTCAGAACTGCAATCAGCAGAAACATCTGACCAGGACTGCAACTCAGGAACAACTGCATTACCACCTACCACCACCGGAGGGAACCCAAAAGCAGAATTCACAACAGGGAGAACCCCGGGAAGATCTAGTACCCATCCTCCAAAAGGGTGTTGTGGTTTTGGCTCTCACTACCGAGGTTGAGGCTGAGATTGCCGAGGCCCAGGAGGAGGTACCATCTGAGCATCCCATCAACAAAACGTTTGTATCGCTTCATCTCCGCTTAAAGGTTTTGGCGGAGCATCATGATGCTGTCCTGGCTGGCCATCCAGGGGTTAGGGGTACCTTGGAGTTGGTGTCACGTCGGTTTTGGTGGCCCAAGATCCGACAGGACGTGGTCTCATACGTGTCAGCTTGCACCACGTGCGCTAGGGCTAAGACGCCCCGCTCCCGTCCTGTTGGCACACTACTTCCTCTCGAGGTACCTAGTAAGCCATGGATGGAAATCTCCATGGATTTTATCACTGACTTGCCCTCCTCAGCTGGGAACACGGTCATCTTGGTGATTGTTGATCGGTTCTCAAAAATGTCACACTTTGTGTCTTTGCCTTCGTTGCCTAACGCTAAGACTCTGGCTCAGGTATTTGTGCAGGAGGTGGTCAGACTTCATGGGGTTCCGTCTGACATCGTCTCTGATAGGGGGTCTCAGTTTGTGGCAAAATTTTGGAAAGCATTTTGCTCACGGCTGGGGATCAAGTTGTCTCATTCTTCTGCGTTTCACCCTCAGTCAAATGGTCAGACCGAGTGTATGAACCAAAATTTGGAACAGTACTTACGCTGCTTTGTTTCTGATAACCAGGAGTGGTCGACGTTCCTTCCTTTGGCTGAGTTTGCCATCAATAATCACCGCCAGGAGTCATCTGGGGAGTCTCCGTTTTTTTGTGTTTATGGGCTACATCCTCAATTTTGTACTTTGAGTCAGGGGGGCTCTTCCGGGGTCCCGGAGGAAGACCAGTTAGGAGCACAATTATCATCAGTCTGGAGGAGAGTTAAACAGCGCCTGTTGAGTGTGGGTGCTAGGTACAAACGTGTGGCTGACAGTAGGCGTGTGCCAGGTCCGGACCTGAGTGTGGATGACTGGGTGTGGTTATCCACAAAAAACATAAGACTCAAAATACCATCCCTTAAATTGGGTCCAAGGTTTATTGGTCCATTTAGGGTCGCCGCCGTCATTAACCCAGTAGCGTACCGGTTGGAGCTTCCTACGGTGTATAAGATACACAACGTGTTCCACAGATCGTTGTGTCATGATTCTCAATGGCGAGAGAACATAGCCCAGCATATATGAGAACTAGCTCTTGGAAGATGGAAACTATACTGACCATGAACTAAACCTGCCGCACAACTAGAAGTGGCCGGGTAGCATGCCTACGTTTTTTTATCCCTAGATGCCCAGCGCCAGCCGGAGAACTACCTAATCCTAGCAGAGGAAAAGACAGTCCTGGCTCACCTCTAGAGAAATTTTCCCAAAAGGCAGACAGAGGCCCCCACATCTATTGGCGGTGATTTTAGATGAAATGACAAACGTAGTATGAAAATAGGTTTAGCAAAAATCGAGGTCCGCTTACTAGATAGCAAGAAGACAGAAAGGGCACTTTCATGGTCAGCAGAAAACCCTATCAAAACACCATCCAGAAATTACTTTAAGACTCTAGCATTAACTCATAACACCAGAGTGGCAATTTCCGCTCACAAGAGCTTTCCAGACACAGTAACGAAACAGCAGCTGTGAACAGGAACAAAATGCAAAAACACACAAGGACAAAAGTCCAACTTAGCTGGGAGTTGTCTAGTAGCAGGAACATGCACAGAAAGGCTTCTGATTACATTGTTGACCGGCATGAAACTGACAGAGGAGCAAGGTTATATAGCGACTCCCACATCCTGATAGGAGCAGGTGAACAGAGGGGATGATGCACACAAGTACAATTCCACAAGTGGCCACCGGGGGAGCCCAGAATCCAATTTCACAACAGTACCCCCCCCTCAAGGAGGGGGCACCGAACCCTCACCAGAACCACCAGGGCGATCAGGATGAGCCCTATGAAAGGCACGGACAAGATCAGAGGCATGAACATCAGAGGCAGTGACCCAAGAATTATCCTCCTGACCGTATCCCTTCCATTTGACCAGATACTGGAGTTTCCGTCTGGAAACACGAGAGTCCAAGATCTTTTCCACAACGTACTCCAACTCACCCTCAACCAACACCGGAGCAGGAGGCTCAACGGAAGGCACAGCCGGTACCTCATACCTGCGCAACAATGACCGATGAAAAACATTATGAATCGAAAAGAATGCAGGGAGGTCCAAACGGAAGGACACAGGGTTAAGAATCTCCAATATCTTGTACGGGCCGATGAACCGAGGCTTAAACTTAGGAGAAGAAACCCTCATAGGGACAAAACGAGAAGACAACCACACCAAGTCCCCAACACAAAGCCGAGGACCAACACGACGACGGCGGTTGGCAAAAAGCTGAGTCTTCTCCTGGGACAACTTCAAATTGTCCACCACCTGCCCCCAAATCTGATGCAACCTCTCCACCACAGCATCCACTCCAGGACAATCCGAAGATTCCACTTGACCGGAGGAAAATCGAGGATGAAACCCCGAATTACAGAAAAACGGGGACACCAAGGTGGCAGAGCTGGCCCGATTATTGAGGGCGAACTCCGCCAAAGGCAAAAAAGCAACCCAATCATCCTGATCCGCAGACACAAAACACCTCAAATATGTCTCCAAGGTCTGATTAGTCCGCTCGGTCTGGCCATTAGTCTGAGGATGGAAAGCAGACGAAAAAGACAAATCTATGCCCATCCTAGCACAGAATGCCCGCCAAAATCTAGACACGAATTGGGTCCCTCTGTCAGAAACGATATTCTCCGGAATACCATGCAAACGAACAACATTTTGAAAAAACAGAGGAACCAACTCGGAAGAAGAAGGCAACTTAGGCAAGGGAACCAGATGGACCATCTTAGAGAAACGGTCACACACCACCCAGATGACAGACATCTTATGAGAAACAGGCAGATTCGAAATAAAATCCATCGAGATGTGCGTCCAAGGCCTCTTCGGGATAGGCAAGGGTAACAACAATCCACTAGCCCGAGAACAACAAGGCTTGGCCCGAGCACAAACGTCACAAGACTGCACAAAGCCTCGCACATCTCGTGACAGGGAAGGCCACCAGAAGGACCTTGCCACCAAATCCCTGGTACCAAAGATTCCAGGATGACCTGCCAACGCAGAAGAATGAACCTCAGAGATGACTCTACTGGTCCAATCATCAGGAACAAACAGTCTACCAGGTGGGCAACGATCAGGTCTATCCGCCTGAAACTCCTGCAAGGCCCGCCGCAGGTCTGGAGAAACGGCAGACAATATCACTCCATCTTTAAGGATACCTGTGGGCTCAGAATTACCAGGGGAGTCAGGCTCAAAACTCCTAGAAAGGGCATCCGCCTTAACATTCTTAGAACCCGGTAGGTAAGACACCACAAAATTAAACCGAGAGAAAAACAACGACCAGCGCGCCTGTCTAGGATTCAGGCGCCTGGCAGACTCAAGGTAAATTAAATTTTTGTGGTCAGTCAATACCACCACCTGATGTCTGGCCCCCTCAAGCCAGTGACGCCACTCCTCAAAAGCCCACTTCATGGCCAAAAGCTCCCGATTCCCAATATCATAATTCCGCTCGGCGGGCGAAAATTTACGGGAAAAAAAAGCACAAGGTCTCATCACGGAGCAGTCGGAACTTCTGGGGCGACAACACCGCCCCAGCTCCGATTTCAGAAGCGTCGACCTCAACCTGAAAAGGAAGAGCAACATCAGGCTGACGCAACACTGGGGCGGAAGAAAAGCGGCGCTTGAGCTCCCGAAAGGCCTCCACAGCATCAGGGGACCAATCAGCAACATCAGCACCCTTCTTAGTCAAATCAGTCAATGGTTTTACAACATCAGAAAAACCAGCAATAAATCGACGATAAAAGTTAGCAAAGCCCAAAAATTTCTGAAGACTCTTAAGAGAAGAGGGTTGCGTCCAATCACCAATAGCCTGAACCTTGACAGGATCCATCTCGATGGAAGAGGGGGAAAAAATGTATCCCAAGAAGGAATTCTTTTGAACCCCAAAAACACACTTAGAACCCTTCACACACAAGGAATTAGACCGCAAAACCTGAAAAACCCTCCTGACCTGCTGGACATGAGAGTCCCAGTCATCCGAAAAAATCAGAATATCATCCAGATACACAATCATAAATTTGTCCAAATAATCGCGGAAAATGTCATGCATAAAGGACTGGAAGACTGAAGGGGCATTTGAAAGACCAAAAGGCATCACCAAATACTCAAAATGGCCCTCGGGCGTATTAAATGCGGTTTTCCACTCATCCCCCTGCTTGATTCACACCAAATTATACGCCCCACGGAGATCAATCTTAGAGAACCACTTGGCCCCCTTTATACGAGCAAACAAATCAGTAAGCAGTGGTAACGGATATTGATATTTAACCGTGATTTTATTCAAAAGTCGATAATCAATACACGGCCTCAAAGAGCCGTCTTTCTTAGACACAAAGAAAAAACCGGCTCCTAAGGGAGATGACGAAGGACGAATATGTCCCTTTTCCAAGGACTCCTTTATATATTCTCGCATAGCCGCGTGTTCAGGCACAGACAGATTAAATAAACGACCCTTAGGGTATTTACTACCCGGGATCAAGTCTATGGCACAATCGCACTCCCGGTGCGGAGGTAGTGAACCAACCTTGGGTTCTTCAAAAACGTCACGAAAGTCAGACAAGAATTCAGGAATCTCAGAGGGAATAGATGATGAAATGGAAACCAAAGGTACGTCCCCATGAGTTCCTTTACATCCCCAGCTTAACACAGACATAGCTCTCCAGTCGAGGACTGGGTTATGAGATTGCAGCCATGGCAATCCCAGCACCAAAACATCATGTAGATTATACAGCACCAGAAAGCGAATAACCTCCTGGTGATCCGGATTAACACGCATAGTCACTTGTGTCCAGTATTGTGGTTTATTACTAGCCAATGGGGTGGAGTCAATCCCTTTCAGAGGTATCGGAGCCTCCAATGGCTCCAAATCATACCCACAGCGTTTGGCAAAGGACCAATCCATAAGACTCAAAGCAGCGCCAGAGTCGACATAGGCGTCCGCGGTAATAGATGACAAAGAACAAATCAGGGTCACAGATAGAATAAACTTAGACTGTAAAGTGCTAATTGAAACAGACTTGTCAGGCTTCTTAGTACGCTTAAAGCATGCTGATATAACATGAGTTGAATCACCACAATAGAAGCACAACCCATTTTTTCGTCTAAAATTCTGCCGCTCGCTTCTGGACAGAATTCTATCACATTGCATATTTTCTGGCGTTTTCTCAGTAGACACCGCCAAATGGTGCACAGGTTTGCGCTCCCGCAGACGCCTATCGATCTGAATAGCCATCGTCATGGACTCATTCAGACTCGCAGGCACAGGGAACCCCACCATAACATCCTTAATGGCATCAGAGAGACCTTCTCTGAAAATCGCCGCCAGGGCGCACTCATTCCACTGAGTAAGCACAGACCATTTGCGGAATTTTTGGCAGTATATTTCAGCTTCATCTTGCCCCTGAGACAAGGACATCAAGGCCTTTTCCGCCTGAAGCTCTAAATGAGGTTCCTCATAAAGCAACCCCAAGGCCAGAAAAAACGCATCCACATTGAGCAACGCAGGATCCCCTGGTGCCAATGCAAAAGCCCAGTCTTGAGGGTCGCCCCGGAGCAAGGAAATTACAATCCTGACCTGCTGTGCAGGGTCTCCGGCAGAGCGAGACTTCAGGGACAAAAACAATTTGCAATTATTTTTAAAATTTTGAAAGTGAGATCTATTCCCCGAGAAGAATTCAGGCAAAGGAATTCTAGGCTCAGACATAGGTGCATGAACAACAAAATCTTGCAAATTTTGTACCTTTGTGGCGAGATTATTCAAACCTGTAGCTACACTCTGAAGATCCATTTGAAACAGGTGAACACAGAGCCATTCAAGGATAAGAAGGAGAGAAAGAGAGGAAGGCTGCAGTATAGGCAGACTAGCAAGTGATTCAATTAAGAGCACACTCAGAACTAGAGGGGAAAAAAAAAAAAAAAAAAAAATTGTAGCAGACTTCTTTTTTCTCTCCTTTCTCAGCCAGTAATTTAACCCTTTTTTTTTTGGCCGGTCAAACTGTCATGATTCTCAATGGCGAGAGAACATAGCCCAGCATATATGAGAACTAGCTCTTGGAAGATGGAAACTATACTGACCATGAACTAAACCTGCCGCACAACTAGAAGTGGCCGGGTAGCATGCCTACGTTTTTTTATCCCTAGATGCCCAGCGCCAGCCGGAGAACTACCTAATCCTAGCAGAGGAAAAGACAGTCCTGGCTCACCTCTAGAGAAATTTTCCCAAAAGGCAGACAGAGGCCCCCACATCTATTGGCGGTGATTTTAGATGAAATGACAAACGTAGTATGAAAATAGGTTTAGCAAAAATCGAGGTCCGCTTACTAGATAGCAAGAAGACAGAAAGGGCACTTTCATGGTCAGCAGAAAACCCTATCAAAACACCATCCAGAAATTACTTTAAGACTCTAGCATTAACTCATAACACCAGAGTGGCAATTTCCGCTCACAAGAGCTTTCCAGACACAGTAACGAAACAGCAGCTGTGAACAGGAACAAAATGCAAAAACACACAAGGACAAAAGTCCAACTTAGCTGGGAGTTGTCTAGTAGCAGGAACATGCACAGAAAGGCTTCTGATTACATTGTTGACCGGCATGAAACTGACAGAGGAGCAAGGTTATATAGCGACTCCCACATCCTGATAGGAGCAGGTGAACAGAGGGGATGATGCACACAAGTACAATTCCACAAGTGGCCACCGGGGGAGCCCAGAATCCAATTTCACAACATCGTTGCTAACAAAGGTGGTGGGTCTTGTGGATGCGACACCAATGCCTTCTCCAGTCTTGGTGGATGGTAATTTGGAATTCGAAGTCTCCAAGGTGGTTGACTCTCGTGTAGTGCACCGCACTTTACAGTACTTGGTACACTGGCATGGTTATGGGCCTGAGGAAAGGTCCTGGGTACCAGCCTCGGACGTTCATGCGGATCGGCTGGTCAGTATGTTTCACCGCCGTCATCCGGACAAGCCGGGGGTCCCTCGTAGAAGGCGGGGTACTGTCATGTCGGATGCTGTTCATACCAGGGCATTCGACAGACAGCGGTAATTCCGCTTTTGTCCACTATGTGCTCAGTGGCGTCGGCTAGATTTTATCTAGCTGGTTCGGGGTTAATTTAACTGGTGCTCGGATTGGAAGCTGGGCCACGCCCACTGCCTTTAAATAGTTCTTCTGAACATTGGGCGTCGCCGATTATAGCTTCTGTCTTGTGCTAGGTTATCTCGGTCTGGAGTGGTGAGCTAGGAGTTGGAGTATCGTTGCTGGTGGTGTATTTCCCTTTGTCTTATTTTCTCCTTCCTATATTTGTATTTATTTTGCCCTGTGCACTTATAGTGTATTCCTGAGTGACTGCGGCGTGTTGGATATTTTTCCGTTATCCTTGTCTGTGCTAACTGTGGGTATTGGTGTGTGGTCTCTAAACTGGGTGGTGGGTGGAGGTTTCAGCCTAGGATTGAAACAGGAGACAGGGTGAGGGTGGAGGCCCAGACATGCACACCATCAGTGTAAACTCTGGGAGAGGGTCAGTCAGGGTTTCCCTAGTCTGAGGGAAATCGCAGGGGCCCGGGTCATTAGCTCTTGCATACCTAGGTCTCCAGCGACATTATGTCTGTGTGTATACAAACGTACACATATATGTACAACAGGTCTAACAAATAGCAACAACCATGTGTGGGTTAATAGACTTAATAGTATAGACAATAATAAAGAAAAAATCCTAAGGTGCAATCGTCCAATAAACCGAACTGGATACACCTATTATGGTATCACAGCCATGGAAGCAAATGCAAAACACAGCATGGTCAGGGATCCATTAATGTCTGTTGACATACAGAACCTGTTATCCACCGAGAGGTAAGGAAAAGGAAGGCCAGAGCTCAAACCCCACAAATGGGGTATGGAGATGCCCAATAGGGAGCCATACGAGCAAAGAGTAATAGCGGGTAAACCCCACGCGTATCGCCAACAAAGTTGTGGCTTCTTCAGGGGAAGAAATTCATATGCACTGTGTCCAACAAGTGCACTATATACTGTATAGCTCATCACTAATTAATTATATAGACCATCTGAGAGAAAACTGACCGGAGACATGGTGAATTGTGCAGAGAGAGTGCGGATATCGACCATCTTGTTAGGTACGGCAGGTTGTCAAGTTGTTTTAGCCCCAACCATGCATGCGTCGGAATGTATCAGTCCACAGATGCGCACACTAGATCCAGACAGCAGGATAAGGTGTCGTCACAGAGCATGCAGCGCAAGCGCACAGCTACGCAGCATCCATATCCAGCAAACGCAGCCATCATGTCAACACAACATTATGTACACCCCCTCCTCACATGTAAAGCACCATGGAAAAAATGGCGCTATAATAATAAATAATAATAATAATAATAATAACACAAGAGTATGTCGGGAACACAGAGAGGAAACCCCCACGCATCTAATATATAATTGCCTAGAATACTACTTCCTGCAATTTGTGCCAACTTCCGTGGCTTTGTCCGGAGCTAATGTTCGGAGATAATGTCCGGAGCTAATGTCCGGAGCTAATGTCCGGAGATTAATTGCCTAGAATACTACTTCCTGCAATTTGTGCCAACTTCCGTGGCTTTGTCCGGAGCTAATGTCCGGAGATAATGTCCGGAGCTAATGTCCGGAGCTAATGTCCGGAGCTAATGTCCGGAGATAAGTGACGTCACCAGTGTCCTACACCCAGGCAGAGCACAGGGGCCCCAGGCAGCATATGGGGCCCCAGGCAGAGCACAGTGGCCCCAGGCAGAGCACAGGGGCCCCAGGCAGCATATGGGGCCCCAGGCAGAGCACAGTGGTCCCAGGCAGAGCACAGGGGCCCCAGGCAGCCTATGGGGCCCCAGGCAGAGCACAGTGGCCCCAGGCAGAACATGGGGCCCCAGGCAGAGCACAGGGGCCCCAGGCAGAGCACAGGGGCCCCAGGCAGCATATGGGGCCCCAGGCAGAGCACAGGGGCCCCAGGCAGCATATGGGGCCCCAGGCAGAGCACAGTGGCCCCAGGCAGAGCACAGGGGCCCCAGGCAGAACATGGGGCCCCAGGCAGAGCACAGGCAGAGCACAGGGGCCCCAGGCAGCATATGGGGCCCCAGGCAGAGCACAGTGGCCCCAGGCAGAGCACAGGGGCCCCAGGCAGAACATGGGGCCCCAGGCAGAGCACAGGGGCCCCAGGCAGAGCACAGGGGCCCCAGGCAGCATATGGGGCCCCAGGCAGAGCACAGGGGCCCCAGGCAGCATATGGGGCCCCAGGCAGAGCACAGTGGCCCCAGGCAGAGCACAGGGGCCCCAGGCAGCATATGGGGCCCCAGGCAGAGCACAGTGGTCCCAGGCAGAGCACAGGGGCCCCAGGCAGCATATGGGGCCCCAGGCAGAGCACAGTGGTCCCAGGCAGAGCACAGGGGCCCCAGGCAGCATATGGGGCCCCAGGCAGAGCACAGGGGCCCCAGGCAGCATATGGGGCCCCAGGCAGAGCACAGTGGCCCCAGGCAGAGCACAGGGGCCCCAGGCAGCATATGGGGCCCCAGGCAGAGCACAGTGGCCCCAGGCAGAGCACAGGGGCCCCAGGCAGCATATAGGGCCCCAGGCAGAGCACAGGGGCCCCAGGCAGCATATGGGGCCCCAGGCAGAGCACAGTGGCCCCAGGCAGAGCACAGGGGCCCCAGGCAGCATATGGGGCCCCAGGCAGAGCACAGTGGCTCCAGGCAGAGCACAGGGGCCCCAGGCAGCATATGGGGCCCCAGGCAGAGCACAGGGGCCCCAGGCAGCATATGGGGCCCCAGGCAGAGCACAGTGGCCCCAGGCAGAGCACAAGGGCCCCAGGCAGCATATGGGGCCCCAGGCAGAGCACAGTGGTCCCAGGCAGAGCACAGGGGCCCCAGGCAGCCTATGGGGCCCCAGGCAGAGCACAGTGGCCCCAGGCAGAACATGGGGCCCCTGGCAGAGCACAGGGGCCCCAGGCAGAGCACAGGGGCCCCAGGCAGGATATGGGGCCCCAGGCAGAGCACAGGGGCCCCAGGCAAAACATGGGGCCCCTGGCAGAGCACAGGGGCCCCAGGCAGAGCACAGGGGCCCCAGGCAGAACATGGGGCCCCAGGCAGAGCACAGGGGCCCCAGGCAGAGCACAGGGGCCCCAGGCAGCCTATGGGGCCCCAGGCAGAGCACAGGGGGCCCAGGCAGCATATGGGGCCCCAGGCAGAGCACAGTGGCCCCAGGCAGAGCACAGGGGCCCCAGGCAGCATATGGGGCCCCAGGCAGAGCACAGTGGCCCCAGGCAGAGCACAGGGGCCCCAGGCAGCATATAGGGCCCCAGGCAGAGCACAGGGGCCCCAGGCAGCATATGGGGCCCCAGGCAGAGCACAGTGGCCCCAGGTAGAGCACAGGGGCCCCAGGCAGCATATGGGGCCCCAGGCAGAGCACAGTGGTCCCAGGCAGAGCACAGGGGCCCCAGGCAGCATATGGGGCCCCAGGCAGAGCACAGGGGCCCCAGGCAGCATATGGGGCCCCAGGCAGAGCACAGTGGCCCCAGGCAGAGCACAGGGGCCCCAGGCAGCATATGGGGCCCCAGGCAGAGCACAGGGGCCCCAGGCAGCATATGGGGCCCCAGGCAGAGCACAGTGGCCCCAGGCAGAGCACAGGGGCCCCAGGCAGCATATGGGGCCCCAGGCAGAGCACAGTGGTCCCAGGCAGAGCACAGGGGCCCCAGGCAGCCTATGGGGCCCCAGGCAGAGCACAGTGGCCCCAGGCAGAGCACAGGGGCCCCAGGCAGAGCACAGGGGCCCCAGGCAGCATATGGGGCCCCAGGCAGAGCACAGGGGCCCCAGGCAGCATATGGGGCCCCAGGCAGAGCACAGTGGCCCCAGGCAGAGCACAGGGGCCCCAGGCAGAACATGGGGCCCCAGGCAGAGCACAGGGGCCCCAGGCAGCATATGGGGCCCCAGGCAGAGCACAGGGGCCCCAGGCAGCATATGGGGCCCCAGGCAGAGCACAGCGATATTTTGGACCACTGTGCGGTGTTTCAGACCCCCTGTGTGATGTCTGGGGCCCTGTTCTTAAGTATATTAAAGATTAAAGTAACGTATATCAATGTATATTATAGATCAAATTTGACACGTTTATGAGCACCATTGAGTGATATACTCAAGAATGACATAATTTTTCAACATTTTATGGTTTCAAACTGTAAACACTCAGAGTTTTTTTTACTTCAACCAGAAAACCTTAACGGTTCATAAAAAACTTGACTGTTCAGGATATGATAAAAGTCATAGTATTCTGAATCTTTAACTTATAAAGATACCTTTACATGGGGTGATTTGGTTCCAGAGAGGCTTTCGGCCGATAATCGTACACATGGCTGGTGACAGGACAATACAATATAAACGTTCAAAGGTAAACACTGATAACATTAAAATCTAATATATAATTGCCTAGAATACTACTTCCGGCAATTTGTGCCAACTTCCGTGGCTTTGTCCGGAGATAATGTCCGGAGATAAGTGACGTCACCAGCGTCGTACACCCGCTCAGGGTGGACAAAGATATATGCCTTCGTGGTGCGCGGCACTTTTCTGATTGGTTGCCGCCTGCCGCGAGCGACCAATCAGAAGTGTGCCGTACTGTGACACACTCCGCCCGCCATTTTGGTGTGATTTTTGAATTTTTACCTCACAGCAAGTTTCTACTGCGTGGAGGCGGTCCCAGTGACGTCGCTCTTCAAGCTGCTGCCGAATTTCGTCAAAAAAATGATAATACCATTTACCAAAACTATATATATTTAGTTGTGAAGTGGTTCAGTGACATTTTCACACCAATTTTGAACTTTTGTTTGGTGTTTTCTCCATATACTGCCTATTATTCACTGACTGTTATACTGAGAGACTGCCATTTATTAACCTCTTCTTTGCCACACTGGGTATATTGCTCTATTATTTGCCACATAAGGACATTGTCCATTATTGCCCAGCAATTTCTCTGCAATATAAACTGCCTATTTATTAATATCTGTATTCCTGCAAAGAACTATTGCCTATTATTAACTGGCTATTTTCCTACTACCTGACACTGCCTCTTATTAACCTGTTGTTTGCCACCACCACGCTTAAAGCTGTTTAGCTTAGCCAACATGAGCTCTAATAGTAAGGATACTAATGACACAGAGCCCAAAGCTGCTGATGGCGCACGTAAGATTAGGTCTGATATAAAGTATACTAATAATGCAGAGCAAAAAGATGCCGATGCCGCACGTAAGCGTAAACAGCGTGCTAACAAGAGTACAGAGGATAGATGCAAGCGCCTGGACACTGTTAAGTATAGTAATGACACAGAGTCCAAAGCTGCTGATGGTGCACGTAAGATCAGGTCTGATATAAAGTATGGTAATGATGCAGAGCGAAAAGCCGCCGATGCCACACGTAAGCGCAAACAGCGTGTTAACAAGAGTACAGAGGATAGATGCAAGCGCCTGGATACTGTTAAGTATACTAATGACACAGAGTCCAAAGCTGCTGATGGCGCACGTAAGATCAGGTGTGATATAAAGTATGGTAATGATGCAGAGCGAAAAGCCGCCGATGCTGCACGTAAGCGCAAACAGCGTGCTAACAAGAGTACAGAGGAGAGATGCAAGCGCCTGGACACTGTTAAGTATACTAATGACACAGAGCCCAAAGCTGCTGATGGCGCACGTAACATCAGGTCTGATAATAAGTATACCAATGACGCAGAGCGAAAAGCCGCCGATGCTGCACGTAAGCGTAAACAGCGTGCTAACAAGAGTACAGAGGATAGATGCAAGCGCCTGGACACTGTTAAGTATACTAATGACACAGAGCCCAAAGCTGCTGATGGCGCATGTAACATCAGGTCTGATAATAAGTATACCAATCACGCACAGCGAAAAGACACCGATGCTGCACGTAAGCGCAAACAGCGTGCTAACAAGAGTACAGAGGATAGATGCAAGCGCCTGGACACTGTTAAGTATACTAATGACACAGAGCCCAAAGCTGCTGATGGCGCACGTAACATCAGGTCTGATAATAAGTATACCAATGACGCAGAGCGAAAAGCCGCCGATGCCGCACGTAAGCGCAAACAGCGTGCTAACGAGACTACAGAGGACAGACAGAAGCGCCTGGACACTGTTAATGCTGCTTGCAATAAACGCATTACTAATGAGTCTTTTGAGGACAAAACTAATCGATTAAGTAATAAAGCTGCTGCTGCACGCTCTCAACGTTGCAAACATAATATTTCCACGTCCTCAGTCATAGATTCTGCCCACAATACAGCTTCTTTGTCTCCATTCATAGAATGTGTGCAGCCTGAAGCTCCTTTAACCGTTGGTAAATCTGCACGTAAGCGCAAACACTGTCCTACTTACACTCCAAATGATAAACGCCGTCGCCTGTACACCGTTAAGTCTGCTTATAAGACATGCTTCACACCTGACTCTTCTAAGGCAACAAACAAACCATTACCAAATGCAGCTGGTGCACGCCGTGATCGGCGCAAAAAAACCGCTTGCACCTCCATATTAATAAACCCTGACCACGATACACCTTCCAACTCCTCAGTGATTGAATCTGTGGACAGTGAAGATCCTCTACCAGGTCCACGCTTTATATATGTTGGCTTAAAGAAACATTCCAATGCTCCGTTACCACAACCTGTACCTCAACATCCTACAGGTTTTACTAATGATGACAGTACCATAGTAGAACACTCCTGTGGTCCTATGAACTATTTATGTGAACATTGTCAAGCATTACATTTTAATGCTGAGATACCAGCAGATAAAAATTTTACTCTGTGTTGTCACAAGAGTAAAGTGCATATACCTATACCCCAATATCCCGAGGTCTTTAAACGATTGCTGACAGGGGAGAGTGAGTTCAGTAAGAATCTCATGGAAAATATTCGTAGTATTAACAGCTCATTTGCTTTCGCCTCCATGGGTGCCAATATATCCCCTCCACCTGGACATGGCCCTAACTGTTTCCGTATACATGGACAAATATATCATCGTACTGGAACCCTACATCCCAGTGATGATCAAGTTCCAGCTTATGCCCAACTGTATATTTTGGATACCGCTACCGCGAATGAACAACGTTTAAACTGTGAACAAAATCAAAAATGTCATCCCACTTTGATGAGTATAATTGCTCTTCAGTTAGACAATGTGAATCCCTTTGTTGCTGCCTACAAAATGTTACGAGATGTGGAACATGAAGAACATCTTAAAGCTGAAGCTAATGGCACTCTCATGCCAAATATCATCATGGCCCTTAAACAAGATCGGAATCAAGACCCTCGCCGATATAATAATCCAACTGTCAATGAAGTTGCTGTCGTATTTGAAAATGACAATGGAGAGCCACCATTTAATCGTGATATTTTAATACATTTACAACCGGACCCCAAAAATCCTTTGGCGCCAAGAACACAACAGGTCAGCATTCTACACAGTAATTTAGATGCTTTAAGGTACCGTCACACTAAACGATATCGCTAGCGATCCGTGACGTTGCAGCGTCCTCGCTAGCGATATCGTTTAGTTTGACACGCAGCAGCGATCAGGATCCTGCTGTGATATCGCTGGTCGCTGAATAAAGTCCAGAACTTTATTTGGTCGTCCGATCGACGTGTATCGTTGTGTTTGACACCAAAAGCAACGATACCAGCGATGTTTCACACTGGTAACCAGGGTAAACATCGGGTTACCAAGCGCAGGGCCGCGCTTAGTAACCCGATGTTTACCCTGGTTACCAGCGTAAAAGTAAAAAAAACAAACGGTACATACTCACCCAGCGTCATACCTCCCCCAGCGTCTGCTTCCTGACACTTACTGAGCGCCGGCCCTAAAAAGTGAAAGTGAAAGCACAGCGGTGACGTCACCGCTCTGCTGTTAGGGCCGGAGCTCAGTCAGTGTCAGGAAGCAGAGGCTGGGGGACGCGCAGGTGAGTATGTACTGTTTGTTTTTTTTACTTTTACGCTGGTAACCAGGGTAAACATCGGGTTACTAAGCGCGGCCCTGCGCTTAGCAACCCGATGTTTACCCTGGTTACCCGGGGACCTCGGCATCGTTGGTCGCTGGAGAGCGGTCTGTATGACAGCTCTCCAGCGATCAAACAGCGACGCTGCAGCGATCGGCATCGTTGTCGCTATCGCTGCAGCGTCGCTTAATGTGACGGTACCTTTACTCTATCCTTTATTTTTCCCTTACGGAGACCAGGGCTGGCATGATGGCCTCAAGCAACAAGGGCAAAGTCCACGCAGAGTTACACAACTGCAATTTTACTGCTATGTGCTGTCTGTCCGTAATCAGTTTAATCCACTCCTGAATGGTGGCAAACTCACTCAGCAGTACTTAGTGGATGCTTATGTGAAAATCGAGGCAAATCGCCTAAATTATATCCGTCAACACCAAAAGGATTTGAAAGTAGAGGATTATTGTGTACTCCAGGAACATCTCCAGAAAAAATCCATTGAGAAGGGCATCCCCATTGGAAAAACGGTCATTTTACCATCTTCGTTTGAAGGCAGTCCCAGGAATATGCAGCAGCGGTACCAGGATGCCATGGCTATTGTGACTAAATATGGTCGTCCTGATCTATTCATCACCATGACCTGTAATCCGAAATGGAATGAGATTACTGAGAATTTGGAACCTTGGCAGCGTGTGGAACATAGACCTGATTTGGTGGCACGTGTTTTCAAAATAAAACTGGAAGCACTCTTAAAAGACATTAACAACGGATTATTTGGGAAAGTTTGCGCTATGGTTCATGTAATTGAATTTCAAAAACGTGGCCTTCCACACGCTCACATTTTGATTATTCTGGACAGCAACTCCAAATTAAGGACTGAGGAGGACATAGACAATACAGTGTGGGCTGAAATTCCCAATCCTACCCACTACCCTCAGCTCCATAAAATTGTTCTCCAACATATGATTCATGGTCCGTGTGGAGAACACAACCCAAATTCTCCCTGTATGGATCTGGGGAAGTGTACAAAAGGTTTCCCTAAAGATTTGCAACCAAGAACCATCATAGCTAAGGACGCCTATCCTACTTATCGCAGACACTTTGGCCCATCTTTTCAACACCATTCTAACATGATTGACAATTCGTGGGTGGTTCCATATAATCCGTTCCTGCTATTAAAATACAAGTGCCATATAAATGTCGAAGTTTGTGGTTCCATTCAGGCTGTGAAATATTTATTTAAATACGTCTACAAAGGACATGATAAAGCCAATCTTGAAATCTGCCAGACTAACATCCAACATGATGAAACACACCAATTCATGGATTCAAGATATGTCAGTGCACCAGAGGCAGCTTGGCGAATATTCTCATATCCAATGCATAAACAATCTCATAGCATCATTCGCCTTGCTGTACATCTACCGCATTCTCAGCCACTCTATTTTCATGAGGATGACTCTATTGGAAACATCAAACAAAAGCTCCATCAAAATTCTACACTTATGGCCTACTTCAAGCTTAATCAGAACGACCATCATGCTCATATTTATTTATACCGTGAAATTCCCGAAAACTATGTTTGGAAAGAAGGTTCTTGGGAAGTTAGAAAGCGAGCAGGTGGTTCTGTGATTGGACGAATGTATACTGTCAGTGTGAAAGACCAAGAACGCTACTATTTAAGATTGTTATTGTTACATGTCAAAGGTGCAACCAGTTTTGACAGCATAAAAACTGTACACGGAGTCACACATGAAACCTTCAAAGATGCGGCATTAGCTCTTGGCTTACTATTTGATGATAGTCTGTGGAGAAATACATTACTTGATGCCAGTATTCTCAACATGCCAGCACAGCTACGTGACATGTTTGCCTACATTTGTATTTTTGGTCCTCTAGCTAAACCTCGGGACTTATGGGATGAATTTAAGGAACACTTTGTAGAAGACTACTGCTATGCATACCACTCCGACACTCTGGAGTGTGTCAATTGTGAAGGCTATGCTATGACAGATGTCCAACATGTTCTTAAAGCTCATGGCAAAACTTATACTGATTTTAATTTGCCACGTCCAGTCAAGAAACAACACCTCCTCCCACAGTATGATAAAGATTATGAGTTATCAGCAGCTGCTGAAATGAAAGCTACTCTAAATGAGGACCAACTTTTTGCTTTTGATCACTCAAGCTTTAGAAGACACTAATTCTACAGCAAAGTGTTTTCTCCTTGATGGTCCTGGTGGCAGCGGAAAAACGTACCTATATCATCTACTCCTACATCAGCTAAGAGGACAAGGAGACATTGTGTCACCTGCTGCCACTACTGGAATTGCCGCCAACTTGCTACAAGGTGGACGAACCATTCATTCTCTTTATGGGATTCCAATTCCTGTGAATGAAACATCTGTTTCCAGGATTAAGAATGATACCGATGCAGCAAAAGATTTGCACAGCACTAAACTTTTTATTATTGATGAGTGCACAATGCTATCCAAATATGCATTGCATGTCATTGATAGAGTTTTACGTGATGTCATGACAACAAATGTAGCTCACAAAGAAAAAACACCGTTTGGAGGTAAAGTGATTGTTTTTGGAGGCGACTTTAGACAATGTCTTCCTGTCATCCCTCATGGGACAAGAACTGATGTTGTAGAGAGCTGTATAAAATATTCACAACACTGGCAACATTTTACTCGCCTGCCACTTATTAACAACATGCGCTCCATTGATCCTCACTACAGCAGTTGGTTGCTTCAACTGGGAAATGGTGAACTATCTAATGAACATAACCTTGGAGATGATGTAATTGAAATTCCTCCAGACATGGTATGCACTGGCTCTTTAATAATTGAAATTTTTGGAGATAATCTTTGTATTGATGTGAATGACACCGAAAGCATAAATACAGCTGCATCTCATGCAATTTTATGTCCAAAAAATGAGGACGTTGAAAAAGTCAATTCCCAAGTCATGGATTTATTGATAGGTGACTATACTGAATATATCAGTGATGATTCCATCGATCCTGATGAAGCTGATGACCTCGATCAATACCCACTTGAGTTTTTGAATTCACTAACACCAACTGGAATGCCTTCACATCGGCTGAAACTTAAAATTGGCACCATTGTCATGTTATTACGTAATCTGAACACGAACAAAGGTCTCTGCAATGGTACGCGGCTCATTGTCACTGCCTTACATGCCAATATCATACTGGCTAAAGTAATTAGTGGGTCAGCAGCAGGAAATGTGGTATTCATTCCACGAATTGATTTGTGTCCATCAGAGACTGGATTACCTTTTAAATTAAGACGGAGACAATTTCCCATCAAGCCCGCATTTGCAATGACCATAAATAAATCTAAAGGCCAGACCCTCCATCGAGTTGGCATTTATCTACCAGAACCTGCTTTTGCCCATGGTCAATTGTATGTTGCTTTTTCCAGGGTGAAGCAATGTTGCAATGTGAGGGTTAAAGTGGTTAACCCCTTCCCGACCTGTGACACAGCGTATGCGTCATGAAAGTCGGTGCCTTCCCGACCTGTGACGCATATGCTGTGTCACAGAATGATCGCGTCCCTGCAGATCAGGTGAAGGGGTTAACTCCGATTTCACCCGATCTGCAGAGACAGGGGGAGTGGTGCTTCAGCCCAGGGGGGGTGGCTTCACCCCCCCGTGGCTACGATCGCTCTGATTGGCTGTTGAAAGTGAAACTGCCAATCAGAGCGATTTGTAATATTTCACCCAAAAAAACGGTGAAATATTACAATCCAGCCATGGCCGATGCTGCAATATCATCGGCCATGGCTGGAAAACCTAATCTGCCCCCACCCCACCCCACCGATCGCCCCCCCAGTGCTCCGGTGCGCGGTCCGCCCCCCTAATAAGTTCTGTCCGCTCCTCCGTCCTCCTGTACGCTCCCCCCGTGCTCCGGTGCCCCCTCCCTGTGCTCCGGTCCCCCCCCCTGTGCTCCGGTCCCCCCCCCCCGTGATCCGATCACCCCCCCTTCATACTTACCGGGCCTCCCGATGTCCGTCCGGCTTCTCCATGGGCGCCGCCATCTTCCAACATGGCGGGCGCCTGCGCACTGCGCCCGCAGAGTCTGCCGGCTGGCAGATTCATTTCAGAAGTATTTTGATCACTGCGATATAGCCTATCGCAGTGATCAAAATGAAAAAAAAGTAAATGACCCCCCTTTATCACCCCCATAGGGACAATAATAAAAATAAATAAAATATATTTTTTTTTTTTCTGCTAGGGTTAGGGTTAGAACTAGGGTTAGAATTAGGGTTAGAATTAGGGGTAGGGTTAGGGTTAGGGGTAGGGTTAGGGCATGTGCACACAGTGCGGATTTGGCTGCGAATCCGCAGCGGATTGCCGCGGATCCGCAGCGGATCGGCCGCAGATCCGCAGCGGATCGGCCGCGGATCCACAGCGGATTGGCCGCGGATCCGCAGCGGATTGGCCGCTGAGAATTCGTAGCAGTTTTCCATCAGGTTTACAGTACCATGTACACCTATGGAAAACCAAATCTGCTGTGCCCATGGTGCGGAAAATACCGTGCGGAAACGCTGTGTATTTTCCGCAGCATGTCAATTTTGTGTGGATTCCGTAGCGTTTTACACCTGTTCCTCAATAGGAATCCGCAGGTGAAATCCGCACAAAAAAACACTGGAAATCCGCTGTAAATCCGTAGGTAAAACGCAGTGCCTTTTACCTGCGGATTTTTCAAAAATGGTGCGGAAAAATCTCACACGAATCCGCAAAGTGGGCACATAGCCTTAAGGTTAGGGTTGGAATTAGAGTTAGGGTACCGTCTCACAGTGGCACTTTGATCGCTACGACGGTACGATCTGTGACGTTCCAGGGATATCCATACGATATCGCTGTGTCTGACACGCAGCAGCGATCAGGGACCCTGCTGAGAATCGTACGTCGTAGCAGATCGTTTGGAACTTTCTTTCGTCGCTGGATCTCCCGCTGTCATCGCTGGATCGTTGTGTGTGACAGCTATCCAGCGATGCGTTCACTTGTAACCAGGGTAAACATCGGGTTACTAAGCGCAGGGCCGCGCTTAGTAACTCGATGTTTACCGTGGTTACCAGCGTAAAAGTAAAAAAAAAAAAAAAACGTACATACTCACATTTCGGTGTCCTTCAGATCCCTTGCCGTCTGCTTCCCGCTCTGACTGTCTGCCGGCCGGAAAGTGAGAGCACAGCACAGCAGTGACGTCACCGCTGCGCTCTGCTCTCACTGTACGGCGGCACTCAGTCAGAGTGGGAAGCAGACGGCAAGGGACCTGAAGGACACCAAAATGTGAGTATGTACGTTTTTTTTTTTACTTTTACGCTGGTAACCACGGTAAACATCGGGTTACTAAGCGCGGCCCTGCGCTTAGTAACCCGATGTTTACCCTGGTTACCCGGGACCTTGGCATCGTTGGTCGCTGGAGAGCGGTCTGTGTGACAGCTCCCCAGCGACCACACAATGACTTTCCAACGATCACGGCCAGGTCGTATCGCTGGTCGTGATCGTTGGTAAATCGTTATGTGAGACGGTACCCTTAGGGTTGGAATTAGGGCTAGGTGTTATGACCCCAATGGCGAGGGTCTCAGAGGAACGTGGAAGTCTGCAGAATACAAAAATCCAGCTCATAGGGCAGTGGTAACTGGGTTGACCATATATCTACTCCTAACGCCAACACTAGAAGTAGCCGGGGATCATTCCTACGTTGATTCTAGATGACACGCGCCAGCCGGAGAATCTAGCTACCCCTAGTAGAGGAAAACAAAGACCTTTCTTGCCTCCAGAGAAGGGGACCCCAAAGCTGGATAGAAGCCCCCCACAAATAATGACGGTGAGGTAAGAGGAAATGACAAACACAGAAATGAACCAGGTTTAGCACAGAGAGGCCCGCTTACTGATAGCAGAATAAAGAAAGGTAACTTATATGGTCAACAAAAACCCTATCAAAATCCACACTGGAAATTCAAGAACCCCCGAACCGTCTAACGGTCCGGGGGGAGAACACCAGCCCCCTAGAGCTTCCAGCAAAGGTCAGGATATAGATTTGGAACAAGCTGGACAAAAATACAAAACCAAAACAAATAGCAAAAAGCAAAAGGCAGACTTAGCTGATATAACTGGAACCAGGATCAGAAGACAAGAGCACAGCAGACTAGCTCTGATAACTACGTTGCCAGGCATTGAACTGAAGGTCCAGGGAGCTTATATAGCAACACCCCTAACTAACGACCCAGGTGCGGATAAAAGGAATGACAGAAAAACCAGAGTCAAAAAACTAGTAACCACTAGAGGGAGCAAAAAGCAAATTCACAACAGTACCCCCCCCTTAGTGAGGGGTCACCGAACCCTCACCACGACCACCAGGGCGATCAGGATGAGCGGCATGAAAGGCACGAACTAAATCGGCCGCATGAACATCAGAGGCGACCACCCAGGAATTATCCTCCTGACCATAGCCCTTCCACTTGACCAGGTACTGAAGCCTCCGCCTGGAGAGGCGAGAATCCAAGATCTTCTCCACCACGTACTCCAACTCGCCCTCAACCAACACCGGAGCAGGAGGCTCAGCAGAAGGAACTACAGGCACAATGTACCGCCGCAACAAGGACCTATGAAATACATTGTGAATAGCAAACGACACAGGAAGATCCAGACGAAAAGATACAGGATTAAGGATTTCCAATATCTTGTAAGGCCCAATAAAACGAGGTTTAAATTTGGGAGAGGAGACCTTCATAGGAACAAAGCGGGAAGAAAGCCACACCAAATCCCCAACGCGTAGTCGGGGACCCACACCGCGGCGGCGGTTGGCAAAGCGCTGAGCCTTCTCCTGTGACAACTTCAAGTTGTCCACCACATGATTCCAGATCTGCTGCAACCTATCCACCACAGAATCCACCCCAGGATAGTCAGAAGGCTCCACATGACCCGAAGAAAAGCGAGGATGGAAACCAGAGTTGCAGAAAAAAGGCGAAACCAAGGTGGCGGAACTAGCCCGATTATTAAGGGCAAACTCAGCCAACGGCAAGAATGTCACCCAATCGTCCTGATCAGCAGAGACAAAACACCTCAAATAAGCCTCCAAAGTCTGATTGGTTCGCTCCGTCTGTCCATTAGTCTGAGGATGGAAAGCAGACGAAAACGACAAATCAATGCCCATCCTACTACAAAAGGATCGCCAGAACCTGGAAACGAACTGGGATCCTCTGTCTGACACAATATTCTCAGGGATGCCGTGCAAACGAACCACGTTCTGGAAAAACACAGGAACCAGATCGGAAGAGGAAGGCAGCTTAGGCAAAGGAACCAAATGGACCATCTTGGAGAAGCGATCACATATCACCCAAATAACGGACATGCCCTGAGATAGCGGAAGATCAGAAATGAAATCCATGGAGATATGTGTCCAAGGTCTCTTCGGGACAGGCAAGGGCAAGAGCAAACCGCTGGCACGAGAACAGCAAGGCTTAGCTCGAGCACAAGCCCCACAGGACTGCACAAATGACCGCACATCCCTTGACAAGGAAGGCCACCAAAAGGACCTGGCCACCAGATCTCTGGTGCCAAAAATTCCCGGGTGACCTGCCAACACCGAGGAATGAACCTCGGAAATGACTCTGCTGGTCCACTTATCCGGGACAAACAGTCTGTCAGGTGGACAAGACTCAGGCCTATCAGCCTGAAATCTCTGCAACACACGTCGCAGATCCGGAGAAATAGCTGACAAGATAACTCCATCTTTAAGAATACCAACAGGATCAGCGACTCCAGGAGCATCAGGCACAAAGCTCCTAGAAAGAGCATCGGCCTTCACATTCTTTGAACCTGGTAAATACGAGACAACAAAATCAAAGCGGGAGAAAAACAATGACCAGCGGGCCTGTCTCGGATTAAGGCGTTTAGCAGACTCGAGATACATCAGATTTTTGTGATCAGTCAAGACCACCACACGATGCTTAGCACCCTCGAGCCAATGACGCCACTCCTCAAATGCCCATTTCATGGCCAACAACTCCCGATTGCCCACATCATAATTTCGCTCGGCAGGCGAAAATTTCCTAGAGAAAAAGGCACAAGGCTTCATAACAGAGCAACCAGGGCCTCTCTGCGACAAAACGGCCCCTGCCCCAATCTCCGAAGCATCCACCTCAACCTGAAAGGGAAGTGAGACGTCAGGCTGGCACAAAACAGGCGCCGAAGTAAACCGGCGTTTCAACTCCTGGAAAGCCTCCACGGCAGCAGGAGCCCAGTTAGCTACATCGGAGCCCTTCTTGGTCATATCCGTCAAAGGTTTCACAATGCTAGAAAAATTAGCGATAAAACGACGGTAGAAGTTAGCGAAGCCCAAGAACTTCTGAAGACTCTTAACTGACGAGGGCTGAGTCCAATCAAGAATAGCTCGGACCTTGACTGGGTCCATTTCCACAGCAGAAGGGGAAAAAATGAACCCCAAAAAGGGAACCTTCTGTACACCAAAGAGACACTTTGAGCCCTTGACAAACAAAGAATTTTCACGCAAAATTTTAAAGACCAACCTGACCTGCTCCACATGCGAATCCCAATTATCAGAAAAAACCAAAATATCATCCAGATAAACAATCAAAAATTTATCCAGATACTTCCGGAAAATGTCATGCATAAAGGACTGAAAAACTGAAGGCGCATTGGAGAGCCCAAAAGGCATCACCAAGTACTCAAAATGACCTTCGGGCGTATTGAATGCGGTTTTCCATTCATCACCTTGCTTAATGCGCACAAGGTTGTACGCACCACGAAGGTCTATCTTGGTGAACCACTTGGCACCCTTAATCCGGGCAAACAAGTCAGACAACAGCGGTAAAGGATACTGAAATTTGACAGTGATCTTATTTAAAAGCCGATAATCAATACAAGGTCTCAAAGATCCGTCCTTTTTTGCCACAAAAAAGAATCCCGAACCAAGAGGGGAAGAAGACGGACGAATATGTCCTTTTTCCAGAGACTCCTTGATATATGAACGCATAGCGGTATGTTCAGGTACCGACAGATTAAACAGTCTTCCCTTAGGAAATTTACTGCCTGGGATCAAATCTATAGCACAGTCACAGTCCCTATGAGGAGGCAGTGCACTGGACTCAGACTCACTGAAGACATCCTGATAATCAGACAAATACTCCGGAACTTCCGAAGGCGTAGAAGAAGCAATAGACACAGGCAGGGAATCCTCATGAATACCACGACAGCCCCAACTTGAGACTGACATAGCCTTCCAGTCCAGGACTGGATTATGGGTCTGTAACCATGGCAGCCCTAAAACGACCAAATCATGCATTTTATGTAAAACCAGGAAACGTATCACCTCGCGGTGTTCAGGAGTCATGCACATGGTAACCTGAGTCCAATACTGCGGTTTATTTGCTGCCAATGGTGTAGCATCAATACCCCTAAGAGGAATAGGATTTTCTAATGGTTCAAGAGTAAATCCACAGCGCTTAGCAAATGAGAGATCCATGAGACTCAGGGCAGCACCTGAATCTACAAACGCCATGACAGGATAAGATGACAGTGAGCAAATCAAAGTTACAGACAGAATAAATTTAGGTTGCAAATTACCAACGGTGACAGGACTAACAACCTTAGCTATACGTTTAGAGCATGCTGAGATAACATGTGTAGAATCACCACAGTAGTAGCACAAGCCATTCCGGCGTCTATGAATTTTCCGCTCATTTCTAGTCAGGATTCTATCACATTGCATTAAATCAGGTGTCTGTTCAGACAACACCATGAGGGAATTTGCGGTTTTTCTATCACATTGCACCGAATTAGGTGTCTGTTCCGACAACACCATGAGGGAATTTGCGGTTTTGCGCTCCCGCAACCGCCGGTCAATTTGAATAGCCAGTGCCATAGTATCATTCAGACCTGTGGGAATGGGAAAACCCACCATAACATTCTTAATGGCTTCAGAAAGGCCATTTCTAAAATTAGCGGCCAGTGCACACTCGTTCCAATGTGTCAGCACGGACCATTTCCGAAATTTTTGGCAATACACTTCAGCCTCGTCCTGCCCCTGAGACATAGACAGCAAGGCCTTTTCTGCCTGAATCTCAAGATTGGGTTCCTCATAAAGTAAACCGAGCGCCAGAAAAAACGCATCAAGATCAGCCAATGCCGGATCTCCTGGCGCCAGCGAAAAAGCCCAATCCTGAGGGTCGCCCCGTAAGAACGAAATAACAATTTTTACTTGCTGAGCAGAATCTCCTGATGAACAGGGTCTCAGGGACAAAAACAATTTACAATTATTCACGAAATTCCTAAACTTAAACCTGTCTCCGGAAAACAGTTCAGGAATCGGTATTTTAGGTTCTGACCTAGGATTTCTGATAACATAGTCTTGTATGCCCTGCACACGAGTAGCCAGCTGGTCCACACTTGTAATCAAGGTCTGGACATTCATGTCTGCAGCAAGCATAGCCACTCTGAGGTAAAGGGGAAGGAGAAAAAAAAAACTCAGAATCTTCTTTCTTATAATCCCTCTTCTGCAATGCATTAAACATTTAATACTGGCCTGGCAAACTGTTATGACCCCAATGGCGAGGGTCTCAGAGGAACGTGGAAGTCTGCAGAATACAAAAATCCAGCTCATAGGGCAGTGGTAACTGGGTTGACCATATATCTACTCCTAACGCCAACACTAGAAGTAGCCGGGGATCATTCCTACGTTGATTCTAGATGACACGCGCCAGCCGGAGAATCTAGCTACCCCTAGTAGAGGAAAACAAAGACCTTTCTTGCCTCCAGAGAAGGGGACCCCAAAGCTGGATAGAAGCCCCCCACAAATAATGACGGTGAGGTAAGAGGAAATGACAAACACAGAAATGAACCAGGTTTAGCACAGAGAGGCCCGCTTACTGATAGCAGAATAAAGAAAGGTAACTTATATGGTCAACAAAAACCCTATCAAAATCCACACTGGAAATTCAAGAACCCCCGAACCGTCTAACGGTCCGGGGGGAGAACACCAGCCCCCTAGAGCTTCCAGCAAAGGTCAGGATATAGATTTGGAACAAGCTGGACAAAAATACAAAACCAAAACAAATAGCAAAAAGCAAAAGGCAGACTTAGCTGATATAACTGGAACCAGGATCAGAAGACAAGAGCACAGCAGACTAGCTCTGATAACTACGTTGCCAGGCATTGAACTGAAGGTCCAGGGAGCTTATATAGCAACACCCCTAACTAACGACCCAGGTGCGGATAAAAGGAATGACAGAAAAACCAGAGTCAAAAAACTAGTAACCACTAGAGGGAGCAAAAAGCAAATTCACAACAGCTAGGGTTGGAAATAGGGTTAAGATTAGGCTTGTGGTTAGGGTTAAGGATAGTGTTAGGGTTGTGTTGGGGTTACAGTTGTGGGTAGGGTTGGGATTAGGGTTAGGATTAGGGTTGGATTTAGGGTTACGGGTGTGTTGGGGTTAGGGTTGTGGTTAGGGGTGTGTTGGGGTTAGGGTTGTGATTAGGGTTATGGCTACAGTTGGGATTAGGGTTAGGGGTGTGTTGGGGTTAGTGTTGAAGTTAGAATTGAGGGGTTTCCACTGTTTAGGCACATCAGGGGTCTCCAAACGCAACATGGCGCCACCAATGATTCCAGCCAATCTTGCGTTCAAAAAGTCAAATGGTGCGCCCTCCCTTCCAAGCCCCGACGTGCGCCCAAACAGTGGTTTACCCCCACATATGGGATACCAGCGTACTCAGGACAAACTGGGCAACAACTATTGGGGTCCAATTTCTCCTGTTACCCTTGCAAAAATAAAAAAATACTTGCTAAAACATAATTTTGAGGAAAGAACAATTATTTTTTATTTTCACGGCTCTACGTTATAAACTTATGTGAAACACTTGGGGGTTGAAAGTGCTCACCACACATCTACATAAGATCCTTTTGGGGTCTAGTTTCCAAAATGGGGTCACTTGTGGGGTGTTTCTACTGTTTAGGCACATCAGGGGCTCTGCAAATGCAACGTGACGCCCGCAGACCATTCCATCAAAGTCTGCATTTCAAATGTCACTACTTCCCTTCCGAGCCCTGACGTGCGCCCAAACAGTGGTTTACCCCCACATATGGGGTACCAGCGTACTCACAACAAACTGGGCAACAAATATTGGGGTCCAATTTCTCCTGTTACCCTTGTGAAAATAAACAATTGCTTGCTAAAACATAATTTTGAGGAAAGAACAATTATTTTTTATTTTCACGGCTCTACGTTATAAACTTATGTGAAACACTTGGGGGTTGAAAGTGCTCACCACACATCTAGATAAGATCCTTTTGGGGTCTAGTTTCCAAAATGGGGTCACTTGTGGGGTGTTTCTACTGTTTAGGCACATCAGGGGCTCTGCAAATGCAACGTGACGCCCGCAGACCATTCCATCAAAGTCTGCATTTCAAATGTCACTACTTCCCTTCCGAGCCCTGACGTGCGCCCAAACAGTGGTTTACCCCCACATATGGGGTACCAGCGTACTCACAACAAACTGGGCAACAAATATTGGGGTCCAATTTCTCCTGTTACCCTTGTGAAAATAAACAATTGCTTGCTAAAACATCTTTTTTGAGGAAAGAAAAATGATTTTTTATTTTCACGACTCTGCGTTGTAAACTTCTGTGAAGCACTTGGGGGTTGAACGTGCTCACCACACATCTAGATAAGTTCCTTGGGGGGTCTAGTTTCCAAAATGGGGTCACTTGTGGGGGGTTTCTACTGTTTAGGCACATCAGGGGCTCTGCAAACATAACATGATTCCCGCAGACCATTCCATCAAAGTCTGCATTCCAAACCGTCACTACTTCCCTTCCGAGCCCCGCCATGTGCCCAAACAGTGGTTTACCCCCACATATGGGGTATCAGCGTACTCAGGAGAAACTGGACAACAACTTTTGGGGTCAAATTTTTCCTGTTACCCTTGGGAAAATTAAAAAATTCTGGGCTAAAAAAATATTTTTGAGGAAAGAAAACACATTTTTTATTTTCACGTCTCTGCGTTATAAACTTCTGTGAAGCACTTGGGGGTTCAAAGTGCTCACCACACATCTAGATAAGTTCCCTTGGGGGTCTAGTTTCCAAAGTGGGGTCAATTGTGGGGAGTTCCTACTGTTTAGGCACATCAGGGGCTCTGCAAACGCAACGTGACGCCCGCAGAGCATTCCATTAAAGTCTGCATTTCAAAACGTCACTACTTCCCTTCCGCTCCCCGATGTGTGCCAAAACAGTGGTTTACCCCCACATATGGGGTATCAGCGTACTCAGGAGAAACTGCACAACAACTTTTGGGGTCCAATTTCTCCTGTTACCATTGGGAAAATAAAAAATTGTGGGTTAAAAAATCACTTTTGAGGAAAGAAAAATAATTTTATATTTTCATGGCTCTGCGTTATAAACTTCTGTGAAGCACTTGAGGGTTCAAAGTGCTCACCACACATCTAGATTAGTTCCTTGGGAGGTCTAGTTTCCAAAATGGGGTCACTTGTGTGGGAGCTCCAATGTTTAGGCACACAGGGGCTCTCCAAACGCGACATGGTGTCCGCTAATGATTGGAGCTAATTTTCCATTCAAAAAGCCAAATGGCGTGCCTTCCCTTCCGAGCCCTGCCGTGCGCCCAAACAGTGGTTTACCCCCACATATGGGGTATCATCGTACTCAGGACAAACTGGACAACAACATTTGGGGTCCAATTTCTCCTATTATCCTTGGGAAAATAAAAAACTCAGGGCTAAAAATCATTTTTGAGGAAAGAAAAATATTTTTTTATTTTCATGGCTCTGCGTTATAAACTTCTGTGAAGCACCTGGGGGTTTTAAGTGCTCACTATACATCTAGATTAGTTCCTTGGGGGGTCTAGTTTCCAAAATGGGGTCACTTGTAGGGGAGCTCTAATGTTTAGGCACACAGGGGCTCTCCGAACGCAACATGGTGTCCACTAACGATTGGAGCTAATTTTCCATTGAAAAAGTCAAATGGCGCGCCTTCCCTTCCAAGCCTTGCCGTGCACCCAAACAGTGGTTTACCCCCACATATGAGGTATCGGCGTACTCAAGAGAAATTGCCCAACAAATTTTAGGATCCATTTTATTCTGTTGCCCATGTGAAAATGAAAAAATTGAGGCTAAAAAAATTTTTTTGTGAAAAAAAAGTACTTTTTCATTTTTTACGGATCAATTTGTGAAGCACCTGAGAGTTTAAAGTGCTCACTATGCATCTAGATAAGTTCCTTGGGGGGTCTAGTTTCCAAAATGGGGTCACATGTGGGGGAGCTTCAATGTTTAGGCACACAGGGTCTCTCCAAACGCGACATGGTGTCCGCTAACGATGGAGATAATTTTTCATTCAAAAAGTCAAATGGCGCGCCTTCCCTTCCGAGCCTTGCCGTGCACCCAAACAGTGGTTTACCCCCACATGTGAGGTATCAGTGTACTCAGGAGAAATTGCCCAATACATTTTAGGATCCATTTTATCCTGCTGCCCATGTGGAAATGAACAAATTGAGGCTAAAAGAAATTTTTTGTGAAAAAAAAAGTACTTTTTCATTTTTACGGATCAATTTGTGAAGCACCTGGGGGATTAAAGTGCTCACTATGCATCTAGATAAGTTCCTTGGGGCGTCTAGTTTCCAAAATGGGGTCACTTGTGGGGGAGCTCCAATGTTTAGGCACACGGGGGCTCTCCAAACGCGACATGGTTTCCGCTAAAGATTGGAGCCAATTTTTCATTGAAAAAGTCAAATGGCGCTCCTTCGCTTCCGAGCCCTGCCGTGCCCACAAACAGTGGTTTACCCCCACATATGAGGTATCAACGTACTCAGGACGAATTGGACAACAACTTTTGTGGTCCAGTTTCTCCTTTTACCCTTGGGAAAATAAAAAAATTGTTGCTAAAAGATCATTTTTGTGACTAAAAAGTTAAATGTTCACTTTTTCCTTCCATGTTGCTTCTGCTGTTGTGAAACACCTGAAGGGTTAATAAACTTCTTGAATGTGGTTTTGAGCACCTTGAGGGGTGCAGTTTTTAGAATGGTGTCACTTTTGGGTATTTTCAGCCATATAGAACCCTCAAACTGACTTCAAATGTGAGGTGGTCCCTAAAAAAAATGGTTTTGTAAATTTTGTTGTAAAAATGAGAAATCACTGGTCAAATTTTAACCCTTATAACTTCCTAGCAAAAAAAAAATTTATTTCCAAAATTGTGCTGATGTAAAGTAGACATGTGGGAAATGTTATTTATTAACTATTTTGTGTCACATAACTCTCTGGTTTAACAGAATAAAAATTCAAAATGTGAAAATTGCGAAATTTTCAAAATTTTTGCCAAATTTCCGTTTTTTTCACAAATAAACTCAGAAATTATCGACCTAAATTTACCACTAACATGAAGCCCAATATGTCACGAAAAAACAATCTCAGAACCGCAAGGATCCGTTGAAGCGTTCCTGAGTTATTACCTCATAAAGGGACACTGGTCAGAATTGCAAAAAATGGCAAGGTCATTAAGGCCAAAATAGGCTGGGTCATGAAGGGGTTAATACACCACTTCAAGGACAATTATTGGCTGATAGTACTAAAGTCTTCACACGTAATATTATCTACAAAAATATTTTAGTTTAAAGTTACTTTTCTTTTTTTTCATTATTCAGTTTTTCTAATAACATAGACAGCAATAGGCAAATTCTATGTATAGAGATAAGGAAAAAAAACAAAAACAAAAAAAAATTAGTGTAGCCATAGACATATAGATTTTAAGTACTTATGTAGGAAACTAGACTGTGGCCCGATTCTAATGCATCGGGTATTCTAGAATATGCATGTCCCCGTAGTATATGGACAATGATGATTCCAGAATTCACGGCAGACTGTGCCCGTCGCTGATTGGTCGAGGCAACCTTTATGACATCATCGTCGCCATGGCAACCATTATGACATCTACGTCGATACTGTGCCCGTCGCTGATTGGTCGAGGCGAATTCACGGCAGACTGTGCCCGTCACTGATTGGTCGAGGCAACCTTTATGACATCATCGTCGCCATGCTGTGCCCGTCTCTGATTGGTCGAGGCCTGGCGGCCTCGACCAATCAGAGACGCGGGATTTCCAGGACAGACAGACAGACAGACAGAAAGACAGACAGACAGACAGACAGACGGAAAATCCCTTAGACAATCATATATATAGATACGTATATAACATACGTACTCATTAGCATATAGGGTTAATAACTCTATATCATATCTACATAAATTTAGAAATATGATATATCAATACATATTTTTATAGGTAAGTAGAACACACATTAAGTACAAGATGTAAGATGTGTATCATCCAAATGCCTGTATTTGGTGATAGGAACCTGTATTTGAAGCTCCAGCAGTATAGCTGCTGAGAGATTTCATTTTGTTTTTAAAAAGGGTGAGGTGAACAGGTAAGAGACGGGTGGGATGGCTGTTCACACACATCTCTATCTCCAGGTGTGTTCTGTACATAGAAATAGATATATAGATAGGTACATATTTAGATAGATAGGGAAAGAATAGAGATTTTGCTTTCACATCAACATTTTTCTGCTATTTGGAGAATTTATGGTGGAAAAAAGGCTATTTCTGCACTTCCTGCCTAAGGGCTGACCCACGCCACTCTTGCTGTAAGTTGCATGCAATGTATACGGAATTTGTACTTCACTTGCGGCAGGTGCGGCACATGTGGTTTCTGCAGTTTTCGCCACAAAATCTCCACTTACCAGTGTTTTTGTTGTGGCTGCATTTAATGCAATTGTCGAAGCCGCGTTTGCCGCATTTACTGCAAGTTAACTCCAAGCTTCATCTACATTGCATGGCACTTGCTGAAAGTGTGTTGTAGGTCAGTTCTTTGGTGCCAAGTGTGGAAGTTGTATTGTTTTTAACATTACTTCTGCAAATATCAGAAACATGCAGATGTGAAAGAGGTTTGAGTATTAAGAAATAGGAATCAGTTTTTAGGACCCATCAGTTCAAAGGCTACCGTGACGTGGTTGATGGGCATGCTTATATTAGCCCATCGGTGTACTATGAACGTTGATTTCTTAAATTTTACACTTCTGTAAAAATAAACACAAAAAATTTGGATACACAAAAAGGCTTTTATTTCTGTTGTACTTATTAGAATTATTTAAAATGAAGGCTTAGCTAAGCCCAAGAGATGATTAAAAACGTTTCATACCAACCCATCAGATGTAAAATTACTGTGAAAATACCTGATGGGCACACAAGTATGCGCCAGTATGGGTACTAAGAGCTTTTCCACATAATAATGAAATATTTTAAAATGTCATAGAACATAACAATATACATAGTTATTGATACATATTATTTATTATTTACATTGTGGAGATCAGATTGAAGAATCCATTTTGTCTTCCTTTTCAGAGACGTCTGGCTTAATATGAAGAAACTTGAGTAAAATAGACATTTCCTTTTATGGACGCATTCCTTCTTGTTATTGTGACCTTTAACCTACATTCCAGAAGTTGAACGTTACCAGTAGAATAGATACTCTTTGTTAGAGGATATGAGTGCTTGTACGCATGTCTGTAAATGCTTATCTCTTTGCTATATAAAAAGGAGGGGTGAGTCCCAGTGAGTCAGAGGCGAGCTCATGGGCGATCCCTGCATATGAATACACATCTCTTGTGCTGTGTGTTATTACTTGGATCTCTCTACATTAAAAAGCCAGGGACGGATAAGGACTCAACATTTCTTGGCGCCCGAACAGGGACCCGAGGCGAGAGTATTTACTCAAGATTTACCTGCGGATACGGACAACGGAGATCTGGGATAATGGACGGCAAATGAAAAAAAACCTGGCCAGGTAAGAGACATTATTAGTTCTCTTTTATCTGCCCTGTATTATCCGAAAGATCTCTATGAGCCGTGTCATGCTGGGTTAGTCTAGTAGTGAGTAGATACCTATAGAACTCGGGTTACCATATTGTATAGATTTATGAGTCTAGTCCCTGGCAGTGTGTGAACAGTGTGTGAACAGTGTGTGAGCAGTGTGAAGGTTGTGACATGTTGTGAAAGAAGAATAGAAGTACGTAGAACAATAAGCCACGATTGTTAGAACAAGGTTATTGGTGAAGTCAGCCTAACTGGGTTATGAGGTAGCGTCCTTCTGGGAGACCTCCGCCCATGCTTGACTCTCCTATAGAACTTGTTTCTACATTCCCTGGATAAGGTGTGATAGAATGAGCCCAGGACGCGGTTTTCATGAGCCTGGGACAAGTATGCTAACTGACACAGAAAGTTTTGTGATCTGTATGGTGTTGCTGGGTCTGTGTGCATAATAGCACTTAAGTACGTCCTGCATATTAGAAGAAACAGAGCAGACAAGCCCTTCAATATTTTAGCTCCCTAGGAGAGAAGGCAACGAGACGCCACCAACAGAGGAAGTGGTTGTCCAAACGTCACCTGGGGTAGAAATAGCAAATATTGAAAGGATATTTTAGCTCCCTAGGAGAGAAGGCAACGAGACATCACCACAGTGATTGTCCAAACGTCACCTGGGGTAGAAATAGCTAAAATGAGAAATAAACAGACCAAAACTGTCTTAGGACAAGTGGAAGCAGCAGATATCATACAGGAAAGATGTGGAAAGGCAGTCAGAAGTCAGATTAGAAGAGTGAGAGGAAAATTGGGAATTTCAGAAGCACTTATGTTCAGTACAGAATGGGAAAGACTGAGTAAAGAACGAGGTGGAATTATTAAAGACAATGGGTGGGAAGAAATCATACATTGTATGATAGAGGTCTCAAAAACAGCTAAAGAGGAGAATTGGAAGTATGATCCAGACACTTCCAAATGGATCATGGGAAAGGGAAAAAGTTGTGATATAATCCCACCACCTTACCTAGATCCAAAAGCCCAATCATTTGTACCATCTGGAAGAACAGAAGGAGGAAAACAGAGGGAAAGGGGATCTACGGGTGTGATTATGCAGAAATTTGGGCAAAGTATTGAAGAATATAGTCAAGAACTAGAAAATAGCTTTAGGGATGAAGGATTGGATTTGACTGATGCTTCAGTAAGGAGACTTTTTACAAAACAATTAATAGAGGGGCTAGATCCGAAAATCAGAGAAAAATTTAAATCCTCTACTCCAGATTGGAGAACAATTGAACAACCAAATATTGTGAAACAACGATGTTTAGGAATAGCCATGGATATGAGAGAGAATCGTAAGCCTGTTAGAATAGCACAAGCTAATACAGGAGGAAGAGTGAGACACAATTTTCCTTGCCACTACTGTAAAAAGCCAGGTCATTTCCAAAGAGAGTGCAGGAAAAAGTTGGCAGATATAAAGTCAGGCAAATTTGTTCCCAGAAATAACCCTCTCCAAACGGCCAATCAGCAGAAATCTACCATCATAGATGGTCCCATATCAGATTCAGATTGACTCGATGTGTTACAAACTTCCCTACCAGCTAGGAGACCTATGATACAGGTGAATGTGGGGGGGGAGAGAGATTCCATTTTTGATAGATACAGGTGCAACTTCCTCAATTTTGAATCAAGATTTTCTTCCGAATCCGGAAGATATTTCAGAACAAACAACTTTTGCTGAGGGTTATGATGGGGTAATTCGAACACTGCCATATACTGTGCCCCTAGAGGTCTCATTAGGACCTAAATGTTTTGCATCCAGATTTTTGTATGCCAGAGGTGCCCCAACATGTTTGTTAGGAACTGATGTCCTAAAGAAATTAGAAGCTAACATCAATTTTAGGGAAGATGGCACAGTTATGTTGACTATCCCTGATGATGCAGAATCATTAGAACAATATGTCAGAATTCAGGCTTTTGAGGATTATACTGAAGAAAAAGAGTACAACACAGATCTAGACCTCTCAACGGTCCCAGAAACACTGTGGGCACAGGGTGACACTGATGTGGGATTATTGCATATTTCTCCTGTAAAATTATCTGTGCAACCAGGAGCTGTTCTCCCACAGCTCAGACAATACCCTGTGAGTGCCCAGCAGGAATTAGCAATTACAAAACAGATAGAGGGATATAGAGAGAAAGGAGTTTTGGTAGAGATACAATCACCTGCTAACACTCCTCTGTATCCAGTCAAGAAGAGAACTCTTGATAAGGGTTCTATGCCCAAATATCGTATGGTACATGATCTAAGAGAAATAAACAAAGTTCTAGATCCAATCACCCCAGTTGTACCCAATCCTCATACGTTACTATCACAGATACCAGCCAGTTCTCAAGTGTTTACTGTAATAGATCTTTCAAATGCATTTTTCTCGGTTCCTTTACACCAAGATAGTTGGCATTTGTTTGCATTTACATTTAAGGGCAAACAGTTGGCGTGGACACGCCTTCCACAGGGAATGATACACTCCCCTACTCTTTATTCAAATGCCCTACAAACAGTTCTTCAAAGGTTTGAACCCGAACCACAGGTAGTAATTTTGCAGTATGTGGATGACCTACTACTTTGCTGCCCAGATCTAGAAACTGCAGAAATGTCCACTGTGAGTTTACTATGTTTTCTAGAAAAAGAAGGGTGTAAAGTGAATAGACAAAAGCTACAAGTTTGTCAGATCAAAGTGGTCTTTCTAGGTCATTGCATTTCTCAAGGTAAAAAGCATCTTACACCTCAAAGAACTGAAGCAATAAGACAGATGAATGAGCCTAGAAATCATAAACAGCTACGAGCATTTTTAGGAATAGTGTCTCATTGTAGACAATGGATTATACATGCCAGTCAACTAATGCAATCACTGTATGACTGTGTGAAAAGTGAACCTTATTTGTTGACAAAAGAAGGTCAGATTTCGTTCCAACAATTAAAAGATGCCCTTGTTTCAGCTCCAGCGTTAGGGCTACCAGACTACACCAAATCATTTCAGCTTATGGCTGCAGAAGTTGATTCCCATGCTACAGGAGTTCTTACCCAGAAGCATGCAGGGAAACAAAGACCAATTGCATATCTTTCAGCAAGGTTAGATCCAGTAGCCAGGGCAGCGCCAACCTGTGTACGTGTAGTTGTTGCTGTCTCGCTATTGTTGGACAAAGCATCAGAAATTGTCCTAGAGCATCCACTCACAGTTCAAACTACACATGATGTTTATGGGATATTAAACCAAGTCCAACCAAAACACATTTCTATGGCTAGACATTTGCGGCTGCAGTGTTCTTTGCTGCTCCCCTCTACTATCACATTTGCTAGGCTTCAGACTCTCAATTTAGCTACACTGCTACCTCTCGAGTAAAACCAGCTTCCAGACAGTAAGCATTACTCTACTCTTCAATCCCCTGCTATGACCATCGGAGGGGTGCCAAATTTGGCTCAGAACACTCTCAAAATACCATGTACAACGTTAGAACAAAGAGAGATATTGTCCGAAATAAAATCCAAATAATTTATTATATAAATATCATTTTGTTTACATCATATGACAAAATACAATACCACATAAAAAAACAAGATGAAAAGACATGACTTCACAGGTGTAACACCCAGGACCTGCAATTGTAAGTGGATGGGTGCGCCTGGCAAAAGTTTAAACCTACACTAGCACACATGGTGGTATAGTCACAAAGTGACTATATGTTAGTTAACAATTTTAAAAGGTACCAAGTACATAGAAAAAGGTCCTTTATATAACAAGTGTCTATCCCATAAAGAAACGGCTAAACCGTACCACCTGTGCCACAAAAAGATCTTAATCTAAGGAGGACATTAATCCTCACAAGGAAAAATGCCAGGCAAACTCACCCATAATTTTCCACACTGCGGCCTGAGTGAAGCAGCCCCAACGCGCGTTTCGCGTATGGCTTCCTCGGGGGGCGATGGCTCACTGTGTGCTGCTGCCGCTCATATATATATAGGGGCTATAATCAGGGATGATACGTTCATTCGGCGCATGCGCAGAGTATGTCCCCACCGCAAACGCACTGCCTCCGGTCCTCAGTTCCGGCTACGCCGGGCGGGAAATCCCGCATGACGTCACTATTCGGCGATACCGGAAGTGTGAGAGGACCCAAGCAGCGCGTCGCTCAAGTGGTACGCTCCAGGCATGCGCATCCACGTACGTCACCATCATAACTACTGGAATGGAACTGGACACGCCATGTTTGGTAAGGGCAAGGTATTAAGAAAAAACAAACCCCCATCAGTACAACACTATGTGGAATATTAACCCCACCCGGTCGCAAATGTCCGCCTCTCAATAAATCCCAAGGACCCACAGATTCTCGCTAGACTCTAAGGGACGGACCGAATAAAAATATAAATAAAAAGCTGTGATGCGTGCACAGTGTTGAATACAAATAAAAAAACGTGAAAACTAGAATAAATGAAAGAATAAAACAAAGTGACACACTAATAAGTGAAAAACAGTGTATAGGAATAATAATAGCAATAATAATCACATGGTGCTATATAAAAGGTAAAGAAATATAATATAATAAATCGGTCAGCTCCTAGTCTTGTAGGATGTTCACACCAGATGACAATTGGGTCCTTTTTATTGATTCATCCCAGTAGATTAAAGAGCCCACGACTAGGCAGAGATCTCTTAGATGTTCAAGCAAAACTGTAGAACTATAAGACAAACGTAAAAAAGACACACAATGAACAAAATAAAAGTTAAACCAGAGACGTCCAAATACTATAAGAAAGGAACAAAACTGATGTGTTCGTTTAACCCTGCTGGGGAAAGGGTCCCTAGCACCGTTATCCATCGGCACTCCCGTTGTGCCAAAAGCCTCTTATAATCTCCCCCTCTGATCCCTAGACGTATTCTGTCTATTCCCCACATCTGGAATCCAGCCGGATTACATTTATGGTGTTTATAAAAATGACGGGGAATAGTTTTTAGAATGCTAGCGTCCACAGCATTCCTTGCAGCCATAATGTCTCTAACGTGTTCTCTGGTCCTCACCCTCAATTCGCGTGAGGTGAGGCCCACATACAATAAGTCACATGGGCATTTGGCGCAATAGACCACATGTGTGGTACTACAAGATATGTAGTCCAGTATCTTGAAGCAACGCTGTCCATCTGCCGATTGGAAGGAAGTTGTACGGACCAAATTCCTACAGCCCAAACAATCACCACAGGGGTAACATCCGTTTTTCTGTTTAGCATAATTAAACAAACTTGGGGTTTTAGCCACATAGTGGCTACTCACAAGATGATCCTTTAAATTCTTACTTTTCCTAGATGTCATTAATGGATAATCAGATATAAATTCAGCCACCGTAGGTTCGGTCTTTAAGACCGACCAGTGTTTTTGTAGAATCTTCCGGATGTTATCCCACTGGTGATTGCTGGTTGAGATGAATCTAATAGGGGCCTCTTTACCTCTATTTCTTCCATTTGATACAAGTAATTCATTTCTTTTTGCTGCCTTTGCTCTCAGATAACCTTTTTTCACACACCTATTACTATATCCCCTCTCTCTAAATCTATCCCCCAGGTCTCTTGCCTGGGCTTCAAATGATGCATCAGAAGAGCAAACTCTCCTCATACGGAGGAATTGCCCAGTAGGTACTGCTTGTATTGTGGACCTGGAGTGTGCGGAGCTGGCATGCAACAATGAATTAACCGAGGTCTCCTTTCTGAAAATATCAGTTGATAATGAGCCATCATCTTGTTTTTTAATCAAAATATCAAGAAAAGAAATTTCCTCCCGATGGTAAGTATATGTAAGCCTGATGTTGAAGTCATTGCAGTTCAAACCCGACATAAATGACTTAAGTCCATCAATTGAACCTTGCCATATAAACAACACATCGTCTATATAGCGATACCATCCAAGGACCTGGGAGGCGGCGTGTGCGCCGTCTGGGAAGATAGTCCTTTCCCAGTACCCCAAAAATAGGTTAGCATAAGAAGGCGCACACGCCGCCCCCATCGCAGTACCTCTACATTGCAGATAAAAACGGTCCTTGAAGGTAAAAAAATTATGCGTCAGGATGAACTGCAACAACTCCAGCACCAGGCTCCTAACATCTGCATCAAGATTACTTGACTCCAAGAAGAACTGAACAGCCGCTAGTCCATCTCTATGGCATATACTGGTATACAAGGACTCTACGTCCGCAGTAACGAGCAACATATCCTCTTCCAGATGTATACCATCGATACGTTTCAGGGGTTTATGGAGTTACTAATTAAATCTAATCAAATGAAATTAGATCTCCTGGATACTGAACTTATTGATGTGCAAAGCCAATTGAATGATTCACTTAATTCCGAGACTCTAACCAAATTTAATAAAGATATTGAAAGAGAATTGGAGAAGTGGGAGAAGGAGATCGTTCAAAATAAAACGAAGAAATATCAGCGAGATCTTAATGACAGACAGACTAATCGTGTGTATAGATGGAGGAAGGTTAATCCAAATCAAAAATCTTACACAAGAGCAAGATCAGTGTCATTCTCGTCTATTTCCTCTGCTGAGGATAAATCTCAGAATGGTGATCATGGTAGACATATCTGGGAAAGAAGAGACCAAGTCAGAGACCTGGCCCCAAAAGGAGGGAAAATGGGGAATAAACGTAAGCTCACGTCCTCTCCCCAGAGGGAAAAGAAATCCAAAAATTCTTTGGAGGTAATAAACTTATCCACACACACTATCTCTCCAACACAGAAAGAGGTTCTGGAGTTGGGATTGTCCTTTGCACCATGTAATAATTATGATTTTTTTACAGTCTTAAAAGATCTCCATTTATTTTCAAGAAAGCTGATCCTTAAAAAACTACACTTCCGGAAACCAGCCGAGGGAGAGCTGAATAGTACTTTGGATTTGGAAATAATTAAGACTCTGGAGGAACTCCACACTGAATCGGAACCATGTCCCACAGGTATCTCTCCACCTTGTATATTTCCCAGATCTGCCACTTTCCCCCCATTGTCTATTTGTCCACAGGTAGAGATCTTTACGAAATTGGTAACAAATGATCTCAGAACATTAAACAACTATAGAAAAAAGGATAATCTAACGTGGACACAAAGAAAGGCCTTAGAGGAACTGAGGGCACTTGAAGGGGTTGTTATAAAACCAGCAGACAAGGGGGGGAATGTGGTAATCTGGCCGGTGGAGAAGTACGAGAGAGAGGTTTTTCGGCAATTGAGAGATAGAGATACATATTTACCTCTTTCTGAGAACCCTTTGCAGTCATATGAAGAGAAGCTGAGTAATATCTTAGGCATTGCATACGAGAGAGGGATCATTACAAAAAAAACTATGGATGGTCTTTTGGTGAAATTTCCGGTGGTTCCCACTTTTTATGTTCTTCCCAAAGTGCACAAGGACTCTACGAATCCGCCGGGGCGTCCGATTGTCTCTGGCATGGGAGGGCTGTGTGATCCTGTTTGTAAATATCTAGATCATTATCTCAAACCACAGGTTGAAACGCTGCCCTCCTATGTCAGGGACACTACGGAGGTCCTGAAACGTATCGATGGTATACATCTGGAAGAGGATATGTTGCTCGTTACTGCGGACGTAGAGTCCTTGTATACCAGTATATGCCATAGAGATGGACTAGCGGCTGTTCAGTTCTTCTTGGAGTCAAGTAATCTTGATGCAGATGTTAGGAGCCTGGTGCTGGAGTTGTTGCAGTTCATCCTGACGCATAATTTTTTTACCTTCAAGGACCGTTTTTATCTGCAATGTAGAGGTACTGCGATGGGGGCGGCGTGTGCGCCTTCTTATGCTAACCTATTTTTGGGGTACTGGGAAAGGACTATCTTCCCAGACGGCGCACACGCCGCCTCCCAGGTCCTTGGATGGTATCGCTATATAGACGATGTGTTGTTTATATGGCAAGGTTCAATTGATGGACTTAAGTCATTTATGTCGGGTTTGAACTGCAATGACTTCAACATCAGGCTTACATATACTTACCATCGGGAGGAAATTTCTTTTCTTGATATTTTGATTAAAAAACAAGATGATGGCTCATTATCAACTGATATTTTCAGAAAGGAGACCTCGGTTAATTCATTGTTGCATGCCAGCTCCGCACACTCCAGGTCCACAATACAAGCAGTACCTACTGGGCAATTCCTCCGTATGAGGAGAGTTTGCTCTTCTGATGCATCATTTGAAGCCCAGGCAAGAGACCTGGGGGATAGATTTAGAGAGAGGGGATATAGTAATAGGTGTGTGAAAAAAGGTTATCTGAGAGCAAAGGCAGCAAAAAGAAATGAATTACTTGTATCAAATGGAAGAAATAGAGGTAAAGAGGCCCCTATTAGATTCATCTCAACCAGCAATCACCAGTGGGATAACATCCGGAAGATTCTACAAAAACACTGGTCGGTCTTAAAGACCGAACCTACGGTGGCTGAATTTATATCTGATTATCCATTAATGACATCTAGGAAAAGTAAGAATTTAAAGGATCATCTTGTGAGTAGCCACTATGTGGCTAAAACCCCAAGTTTGTTTAATTATGCTAAACAGAAAAACGGATGTTACCCCTGTGGTGATTGTTTGGGCTGTAGGAATTTGGTCCGTACAACTTCCTTCCAATCGGCAGATGGACAGCGTTGCTTCAAGATACTGGACTACATATCTTGTAGTACCACACATGTGGTCTATTGCGCCAAATGCCCATGTGACTTATTGTATGTGGGCCTCACCTCACGCGAATTGAGGGTGAGGACCAGAGAACACGTTAGAGACATTATGGCTGCAAGGAATGCTGTGGACGCTAGCATTCTAAAAACTATTCCCCGTCATTTTTATAAACACCATAAATGTAATCCGGCTGGATTCCAGATGTGGGGAATAGACAGAATACGTCTAGGGATCAGAGGGGGAGATTATAAGAGGCTTTTGGCACAACGGGAGTGCCGATGGATAACGGTGCTAGGGACCCTTTCCCCAGCAGGGTTAAACGAACACATCAGTTTTGTTCCTTTCTTATAGTATTTGGACGTCTCTGGTTTAACTTTTATTTTGTTCATTGTGTGTCTTTTTTACGTTTGTCTTATAGTTCTACAGTTTTGCTTGAACATCTAAGAGATCTCTGCCTAGTCGTGGGCTCTTTAATCTACTGGGATGAATCAATAAAAAGGACCCAATTGTCATCTGGTGTGAACATCCTACAAGACTAGGAGCTGACCGATTTATTATATTATATTTCTTTACCTTTTATATAGCACCATGTGATTATTATTGCTATTATTATTCCTATACACTGTTTTTCACTTATTAGTGTGTCACTTTGTTTTATTCTTTCATTTATTCTAGTTTTCACGTTTTTTTATTTGTATTCAACACTGTGCACGCATCACAGCTTTTTATTTATATTTTTATTCGGTCCGTCCCTTAGAGTCTAGCGAGAATCTGTGGGTCCTTGGGATTTATTGAGAGGCGGACATTTGCGACCGGGTGGGGTTAATATTCCACATAGTGTTGTACTGATGGGGGTTTGTTTTTTCTTAATACCTTGCCCTTACCAAACATGGCGTGTCCAGTTCCATTCCAGTAGTTATGATGGTGACGTACGTGGATGCGCATGCCTGGAGCGTACCACTTGAGCGACGCGCTGCTTGGGTCCTCTCACACTTCCGGTATCGCCGAATAGTGACGTCATGCGGGATTTCCCGCCCGGCGTAGCCGGAACTGAGGACCGGAGGCAGTGCGTTTGCGGTGGGGACATACTCTGCGCATGCGCCGAATGAACGTATCATCCCTGATTATAGCCCCTATATATATATGAGCGGCAGCAGCACACAGTGAGCCATCGCCCCCCGAGGAAGCCATACGCGAAACGCGCGTTGGGGCTGCTTCACTCAGGCCGCAGTGTGGAAAATTATGGGTGAGTTTGCCTGGCATTTTTCCTTGTGAGGATTAATGTCCTCCTTAGATTAAGATCTTTTTGTGGCACAGGTGGTACGGTTTAGCCGTTTCTTTATGGGATAGACACTTGTTATATAAAGGACCTTTTTCTATGTACTTGGTACCTTTTAAAATTGTTAACTAACATATAGTCACTTTGTGACTATACCACCATGTGTGCTAGTGTAGGTTTAAACTTTTGCCAGGCGCACCCATCCACTTACAATTGCAGGTCCTGGGTGTTACACCTGTGAAGTCATGTCTTTTCATCTTGTTTTTTTATGTGGTATTGTATTTTGTCATATGATGTAAACAAAATGATATTTATATAATAAATTATTTGGATTTTATTTCGGACAATATCTCTCTTTGTTCTAACGTTGTAACTGCTACCTCTCGAGTCTGAAGGGGGGAATAAGGACACTGATCCACACGCAAATTTTTTCCCTACAGACACACATGATTGTACAGAGCTCATTTTACAAGAAACGGTAGGCTTACCCAATGTATCCGAAACACCACTTCAAAATCCAGATTTAGAGCTGTTTATAGATGGTAGTAGGTTTGCAGATGACACAGGTAATTTCCATACAGGGTATGCAGTTGTGTCAGAATCTGAAACTCTCAAAGCAGAACCTCTTCCACAGAAACAGTCTGCACAAGAAGCAGAACTAACAGCATTAATTGAAGCGCTAAAAATAGCTGAGAATCAGACAGCTAATATATACACTGATTCTAGGTATGCACATGGTATTGTGTTTGACTTTGGAGTAATCTGGAGAGCTAGAGGTTACATGACAGCGTCAGGACAACCTGTAAAACATGCTTCTCTGATCAAACAGATCTTAGAGGCTGCACAAGAAACAAAAGAAGTAGCAGTAATTAAGGTAGCTGCACATGTGAGACTCGACACTAGGGAATCTAGGGGAAATGATAGGGCTGATAAAGCAGCCAAGGCAGCAGCGGTCAAACCCTTACAGCAGGTTCATACTGTAAACCCCACAGAAAATACTGAAGATAGACTGAGACAAGCACAGGAAGATGCAGGAGAAGAGGAGAGGGACAGGTGGAAAAAGGAAGGGGCAGAAGAACAAGCAGGAATTTGGAAGAAAGATGGACTAATATGTCTACCTAGAGCCTGGTATCCGATTGTAGTTGGTGGACTGCACCACCCTACTCATGTGTCTGCAAATGCAATGACACTACTGGCAAAGCAAGTCTGGTTGGCTCCAGGTTTTGGCAACTATGCAAGAGACTATTGTGCTGCATGCGTTATATGCCTGACACATAATCCCGGACAGACAACAAAGACCCCTATGAAGCATCACGTCCGACCTCTCTATCCGTTCCAGCGATTACAGATAGACTTTATCCAGCTGCCAAAAAGTAATGGGTATGAGTATGTGTTGGTGTGTGTGGACATGTTCTCAGGGTGGCCAGAGGCCTATCCAGTTCGGAAGGCTTCAGCTAAAAACACTGCTGTAAAGCTAGTTGCCGAACTGATACCCCGTTACGGTCTCCCTGAAGTGATCGAGTCAGATAGGGGTACTCATTTCACTGGAGAAATATTTCAAAATGTACTGAAAATGTTGGGTGTTGAAAGTCAGTTACACACTCCGTACCATCCTCAAAGTTCTGGTAAGGTGGAACGCATGAATGGAACTTTAAAATTAAAAATACAGAAAGCCATGGCTGAAACAGGAAAGCCTTGGACAGAATGCCTTCCACTGGCCCTTTACTCAATACGCAATACCCCAAGGGGTAAGACTAAACTGTCTCCATATGAAATTTTGTTTGGCAGGACTGCCAATTTAGGATGTTATTTTCCACAGCAACTTGTGTTAAATATTGAGTCATTGACTTCTTATGTGCAAAATCTTCAGAAACAATTAACTAAGGTGCATGCACAAGTTTTTGCTTCCCTTCCAGATCCTGACAACACTGAAGGAAGTCACAAGTTGGAACCAGGTGATCAAGTCTATGTAAAAAGACACACCAGAAAGGCTCTTGAACCAAGATTTGACGGACCCACCTGCTGTCATTATATAGACCCGAATAGTACTATGAGTATGACATTTAAATTAAAGGACGTACAACGACTCAGAGATCAGTATGATAAAGACAATGACCAGAATAAGGATAGCTGGTGGTCTGATACTTTCTCTTTTCTCAACCCAGCCAACTGGTTCAGAGGAATCGGTGGGTGGGTTGCTGGGATTATGCAGAGCATAATACATATAGTTATGATTATTGTAGTCATATACGTACTATTCCAGATTGTGCTCAAGAGTATCTCAGTATGCACAGATAAATTTTGTGTAATAGATGCAAGAGTATAAATTTTCTTCTTTATTCTTATGTTATCCTCTAGTGATTCTAATTAATATTACCGTACTAATTTTTGTTTTTATATTTTAGTATACTTATTGCAAAACAAAGAAAAGGTTGTGAGAGTTAAACGGAAGAATTGATACTAGATTTGATTCTCTTATTAATGATATAAGCGTGTACATGTGTAATACCAAAAATAAAGGCTTTGTCTTTGGCCCTGTGGTAATCTAAAATATGGATATGTTAAAGGGGATTTGTGATAGATCATAAAAGGAATATGTCAAAGGGGGGAATTGTGGAGATCAGATTGAAGAATCCATTTTGTCTTCCTTTTCAGAGACGTCTGGCTTAATATGAAGAAACTTGAGTAAAATAGACATTTCCTTTTATGGACGCATTCCTTCTTGTTATTGTGACCTTTAACCTACATTCCAGAAGTTGAACGTTACCAGTAGAATAGATACTCTTTGTTAGAGGATATGAGTGCTTGTACGCATGTCTGTAAATGCTTATCTCTTTGCTATATAAAAAGGAGGGGTGAGTCCCAGTGAGTCAGAGGCGAGCTCATGGGCGATCCCTGCATATGAATACACATCTCTTGTGCTGTGTGTTATTACTTGGATCTCTCTACATTAAAAAGCCAGGGACGGATAAGGACTCAACAACATTATTGTTCTTAAGCAAAGAACCGTTGTTGTGGCATTTGCCACAACACGCAAAGTTGTTGTCTGATGTCTTTCATCACTCCCCTCATAAGCATGTTCATGGATCCTGTGTAACTGTACCTTAAATAACAAGAATTGTCAAGAGCTGGTGAGTGCAGCCATTTTTTGTTCTTTCTTACTATTATTTATTAATTGTATTATTCTTACATTTGAATAAATAAAGTATATATGGATTCTAGACTCCCGATTCTTTAGAATCGGGCTGCCATCTAGTTCAAACATATATCCTCAAAATCAACACAGATGAACTGTAATTGAGCCAAACGAAGAACAAACATACATGTACATATAAACGCACTAGGTATGTGCTGAATTCATTATGTGTGCTGAATATATGTACAAATGTACAGTACACTGCCATAAATAAAGAAGCATAGTTCTTTTTAACCTAAACTGAAAAAGTGTAATGATGATGGTTGCGTGCCCACACAAAATATATTGGAGAATAAACAACAACTCCAAGCAACAATTAGACACAATATGACCAACATGCCAATTTTTGTGTGTACGAGATACTGGGGGAAAACAGTATAAATATACACATAGATGTCAATCGAAACCTGCAAAAAAACAGTAAATGGTAAGTAGCCAGAGTAAAGACAACATACAGTCGTGTGGCTAGATGCTCAAAAAAATGATTTTATTATAAATAAATTGAACAATATCCATAGCAAAAACAGTACTTTTTGTATTGAATCCACATATAACCATATGTTAGAGGTAATCTGTCACCCCCAAAATCGCGGGTGAGGTAAGCCCACCGGCATCAGGGGCTTATCTACAGCATTCTGGAATGCTGTAGATAAGCCCCCGATGTATCCTAAAAGATGAGAAAAAGACGTTAGATTATACTCACCCAGGGGCGGTCTCGCTGCTGGTTCGGGTCCGGCGCCTCCCATCTTCATCAGATGACGTCCTCTTCTGGTCTTCAAGCTGCGGCTCCTGCGCAGGCGTACTTTGTCTGCCCTGTTGACGGCTGAGCAAAGTACTGCAGTACCCAGGTGCCGGGAAAGGTCAGAGAGGCCCAGCGCCTGCGTACTGCAGTACTTTGCTCTGCACTCAACAGGTCAGACAAAGTACGCCTGCGCAGGAGCCGCAGCTTGAAGACCAGAAGAGGACGTCATCTGATGAAGATGGGAGGCGCCGGACCCGGACCAGCAGCGGGACCGCCCTTGGGTGAGTATAATCTAACGTCTTTTTCTCATCTTTTAGGATACATCGGGGGCTTATGTACAGCATTCCAGAATGCTGTAGATAAGCCCCTGATGCCGGTGGGCTTACCTCACCCGCAATTTTGGGGGTGACAGGTTCCCTTTAACTATAATAGTCCCCATTGAGTATACAGGTAGTTGGTCCATGGTAGTTTCCACCACATCTCCTCTTATTGAACAAGAATCAAAGAGAAGATGTAGAGATATAAGCATTTGGAGCACCCCCAGACGCAGGGCCGCGGGGTACTCGGTACCGGGCCTCTCGGTCTCAGTTCTGGGGTTGTCACGATGGCTAGACCTAGTCCGTGACCCTGCTAAGGGGCGTCCAATGAAAGATGTGATGATGGTGGTGCAGGTCGCGATGAATAATGAGGACACAGGGTTGCAGTCTCTTTACCTCTTTACTGAAGGCTTCAAGGTCCTCAATCCAGAGTACGGTTAACAGGGCTGTCTGAGACCGGCCGGTCCAATGGCACCTCCAGAGTTCCCTTTGCAGGTGGAAATCTGTGCCTACCTTCTAGCGCCTGTGTGTTGTAGTACTTCCCTGCTGAGCACCACGGGATAGTCCTCACAACTGTTGTGTCTGTTTCTGATGTTCTTTCCCACAACTTATATCTATTCTGATGTTCTTCTCCATCCCCCAGATGATATGGATAGGACGCACCCGTATGACAGGTAGGCCTGGACTTCTTCCGGGACCCTAGTGACGCCCCTCTCCCACAGTTGCCCCCTATGTCTTCTTAGGTGATTTAGGTGAGACAGCCAACCTATAATTAACTGTCCTGCCGTTGGTTTGAAGTAATGCTTGGAACTTAATACTTCCTCGGCGTTCCGGCCACCGGCTACGCGCCTCAATAGGATGTTGCCTCGATCTTACAGCACGACTCCTACTGGTGTTATCTCCTTTTTTGCTTTGATCTCGTTTCTCACTCTCCTCAATAAACCTCGCTTCTTGTCCTTTCTTGAGATACCGCTGCGATGTAGTGCAGGCGCGGTTCCTTAACGTTCTTTCCTGTTCGCTAGGCCTCTGTCAGGATCCCACCCCTGACAGGGACTCCCTTGAATCTTCCCCCCGCAACACCCTCTGCCACAGGATGTTGCCTGGTTCCAACCCAGTCAGCTTCTAACTAACTTTCTATCCAACCCCCAGTTTTACCAAATTGTGAGGAGTGGCCTAATACATAGCGCCCTTAGCTCCCCCTGGAGGCCAGACTATGAAGTGTATTGGTGTCTGTGATACCTGGTCAGGTGAACTCCTTCAGTGCCATTCAGACGTACCATCACTCCCCTTAGAGGCGGAGCATCAGTACTGCAACGACCAGGACTCTGGGGCGCTGCACATTCATTGTAGCAGTCCCCATTGGACGAACAGATCATTAGTCCATAGTGATTTTCACCACTTCTTCCCTTGTGGAACAAAAGCCAGGGTGGAGATGGAGCAAGTCCGAGGTCCAGAGAATGGTCAATATATATAATTGTCATGTGTCTAAATATTCCAGGAGTTGATCCCATAGTTCAGAAGTGTGAAGCATGAGTAAGGATAACTTAAACAATCCATACGAAAATGCATAACAAAAAAATAAAAATATGAAAAGAAAACAGCTAACAACCATATACCCAATTAACTAAATATGCAAAAAATTATTGAAAGGCAAAAAAATACCAATGATATGGTACTGTGAATAAAATAAGAAGAGCCAAAAAAGGCCCAAAAATACTACCCCTGAAGTGTTTCATAACGATTCAGATGAATAGTACAAGAACAGCACCCCATCCTTAAATGATGTTTATGTCATGATGTATACGTCCAAAGCAGAAGAAAAGTCCCAGAAGACCATAGAACAATGTCCCAAAGAAGAACCCCACAGCTTTTAGGGGAGCTCTCTGTTGAAAGATGCATAAATAAAAGCAGAAAGATCATTTTCTGGAAGTGATCCACAACCAGATGGGTATGAACCTCTATGGCGGTCCATTCAGGTAAGTATAAACTCCTATATGCAGAAAAGATGAAGGATCAGTAACCATCCAAGACCCAAAATGGAAAACAACGGATGATGAGTGGATCAGGTTGGTAGGACCATGGTACGTGTGGAAGGGGGGACCGTGTGGAGGGGGGACCATGGTGTGTGTGGAAGGGGGGGACCATGGCACGTGAGGAAGGGGGGACCGTGGCGCGTGTGAAATGGGAGGACCGTGGCACGTAAGGGGGCACGTATGGAGGGGGGACCGTGGCACATGTGGAAGGGAGGCATGGTGTGTGTGGAAGGGGGGACCGCGGCATGTGTGTAAAGGGGGACCGCGGCACGTGTGGAAGAGTGGACCGTGGCATGTGTGGATTGGAAGGGGGCATGACCGTGTGTAAGGGGGTGTGTAGCATGTGAAGGGGGTGTGTAGCTTGTGTGAAGGGGGGCCGTGGCAGGTGGGGAGGTGGGCTGTGGCACGTGTGGAAGGGGGACCGTGGCAGGTGGGCTGTGGCACGTGTGAAGGGGGTACTCCAGCTCCTACATAACCCTGCCATCCCTTCAGGATAATAGCAAATAACCCTCACACAAGACAGTGTTTCCTGAGCTGGAATCGTCATTAACCCCTTCCCGACATGCGCCGTACTAGTACAGCTCTGTGGGAACTGAGTTCCCGCAAACTGCAGTACTAGTATGGCGGCACGATCGCGCGGTCTCACAGTGAGCACCGCGGCGATCGCGTGCGATTGTCAGCTGTATGTGACAGATGACACCCCGCAGCAATGCCCACGATCGGCGCTAGCGCCGATCGTGGGCATTTAACCCCTCTGATGCTGCTGTCAGTAGTGACAGCGACATAGAGGGGCATCGCGCAGGGACGGGGGCTCCCTGCGCTCTCCCACTGGAACAACGCGATGCGATCGCATTGTTCCGGTGTTCTGGAAGGGGTCCCCGGATCCAAAATGGCCACGGGGCTCCTTCCGGGTCCTTCACTGAGGTGGCTTTTTAAAAAAAATAAATCCTCAAATAAAGAAAAAAATACATAAATATTTTCCAATAAATCCATTTATTTATATAAATTAAAAAAAAACAATAAAAGTACACATATTTGGTATCGCCGCGTCCGTAACGACCCTCTCTATAAATAAAAAACAAGGCAAAAAAACAACGCTTTATTATCATACCGCCGCACAAAAAGTGCAATAAAATGTGATCAAAAAGACGGATATAAATAACCATGGTACGGCTGAAAACGTCATCTTGTCCTGCAAAACAAAATCCGCCATACAGCATCATCAGCAGAAAAATAAAAAAGTTATAGCTCTCAGAATAAAGCGATGCAAAAACAATCATTTTTTATATAAAATAGTTTTTATTGTGTGAAGCGCCAAAACATAAAAAAATTATATAAATGAGGTATCACTGTAATCGTACTAACCCGAAGAATAAAGCTGCTGTAAACAATTTTACCACACGCGGAACGGTATAAACGCCCCCCTAAAAGAAATTCAGGAATTGCTGGTTTTTGTTCATTCTGCCTCCCAAAAATCGGAATAAAAAGCGATCAAAAAATGTCATGTGCACGAAAATGGTACCAATAAAAATGTCAACTCGTCCCGCAAAAAACAAGACCTCACATGACTCTGTGGGCCAAAATATGGATAAATTATAGCTCTCAAAATGTGGTGATGCAAAAACTATTTTTTGCAATAAAAAGCGTCTTTTACAGTAAGTCTGCATTCCAAACGGCGCTCCTTCCCTTCCGAGCTCTACCATGCGCCCAAACAGTGGTTCCCCCCCACGTTTAGGGTATCTGCGTACTCAGGACAAATTGGACAACAACTTTTCGGGTCAAATTTGTCCTGTTACCCTTGGGAAAATAAAAATTTGGGGGCTAAAATATCATTTTCGTGGAATTTTTTTTTTTAATTTTCACGGCTCTGCGTTATAAACTTTAGCGAAACACTTGGGGGTTCAAAGTTCTCACAACACATCTAGATAAGTTTCTTGGGGGGTCTAATTTCCAATATGGGGTCACTTGTGGGAGTTTCTACTGTTTAGGTACATCAGGGGCTCTGCAAACGCAATGTGGTGCCCGCAGACCATTCCATCAAAGTCCTGCATTCCAAAATAGCGCTCCTTCCCTTCCAAGCTCTGCCATGCGCCCAAACGGTGGTTCCCCCCACATATGGGGTATCAGCGTGCTCAGGACAAATTGCACAACAACTTTTGGGGTCCAATTTATCCTGTTACCCTTGGAAAAATAAAAAATTGCAGGCTAAAAGATCATTTTGTGAAAAAAAATATTTTTTAATTTTCACGGCTTCACATTCTAAACTTTAGTAAAACAATTGGGGGTTCAAAGTGCTCAATACTCATCTAAATAAGTTCCTTATGTGGTCTTCTTTCCAAAATGGGGTCACTTGTGGGGGGTTTCCACTGTTTAGGCACATCAGGGGCTCTCCAAACGTGACATGGGTTCCGATATCAATTCCAGGCAATTTTGCATTGAAAAGTCAAATGGCGCTCCTTCCCTTCCAAGCTCTGCCATGCACCCAAACAGTGGTTTACCTCCATATATGGGGTATCAGCGTACTTAGGACAAATTGCACAACAATGTTTGTGGTACAATTTGTCCTGTTACCTTTGGGAAAATAAAAAATTTGGGGCGAAAAGATACTTTTTCGAGAAAAAAATATGATTTTTTTTTACAGCTCTACATTATAAACTTCTGTGAAGCACTTGGAGGTTCAAAGTGCTCACCACATATCTAGATTAGTTCCTTAGTGGGTCTACTTTCCAAAATGGTGTCACTTGTGGGGTGTTTCCACTGTTTAGGCACATCAGAGGCTCTCCAAATGCGACATGGTGTCCGATCTCAATTCCAACTCGGGCCGACATACCAACGCACGTCGTGAAATTTGTGCACAATGTGGGCAGCGGATGCAGTTTTTCAACGCATTCGCTGCCCTTTCTGAAGTCCGGGGAGGAGGTGGAGTTTCGTCTGCGCATGCGCGGTAGAAAATGGCGGACGCGACGGACAAAACGTTCATGAACGTTTTTTCGTGCCGACGGTCCGCCAAAACACGACGGATCCATTGCACGATGGACGCGATGTGTGGCCATCTGTCGCTAATACAAGTCTATGGGTAAAAAACGAATCCTGCGAGCACATTTGCAGGATAGGTTTTTTTCCCAAAACGAGTTTGCGACGGATTGCTAAAAACGCAAGTGTGAAAGTAGCCTTAGAAACATCGGCCTTTCTATTATATATCTATGGATATATCTATCTATAGATATATTTATAGATAGATATATCTATCCATATATCTGGCTGCTTTCACACATCAGGTTTTTGCCGTCAGGCACAATCCGGCGAGTTTTGAAAAAAACGGATCCGTTTTTTTCCGCCAGATCCGTTTTTTTCAGAGTTCTATTAGCGCCGGATTGCGCATGATGGCCACGTTTCATCCGTTTTTTGCCGGATCCGTCAAAAAAGCCGTTTCTGCCGGACGGAAAACACATCCAGAGGAACGGTTTTTCTGTCTGGCGAAAAAACGCAAAGCGACAGATCTGGCGAAAAACGTATGAAACCGAGATGTGAAATGATGAATCCCGCCTCCGAATCCGTTTTTTCATGCATGTTTCCATTCAAATCATGCACATTTTCCGTTTATTTATTTATTTCCAAAAACTGCATCTAAACCTCGCAAAAACTGCACCAAAAACTGCACCAAAACTGCATCATAACTGCATCAAAAACGCATTAAAAACTGCATCAAAACTGCACCAGTTTTTGATGCAGTTTTTGGTGCTGTTTTGATGCAGTTTTGGTGCAGTTTTGATGCAGTTTTTGGTGCGGTTTTTGATGCAGTTTTTGGAAATAAAAAAATAAATGGAAAATGTGGATGATTTGAATGGAAACATGCATGAAAAAACGGATTCGGAGGCCGGATTCATCATTTCACATCTCAGTTTCATACGTTTTTCGCCGGATCCATCGCTGTGCGTTTTTTCACCGGACAGAAAAACCGCTCCTCTGTTTATGTTTTCCATCCGGCGGAAACGGCTTTTTTGACAGATCCGGCAAAAAATGGATGAAACGTGTGGCCATCAGGCGCAATCCGGCGCTAATACAATTCTATGAGAAAAAAACAAATCCGGCGGAAAAAAACGGATCCGTTTTTTTCAAAACTCGCCGGATTGTGCCTGACGGCAAAAACCTGATGTGTGAAAGCAGCCAGATATATGGATAGATACATCTATGTATCTATAGATATATCTATCTATAAATATATCTATAGATAGATATATCCATAGATATATGATAGAAAGGCCGATGTTTCTAAGGCTACTTTCACACTTGCGTTTTTAGCAATCCGTCGTTTTGGGAAAAAAACGTATCCTGCAAATGTGCTCGCAGGATGCGTTTTTTACCCATAGACTTGTATTAGCGACGGATGGCCACACGTCGCGTCCGTCGTGCAATGGATCTGTCATGTTTTGGCGGACCGTCGGCACGAAAAAACGCTCAAGTGAACTTTTTTTGTCCGTCGCATCTGCCATTTTCTACCGCGCATGCGCGGCCAAAACTCCGCCCCCTCCTCCCCGGACTTCAGAATGGGCAGCGGATACGTTGAAAAACTGCATCCACTGCCCACGTCGTGCACAAATTTCACAACGTGCGTTGGTACGTTACGGTACGTAGAGGCCTTAATGAGCATTTAATTTAAAAAAAACAGAAAAAAACGGTGTGGGCTCCCGCACAATTTTCTGCGCCAGAGGGGGAAAGCCGACGGCCAATTTTTGTAGCCTGGGAAGGGGGTAATACCCATGGCCCCTCTCTAGGCTATGAATATCAGCCCACAGTTGTCTGCGTACTTTACTGGCTATTAAAATAGGGGGACCCCCCAAAAAAAATGACGTGGGGTCCCCCTATATTTTATAGCCAGAAAGGCTACGCAGACAGCTGCGGGCTGATATTCACAGCCTAGAGAGGGGCCATGGATATTGGCCCCCCCGGCTACAAATACCAGTCCCCAGCCGCCCCAGAAATGGCGCATCTGTGAGATGCGCCAATTCCAGCACTTAGCCCCTCTCTTCCCACTCCCGTGTAGTGGTGGGATATGGGGTAATAAGGGGTTAATGTCACCTTGCCATTGTAAGGTGACATTAAGCCAGGTTAATAATGGAGAGGCGTCAATAAGACGCCTATCCATTATTAATCCTAGAGTAGTGAAAGAGTTAAAAACAAAATAAAGACACAGCCAGAAAAAAGTATTTAAATATTCTTAATTTAACCATACATACCATACTTCAGCGCCTGCAAAAAACGTAAAATAATAAACCACATACTACCTGTCTGCCGTAGTCCAATTATTAACGAGTGTCCCACGACGATCTCCCCTATAGAAAATAAACATAAGGATGAATGACCTCGGGGAGATCAAAACATCCAACACCGCGGAGACACCATCACGTGTTTCTCAACGCAAGCAATGAATAGCCAGGTCTTTCACCGCGTTGAGAAACACGTGATGGTGTCTCCGCGGCTTTTCTACATGCATTTGCATATTTCCCTTTAGGGATGGGGGCAGTGTTCTGGATCACTGCGTTGAGAAACACGTGATGGTGTCTCCGCGGTGTTGGATGTTTTGATCTCCCCGAGGTCATTCATCCTTATGTTTATAGTCTTTTCACTAGGCACTGCTCCTAATAGCCAGTTTCCTACTCCACACTGATGAGGGGCAAATACCCCGAAACAGCTGTCTGTGGATGGATACCATGTTTTGGCATAGGTGCTTTTCCTTTATTGGATGCTGCCCTTCCCGTGGTTGTTCCTTCCCGGTGAAAGACCTGGCTATTCATTGCTTGCGTTGAGAAACACGTGATGGTGTCTCCGCAGCTTTTCTACTCTATAGGACCTTCAGTGACACACTGACAGGAGACAAAGGCTCCTGCAGTGCATCACTGAGAGGTTACTATACACTGTGTTCCAAATTATTATGCAAATAATATTTCCTCATATTTTCTCTAAATTACCTATCTGAATTGCAGTCATTGTTATTTTCCAGTCATCTACTATTCTAGTATAATTGCAATGTTTTGGAACAAACTGCCTATGAAAACAGTATCTTTTAAAAAAAAAAATAAACACTCAAAATGCATGTTCCAAATTATTATGCACTGCAGAGTTTTAAACCTTTTTTTTTTATTTTGAACAAAAAAAAAGGTCAATTGTGAAGTTATAAGCATTATCAGCTTATTACAAAATGAAATCAAAGTTTTCAAATGAAAACTTTATTCTAGGTGATGTTACATTTGCACATAGGACCCCTTGTTCGAAAGAAGCTTCTGAACTCTCTCGTCCATTGAATTTGTCAGTTTTTGGACGGTTTCTGCTTCAATTGTTTTGCATGTGGACAGAATACCCTCCCAGAGCTGTTGATTAGATGTGAACTGCCTCCCGCCATCATAGACACTCCTTTTGATGATGCTCCAGAGGTTCTCAATGGGGTTGAGGTCAGGGGAAGATGGTGGCCACACCATAACTTTGTCCTCTTTTATGCCCATAGCAGCCAGAGATGCAGATGTGTTTTTTGCAGCATGAGACGGTGCATTATCATGCATGAAAATGATCTTGCTGCGGAAAGCACGGTTCTTCCTCTTGAACCATGGCAGGAACTGTTGTTTTAGAAACTCCACATAGATTATGGAGTTCATCTTTACCCCTTCAGGGATCATAAAGGGGCCGACAATCTCTCTCCCCATGATTCCAGCCCAAAACATTACTCCACCTCCTCCTTGTTGACGCCTTATCCGTGTTTTCATGGGTTGTCCATCAACCAGCCATCCTCCACTCCATCCATCTGGACCATCGAGCGTTGCACGGCACTCATCGGTGAACAAAACAGTTTGGAAGTCAGTCTTCATGTATCGTTTGGCCCACTGGAGCCGTTTCTGCTTGTGCGCAGTGGATAGAGGTGGTCGACAGGATGGCTGTTATGGTTCTCAATGGCAAGAGAACATAGCCCAGCAAACATACGAACTAGCTCTTGGAAGGATGGAAACTAAACTGACCATGAACTAAACCTGCCGCACAACTAACAGTAGCCGGGTAGCGTAGCCTGCGTTTTATCCCTAGACGCCCAGCGCCGGCCGGAGGACTAACTAATCCTGGCAGAGGAAAATATAGTCCTGGCTCACCTCTAGAGAAATTTCCCCGAAAGGCAGACAGAGGCCCCCACAAATATTGGCGGTGATTTTAGATGAAATGACAAACGTAGTATGAAAATAGGTTTAGCAAAATTGAGGTCCGCTTACTAGATAGCAGGAAGACAGAAAGGGCACTTTCATGGTCAGCTGAAAACCCTATCAAAATACCATCCTGAAATTACTTTAAGACTCTAGTATTAACTCATAACATCAGAGTGGCAATTTCAGATCACAAGAGCTTTCCAGACACAGAAACGAAACTACAGCTGTGAACTGGAACAAAATGCAAAAACAAACAAGGACTAAGTCCAACTTAGCTGGGAGTTGTCTAGCAGCAGGAACATGCACAGAAAGGCTTCTGATTACAATGTTGACCGGCATGGAAGTGACAGAGGAGCAAGGCTAAATAGCGACTCCCACATCCTGATGGAAACAGGTGAACAGAGAGGATGATGCACACCAGTTCAATTCCACCAGTGGCCACCGGGGGAGCCCAAAATCCAATTTCACAACAGTACCCCCCCCTCAAGGAGGGGGCACCGAACCCTCACCAGAACCACCAGGGCGATCAGGATGAGCCCTATGAAAGGCACGGACCAAATCGGAGGCATGAACATCAGAGGCAGTCACCCAAGAATTATCCTCCTGACCGTATCCCTTCCATTTGACCAGATACTGGAGTTTCCGTCTGGAAACACGGGAGTCCAAGATTTTTTCCACAACGTACTCCAACTCGCCCTCAACCAACACCGGAGCAGGAGGCTCAACGGAAGGCACAACCGGTACCTCATACATGCGCAATAATGACCGATGAAAAACATTATGAATAGAAAAAGATGCAGGGAGGTCCAAACGGAAGGACACAGGGTTAAGAATCTCCAATATCTTGTACGGGCCGATGAACCGAGGCTTAAACTTGGGAGAAGAAACCCTCATAGGGACAAAACGAGAAGACAACCACACCAAGTCCCCAACACAAAGCCGAGGACCAACCCGACGCCGGCGGTTGGCAAAAAGCTGAGTCTTCTCCTGGGACAACTTCAAATTGTCCACTACCTGCCCCCAAATCTGATGCAACCTCTCCACCACAGCATCCACTCCAGGACAATCCGAAGATTCCACCTGACCAGAAGAAAATCGAGGATGAAACCCCGAATTACAGAAAAAGGGAGACACCAAGGTGGCAGAACTGGCCCGATTATTGAGGGCAAACTCCGCTAAAGGCAAAAAAGCAACCCAATCATCCTGATCTGCAGACACAAAACACCTCAAATATGTCTCCAAGGTCTGATTCGTCCGCTCGGTCTGGCCATTAGTCTGAGGATGGAAAGCAGACGAGAAAGACAAATCTATGCCCATCCTAGCACAGAATGCTCGCCAAAATCTAGACACGAATTGGGTACCTCTGTCAGAAACGATATTCTCCGGAATACCATGCAAACGGACCACATTTTGAAAAAACAGAGGAACCAACTCGGAAGAAGAAGGCAACTTAGGCAGGGGAACCAAATGGACCATCTTAGAGAAACGATCACACACCACCCAGATGACAGACATCTTCTGAGAAACAGGAAGATCCGAAATAAAATCCATCGAGATGTGCGTCCAGGGCCTCTTCGGGATAGGCAAGGGCAACAACAATCCACTAGCCCGAGAACAACAAGGCTTGGCCCGAGCACAAACGTCACAAGACTGCACGAAGCCTCGCACATCTCGAGACAGGGAAGGCCACCAGAAGGACCTTGCCACCAAATCCCTGGTACCAAAGATTCCAGGATGACCTGCCAACGCAGAAGAATGAACCTCAGAAATGACTTTACTGGTCCAATCATCAGGAACAAACAGTCTACCAGGTGGGCAACGATCAGGTCTATCCGCCTGAAACTCCTGCAAGGCCCGCCGCAGGTCTGGAGAAACGGCAGACAATATCACTCCATCCTTAAGGATACCTGTAGGTTCAGAATTACCAGGGGAGTCAGGCTCAAAACTCCTAGAAAGGGCATCCGCCTTAACATTCTTAGAACCCGGCAGGTAGGACACCACAAAATTAAACCGAGAGAAAAACAACGACCAGCGCGCCTGTCTAGGATTCAGGCGTCTGGCGGACTCAAGATAAATTAGATTTTTGTGGTCAGTCAATACCACCACCTGATGTCTAGCCCCCTCAAGCCAATGACGCCACTCCTCAAAAACCCACTTCATGGCCAAAAGCTCCCGATTCCCAACATCATAATTCCGCTCGGCGGGCGAAAATTTACGCGAGAAAAAAGCACAAGGTCTCATCACGGAGCAATCGGAACTTCTCTGCGACAAAACCGCCCCAGCTCCGATTTCAGAAGCGTCGACCTCAACCTGAAAAGGAAGAGCAACATCAGGCTGACGCAACACAGGGGCGGAAGAAAAGCGGCGCTTAAGCTCCCGAAAGGCCTCCACAGCAGCAGGGGACCAATCAGCAACATCAGCACCCTTCTTAGTCAAATCAGTCAATGGTTTAACAACATCAGAAAAACCAGCAATAAATCGACGATAAAAGTTAGCAAAACCCAAAAATTTCTGAAGACTCTTAAGAGAAGAGGGTTGCGTCCAATCACAAATAGCCTGAACCTTGACAGGATCCATCTCGATGGAAGAGGGGGAAAAAATATATCCCAAAAAGGAAATCTTTTGAACCCCAAAAACGCACTTAGAACCCTTCACACACAAGGAATTAGACCGCAAAACCTGAAAAACCCTCCTGACCTGCTGGACATGAGAGTCCCAGTCATCCGAAAAAATCAAAATATCATCCAGATACACAATCATAAATTTATCCAAATAATCACGGAAAATGTCATGCATAAAGGACTGAAAGACTGAAGGGGCATTTGAAAGACCAAAAGGCATCACCAAATACTCAAAGTGGCCCTCGGGCGTATTAAAAGCGGTTTTCCACTCATCCCCCTGCTTAATTCGCACCAAATTATACGCCCCACGAAGATCTATCTTAGAGAACCACTTGGCCCCCTTTATGCGAGCAAACAAATCAGTCAGCAGTGGCAACGGATATTGATATTTAACCGTGATTTTATTCAAAAGCCGATAATCAATGCACGGCCTCAAAGAGCCATCTTTCTTAGCCACAAAGAAAAAACCGTCTCCTAAGGGAGATGACGAAGGACGAATATGTCCCTTTTCCAAGGACTCCTTTATATATTCTCGCATAGCAGCATGTTCAGGCACAGACAGATTAAATAAACGACCCTTAGGGTATTTACTACCCGGAATCAAATCTATGGCACAATCGCACTCCCGGTGCGGAGGTAATGAACCAAGCTTAGGTTCTTCAAAAACGTCACGATATTCAGTCAAGAATTCAGGAATCTCAGAGGGAATAGATGATGAAATGGAAACCACAGGTACGTCCCCATGCGTCCCCTTACATCCCCAGCTTAACACAGACATAGCTTTCCAGTCAAGGACTGGGTTATGAGATTGCAGCCATGGCAATCCAAGCACCAACACATCATGTAGGTTATACAGCACAAGAAAGCGAATAATCTCCTGGTGATCCGGATTAATCCGCATAGTTACTTGTGTCCAGTATTGTGGTTTATTGCTAGCCAATGGGGTGGAGTCAATCCCCTTCAGGGGTATAGGAGTTTCAAGAGGCTCCAAATCATACCCACAGCGTTTGGCAAAGGACCAATCCATAAGACTCAAAGCGGCGCCAGAGTCGACATAGGCATCCGCGGTAATAGATGATAAAGAACAAATCAGGGTCACAGATAGAATAAACTTAGACTGTAAAGTGCCAATTGAAACAGACTTATCAAGCTTCTTAGTACGCTTAGAGCATGCTGATATAACATGAGTTGAATCACCGCAATAGAAGCACAACCCATTTTTTCGTCTAAAATTCTGCCGTTCACTTCTGGACAGAATTCTATCACATTGCATATTCTCTGGCGTCTTCTCAGTAGACACCGCCAAATGGTGCACAGGTTTGCGCTCCCGCAGACGCCTATCGATCTGGATAGCCATTGTCATGGACTCATTCAGACCCGCAGGCACAGGGAACCCCACCATAACATCCTTAATGGCATCAGAGAGACCCTCTCTGAAATTCGCCGCCAGGGCGCACTCATTCCACTGAGTAAGCACAGCCCATTTACGGAATTTCTGGCAGTATATTTCAGCTTCGTCTTGCCCCTGAGATAGGGACATCAAGGCCTTTTCCGCCTGAAGTTCTAACTGAGGTTCCTCATAAAGCAACCCCAAGGCCAGAAAAAACGCATCCACATTGAGCAACGCAGGATCCCCTGGAGCCAATGCAAAAGCCCAATCCTGAGGGTCGCCCCGGAGCAAAGAAATCACAATCCTGACCTGCTGAGCAGGATCTCCAGCAGAGCGAGATTTCAGGGACAAAAACAACTTGCAATTATTTTTGAAATTTTGAAAGCAAGATCTATTCCCCGAGAAAAATTCAGGCAAAGGAATTCTAGGTTCAGATATAGGAACATGAACAACAAAATCTTGTAAGTTTTGAACTTTCGTGGTGAGATTATTCAAACCTGCAGCTAAACTCTGAATATCCATTTTAAACAGGTGAACACAGAGCCATTCCAAGATTAGAAGGAGAGAGAGAGAGAAAGGCTGCAATATAGGCAGACTTGCAAGAGATTCAATTACAAGCACACTCAGAACTGAGGAAAAAAAAAAAAAATCTTCAGCAGACTTCTCTTTTCTCTCCTTTCTCTGTCAATTAATTTTAACCCTTTTGGGCCGGTCAAACTGTTATGGTTCTCAATGGCAAGAGAACATAGCCCAGCAAACATACGAACTAGCTCTTGGAAGGATGGAAACTAAACTGACCATGAACTAAACCTGCCGCACAACTAACAGTAGCCGGGTAGCGTAGCCTGCGTTTTATCCCTAGACGCCCAGCGCCGGCCGGAGGACTAACTAATCCTGGCAGAGGAAAATATAGTCCTGGCTCACCTCTAGAGAAATTTCCCCGAAAGGCAGACAGAGGCCCCCACAAATATTGGCGGTGATTTTAGATGAAATGACAAACGTAGTATGAAAATAGGTTTAGCAAAATTGAGGTCCGCTTACTAGATAGCAGGAAGACAGAAAGGGCACTTTCATGGTCAGCTGAAAACCCTATCAAAATACCATCCTGAAATTACTTTAAGACTCTAGTATTAACTCATAACATCAGAGTGGCAATTTCAGATCACAAGAGCTTTCCAGACACAGAAACGAAACTACAGCTGTGAACTGGAACAAAATGCAAAAACAAACAAGGACTAAGTCCAACTTAGCTGGGAGTTGTCTAGCAGCAGGAACATGCACAGAAAGGCTTCTGATTACAATGTTGACCGGCATGGAAGTGACAGAGGAGCAAGGCTAAATAGCGACTCCCACATCCTGATGGAAACAGGTGAACAGAGAGGATGATGCACACCAGTTCAATTCCACCAGTGGCCACCGGGGGAGCCCAAAATCCAATTTCACAACAGATGGCTTACGCACAGCTGCAAACCTCTGAAGAACCCTGCATCTTGTTGTTCTGGGGACGTTGGAGGCACCAGCAGCTTCAAAAACTTGTCTGCTGCTATGACAAGGCATTTTTGCAGCTGCTCTTTTAACCTTACGCAATTGCCTGTTGGAAAGAGTCCTCAATTTTTCCTTATCAGCACGCACACGTGTGTGCTGGGAATCAGCTACATACTTCTTGATTGTGCGATGATCACGATGAAGTTGCAGCGCCCCAGAGTCCTGGTCGTTGCAGTACTGTGGCTCCGCCACTATGGGGAGCCATGGTGCGTCCGATGGCACTGAAGGAGTTCAACTGATCAGGTATCACAGACACCAATACATTTCACAGCCGGGCCTCCGGGGGGAGCTAAGGGTTCTATTCATTAGGCCACTCCCCACCATAGTGGGTAAACTGGGGGTCAGGCAGGAAGTTAGATCAGAAAGCTGACTGGATTGGACGAAGCAACACCTAGTGGCAGAGGGTGTTGTGGAGGAAGAGACAGTAGGGTCTCTGTCAGGGGTGGGATCCTGACAGAGGCTTGGCATTGAAAAGAACGTAACGGGTCCGCGCCAGCTCCGGGAAGCGGCGGGACCCAAGAAAGGACTAGAAGCGAGATAGATTGTGCTGAGTGAGAAACGAGATCAAGCAATAGGAGAATTCCAGTAGGGGTCGTGCTGTAAGACCGGAGCAACACCCTACTGAGGCGCACTACCGGTGGCCAGAACGCCGAGGGAGTATTATAACATTCAGCTTCAAGCAATACTCTAAACAGCGGCAGGACAGTCAGTTTAAGGCGGGCTGTCTAACACATATCACCTATGAAGTCTTGGGAGGCAATTGCGGGAGAGGGGCGTCTCTAGGGTCCCGGAAGAACTCCAGGCCTATCCGACAAAAGGGTGCCGTTCTAACTGTAACATCAGGAAGGGACGGAAGATTAGAAGAACATCATTTAATCGAGTTGTGAGGGAACTTAAGAAACAGACACAACGGTTGTGGGGTACTTTCCGTAAGCACAGCAGGGAAGGACTACAACACATAGCGCTAAGAAGGAAGGCACCGATTTCCACCTGTGAACTCTGGAGGTGCCATTGGACCGGCCGGACTTGCGCAGCCTGGTGAACCGTATTCTGGACTGAGGACTCAGAGATCTCCAGTAAAGAGGTAAAGAGACTGCAACCTGGTGTCCTCGTTATTTACCGCGACCTGCACCCCACAACTGCACCGTTACAACACCACTTATTGCACTGGACGTCCCCCACTGACAGACAGGGCCACGGACCGGGTCTAGCCACCGTGACAACCCCAGAAGCAGAGACCCGTAGGCCCGGTACCGAGTACCCCTTGGCCCTGCGGCGGTGGGGGCGCTACAACTTGGCGTCACGAACAGGATCTACTTAAGCCTGAAGAATCAGGTCATGTGTGCCTTGGAACTGTGAGTTACTGTGCTTGGACTGTATTATGTTGCAAAGACTGTGTCCCGACATTCCCCGCCAAAACCGCCGCCATTATAACACTATGTGGCGCGCAGGGAGCATGGGGCGTGTCCTCGTGGGCGTAGCTTGGAAGAGTGGCGCGAAGATGGAGCCCGCCCCTCACCGTTATTACTATGTCCAGAGAATGTGCCCATCAAGGAGAAGGGCCCGCCTCCTAGTGTGGGATGGTGGAGGAGAGAAAGGCCGCCCTCCGGACGGGGAGGGGCAAGAACTGCTGGAGACCACGAGGAAGAATCCGATTGGCAGCATGGAGCGCGGAAGCCACCCCGGAGAGGGAGAGGAGACCTGTGCCAGGTTCTACCAATGGGAGCCGGCGGAGTCTTTACCAGGCTGCATCACTAATCAGGAAATCCTCGGGGCGGAAGTGGAGGAGCTGTGCCGGCAGTTCCGGAGTCTGTGCCAGCGAGCAACCATCCCTGGCGAGGGGCCGCACCAGGCATCGCTCTCACCGTCGACTACAGAGGAGACCGACACCGGAGATGCGGCGGGAGCAGGTAACGGCACCGACCCGGGCGTGGCGATTGAGGAGCCCCTATTGGTGGATGTAGACTCGCCCCCACCACGACCACCCGGACGGGTGTGTAGCCGCATTGAATGCGAGAGGCCCTGGGAAACTCTGCAGACGGCCGATCGCCCCTACAGCCCATTAAACAACCCACGCAGCTCCAGGGAGAATGGGTAACCTTCAAATGGACCCGCGCGGCCACTACCAATCTGATGGGGTTCCCAGGGGATGCCCAGGAGGAGGGGGAGAGTGTCGAGGTCATCCGCCAGAGGGAATACCGCCAACGGCTGCGGCAGCAAGAAGAGGAGTGGGCCCGCAAGAAGGAGCTCCGACGTCAGGCTGAGCGGGAGAAAGACCTTCAGAAGAAAGCCCAAGTCAGGCAGGCTACTGAGGAGAATTGGGGTCCGCAGCGATATGGCGTGGTCAACACCTTCCGGATGCAGGGAGGTTGGGGCTTTATTAAGGAGCCCGGTCTCGCCTTGGAAGTGTTTGTAAACCGGCGGGATGTAGAGGCGCATCTCATTGAGGGACACCCAGGCCGGGATCTCTATCCAGGAGACCGAGTTAAGTACACCCGCCACTGGGGGGATAAAGGGTGGTATGCCTTGCATGTACGTAAATACAAGCCGGAAGTGACATTACCACCCCCTGATGATTCCCCAAGACCTGCGGCCATTCCCCCGATCTCCCTGTGTGCCAAGTGTCTGCGGACCATCACTCCGAGGAGAACCGTGAGTACCCAGACCCCTATCCAGGGTGCAGATGCCCTTTATGTGGTGGCGGGAGGAGGGCAGTACTCACGGAGACCGCCCCCAGACTTAAAAGAATAAACCTCGATACCATGAATCTGTAAATAGTTACTGTTTTCTGTTGGGCTGCTAAACCCGTTCAGGGTAAACTCTTAAAGGGATCCCTTTGTTGACCCGGGATCCCTATTGTTTGTTTTTGTTACCAAAAGTTTTGCACAAGTTTTAAAAAACTGCTGAATCATGAACAGTGCATGATCCGAACTCTTTTGTATATAGTTTGCACCTTATTAAAGGCGCTCCCTACTGGTTTTACTTAAACAAGGACTCTTTGCGAAGATACCGCACTGGAACCTTTGATGAGTATGGACTGGTAGCTTGAGAAGATGTGCTACCTCACAGAGATTTGGTCCCCTCTTAAAGGGGATGTTCATTTGTTGCACGTAAATGGTGATATTGCTTTAAGACCGGTAGCAATAATGTCAATGGAAGAAAATGCTGATAATATTTACATGTAAAAGTTATATGTATGCCATTAGTTAATTGTAAAGGAATGCTGATAATGTTCTCTGAAAGAAAAAGTAAGAGGAAGTAATGAGAAAGTTTAATGTTGTGAAAAGAAGATAGTTGATAATGTTGATAAGAAAAGGGGGGGGATAGAAGGTAAACCCTGCGTTCCCCATCGAAAGTTAGTAATGTGTTACTAAGGACAGAAAGTGAACTCGTAAGGGTTAGTGGGTGAGTCCTTATAGGAGCCAAGTAGAGCCGGCTCAGTGTTCTCAAACTGAAAGAAAAGTTATGTTCTATACTGTGTATAGTAGTTGAAAAGGCAGTAGGCCCTGGCTGAACGGGGCGGTCCTGTAACAGAAAGGAGAGGCAGTAGGTCTGGTGCCGATAGGACAGGCGGTCCTGCAGATCCAAAGTAGGAGAATGAAAAAGTTAAAGTGCCTTATAATGTGATTATAGGAAGGTCTTTAGTGGATTTAGAGTGTGAGTCCTTAAAGGCAATGTTAAATTATTGTTCAACAATTTTGCACTTAAGTAGAATGCCCGGTTGGGTAACAGAAGTAAATTATAGCATGTAGCTATGATATTTTTGCCATGTTTGTAACGTTCAAGTGTCCTTACCTCCCATAAAGGGAAGCCTGTTCAAGTATACTTATTGTCATTGCACTCAACAAAATTGTATGTCTTTTTGCTAACTTGTATTGATGTTTTCTTCCCAGTCCCGGAGTACTGTGTTTAACCAGGGGGGAGTGCAGCGCCCCAGAGTCCTGGTCGTTGCAGTACTGTGGCTCCGCCACTATGGGGAGCCATGGTGCGTCCGATGGCACTGAAGGAGTTCAACTGATCAGGTATCACAGACACCAATACATTTCACAGCCGGGCCTCCGGGGGGAGCTAAGGGTTCTATTCATTAGGCCACTCCCCACCATAGTGGGTAAACTGGGGGTCAGGCAGGAAGTTAGATCAGAAAGCTGACTGGATTGGACGAAGCAACACCTAGTGGCAGAGGGTGTTGTGGAGGAAGAGACAGTAGGGTCTCTGTCAGGGGTGGGATCCTGACAGAGGCTTGGCATTGAAAAGAACGTAACGGGTCCGCGCCAGCTCCGGGAAGCGGCGGGACCCAAGAAAGGACTAGAAGCGAGATAGATTGTGCTGAGTGAGAAACGAGATCAAGCAATAGGAGAATTCCAGTAGGGGTCGTGCTGTAAGACCGGAGCAACACCCTACTGAGGCGCACTATCGGTGGCCGGCACGCCGAGGGAGTATTATAACATTCAGCTTCAAGCAATACTCTAAACAGCGGCAGGACAGTCAGTTTAAGGCGGGCTGTCTAACACATATCACCTATGAAGTCTTGGGAGGCAATTGCGGGAGAGGGGCGTCTCTAGGGTCCCGGAAGAACTCCAGGCCTATCCGACAAACGGGTGCCGTTCTAACTGTAACATCAGGAAGGGACGGAAGATTAGAAGAACATCATTTAATCGAGTTGTGAGGGAACTTAAGAAACAGACACAACGGTTGTGGGGTACTTTCCGTAAGCACAGCAGGGAAGGACTACAACACATAGCGCTAAGAAGGAAGGCACCGATTTCCACCTGTGAAGTGAACTCTGGAGGTGCCATTGGACCGGCCGGACTTGCGCAGCCTGGTGAACCGTATTCTGGACTGAGGACTCAGAGATCTCCAGTAAAGAGGTAAAGAGACTGCAACCTGGTGTCCTCGTTATTTACCGCGACCTGCACCCCACAACTGCACCGTTACAACACCACTTATTGCACTGGACGTCCCCCACTGACAGACAGGGCCACGGACCGGGTCTAGCCACCGTGACAACCCCAGAAGCAGAGACCCGTAGGCCCGGTACCGAGTACCCCTTGGCCCTTGAATAGACTGATAGAATTTGTATTATGGCAAGAAAAAAGCAGCTAAGTAAAGAAAAACGAGTGGCCATCATTTATTTAAGAAATGAAGGTCAGTCAGTCCGAAAAATTTGGAAAACTTTGAAAGTGTCCCCAAGTGCAGTGGCAAAAACCATCAAGCGCTACAAAGAAACTGGCTCACATGAGTACCGCCCCAGGAAAGGAAGACCAAGAGTCACCTCTGCTTCTGAGGATAAGTTTATCCGAGTCACCAGCCTCAGAAATCGCAGGTTAACAGCAGCTCAGATTAGAGACCAGGTCAATGCCACACAGAGTTCTAGCAGCAGACACATCTCTACAACTGTTAAGAGGAGACTTTGTGCAGCAGGCCTTCATGGTAAAATAGCTGCTAGGAAACCACTGCTAAGGACAGGCAACAAACAGAAGAGACTTGTTTGGGCTAAAGAACACAAGGAATGGACATTAGACCAGTGGAAAGCTGTGCTTTGGTCTGATGAGTCCAAATTTCAGATGTTTGGTTCCAACCACAGTGTCTTTTTGCGATGCAGTAAAGGTGAACGGATGGACTCTACATGCCTGGTTCCCACCGTGAAGCATGGAGGAGGAGGTGTGATGGTGCTTTGCTGGTGACACTGTTGGGGATTTATTCAAAATTGAAGGCATACTGAACAAGCATGGCTACCACAGCATCTTGCAGCGGCATGCTATTCCATCTGGTTTGCGTTTAGTTGGACCATCATTTACTTTTCAACAGAACAATGACCCCAAACACACCTCCAGGCTGTGTAAGGGCTATGTGACCAAGAGGGAGAGTGATGGGGTGCTACGCCAGATGACCTGGCCTCCACAGTCACCAGACCTGAACCCAATCAAGATGGTTTGGGGTGAGCTGGACCACAGAGTGAAGGCAAAAGGGCCAACAAGTGCTAAGCATCTCTGGGAACTCCTTCAAGATTGTTGGAAGACCATTCCCGGTGACTACCTCTTGAAGCTCATCAAGAGAATGCCAAGATTGTACAAAGCAGTCATCAAAGCAAAAGGTGGCTACTTTGAAGAACCTAGAATATAAGACATATTTTCAGTTGCTTCACACTTTTTTGTTAAGTATATAATTCCACATGTTAATTCATAGTTTTGATGACTTCAGTGTGAATGTACAGTTTACATAGTCATGAAAATACAGAAAAATCTTTAAATGAGGTGTGTCCAAACTTTTGGTCTGTACTGTATGTCTATATGTATGTAATGTATTGTATGTATGTAGTATATATGTATGTATGTAGTATGTATGTAGTATATATGCAGTATGTATGTAGTATTTTGTATGCATGTAGTATGTATGTAGTATGTATGTTTGTGTTTTTTTTTTTTACATTCAACACATTAGCTGGATGATGGGACTACTACTGTCCCATCATTGGCTAATGTGTCAATCACTGTCAATGTAGCAGGCCTATCCCGATGGGACTTGTAGTCCCATCGGACGATGCCTGCACACACACAACCCCCGAGAGGCCCGCACAGACCCCCGGTAGGCCCGCACAGAGCCCCATCAGGCCCGTACAGACCCCTGGCAGGCCCGCACAGACCCCCCACGGTCACACACAGACCCTGCCCGCACACAGACACGCAGTCTTCGCCCACGCACTGCCCACACTCCATTAATAGTGCATCATTGCACTATAAGAACTTCCGATATTCGATATTGTAAAAGTATCGGAACTCAGTATCGGAACTCCGATACAGCGAATATCGTCCAATACCCGATATATGCTCAACACCACTCACCACACATCTAGATTAGTTCCTTAGGGGGGTCTACTTTCCAAAATGGTGTCACTTGTGGGGGGTTTCCACTGTTTAGGCACATCAGGGGCTCTCCAAACGCGACATGGTGTCCGATCTCAATTCTAGCAAATTTTGCATTGAAAAGTCAAATGGCGCTCCTTCCTTTCCGAGCTCTGCCATGTGGACAACCAGTGGTTCCCCCCCACATATGGGGTATCGGCATACTCAAGACAAATTCTACGACTTTTGTGGTCCAATTTCTCCTATTACCCTTGGTAAAATAAAACAAATTGGATCTGAACTAAAAATTTTGTGAAAAAAAGTTAAATGTTCAATTTTTTTTAAACATTCATGTGAAGCACCTGAAGGGTTAATAAACTTTTTGAATGTGGTTTTGAGCACCTTGAGGGGTGCAGTTTTTAGAATGGTGTCACTTTTGGGCATTTTCTGTTATATAGACCCCTTAAAGTGACTTCAAGTGTGAGATGGTCCCTAAAAAATGGTTTTGCAAATTTTGTCGTAAAAATGAGAAATCGCTGGTCAACTTTTAACCTTTATAACTTCCTAACAAAAAAAAATTATGTTTCCAAAATAGTGCTGATGTAAAGTAAGACATGTGGGTAATGTTATTTATTAACTATTTTGTATGATATGACTCTCTAATTTAAGGGCATAAAAACTAAGTTTAAAAATTGAAAAATTTTAGCCAAATTTCCGTTTTTTTCACAAATAAACGCAAGTCAAATCGAAGAAATTTTACCACTATCATGAAGTACAATATGTCACGAGAAAACAGTGTCAGAATCACCGGGATCCGTTGAAGCGTTCCAGAGTTATAACCTCATAAAGTGACAGTGGTCAGAATTGAAAAAATGTCCCGGTCAGGAAGTTGAAACCAGGCTTCGGGGTGAAGGGGTTAAACACCCGTCGGATTTTTCTACCTCCATGTGAACCGAACCAAAGCGTTTTAGTTGCGGATGTCGGAGTGCGCGCATCCCTGGGGTGTGATGTGAGGGAATGATCTCCCGCGGCCATGTTACTACAAGCTTCTTCACACCCGCAGCAGGAGGCCGCGCCCGCGGGTGTAGCGCTCCCTCCCCGGAGTCTGGGAGAAGTGACAGCCGGAGAGGCAGTGAATAATGGGCGCCCTCCTCCGTGTGAGCCGCCGCCTCGTCCTCCCTCCGTCGCCCGGCGCATGCGCGGTGCCCCCGCCCGTTTGTGTTTGAACAGGAAGGCGGACATGTTTGTGGAGCGGCTGTGAGTCAGGAGGAGCTTGCGGCATAATCATCATCCGTGAGCCACAAGAGGCGAGCAGCCCTGCCTGCCGTGTGTGCCCGGGCGGAGGAGGACGGACGCGCTGACGAGAGTTATGCCCGTGTGGCCCGGATACTGAAGCTGGACGGGGACATCCACAGCGCCGGCAGCCTCTTCCTAGTAGCTGTCACCCGGGCCCCGCGGAGCTGTGCCCGGGCCTGTGTGTATGAGTCCGGCGGAGGCCCGAAGGGAGGAGGATGCCGGGGTCCGTTCCGCTGCAGAGCGCGGCGCTGAGGTGGGGGTGAGGGAGCTCGGATCTGAGAGACACGCAGGCAGCCGCCTCCTCCTCCGTCCTGCGCTGTGAGGCCGCCGCACGGACACCGCCTGCAGCCATGACTACCGGGGACAGCTTCGAGAGCCGCTTCGCCAAGATCGACGTCCTGTTACGTGACCCCAAGTCGGAGGTGAACACGGACTGTCTGCTGGTGAGTGTGAACATTGCCGGCCTGACAGCCACTTTTGGGTCCGGGGGCCGGCCAGCAGTGTCCCCGGGTGCCGTCCGGGGTGTCGTCCCGCAGCGTGTCTCCCGGTGGGCCGTCCCGCGGCGTGTCTCCCGGTGGGCCGTCCCGCGGCGTGTCTCCCGGTGGGCCGTCCCGCGGCGTGTCTCCCGGTGGGCCGTCCCGCGGCGTGTCTCCCGGTGGGCCGTCCCGCGGCGTGTCTCCCGGTGGGCCGTCCCGCGGCGTGTCTCCCGGTGGGCCGTCCCGCGGCGTGTCTCCCGGTGGGCCGTCCCGCGGCGTGTCTCCCGGTGGGCCGTCCCGCGGCGTGTCTCCCGGTGGGCCGTCCCGCGGCGTGTCTCCCGGTGGGCCGTCCCGCGGCGTGTCTCCCGGTGGGCCGTCCCGCGGCGTGTCTCCCGGTGGGCCGTCCCGCGGCGTGTCTCCCGGTGGGCCGTCCCGCGGCGTGTCTCCCGGTGGGCCGTCCCGCGGCGTGTCTCCCGGTGGGCCGTCCCGCGGCGTGTCTCCCGGTGGGCCGTCCCGCGGCGTGTCTCCCGGTGGGCCGTCCCGCGGCGTGTCTCCCGGTGGGCCGTCCCGCGGCGTGTCTCCCGGTGGGCCGTCCCGCGGCGTGTCTCCCGGTGGGCCGTCCCGCGGCGTGTCTCCCGGTGGGCCGTCCCGCGGCGTGTCTCCCGGTGGGCCGTCCCGCGGCGTGTCTCCCGGTGGGCCGTCCCGCGGCGTGTCTCCCGGTGGGCCGTCCCGCGGCGTGTCTCCCGGTGGGCCGTCCCGCGGCGTGTCTCCCGGTGGGCCGTCCCGCGGCGTGTCTCCCGGTGGGCCGTCCCGCGGCGTGTCTCCCGGTGGGCCGTCCCGCGGCGTGTCTCCCGGTGGGCCGTCCCGCGGCGTGTCTCCCGGTGGGCCGTCCCGCGGCGTGTCTCCCGGTGGGCCGTCCCGCGGCGTGTCTCCCGGTGGGCCGTCCCGCGGCGTGTCTCCCGGTGGGCCGTCCCGCGGCGTGTCTCCCGGTGGGCCGTCCCGCGGCGTGTCTCCCGGTGGGCCGTCCCGCGGCGTGTCTCCCGGTGGGCCGTCCCGCGGCGTGTCTCCCGGTGGGCCGTCCCGCGGCGTGTCTCCCGGTGGGCCGTCCCGCGGCGTGTCTCCCGGTGGGCCGTCCCGCGGCGTGTCTCCCGGTGGGCCGTCCCGCGGCGTGTCTCCCGGTGGGCCGTCCCGCGGCGTGTCTCCCGGTGGGCCGTCCCGCGGCGTGTCTCCCGGTGGGCCGTCCCGCGGCGTGTCTCCCGGTGGGCCGTCCCGCGGCGTGTCTCCCGGTGGGCCGTCCCGCGGCGTGTCTCCCGGTGGGCCGTCCCGCGGCGTGTCTCCCGGTGGGCCGTCCCGCGGCGTGTCTCCCGGTGGGCCGTCCCGCGGCGTGTCTCCCGGTGGGCCGTCCCGCGGCGTGTCTCCCGGTGGGCCGTCCCGCGGCGTGTCTCCCGGTGGGCCGTCCCGCGGCGTGTCTCCCGGTGGGCCGTCCCGCGGCGTGTCTCCCGGTGGGCCGTCCCGCGGCGTGTCTCCCGGTGGGCCGTCCCGCGGCGTGTCTCCCGGTGGGCCGTCCCGCGGCGTGTCTCCCGGTGGGCCGTCCCGCGGCGTGTCTCCCGGTGGGCCGTCCCGCGGCGTGTCTCCCGGTGGGCCGTCCCGCGGCGTGTCTCCCGGTGGGCCGTCCCGCGGCGTGTCTCCCGGTGGGCCGTCCCGCGGCGTGTCTCCCGGTGGGCCGTCCCGCGGCGTGTCTCCCGGTGGGCCGTCCCGCGGCGTGTCTCCCGGTGGGCCGTCCCGCGGCGTGTCTCCCGGTGGGCCGTCCCGCGGCGTGTCTCCCGGTGGGCCGTCCCGCGGCGTGTCTCCCGGTGGGCCGTCCCGCGGCGTGTCTCCCGGTGGGCCGTCCCGCGGCGTGTCTCCCGGTGGGCCGTCCCGCGGCGTGTCTCCCGGTGGGCCGTCCCGCGGCGTGTCTCCCGGTGGGCCGTCCCGCGGCGTGTCTCCCGGTGGGCCGTCCCGCGGCGTGTCTCCCGGTGGGCCGTCCCGCGGCGTGTCTCCCGGTGGGCCGTCCCGCGGCGTGTCTCCCGGTGGGCCGTCCCGCGGCGTGTCTCCCGGTGGGCCGTCCCGCGGCGTGTCTCCCGGTGGGCCGTCCCGCGGCGTGTCTCCCGGTGGGCCGTCCCGCGGCGTGTCTCCCGGTGGGCCGTCCCGCGGCGTGTCTCCCGGTGGGCCGTCCCGCGGCGTGTCTCCCGGTGGGCCGTCCCGCGGCGTGTCTCCCGGTGGGCCGTCCCGCGGCGTGTCTCCCGGTGGGCCGTCCCGCGGCGTGTCTCCCGGTGGGCCGTCCCGCGGCGTGTCTCCCGGTGGGCCGTCCCGCGGCGTGTCTCCCGGTGGGCCGTCCCGCGGCGTGTCTCCCGGTGGGCCGTCCCGCGGCGTGTCTCCCGGTGGGCCGTCCCGCGGCGTGTCTCCCGGTGGGCCGTCCCGCGGCGTGTCTCCCGGTGGGCCGTCCCGCGGCGTGTCTCCCGGTGGGCCGTCCCGCGGCGTGTCTCCCGGTGGGCCGTCCCGCGGCGTGTCTCCCGGTGGGCCGTCCCGCGGCGTGTCTCCCGGTGGGCCGTCCCGCGGCGTGTCTCCCGGTGGGCCGTCCCGCGGCGTGTCTCCCGGTGGGCCGTCCCGCGGCGTGTCTCCCGGTGGGCCGTCCCGCGGCGTGTCTCCCGGTGGGCCGTCCCGCGGCGTGTCTCCCGGTGGGCCGTCCGCAGCCTGAGGCATCGGCTTCTTATGGAAAATTGCTGGGATGTCCCATAGATGTGATAGATGGGGGTCTCTCCTTCCCCTGATCTGACGGCCATTACAGATGATGTTACATATTCTGCTGTATTCAGATCTCCCATAGTAATTGATGGGGACTACTGCGTGTGCCGCCCCCTCTCCACTCGCTGGTGGTCAGACGACAGTCCGAATGTTAGATTGTATCCCCCCATTCTGAAGATCCTTGTGCTGGACGTTTGGCATATCTTATGGCTTATAACCCTAGTTATCCCCGGTCCTGTATCCATCAGCAGCATAGAGCGCAGTGCCGGGTTTTTCTTTGCAGTCCCATAGACAGTCACTGCAGCAGAGGTTGATCATGCCACCTCTGTCCATGTAAGATGGGGCTCTGCAGAGGTCCCAGAGGTTGACCCTTCAGCGATTAGAAAGTGATCCCCAGTCTTATAAATGGGTAATAAATCACTGTCTCTCGGTAATATCCCATTAGGGAGCCCGAGGTTCTCCTTGTTGGGAATCCCTGGAGTAGCCACTAAGCTTTTCCAGAAGGCAGAATGAAGAGGTCTCCCCAATTTTGTGCTTTCTGATTTATCCGAACAACTAGTAGGCTGTTTGGGAGTCCTGGAAAGATAAGTGACAGTCCCATTGACAGCTGTCATTTCCACTTCCCCTTCCCTCCCCAAAAAGGTAATTTTTGTTCTACAATTGTAACAGTTATCGTCCAAAATTTTGACAAGACTAAGTTTCATAGGACAGTTTTTTTTTAAACGCCTAACCTGAAAGGTTAAAACACTTTTCATTACAAATTCTTCAGTTTTAATCAAACCAGTTATAATCAAATTAGGTTATGTAAAAATGAGTACACCCCACATTAAAAATTACTACAGCTAGTATTTTGTATGACCTCCATGATTTTAAGGCTAGCACCAAGTCTTCTAGAAACAGAGTGAAGAAGTTGGTGACATTTTGCAACATGTATCTTTTTCCATTCTTCAGGAAATGCCTCTTCTAGAACTAGATGCTGGATGGAGAGTGATGCTCAACTTGTCTGTTCAGAATTCCCCATAGCTGTTCTGTTGGTATTGGACAGGGCCATTAAATCATTTTCACCCTGTTCTTCAGAAATGCAACAGATGTGTGTTTTGGGTAATTGCCATGTTGAAAAAGTGCCCGTCTACCAAGGGCACAGAATAGTGGTAGCATCTTCTTTCATTATAGAGCAGTACATTTGGGAGTTCATGATGCCATCTATAAAATATAGCTCCCCAGCATCAGGAGTACTCGTATAGACCCACATAAGGACTCTGCCACCACCATGTTTAATCGTAGGCACCATACATTTAGAAAACTCCATGGTGCCTACAGTGAAACATGGTGGTGGCAATGTCCTTATGTGGGGCTGCATGAGAGCTGCTGGTGTCGTGTCATAGATGGTATCATGAGTTAAAAAATGTAGTGCTCCCTAGTGAAAGATAAGATGCTACCATCACTCCTTGTCTTTGGTAGCTGTGCACTTTTTCCAACATATCGATCCAAAACACATCTGTTGCATGTCTGAAGAAGAACAGGGTGAACGTGTTCTTGTTTTCAGTGAGATATTGATCAAAAACTTAGTTTTGAAAGGGGGTGTACTCATTTATGCTGAGCACTGTGCATTAGCTGCACTACTGGCATCAATATACGCTGCTGAGCCATGGTGCCAGTACTACAGCAAGTAAGGCTGCTTTCACACTAGCGTCGGTACGGGGCCGTCGCGCTGCATCGGCCCGACGTACCGACGCATACTGTGACAAAAATGCCCGACGTCGGCAGCGGAAGCAGTCTTAAGACGCTTCCGCTGCCCCATTGCAAGGTACGGGGAGGAGGGGGCGGAGTTTCGTCCGCATGCGCGGTCGAAAATGGCGGTCCCGAGCGCACAAAAAAAAGTTACATGTAACGTTTTTTTGTGGCGGCGGTGCGCCAAAACACGACGGTTGCGACGTGTGGCACTGCGCCGCAGTGCGTCGGTTATGTTAGTCTATGGGGAAAAAACGCATCCTGCAGACAACTTTGCAGGATGCGTTTTTTCTCCTAAACGACGCATTGCGACGTGCTGCCAAAAACGCTAGTGTGAAAGTAGCCTAATCTCCTATGGCCTGTGATTGCCTGCAGTGGTCACATGCTGCCTATTGTCAGACACCAAGGGGAGCACTGAAGCATCGACGCTAGGGTGCAGTGGGAAAGAAGAGTGCTTGAGTTATGTATTTTTTAATCCACCTGTTTCACCCATTGAATTATAGCTTCCGTGATGCTACAAACAGGAGTGTGACTTTTTTTCCTAGTTGAAAATGTTAAGTTGGTAAAATAGGAGGCAAACACTTGACTGGCTGATAATTAGAGCGATCCTAGCTGATCTGCATGTGTAATGATTTGGGGTCGGTTACATAGGTTTTAATTCCACCGGATTTCCCCTTTAAGTCAGCTGATGATGAAATCGCTCACGTCTGCAGAGAGAAGTGTGCATTTGAGTGTGCAGAAGATAATTATTATTTTTAGGTAGCGTTGTCTGGGCAGGTTCTGGGAGAATGATAACTGCCTAGAAATCCTGAGACGTAGTCAAATGGGAAGTATCTGCAGCCCCAAATCTATGACGGAGCGTGCCGCTGTGTCCTCTGCAGGCCAGCCCTTAGGACAAGCAATCAGTGCCCATGTGGATGCCCAGCTTTAGTGCTGGCTGATGGACCAACTGCAGATTAGTGTTCAGATTGAACTATTTTACTAACTTCTGTAGAAATCATCCTGCCATGCTTATGCCCATCAGTGCGGGTATGGCGTCATCCGTGCCCCATCCATTCAGCTGTAATCCCCGGGGTCTGATGTGAGAGCATGCAGGTGACGGCACGGCGGATGCTGTTACTTCTGTTCTGGGCGCAGCCTTTCTGTGTGACTTGGGTGATGCTGAAGAGGAAGAGCTGTGCCGGAGAGCCGCCGGCCACGGTCCTAGAGCGCACACAGGAAATGTAGTGTTTTTCTAGTTGCTCTGGCATTTTACAGTTTCTTCCGCAGTTCGTTGTGCATAGGAGTCGCAGCTCCGAGCTTTGTCTGTTCTGATGGGGTCTCACTTGCTTTTCTCACTCGCTGAATGAGAAATTAATGATATACTGACCCTTCTTTATTTCCCACTGACTTCAATTAAATGAAAACAACTAAAATAATAAATCTTAGACCCTTAACTGTGACGTTGGAGCAGATCTGAGAGAAATGTCATGGGAAATATCTTCACGTGGGCAGTTCTGGTACCTGATGTCCTATTTTTTATTTTTTATTTCGGCCTTTGTTAGATATGTGTGGTGCTTGTACAGCGCATGCATTAAAGTACTTACCGGGCATTGTCATCTTCCATTTCCAGCACGGCTCTGGTTCTTCTCATCCATCATGTGACTAACGGCTGTCTTGGGGGCTCGCACATTGGACCGTATAGCGCTTAATGGAAGTTTGGGAGCCTCCTTCTGAGTTTCATAGATTTACATTGTAAAGTGACTTCCGGCCCACACAGCCAACACTGTAGTTTGCCAGCTAGTCACAACTGCAGTCACAGGACGCAGGAGAGGACTGGAGCAGCGCTGGAAACGGCAGAAGACGGCCGGGGGTAAGTATGTTGATCCACGCACTGATCGTGCTTTACTCATGGGTAACAGATAATAAAATAAACATGGAGTGGGGCACAGTCACTTTTAAAAAGAAAAGGAATCTACCCTAAAAGTACTGTATGCAGACAGTTCAGTGACTTCCTGTAGTCATTGCTAGCAGAATTTCAGGCCTAAAATAAATGCAGATAAAAACAGTGCAAGCCCTAAAATAGGTTTGATGCGCTAGTGCTCCGTCATGTGGCTGGATGGCGACCTTATGTATCTATTGGGCACAGAGGGTAAAGACTCGATCTGCCTTTGATTATTGTTGTTCTATATGGGTGAAATCACCCATGTGGCCTTAGAATTCCATTGCACTTTTGTTTAGTATCTGCAAGGAGACAATAGGCTCACACCGTACCCGGAGAAGTGCTAAAACTAGCATTGCGATTCAGGCTGGGTGAGTAAGGGTAGGTAGCGCGTTTTACGCCACGGTGCTTGTTATGTGGCAAGTACCAGTAATGCACATGGGTTTTATGTACCTGCTCCAGCACACTACTATCCCTTGTTCTCACCATGTGAACCCACTCTAAAAAGGGTTGTCCACTACTGATGAACTCAAGCAGGTGACAAGCGGTATTCTACTGTACTGGCGCCTCTCCTCAGTACTTGGTACTGTCTACTCCACTAGTGTCCTGGAATCAACATCCATCTGGGGCATCACGTGACCACTGCAGACAATCAGATGGCCTTGATTGGGTGCAGTCTTTACATTTTGTCAGAGGAGTGGCTTCCATGTGGGTGTACCTAGCTCTTTAACAAGGGGTTGCTTAGCGGTGTAAACTCCTTTTTAAGGTTTTCTGACAAGTGATGAATTAGTTAAGGAACTGAAAAATAATAAGAATGGAGCTGCTCTCCGGCTCTTCTGCAAAATGAAATTTAAATCCAGAACATGCAAATGGTGTAAAAGTAGATGCTCCCCCTCATTGGCTGTGTCCAGAACTAACAAAGAAGTGGAGGAGGTAGGATGGGGGACTAAGATTCCCCCCTCCCCCGGTCTGGAGAAATGTGCAGGTCACAGAGGGTGGGACCCATCTATAAGACATTTGTGACATTGCTTATTTCCACATTGAGAAGTGAATGGAGCATGTGATGTCAGTGACTACTTACGTATGCTGGCTCGTGATTGGTAGAGGTCCGATTCTAACAAGTGGGACAGGTGCATGATGCCTCACGATCATGAACGTGGCCTGGTAGGTATCAGTGCACATGAGGTCACCATCCCTGTGCTCTTAATGCACATGTGAGCAGAGAGGGACAACCGCTTTAAGTGCACTGTCGGCATGGTTACCCATAGCAACCAATCGGTTTGCTACATATTTTGGAAGTGCAAGTAACATGCTGTAATCTGGTTGCTGCAGAGAACGGTTCTATTTCTGACCGCTATGGATGTAAATGTTCAAGGCCCACGTCCTAATGAATAGGCAGCATTTAGTGTCCATTCACACTCATATATATATATATATATATATATTTATATTAGTGCTGGCTTTTCTAAAGCTGGACAGACTTGTCCTTTTCTGAGCAGGAATTGTTTGCCGTGTGATGAAAGGTTTGCAAACAGGACTTACAGCTCGGTGACATGATGCAGGCTCTCCTCTACACCCGTCAGATCTGGATGGTATGCTGGGAGCTGTAGTCCTACCCAAGTGTGTAGATTACCTTTGTACAGCACAGGGAGGTTTCATGATGCAGTCAGGGACTCTGGTCTAGCTGTGATATGCTAATATTCAGGCCCACGTGGAGGCCCGCCTCAGATTATTGCTTTTCTAATGCTTTGTGTATTGTTGTTAAGGCTCATTGATATGCAGAGAAAAATATCTTGAAGAAACGCAACAATGAAGCGTCTGTGCGAAGGAAAAAGGAAGCAGATTAGTGTGAAAGGGAAAATGTTAAAGTTTGATTTCCACCACCCACAGCAATCTTAAAAAACTCGTTTTTGTGCTCGGGCACTACTATCACCTAAAACGAGCGAGCGTGTAGGGAGAGTCACATTCCCAGGCTCATTATTGTAGAAACCCAAGTGTGGTTGCTGCAGACGACGGGGCGTGTTACACATTGCTAAGTAACTACAAAATATTTGGGAAACTTTCAAAGTGGGTTTGATAGATTTCAGTTGAAAACTGGATTCTTTAAAAGCCAAACTTCACTGAAGGCTAAAAACTTGTAGTTATCCAGCAGAGACCTGAGCGCCTGTCTGCAGGGATTTTGCACTGACCGAGCCAGCAGCAATGATATCAGGGGGGCACTGCCGTCACCTCTCACCTGTTCTCTGAACTCTGGACCCACTTAAGTCATTTTCACATATTATGGAATTTGTCAGCGTGTAGATGCAGATTTTACATGTAAATTTTGACCATCTGCTGACATTCTGCAGTAATTACAAATGACCGGATGGAAGACAAATCCACATGCAGATACACTGGCCAATCTGGACGTGTGCCCCAAATTCTTTGAAAACCCCTTGTCTGATCTTATGGTGTCAAATCCACAACATGTGATCTCTCTTGTATGGTGAGGAGCGGCACATAGAAGCCATAGCACTTGGTGGCTGCCCTATATAGCAAGGAGCGGCACATAGAAGCCATAGCACTCGGTGGCTGCCCTATATAGCAAGGAGCGGCACATAGAAGCCATAGCACTCGGTGGCTGCCCTATATAGCGAGGAGCGGCACATAGAAGCCATAGCACTCGGTGGCTGCCCTATATAGCGAGGAGCGGCACATAGAAGCCATAGCACTCGGTGGCTGCCCTATATAGCGAGGAGCGGCACATAGAAGCCATAGCACTCGGTGGCTGCCCTATATAGCAAGGAGCGGCACATAGAAGCCATAGCACTCGGTGGCTGCCCTATATAGCGAAGAGCGGCACATAGAAGCCATATCACTCGGTGGCTGCCCTATATAGCGAGGAGCGGCACATAGAAGCCATAGCACTCGGTGGCTGCCCTATATAGCGAGGAGCGGCACATAGAAGCCGTAGCACTCGGTGGCTGCCCTATATAGCGAAGAGCGGCACATAGAAGCCATAGCACTCGGTGGCTGCCCTATATAGCGAGGAGCGGCACATAGAAGCCGTAGCACTCGGTGGCTGCCCTATATAGCGAAGAGCGGCACATAGAAGCCATAGCACTCGGTGGCTGCCCTATATAGCGAGGAGCGGCACATAGAAGCCATAGCACTCGGTGGCTGCCCTATATAGCGAGGAGCGGCACATAGAAGCCATAGCACTCGGTGGCTGCCCTATATAGCGAGGAGCGGCACATAGAAGCCGTAGCACTCGGTGGCTGCCCTATATAGCGAAGAGCGGCACATAGAAGCCATAGCACTCGGTGGCTGCCCTATATAGCGAGGAGCGGCACATAGAAGCCATAGCACTCGGTGGCTGCCCTATATAGCGAGGAGCGGCACATAGAAGCCATAGCACTCGGTGGCTGCCCTATATAGCGAGGAGCGGCACATAGAAGCCATAATACTCGGTGGCCGCCCTGTATGACGAAGAGCGGCACATAGAAGCCATAACACTCGGTGGCCGCCCTTTTGGAGCTTTCACATGTGACTGTAATCTCTAAAACATTTCTCGGGGTATTGTATGTAATGTGATGTAGAGACCTACGAAGCCTCAGATTCCGATGCCCTAATTGAAAACATCTCAGAGAAAGGTCTCTCACAGCTTACTATAAATGCAGAGTTTTTGCTGGGTATCTTACGCATTGTATTTGGTGCATAAACTACATAGCGTTTTTAACATTGCTGGCAAAATTGATGAGATTTTTTAAATCTCATACGCACTCTGCTTTTTTCTGCACTTGTTGTCAGAGCTCTGCTGCATTTTTGGCAAAACACAAAATGTCAATTGCTAAAGTGGATTTGTGGCCTAAATATACTTTAGACAAAAGCACACATGAATTGTGTATAAAACGCAGCAAATTAGCATTTTGCACACTGCATTTTTCCTGCTAAGAGAGAAGGTTTTGGGTGAAGGAAAAATAAGATGCAGGAACATGACTTAAGGCAGAGGTGTGCAAAAATGTCTGTGTCACTGTTAGGCCAGTGTCACACCTAATGTATAAAAATACGGTCTGTTTTTTACGGCTGAGATACGCAGAAATGTTCATGAACAGTGATCCGTATGTCATTCGTATTCAATACGAGGATGCAAATTTTTTTTTTTTTCTAATTAAGTATCCGTGTGTCATCTGTATGGTGAGATTTTCTTGCCGGCTTGAAAAATGGACATATAATGTATAATGGGCTCAAAGATTTGTGGAAAAAAAAAAATAAAAAAAATAAAAAAAAATAATATACAGTTATATGAAAAAGTTTGGGCACCCCTATTAATCTTAAGCTTAATGTTTTATAAAAATTGTTTTTTTGCAACAGCTATTTCAGTTTCATATATCTAATAACTGTTGGACACAGTAATGTTTCTGCCTTGAAATGAGGTTTATTGTACTAACAGAAAATGTGCAATCTGCATTCAAACAAAATTTGACAGGTGCATAAGTATGTGCACCTCACCAGAACAGTGACATTAATATTTAGTAGATCCTCCTTTTGCAAAAATAACAGCCTCTAGACGCTTCCTGTAGCTTTTGAGTTCCTGGATCCTGGATGAAGGTATTTTTGACCATTCCTCTTTACAAAACAATTCCAGTTCAGTTAAGTTTGATGGTCGCCGAGCATGGACAGCCCTCTTCAAATGATCCCACAGATGTTCAATGATATTCAGGTCTGGGGTCTGGGATGGCCATTCCAGAACAGTCAATAGTAAAAAAATCACTTGGCACTCAGAAAGTTTTTTATGCAAGATGAAATTAAATATTTCGTTTATTCAGTGCATCCAGTTCAAATGTTTAAACGTTTTCGGTCTAATTACAAGACCTTCATCAGAAACACTTTTGATGTACTGGAAGCCAAACAGCAAGCTAAACGGGCCCAATGAGCCAGCGCACGACAATGCCCGGGAGGACGTGCCTTTATGGTCCTGGAGGAGTAGGAAATAAACGCCGTGGCAGAGCGACAAAATCGCAAGGGAAGTGGCGCTGATGTCTTCCACGAGTGTGGCGCTGAGCTGCAGGGGTTGCCGTTAATCCCGGGATAGTGTAATTGTTCCTCTGCATGAATGCCTGAGTAGATTTGGAGTGGTGTTTTGGATCATTGTCTTGCTGAAAAATCCATCCCCTGCGTAACTTCAACTTTGTCACTGATTCATGAACATTATTGTCAAGAATCTGCTGATACTGAGAGGAATCCATGCGTCCCTCAACTTTAACAAGATTCCCGGTGCCGGCATTGGCCACACAGCCCCAAAGCATGATGGAACCTCCACCAAATTTTACTGTGGGTAGCAAGTGTTTTTCTTGGAATGCTGTGTTTATTTGCCGCCATGCATAACGCCTTTTTGTGTGACCAAACAACTCAATGTTGGTTTCATCAGTCCACAGGACCTTCTTCCAAAAAGAAATTGGCTTCTCCAAATGTGCTTTTGCATACCTCAGCCGACTGTTGGCTTCTTTCGCATCACTCTCCCATACAGCTTCTCCTTGTGCAAAGTGCGTTGTATAGTTGACCGATGCACAGTGACACCATCTGCAGCAAGTTGATGCTGCAGCTCTCTGGAGGTGGTCTGAGGATTGTCCTTGACTGATCTCACCATTCTTCTTCTCTGCCTTTCTGATGTTTTTCTTGGCCTGCCACTTCTGGCCTTAACAAGAACTGTACCTGTGTTCTTCCATTTCCTTACTATGTTCCTCACAGTGGAAATTGACAGGTTAAATCTCTGAGACAGCTTTTTGTATCCTTCCCCTGAACAACTATGTTGAATAATCTTTGTTTTCAGATCATTTGACAGTTGTTTTGAGGAGCCCACGATGCCACTCTTCAGAGGAGATTCAAACAGGAGAACAACTTGCAAGTGGCCCCTTTAAGTAGCTTTTCTCATGATTGCATACACCTGGCTATGAAGTTGAAAGCTCAATGAGGTTACAAAACCAAAAAAAAGTGCTTTAGTAAGTCAGTAAAAAGTAGGTAGGAGTATTTAAAACAAGAAAATGATAAGGGTGCCCATACTTATGCACCTGTCAAATTTTGTTTGAATGCAGATTGCACATTATCTGTTAGTACAATAAACCTCATTTCAAGGCAGAAACATTACTGTGTCCAACAGTTATTAGATATATGAAACTGAAATAGCTGTTGCAAAAAAAACAATTTTTATAAAACATTAAGCTTAAGATTAATAGGGGTGCCCAAACTTTTTCATATAACTGTATATAATCATCGGCTGGCATTTTCTCAGGCTGAAGAGTTAATTTGAGTTCATGCCGCCAGGGGGCGCAGCTTCGGTGACGTCACCGAAGCTCCACTCCCTGCATTTCGTTCATTCCCCAGTCATTTACAGCCGGGAGCGGCCGCATTAGCAGCGCACCTGGTTGTAAAATGTAAATGCCCCCGATATGGATTACTGTGTGGGACTTGACTGTACAGCAGACAGGTATGGGATATTATTGCTTTTTTATTTGGGAATTTTTTTTACAGGAGAACGAGGGCTTCGCTTGGATTGAGAGTGCAATAAAGTTGTTAAACCTGTGTGTTTCATTATTTTGTTAAAATACTTTATTCTTAATGTGTGTATTTTTAAGTTAACCCTTTCCTACTATTGGATTAATAATGGATAGATGTCTTATTGACACCTCCATTATTAACCAGGCTTAATGTCACCTTACAATAGCAAGGTGACATTAACCGCTTGTTACCCCATATGCCAATGCTACAGGGCAGTGGGAAGAGAGAGGCTAAGTGTCGGAATGGGCGCATCTTACAGATGCACCTTTTCTGGGGTGTCTGGGGGCAGATGTTTTTAGTCGGGGGGGGCAATATCCATGGTCCCTCTCTAGGCTATTAATATCTACCCTCAGTCACTGGCTTTCCCTCTCTGGCGCAGAAAATTGAGCAGGAGCCCGCACCAGTTTTTTCCATGAATTAATCCTTTAATTTAACGCCGCTCCAAAATTTTACACACACACAATACTAACATTATTGGGAAGGGACATATAAAAATCTAACTGATATGTAATGGTTTACTGTATGTAAACCATGTCTCCTATCCTGTCGGGTTCTGCAGTGATTTTACAGAAATCGACAATTGAATTACCGGCTATTCTGCTATCCATCCATCCATCTTTAATTATCTACCTATACTATGTGTAGACATTTATTTTATCTATTCTATTTTAACCTGTCAGTGTGATTTTACTGTACACCGCACTGAATTGCCGGCTTTTCTATAGGACACTGGTGCCTAATTCTCGCAAGTCACACTGATGGTCCGTGTGGTGTGCGATTTTTTTCTTGCACCCATAGACTTGCATTGGTGTATTTCTGGCATAATACGGTGGCAATCGCAGCATGCTGCGATTTAGTACACACGTATAATATGGCCGATAAAACAACGGATGATGGGAGCTGTCCCATAGATTAACATTGGTCTGAGTGCTATGCAATTTTTGTATCTCCTAGCACTCGTCCGTATTACGCTCTAGTGTGACTCAGGCCTTAAAGGGAATCTGTCATCAGGTTTTTGCTACCTTATCTGATAGCAGCCTGATGTAGGCACAGAGAAGCTGAATCGAAGGATTTATCACTTAGATTACTGGGTGCAGCGGTTCTGACCGAATTTTTGGATTTACAATGAAGCAGAGCTGAGAAAGCTGCCCCCGCCCACACCAGGCTCAGTATATAGAATGTCCATAGACAGTGGGCTGCCTGTCACAGGAGGGGGCGTGTCAGACCAGGGATCATGGACCAGCTAGTCACAGCAATGATAAGCTTCTGGTGCTAAAAAAATCATTGTAAGCAAAAGAAACTACAGAGCTTGGCTGAAATCTGTTTTAACCTCTACAGCATGGTGTCTTCAGATTACATAGCAAAAACGTGATTCCCCTTCAAGGGCTGCAAATAGCTTAAAGGGAATCTGTCACCCCCAGGGCCTATTAAAGTAAAAGAGCCACCTTCAGCAGCACTAAGGCTGCATTCTGTGAAGGTGGCTCTTATGTTTTTGATCCCTAAAAATGCTGAAATATTCAGTTTTATAAATTTCGCGCCATACCTGTATTGAGTCCGCGGGGGTACGTTTTCTCCTGACTCAGCCGCCTCGGAGCCGTCCATCATCACACCGCGCCCCACCTCCTCTCTGTGTTGTGCCTGCGCTCTGCAATAATTTCTTGGGCATGCGTCGTGCATGCTGCCCTGGAACTTGCAATAAGTGATGTAAGTAGATCGCGCCTACGCACAGCTCCAGATTCCCAGCCCCGCAGTGTGAATAAATCATAACACACTGCGGGGCGGGATCTTGGATCTCCGCTACACGCAGGCGTGATATTGGTAGATCAGCTGATGTAAGTTCCAGGGCAGCGCACACGGTGCATGCATGAAAAATGAGAGCACAGCGCAGGCGCCGGTGACATGAGGAAACACAGAGGAGGCGGCACCCAGTGCACTGAGGCGATGATGGACGGCTGCGAGGTGGCTTAGTCAGGGGGAGAAAACGTACCCCCGCGGACTCAATACAGGTATGGGGCACAATTTATAAAACTGAATATTTCAGCATTATTAGGGAGCAAAAACTTAAGAGCCACCTTCACAGAATGCAGCCTTAGTGCTGCTGAAGGTGGCTGTTTTACCTTAATAGGCCCTGGGTGGGTGACAGGTTCCCTTTAAAGGGGTATTGCTATCTATGACATTTCTTAAAATGTTTGAGCAATAGAAGACCAGAAGGGGAAATGCACCTATGGAAAGAATAGGCTGTCCTCAACTGCCATAAACTACGATGGAAATAGCCACGTATAACCCGCCATCTATAACTGATACACAGCATTCAGGGGTCAAACCCCAATAATGTTATGATGGCTGCGTGCCACTTTTCTTTGATGTGAAAACATCCTGTAAGCGAGGGCCACACAGAATGACATTGCTGGGCTCAGATTGTGTTCCCCAACCTGTCATTTGTGTGAAAAAAAAAAAAATCCCATTAACCTGTAGATAAGGGGTTTTATAGCGTTCTGAAGTTGTGCTACCGCCTCACTGAAAGCCGGGCTGTCAGATGGTGAAAATAAACTTTATTCCACCCTCCTTTTTGCAGCCTCCGGCTTTCAGTCATGGAATAGTGGCCGGCACGGCTTCAGTCACCAGTCAGTACACAGTGAGCGGTGATTGTAGCCATGTTGCTGCACTGCCTGCCGGCTCTGTATCGATTCACTATATAGCCAGCTGTCAGTCAGTGGTGGAGCATGGTTACAGCTGCCGTTCACACTTCTGAGCAGTGACTGAAGCTGCACTTCTATGTCTGAAAGCCGGAGGGAATAAAGGTTCTTACCTCTCGGTAGCTGGCCTTTCGGTGCAGCAGCCACATGGCTTTAGAACGCTGTTAACCTGCAGATTAACCCCTCATCAGAACAACTTGTCTTTTTAACAATGATTCCATAAATTATAATGAGAAATTGCCAGTCGATTCTTGCTTTGATGTGGGATCTGAGCTTTCATTGGTGAGACACAATCTGTTTAGCATAGGCAAATTTCCAAGGTCTGTACCTGACAACGACCGAAATATTCCGACACAGCAGATGAGCCTCTGCGGATCGCTGCCGTTGGTCGGTGTCATGCTTGTTCCTGTCACAAAGGCAATGTCAGAAAATCACATCTGGAGTGTATGGTAAGCTCAAATGTTTAGAATTTGAGTGGGGTTAGAGAAAATGGGCTGTGAATGTCTGCCTAATGTTTGGGTTCTCGAGTTTTCAGTGCAGGCAAGGTTTCACTGACCTCATACAGGAAGACAATGGTTAAACCACATGCAGGGTTAGCAGTGAAGGCAAGGAGAGCGTTTCCAGGGAAAGACGTGGATAAACAGGAGCCGCCGTCGTAAGAGATGAGAATAAAGTTATTTGGGATCAGTACATCCGACTAACGTTGTGTTCCTTTACTTTGGAGTTCTGTAGATCCCACTTATTACTGGGAATGTATAGCAGTAGAACTTATTAAAACAATTCTATAAATAATGGACTCCAGTGAGTCTGTGGCAATGGAACCGACACGAGATATGAACCGAGAATCGGGATGTCATTGTAAGGGGTCTGTCATTCAGGTCTATTCCAGAGAAAGAAAGGCTGCTTTAGGTAGGAGAAAGTCCAGATGTCCAGCTGATTTACCGCCAAAAGCTTACCCTGAAGGAAGAAAAATTAAAAATCCAATAATGTATATTTCTTGGAAGTTTAGGTCACACTTGGTATTGCTGTACTTGCAGCTTCAAGCCTTCCCATTTGTGACCTGAGCATTGCTTTATGATCAGATAGAAAAAGGAGTAGTAATAGTTTTTGATATAGTTTTGATGCAAATAAAATCAAAGCCTTCGCATCTACTTTTTGTTATGGAGTTGATGAAAGCCCGTTGTTCGTATAGCGGCCATTTCAGCCTGGGTGATCCTCAATTGTGGTATTGACAGCAAGTCCTGAATTCCCCCCATTCCCCATGATCACTGCTTTACCTTGTGGCAAGTTCAGATAAACGGATAGCACATGGACCCAATGGTGGACTATGTGCCAGTTCACAATGGCTGTTTTTCACACTGCAGCATATGCTAATCTGGTCCGATTTATAGAGCATGTAAATGGTGGACAGCTCTTGCACCAGTCCGGACACCTAAAGCTGCGGACGGTAGTGGTCTGATACATTCAGCGGCCCATGTGCACATAGTGTCTAGCTCAGAGACCCCCCATAAGTATTCTTTATATCGCGTCTCAAGCACATGTGCATTGTAAGGCTATGTGCACACGTTGCGGATTCGTGTGCGGATTTTTCTGCACAGTTTTTGAAATATCCGCAGGTAAAACGCACTACAGATTTACCGCGGATTTCCTGCGTTTTTCTGTGCGGTTTTACACCTGTGGATTGAGGAGCAGGTGTAAACCGCTGCGGAATCCGCACAAAGAATTGACATGCTGCGGAGAATACAACGCAGTGTTTCTGCGCGGTATATTCCGCAGCATGTGCAGTGCACTGCGGATTTCGTTATCCATATGTTTACATGTTTTTGTAGACTCGGGAAAACTGCTGCAGCTCCGCAGCGGCCAATCTGCTGCAGATCCGCAGCAAAATCTGAAACGTGTGCACATAGCCTTAGGTACCGTCTAAAGTGGTTGCCCTAATCGGCAGTTGACAATCTATTTTGAAGTACAGTAAAAAATTCTGTTGTGGGGTTGTTAGCCAGAAAAATTAATGTAAATACTTTAATATCGAAAAAATGACAACATTATTCAGAGTGATAACTTTATTGGCTATCCAGAAAAAATATATTTGCAAGCTTTCAGAGCACAGCGGCTCCTTCTTCAGGCAGCTCGTGTCTTATTTATTAATTTGTAAACCTGCCTGAAGGAGTCGCTGTGCTCTGAAAGCTGTTAGCCAATAATGGTATCACTCTGAGAATACTTATGTCATTTTTTGGGTATAGATTCATGTCAATACTTCTATTATTATAAATGCCAGAGGTGTTCCCAGAGCAACACTGCTACATTATGAAGCTTGTTTGCTAGGCAGGACCTGGAAACTTTCAGTGGAAGGTTTGTGTGCACTTTGTAGGGTGGCGATAAGCCGTGACCATTCAGCTGTAAGACTTACAAGTGGAAGGAGAGGGCGGCTATGCAGGGATATGTCATAGCAGCGATAAAGCTGGGCGTCTGATTGTGGGACTGCAGGTAACAGGTTGACAAAAGTGTAAAAGTGTTAACTGAGCCGAGTTTTCTAAAGCTAGCCTTGGTCCTAAAAAGATCACTCCCTTGTTGATCAGGGTCATAAAGCGACCGCTGATCGGCTATATATAAGCTCATCGGCAGTCATTTAATGGGTTGTTTAGTCAGGCCAACTGGAATTCTACGTCCACAGAACAATCTTTAATAGGGTCGTTCTGTGCATTTAGAATATCATGTTATCTGCAGCATTTCGCCTGCATACACAGCTGAGGTGCTTCTGACACTGATTTTCACAGCGGCATGAATGAGGCAATCACCAGACGGACAAGCATTTCCATAGTTCATCGCTTGGTTACTGACAAGTATACACCATCCAATGATCGCCAAATGAACGCTGTGTGAAGCGCTAGTTCTTGTATTTTCAAATCCTCAGTGTAATAAGGCAGTTCACCCCCAAGCTGCAGATGGTTTTCTTTTAGTGTCAATGACCTTCCCCATTACTGGTCTCTTGGTCTCCAGTGATAACTTGCCACATGCACCTGTGAATGCAGCAGACGTAGATATCTGGTTCCTTTCTCTACTTGTGTAACCTGAACAGCACTCCACGGCTTTGGACCACCGTTCCCACGGGGCAGCCGTAGGCGGGCGTTTCTAAGTTTGGAGCAGTCATGACAGCAGTCTACACTGCTATTCCCCCATTGTGCCCCGCCACGCTGGGTAATGTCCTGTAGGGGTGAGCTGATGAGCACTCCCGGTATCACATGTCCTGTATACCTAGCACTGATTCCCGCTACTGCTCCCGGTATTGCATGTCCTGTACATCTAGCACTGATTCCCACTACGGCTCCTGGTATCACATGTCCTGTAGACCTAGCACTGATTCCCGGTATTGCATGTCCTGTACATCTAGCACTGATTCCCACTACGGCTCCTGGTATCACATGTCCTGTAGACCTAGCACTGATTCCCGGTATTGCATGTCCTGTACATCTAGCACTGATTCCCACTACGGCTCCTGGTATCACATGTCCTGTAGACCTAGCACTGATTCCCGGTATTGCATGTCCTGTACACCTAGCACTGATTCCCGCTACGGCTCCCGGTATTGCATGTCCTGTACATCTAGCACTGATTCCCACTACGGCTCCTGGTATCACATGTCCTGTACACCTAGCACTGATTCCCGCTACGGCTCCCGGTATCTCATGTCCTGTACACCTAGCATTGATTCCCACAACGGCTCCCGGTATCTCATGTCCTGTGCACCTAGCACTGATTCCCGCTACGGCTCCCGGTATCTCATGTCCCGTACATCTAGCACTGATTCCCACTACGGCTCCTGGTATCTCATGTCCTGTACACCTAGCACTGATTCCCACTACGGCTCCTGGTATCACATGTCCTGTACACCTAGCACTGATTCCCGCTACGGCTCCCGGTATCTCATGTCCTGTACACCTAGCATTGATTCCCACAACGGCTCCCGGTATCTCATGTCCTGTGCACCTAGCACTGATTCCCGCTACGGCTCCCGGTATCTCATGTCCCGTACATCTAGCACTGATTCCCACTACGGCTCCTGGTATCTCATGTCCTGTACACCTAGCACTGATTCCCACTACGGCTCCCGGTATCTCATGTCCTGTACACCTAGCACTGATTCCCGCTACGGCTCCTGGTATCTCGTGTCCCGTACATCTAGCACTGATTCCCACTACGGCACCTGGTATCACATGTCCTGTACACCTAGCACTGATTCCCACTACGGCTCCCGGTATCTCATGTCCTGTACATCTAGCACTGATTCCCACTACGGCTCCCGGTATCTCATGTCCCGTACATCTAGCACTGATTCCCACTACGGCTCCTGGTATCTCATGTCCTGTACACCTAGCACTGATTCCCACTACGGCTCCTGGTATCTCATGTCCCGTACATCTAGCACTCATTCCCGCTGCGGCTCCTGGTATCTCATGTCCCGTACATCTAGCACTGATTCCCACTACGGCACCTGGTATCACATGTCCTGTACACCTAGCACTGATTCCCACTACGGCTCCTGGTATCTCATGTCCTGTACACCTAGCACTCATTCCCGCTGCGGCTCCCGGTATTGCATGTCCTGTACACCTAGCACTGATTCCCGCTGCGGCTCCTGGTATCTCATGTCCTGTACATCTAGCACTCATTCCCACTACGGCTCCTGGTATCTCATGTCCTGTACACCTAGCACTCATTCCCGCTGCGGCTCCCGGTATCTCATGTCCTGTACACCTAGCACTGATTCCCGCTGCGGCTCCTGGTATCTCATGTCCCGTACATCTAGCACTGATTCCCACTACGGCACCTGGTATCACATGTCCTGTACACCTAGCACTGATTCCCACTACGGCTCCTGGTATCTCATGTCCTGTACACCTAGCACTCATTCCCGCTGCGGCTCCCGGTATTGCATGTCCTGTACACCTAGCACTGATTCCCACTACGGCTCCTGGTATCTCATGTCCCGTACATCTAGCACTCATTCCCGCTGCGGCTCCTGGTATCTCATGTCCCGTACATCTAGCACTGATTCCCACTACGGCACCTGGTATCACATGTCCTGTACATCTAGCACTCATTCCCACTACGGCTCCTGGTATCTCATGTCCTGTACACCTAGCACTCATTCCCGCTGCGGCTCCCGGTATCTCATGTCCTGTACACCTAGCACTGATTCCCGCTGCGGCTCCTGGTATCTCATGTCCCGTACATCTAGCACTGATTCCCACTACGGCACCTGGTATCACATGTCCTGTACACCTAGCACTGATTCCCACTACGGCTCCTGGTATCTCATGTCCTGTACACCTAGCACTCATTCCCGCTGCGGCTCCCGGTATCTCATGTCCTGTACACCTAGCACTGATTCCCACTACGGCTCCTGGTATCTCATGTCCCGTACATCTAGCACTGATTCCCGCTGCGGCTCCTGGTATCTCATGTCCCGTACATCTAGCACTGATTCCCGCTGCGGCTCCTGGTATCTCATGTCCCGTACATCTAGCACTGATTCCCACTACGGCACCTGGTATCACATGTCCTGTACACCTAGCACTGATTCCCACTACGGCTCCTGGTATCTCATGTCCTGTACACCTAGCACTCATTCCCGCTGCGGCTCCCGGTATTGCATGTCCTGTACACCTAGCACTGATTCCCGCTGCGGCTCCTGGTATCTCATGTCCTGTACATCTAGCACTCATTCCCACTACGGCTCCTGGTATCTCATGTCCTGTACACCTAGCACTCATTCCCGCTGCGGCTCCCGGTATCTCATGTCCTGTACACCTAGCACTGATTCCCGCTGCGGCTCCTGGTATCTCATGTCCCGTACATCTAGCACTGATTCCCACTACGGCACCTGGTATCACATGTCCTGTACACCTAGCACTGATTCCCACTACGGCTCCTGGTATCTCATGTCCTGTACATCTAGCACTCATTCCCACTACGGCTCCTGGTATCTCATGTCCTGTACGCCTAGCACTGATTCCCACTACGGCTCCTGGTATCTCATGTCCTGTACGCCTAGCACTCATTCCCACTACGGCTCCTGGTATCTCATGTCCTGTACACCTAGCACTCATTCCCGCTGCGGCTCCCGGTATTGCATGTCCTGTACACCTAGCACTGATTCCCGCTGCGGCTCCCGGTATCTCATGTCCTGTACATCTAGCACTCATTCCCACTACGGCTCCTGGTATCTCATGTCCTGTACATCTAGCACTCATTCCCACTACGGCTCCTGGTATCTCATGTCCTGTACGCCTAGCACTGATTCCCACTACGGCTCCTGGTATCTCATGTCCTGTACGCCTAGCACTCATTCCCGCTGCGGCTCCCGGTATTGCATGTCCTGTACACCTAGCACTGATTCCCGCTGCGGGAGCAGATTTTCAGCTTCACATGCGGCCTGTGTCTATGACAACATGAAGTGTCTCCCACATGCCAAGCTGAAAATAGCTGCTTCTCATTCCAGTCCTGAGCCTGCGTGGCTATCATCCCATATTGTTACTGGATTAACTCTTTAGTCTGTGTCTTGCTTGAAATCTCCCTTACTGCGGTGGCGTCTGTGCCCGCTCTCCCCGTTACCAGTGGCAGGACGGCGATTGGGTTGACCCTAGCGTGCACTGATGTAATGGGCTTATCTCCTCCTAGAAAATGTTGGTCCCTCTTTCCCTGACTCCAGAAGGCTTATCAGAGACAAGTCCACTTCTATTACATTCACTAGCATGTTTTATCTGCGACCAGCTGACCAGACTATTTCCATAACGAAAGTTTCTTAAAGAGTTAAATGGAAAGGCGTCTAATGACGGCGTGCCAAGAACAGTAAGCCATCTCTGGAGACTTGTATGGGTTTATTAATAACGTAATGGGAATCGCATGAATTGCATCTGGATGGTGTTTGTTTTCTTACATTGTGGCCTGCAAGCATATACAGCCATAGTCTGAGTGTGGCCAGTGTATGGCAAGCTTCTAATGCCCGCCTCATATTACGCTGTCTGGTTGAGTTCACACAGGTTTTGACTTGGATTTACTGACTGGATGGTTTTTTTTATTTTGTTTTTGCTCTTCAAAGCATTTTCTCTTTTTTAACTCTGGCAACAAATATCTTTCTCTAAATTTTGATGTGCAAATGTGTAATGGGTTGCCCCATCAGACCACCTTCTTTTGGCTATTGTGCGGGGCTGCTGCGGAGATGGTCATGCCGGGGGACATGGCGCTGTGTGCGATGTCATGTATACTTCATCCATAGGAGAAATGTGGAAATCCTGGTGACTTTCCCTGATACTATCTGATTACTGGGGGCTGCAGTGAGAGGACCCCAGAAAGCCAACAAACATTGAGTTTTTTAAATTTGCTATGGCTCTTGCAACAAGTAGCTTTATGTGATGGATTTATAAAGGAGGTGCACAATTCTATTACACAGCTGGGCACTATTTTCTTTACCACAGTCCCTAACACCTTTTAACTACTATTCCTAATATATTACTATTCCTTGTAAGGCAATCACCGTTGTTCCAAATAAGGGGTATTTCTAGATTTAACACTTATCACAGATCTACAGCAGAGGTGATGGCTGCCCGGTCATTGATGTTAGGCCACCCACAAATCATGAAAGCACGGGTCCTGCTCCTTAGTTTAGCAGTGGTCTAGCATGTGTTACTATTGCATTAAAAGTTTTTAGGACTGATTTGAGCGCCTGTAGATTTCATGTGGTAGTTCACTAGCTGGACTGCTATTTACAGTCAAACAGGACCCCTTTCTCTTTATTGATAGTGGCCTCAGCACCTATGATCACTTCTTACCTATCCTGTTGGTTTACCCATTAAAGAGAATCTGTCAGTAGGATCAACCCTCCTAAGCTGTCTATATGGGCATGTAGGTCATAGGAAGCTGAATAAAATGATGCTGTGATATCTGTGCTCTGATGTCTTACTCCAGAGAAAGCCATGGTTTTTTAAATATGTAAATGAGCTGTTAAGATCTATGGGCTGGTCATATATCTGCTAGAGAATCTGCCTCCAGAACTTATTTTAAATATAAAGGTGCGTTACCAGTGTGATGACCGCTCTCTGCTCTCCCGATCTCAATGTCTCGCATTTTAGTAATAATCTCAGGAGGCAGATTCTCCTTAACAGCTCATTTACATAAAAGAAAAATGTGGATTTTTCTGGAATAAGACATCAGATCACAGATATCAGGGTATCATTTTATTCAGTTTGCTATGACCTACATCCCCATATAGATGGCTTAGGAGGGATGATCCTACTAACAGGTTCCCTTTTTAAGGGCTTTTCTGGATTATTAATTATTTTTGTAGGAAATATCAAAGTCCTAGATCTTTAGGTATCCAAAGTGACCATTTCTCTTCTCAAATGGGATCACTATCATAACGCAGGGCTGGACAGACCCCAGAAGCTAGCTAGTTAATGTGCCTAGCAATCTCTTCCTAGGAATAATTCATTTTTCTGTGTCACTAAGAAAATCAGTTTGGCCCCTGAAGTAATTATGGTATTCTCCCATTCCTGGTCTCACAGATATCCACAGTGCAGTTTTATTGTGCCGTAGTTGGCTTGTGATCATATGTCCCATCTATCCATTATATGGACATCGGACCCTCAGAGGAAATGTACACTTCACTAAAGCAAATGGCCCCAAATACTGCCAGTGCCCATGTAAATATTGGGTGATCCTAATCATACTGTAGACTGGAATTATGTCTCTTAGGGTACTGTCACACAGTGCCATTTTGATCGCTACGACGGCACGATCCGTGACGTCGCAGCGTCGTATGATTATCGCTCCAGCGTCGTAGACTGCGGTCACACGTTGCAATCACGGCGCTGGAGCGATGCCGAAGTCCCCGGGTAACCAGGGTAAACATCGGGTTACTAAGCGCAGGGCCGCGCTTAGTAACCCGATGTTTACCCTGGTTACCAGCGTAAACGTAAAAAAAACAAACAGTACATACTCACATTCCGGTGTCTGTCCCCCGGCGTCTCAGCTTCTCTGCACTGTGTAAGCACAGCGGCCTGAAAGCAGAGCGGTGACGTCAGACGTCACCGCTGTGCTCGCTTTCTGGCTGGCCGGGGCTCACAGTGCAGAGAAGCTGAGACGCCGGAGGACAGACACCGGAATGTGAGTATGTACTGTTTGTTTTTTTTACGTTTACGCTGGTAACCAGGGTAAACATCGGGTTGCTAAGCGCGGCCCTGCGCTTAGTTACCCGATGTTTACCCTGGTTACAAGCGAACACATCGCTGGATCGCTGTCACACACAACGATCCAGCGATGTCAGCGGGTGATCAAGCGACGAAAGAAAGTTCCAAACGATCTGCTACGACGTACGATTCTCAGCAGGGTCCCTGATCGCTGCTGCGTGTCAGACACTGCGATATCGTATGGATATCGCTGGAACGTCACAAATCGTACCGTCGTAGCGATCAAAATGGCACTGTGTGACAGTACCCTTATGCTCTTAGGTTGCATCGGTTTGTTAAATCAACGACTTGGAACAAAACTAAAAGCTTGATCCTGGGAGCCAATATTCAAAAGGACTCTGTTACCCAACACCCAATGCAAGTACGTCTAAATATATACAGTACAGACCAAAAGTTTGGACACGCCTTCTCATTTAAAGATTTTTCTGTATTTTCATGACTATGAAAATTGTACATTCAAGCTCAAGGCACCAAAACTATGAATTAACACATGTGGAATTATATACTTAACAAAAAAGTGTGAAACAACTGAAATGTCTTGTATTCTAGGCTCTTCAAAGTAGCCACCTTATGCTTTGATGACTGCTTTGTACAATCTTGGCATTCTCTTGATGAGCTTCAAGAGGTAGTCACCGGGAATGGTCTTCCAACAATCTTGAAGGAGTTCCCAGAGATGCTTAGCACTTTGTTGGCCCTTTTGCCTTCACTCTGCAGTCCAGCTCACCCAAAACCATCTCGATTTGAGTTCAGGTCATCTGGCATAGCACCCCATCACTCTCCTTATTGGTCAAATAGCCCTTACACAGCCTGGAGGTGTGTTTGGGGTCATTGTCCTGTTGAAAAATAAATGACTAAACGCAAACCGGATGGAATAGCATGCAGCTGCAAGATGCTGTGGTAGCCATGCTGGTTCAGTATGCCTTCAATTTGGAATAAATCCCCAACAGTGTCACCAGCAAAGCACCCCCACACCTTCACACCTCCTCCTCCATGCTTCACGGTGGGAACCAGGCATGTAGAGTCCCTCCGTTCACCTTTTCTGCGTCGCACAAAGACACAGTGGTTGGAACCAAAGATCTGAATTTTGGACTCATCAGACCAAAGCACAGATTTCCACTGGTCTAATGTCCATTCCTTGTGTTCTTTAGCCCAAACAAGTCTCTTCTGCTTGTTGCCTGTCCTTAGCAGTGGTTTCCTAGCACCTATTTTACCATGAAGGCCTGCTGCACAAAGTCTCCTCTTAACAGTTGTAGAGATGTGTCTGCTGCTAGAACTCTGTGTGGCATTGACCTGGTCTCTAATGTGAGCTGCTGTTAACCTGCAATTTCTGAGGCTGGTGACTCGGATAAACGTATCCTCAGAAGCAGAGGTGAATCTTGGTCTTCCTTTCCTGGGGCGGTCCTCATGTGAGCCAGTTTCTTTTTAGGCTAGTTTCACACTAGCGTTTACCTGATCTGTGGCGGGCTGCGGACTTCCTCCATGAAGCCCCACCCCCGCCGCACCTCTGCCGCTAGCTCCGCCTATTTCTGCATGCGGCCGGCATGCAGCCTGTGTACCTATATTTAACATTAGGTACGCAGGTCCTGCCGCAGTATGCGGATGGTGCCGCATGCGGCGTTTTGACGCTGCAGATAAAAGAAAAAAAAATGCTACAGGCTGCGTCCTACGCTGGAACCTAGAATATAAGACATAATTTCAGTTGTCTCACACTTTTTTGTTTTGTATATAATTCCACATATGTTAATTCATAGTTTTGATGCCTTCAGTGTGAATGTACAATTTTCATAGTCATGAAAATACAGAAAAATCTTTAAATGAGAAGGTGTGTCCAAATTTTTGGTCTGCACTGTATATTAACTTAGTGCATGGAAAATACATGCTTTTAGTACACGAATTCTTGGTTTTGATGTCCAGAAAAAATTGTGTAATGAATACACAATTAGGCTGCTCTGTGCACCCTTGGCCTGGGCTCCTCCTTGTATCTAGATTGACACTCTTGCTACCTGAACACTGTCCGCCTTCAGCCGGCATGTACACACATCTCTCTGCTGTATCCTACTCTTCCAGGTGCACCAGTTTAGTATGTGTGTGTGCCGCTCCGGCGCTGTAGTTGTACATGTACCTGCATGAGGATCTTGTGTAGTCAGGTCTCACTGTAGCAAGCGAGCACTGTCAATCAGCCTGAATAAGCGGCCTTCTGTCAGTTTTGGGGGCAGAACGGCTCCCTGAGCTCCAGGACAAGCCAAGGGTGCGTTGAGTGCTCTAATTTGGCTATTGAGTACACAGCGTTTTCTGGACACTAGGGGTATGCCGGTTATAGGGTACGTCCTCTTATGTGGTTGTATATGTAATTTGTGTCTGGGGTGATAGACTGCCTTTAGGTTCTTGTGTTATTTTGCTCTTCGCACAGATTTTGTTTTCTGGTGAAACCTCCTTGTGAATGTCTTTATAGTAGATGAAGAAACCACTGATTTGCTAACAGGACGTGCGCTCACAGGATGTGGTTGGTGGCCGATAAGGTAAATGAGCAGCGTGTTTGGAAGAAGCCAGAGTGCGGCGCTAGTTCAGTGATCAGGGGCAGGGAACGTGGCTGTCACACTGCAGGGCATGAAATGCTGACCTATTCCTGCCCATCTCTGCCAACAGGACCTCTGGACTGTCATGTACATGGTCTCCTCTATGAATGCAGCTCTAAATCTCTGTTCACACCTTGGTTTGTCACGATTGGAGAATTTTTTTTTTTTTTTTGGGTGACATGCAGTTTTACATATTTCTTTGAGTTAGTGGTCAGTCATAAGTGAATCATATACTACATATATCCTGTACTTTCTGGCTGTAATGTGCTCTACAGCTGTGATTAATGTGTCTTAAGTACCGTATTTTCCGGCGTATAAGACGACTTTTTAACCCCCGAAAATCTTCTTAAAAGTCGGGGGTCGTCTTATACGCCGGGAATCGACTTGTACGCCGGTGTATATGGTGGGTGGGGAGGGGGAGTGATCCTGATGACGAGGGGGCGTCTCACAGGAAAGTGAGTAATCCCCATTACCTTATCCTAGCGGTGCAGCGTGGGGGTGTCAGTGCTGGGAGCGGCGGCGGCTGCTGTGTTCTGGTGCGGCGGCTCCTCTTCTGTGTGGGGCCTCTGTGCTGTGAGGTGGCGGCGGCAGCGGCGTATCTTTATCCAGTTGGGGCTCCTCCGGCATCTCCTTAGCCCTGGAGGCCCCGCCGCAACTCCATCGGTGCAATGTGGTGGCCTCCGGGAAAATGGCCGCTGCTCAGATTCAGATCTCGTGTCCCGAGATTTCGGGACGAGATCTGAATCTGAGCAGCGGCCATTTTCCCGGAGGCCACCGCATCGCACCTATTGAGCTGCCTCCGGGAAAATGGCCGCTGCATTGCACTCATGGAGTTGCGGCGGGGCCTCCAGGGCTAAGGAGATGCCGGAGGAGCCCCAACTGGATAAAGATATGCCGCCGCCACCGCCACCGCACAGCACAGAGGCCCCACACAGAAGAGGAGCCGCCGCACCAGAGCACAGCAGCCGCCGCACCAGAGCACAGCAGCCGCCGCCGCCACTCCCAGCACTGAGACCCCCACGCTGCACCGCTACGATAAGGTAATGGGGGATACTCACTTTCCTGTGAGACGCCCCCTCGTCATCAGGATCACTCCCCCCCCCCCCAAAAGGCACATATTCACCGGCCCTATAAGACGACATAGGGTGTATAAGAAGACCCCCGACTTTTAAGAAGATTTTATATTTTAACTGGTAAAGTTGGGGGGTCGTCTTATACGCCCAGTCGTCTTATACGCCGGAAAATACGGTACTGGTAGCCATGATTAATATTCACCCTTGTTCAGTCCTCCGAGGGGATACACACTTGATGCCCATAATAGATTTTTTTTTTTTAAACTAAAATTGTGTGGAAAAATTGGAGCCCAGGCATTTTAACCCCTTAATGACCAGGCCAATTTTATTTTAAATCTGACCAGTGTTACTTTAAGGGCTCATACCCATTTGTGTGTGAGAAATGGACGCGTGCAATCCGATTAAAAAATCAGACTGCACTTGGACCAGTGTTATTCAGTGAGTTACATCTCATCTGCGACTTTTTTTTTTTCTCAGCTGAAATCGGACTTAGAAAAAAATTGCAGCATGGTGCGATTTGCTGCGTATCTTGCATGAGACTCTCCAATGTGTTGTCAGTTCTTTACGTACCGGTGTCTTTGAGGAGCCCTAATTCATGTCCGATGTACAGTTAAAAAAATATATATATATATATATATATATATATATATATATATATATTATAAAATCTATTATAAAGAATTTTATATATATATATATATATATATATATATATATATATATATATATATATATATATATATATATATATATATATATATATAATTTATTTTTTTTTTTTTCTATACTGTACATGGCATCTGCCGGCTTTTAATCAATTTGTCTAATAAATGTGTTTGAAGATTATCTGGTTGTAAACCATGTGTACAGTTGTATTTTACAGTGCGATCTTAGCATGAGCTTTTACATAGAGAGAACTGCTGTATGTAAAATCTCGTGTTAAAATCGCTTTGCGTACAGATGTCATACAGATGTTCCGTGGAAATATCGCACCGAAATCTCATGACACTTGCATAGCATTCGTCCGTTTTTTCAGTCCAGATATCAGACTGTTTTTTGTTTTTTTTCCCTCACAAATGGGTATGAGCCCTAAGTGGTAATAACTCTGGAACGCCTCAACATATCCTATTGATTTTAATTTTTTTTTTTTTTTGCACATTATATTTTATGTTAATAGTAAATTTAGTTTGATATGTTTTGTGTAAATCAAGTTTATTAAAGGAAGTTATGTTATGTTTATAAAAATTTCACAATTTTAACAAATTTAAAATTTTCTAAATTTGATTATCCCTTTTATGTAGATGGTCACACCACACAAAAACATTCAAAAGTAACATTTCCCTCTTGTCCATTTTACCTCAGAACACCTGTAAAATGTTTTTATTTTTTTAGCATTTTAAAAATGTAGCAGTAATTTTCCATTTTTTTTTTTTCAAGCAAATTTACAGAACTCAATTTTTTAGGGACCTATTCATTTTTTAAAGTGGGTTTGGGGGTCCTATATTGGGGAAAACCCCCAAAGTGATAGCATTTTATAAACTGCAGTTTAACCCTTCAGATGCATTTCAGAAATTAATGCAGTGACAGGAATGAAGAAAACAATTTTTTTTACCACCTAAGGCCATGTTCACACTTCGCGGTTTTTACCGCGGATCCGCGGCGATTTTGATGCTGCGGGTCCGCAGCAGTTTCCATAGCGTTTACATTAACATGTAAACCCTATGGAAACCGTAAACCGCTGTGCACATGCTGCGGGAAAAACCGCACAGAAACGCGGCGGTTTACAACCCGCAGCATGTCACTTCTTTGTGCAGAATCGCTGTGATTCTGCACCCATAGGAATGCATTGAACCGCTAACTTCCCGAATGGGGCTGTGCCCACGATGCGGGAAGTAAGCGGATAATGTGCGGTTGCTACCCGGGGTGGAGGAGAGGAGACTCTCCTCCAGGCCCTGGGAAGCATAAATAGTGTAAAAAAAAAAGAATTAAAATAAAAAATGATGTTATACTCACCTCTCAGCGCTGCACGCGGCCGTCCGGTCTGGTTGCTGTGCGAGCAGGACCTGCGGTGACGTCGCGGTCACACGACCATGATGACGCGGCGGTCACATGACCGTGACGTCACGAAGGTCCTTCTCGGCACAGCATCTTTGGAACTGGACCGCCGCGTGCAGCGCCGAGGAGATCCGGACATCAGAGGGTGAGTATAACCAATTTTTATTATTTTTACCATTACTATTGATGCTGCATATTGCTGCATATGCAGCATCAATAGTATAGGAGTAATCCCGCAGCGGAAATCGCAAAACAAACCGCGATAAATCTGCAGGGATAACCGCAGCGGTTTTGCCCTGCAGATTTATCAATTCCGCTGCGGGAGAACCCGCAGAGCACGCCGCAGAGTGTGCACATAGCCTAAATGTTGATAAGTTCTGAACAGACATATGGAGGACTCGAAGTCCATGAATTGCCATGGCTAATATCAGGACCACCCAATTATGATCTCGGGGTGCCCATGGGGTTAAACCATTGTAAACAGCTGTTAACCATTTAGATCAGTGTTTCTCAACTGCAGTCCTCAAGACCCATCAACAGGTCAAGTTTTCAAAATATCCTTAGAATTGCACAGGTGATAATTTCATCACCTGCTCAAGCATTAATTCCATCACCCATGCAATACTAAGGAAATCTTGAAAACATGACCTGTTGGTGGGTCTTGAGGACTGGAGTTGAGAAACACTGATTTAGATGCTGTAGTCACTATTGACAGCATCATGGTTGTTGGCAACACTGACCCTGTCTAATGCAGTAAGTTGTCAGCTATAGTGTACAGCCGACAGCTGCTGGATTGTCACCTGTATGGGGAGGCTATTATATCTCAGGTCAGTAAAAAAGCTGGTCCTCCTTGCTCAGTGCTGCATACCCCCCTGGTCTGCTGGATTTCGTGGCCAGCAGGGGTGTCACGCTGCAGCCCAGAACACAGTCCAATAGCTGACAGCCCCTTTCACCCTCTGCAGCGTGTGCATGGGCCTCTTAAGGTACCTTCCCACTGAACAACTTTCCAACGAGAACGATCCGTGACGTTGCAGCGTCCTGGATAGCGATATCGTTGTGTTTGACACGCAGCAGCGATCTGGATCCCGCTGTGATATCGTTGGTCGGAGCTAGAAGGCCAGCACCTTATTTCGTCGTTGGATCACCCGCTGTCATCGCTGGATCGGTGTGTGTGACACCGATCCAGCGATGTGTTAGCTTGTAACCAGGGTAAACATCGGGTTACTAAGTGCAGGGCCGCGCTTAGTAACCCGATGTTTACCCTGGTTACCATTGTAAATGTAAAAAACCCAAAAAAACAGTACATACTCACATTCCGGTGTCTGTCGCGTCCCTCGCCGTCAGCTTCCCGCACTGACTGTGAGCGCCGGCCGTAAAGTAAAAGCAGAGCACAGCAGTGACGTCACCGCTGTGCAGTGCTTTACGGCCGGCACTGACACAGTCAGTGCGGGAAGCTGACGGCGAGGGACGCGACAGACACCGGAATGTGAGTATGTACTGTTTTTTTTTTTTTTTTTTTTTTACATTTACAATGGTAACCAGGGTAAACATCGGGTTACTAAGCGCGACCCTGCGCTTAGTAACCCGATGTTTACCCTGGTTACCCGGGGACTTCGGCATCGTTGGTCGCTGGAGAGCTGTCTGTGTGACAGCTCTCCAGCGACCACACGACTTACCAACGATCGCGGCCAGGTCGTATCGCTGGTCGTGATCGTTGGTAAATCGTTTAGTGTAACGGTACCTTAACTGTACTATGTGCTCAGCCAGATGGGTCTGTGCAGCTTCAACCACCAGGCCGGGTTCCCATCACATTTTTGCCACAAAAAAAAAACACATTTTGCCACTTTTTTTTGTGTCCATCTTGACTTTTCTGAAAATGAGATCATAGACCACAAAGACTCCACCTGATTCATTAATGGCAATGGCCTCTACAGCGGACACGCCAGAATACCATTTTTCAGGACTTTAGAAGGAAGCCCCCTAAGGAACTACTGATGTGGGGGGATCAAAAGTCACACAGAAATATGACCTAAGCAGACACTGAGAAAAGTCTAAGGTTCATAAACTAATGCTTTCTGTTGATTTGTGTGTAGACATTGCTGTTACATACTTATTTTGGGGACCGTGGATTTCATTGGATTCCCTCAGTGGACATCCACCTAATATGTCCAGATCTGGTGACCACTTGCGTACAGTACACTGATTCTCATTGGCTAGCCTGCGCATTAATGGGAATCTCTGTGTGCAAGATGAGCCAACCTGTAGCTATTAAAAGTGTGACCAGTGAAGCAGGACACGTTGGCCCGATTCAACAAGTCAGGAGATTTTCTGGACAAGGTGGCGTAGTGGCCCCAGATCTTTCATGGATCAGCAACGTCTGACAAGTGGTGTGCACCTCCGTGTGTCTGATTGGAGGAAGATTTCTGGGTTCATGAATCTCATGCTCTCCCTCCGCTAGTGGAACACTCAAGAGCTGGACAATATCAGAAAACCCTACCAGGCCTACTTGTTACAAAATGTGGCCATAGTTTCCTCTGACTGCAAACTAATCAACCTTTATGAATCAACACAATTGTTGCAAGTCTGTTCATGGATAAAGTCCTGCAATTTGAGGACACGCACGATTTAGTATAATCAGACCTCTGCATCTCCGCAATTATAGCTATTTGACTCTTTGAAGTGTGCAGTCATGGGTTGTGATCTCCTAGCCATGGAAAGTAAGTGATCAGACGGTGGTATTCAGCAGTCTATATCCTGACACTTATCCGATACTGTGGTGTCAGCTGAAAGGGCTTTACTCACCTTGGACATGACTTATTAGATTCAATTCTAGGAGCGGTGGATCCAACATTTAGAGCTCCTGCAGACTAACATATAAATCAGATTGATTTTACAGCACACTGACCCATGTTATTCAGTAGGGCTGTTCAGATGAATGATTTCTCTCTTGGCCTCAATAACGCGAGTAAAAAATTGTGGCATGTAATATTTTCTTCTGAGTCTCAGATGAGACTCTCCCCATAGTCTATTAATGTGTTAAAAAAGCCAAAAAAAACAAACAGATACCATACGGAACATCTGAGCGCCATCCAGTTTGTATGGATACATTTCTATTATTAACCTAGGAAACTAGGATCATTTAAATTTTTTTGTGTAGATGTATGAAAACACAACGGATATTACATGGATGTGAAAACACGTGGCACGCGGATGAAAATCGGATGACATTTCGAAGCCTTTTCTGGATGAAATTCTGATCATTTCTCATACGCTCAGATGGTGATTGAGGGTCAGCCACTTAGGAATGCAACCATCTCTCAAATATATAGGAGATTATATATTAAAAAAACAAAACATAAACAGATTTGCATGACCACCTGTTCTTTATATATCCCTAAAATGGAACCCTACATTTTGGTCATTTCTTGCACTAATTGAAAATATGCAAAAAATATCTTTTGTTGGAAAACCATTTTTAAGGCTTGTGTACACTGCTGGATGGCGCACGTTTGCCAATTAGTGGTTGTTTCATAGCCTGTTTAGAGGCTGACCGCTCTTCATTGTAGTACCATTAGTAACGGTGTGCGTAAACTTGTGCACATAGAGTATCCTATTCTGCAGCACATCACCTGTTTACACAGCACTATGTGCTGCCGAGAGTCAATTCTTTTTAAGGTTGCTTCAAAATCCGTTCACACAACAAACCATAGTTTTGCTCTTTTTATCAGTTGCTTGGTTGAGAGAGACAGATAATTGGGTGGACGAGCGTTCTGATTAGTTGTCCTATTTGTGTTATAATGTTTTAATGTCCTCCACCCCCCCGGTCACTGAGATCTGCAGAATTTTTAGACTTGAAGTTGCTGTGTTTGCTTTAGACTATAAATGATCTTGACATCCCTTACATTGAAAATAGAATATGTTTTCTTTTTCCTTAGTAATATATAGAACTTCAGGTTATTTTTGCTTTCAGACCTGGAAACCTCACAATATGGAATTTCAGGAATTGCCTATATTGCTTTGGAACGCTTCCCAGTATTCACTACTAGAAATGAATCTACCAGTTATGGAGATTAAGTGGAATGCTGCTAAAACTACAAAGTCCTAAATTTATACAATATGTGGAATTAACTGAAACTTGGTAAACTATTTAAAAGTTCCAAAACCCTGTATCCTGGCTTTCCTTAATAGTGAATCTATGAAATACAGCTTCATCCACACTTGGGCATAATAAGGCTTCGTCAAACAAAGACGGCGCAAACTGCATGGTGGGACATTGTTTTTTTTTTTTTTTTTTTCTTCTTTTGTTAGTGGGCAGCATGAGTTTAACACTGGATGTGTTACTGCAGACACTCCGGACTTTCCTAAGCGCTCTCATCACATGTTCTTTTGTGAACTCTCACCCGGAAACACTAATGCGGACACGAGCACCGTAAGAGGGTAAAAAGCCGGTAACACGCTGTCTTTTACACATGCTTCCCTGACAGCGGTCACGCACTCCTTTCTGGAACTTCATACCAAGCACGGTGTATACCCGTTTATTGGATTTAAGGTATTTATCTTATGCGCTGTCCCCGGACTAGCAAGTGTATGATGAGCTATGTATTAATAATGAAAATCTGTTCCCACAGTGGGGTCTCTATTTCCTGCTCAATGCATTTGCAAGTATAGCAATTTTCTTTATACCACCTATGGGGATTTATTGTAAGGTTACCCACATTACACATAAGTGATTGAATTTTTTCTATATATATCCCGCTTGTTTCTATATATATCCCACTTTATTCCATAGTTCTTGTATGCTCTATCTGTCCCACTGTATATATTGGAGTTATGCTTACTGGATCCTTGTTTTCTAATTGGAATATATGAGCAAGATAAGAACACATCACATAGCCCATTACGATGTGTTTCTCCTGATTGCCGTCAGTTGAACATACAAGTATATACGTTCCTTTGTTGAAAAAATATATTTTCTTTCTTTTTTCCTTGTCTATTTTACGATGCTCCTCTGGTACATGTGGCATATGATTACTAAGGATTATTCACACGGTGGATTGGGGATAATATATTAAGGGGCATGCCATATAATGTCTCCATATCTGAATGTTTACTTATTATTTTGTTGTTAAAAAACATTTCTTTGTATATGTTACAGAAGGACAATATTTCTTGATAAAGGCTCTTTAGCCGAAACGTTGAAAAATGTAATGTATGTCCATCAGAAGTTTGAAGTTTTTCATGTATGGAATCCCACCGTTGAAACTAATATTTTGGAAAATAAGGAATAATAAACAAAGAGTTTTTCATTTCAAGAACTGTAGTGTGCTGGAGTTTTTTCTTATAATATTATTTGTCCAGAGCACCTCTGACTAATTGAGTGAGCACCTTCTTTATCGAATAATAATACTGCAGACATATAATTATTACTCTGTAATCCTGGTTCATTTCAGAGAAAACCTTCATTGAGAAGCTGGTCGGCAACTATGCATCTGGGATGTGTAGTGCGTGGAAGATCTCCGCCATTGTCTCCTGCACCGCGCCCCCAGACTGTGAGGTCATTTCCTATGTGCCTCAAAGTGAGCGCTTTCAAAAATAGTTCATTGATGAAAATAAACCAAATGCCAAGTGAATGAACTAAAGAGAAATCTAAAATCAATATTTGGCATGTCCGCCCTTTGCCTTCAAAACTGCATCTTCTAGATTGGGTGGGGAACCTCAGGCCCCAGGGCCATTTACGGCCCTCGATGACCTTTTATCAGGACCCTGAGCAGATTCTCAGGGACCACATTCTTGGCAGGGAGCTATATTTTGATTGCCACAAGCTCATTAATTTCTTCACCCCCCTGGTCTAGATATTCTTGAATTACCAATATTACTAACGGGTATGGTCATCATTTTTCACATTTAGGTTGAAATGGTCATTAAAGGGGTAGTACACTTCTTGGACAACCCCCTTCTCAATCAGTATATTTCCCCTTTATAAAATAATAACACTTATGCCATTCCAACTGTTCCCGGGGATCGCATGACGTTGTCACATGGTCTTTGCGGCCAGTCAGTGCTAACTTCACTCTCCCTCCCTTTGGACAAATTGCTTACATCTGCAGAAAGTAATGCCGGCGCTGATTGGCCGCAAAGATCTCATGACGTTATGTTCCTCGGAGAGCTAGTGCCAATACTGCAGGAACAGTGCCCTCAACAGTATTGTCGGAGTCTTAAATCTAAGTGAGGATCAACTTCTGCTACAAATGTGAGGTTGTGGAAAACCGTTACATGTCACAGGTCATACACGCCAACAAGACACAAGGTTGTTATACTGCATAAGGCTAAGGTGTTAAATCAGATTGGCCTTCAAGATGTAGTGTTCAAGCTTTTTTGAAGAAGCACCAAGAATTGTGAATCGTTGAAGACCGTAGCCATTACTGTCTGCCAAGGGAACTTGGTGCAGCTGATGTAAGATATGTCACGCTTCTCTTTGAATTCAGGGTATGTCCAGCAGTGCCATCTGCTCAGAAATGGCAGCAACTGGTGGGACCCAGCTACACTCATCGGCTATGTACATACAGAGTATTGTGTACAATTTTTTTTAGCAGAAACTTACTGGAAATTCTGCAAAGCTATTTCAAAAACAGGATTTTCTGCTTTGTTTCCTCTCAAAAACTCAACACAGACTGTGCACATAACCTTCTACTGTTCTGAGAAGTCCGAGTAGAAATGGTATTTGTGGGTGAATTGTGGAGAGCGGTACAGTAATGACGGCCTGCCAGCTGCATTGAAGCATGATAAAGGTTCCTTGAAAGTTTGGGGCAGCAAATGAAGTTAAGTGTTTGATTAGGATTATTTGTCTTTCTGTAGGCCCCTGTGCTTGTCATGTTAATTTTGCTGTGATGTCCATAATTGGAGACCATGATTTTGGTGTATTGCACCATATAGTAGAAATGATCATAGGTACAATTCCCCTAAGGGGGCTAACAGAGGGAAAAGTAAATAAAAAAAAAAAAAAAAAGGTTAAACGTACATTTTTGACATGTCCTCCATTTCTTTGGTTAAAAATGAACAAATATAAAATATGCGTATGTGATTTCTCGGAGAGCTTAAAAGTTCAATTTATCAAAATATAAAATTAATGAATGCAATTGGTAAATGCTGTAAATAGAGGGAAATTGAACTGCCAGTGTTGTGGGTTTTTTGGTCATTGTAAAAAGCGAGCAAAAAGTTGGATCTATCCCATAATGGTATAAATAAAAACACCGCTTCACAAGTTCTTGCATAGCTCCATTAATGGAAAAATAAATAAAATGATAGCATAAGTCACTTCTTATACAAAGTTAAGAATTATGCATTAAATTGAGGCAGTGATTGATGCTTAATCGCCATATCTGCCAACCATAGGCTATAATAGCCTATAATAATTATATCGTGAAGGGGTGCATGCTGTTCAAAAATTAAAGGGTATTCTCAAGTTCTCTCTTGAAGGGGTACACCAAGGAGAAAAAAATATTCTAATGGCTAGTCTCTTACAAACTACACTGTACAAAAAATAAATGAAACTCTAAAATACCACATCTTAGATATCACTGAATAAAATATTCCAGTTACAAATCTTTGTTCATTACATAGTGGAATGCGTCGAGAACAATAAAACATGCATGGAGGCCTGGAGTTGGAATGATACTGTTAAGTCCTTCTCAGTCCCTGGCTTACTGGAGGTAAGCTTCCAGGTAAATGACACGCAAACAAAGTATTGTGTGATCATATACAGGGGAAGCTCAGGAGCGCGTCTGACTCACTGGACTTTACCCCTCCTTTATATAGAAAAAAAAACATACATTTACAGACATGCGTACAAGCGCTTATATTTCACATTCCTTTACAAGCAGATCTATACTATGAAATTTACAACCTCTAGTATGTAGGTAAAAGGCTATAATAACAGAAGGAATGCGTGCATAAAAAGGAAATGTCAACTTGCTCAAGTTTCTTGCTGATAAGCCAGACGTCTCAAGAGAAAGATACAATGGATTCTTTCAGTCTAATCTCTACAATTCCCCCCTTTGACATATTCCTTTTATTTATTACCATAGGGCCAAAGACAAAGCCTTTATTTTTGGTATTACACATACACACACTTATATTATTAATAAGAGAATCAAATCTAGTATTAATTCTTCTATCGCAAATTATTTTCTTCTTTAGCAGTATACTAAAATATAAAAACAAAAATTAGTACAGTAATATTAATTAGAATCACTAGAGGATAACATAAGAAGGAAGAAAAAAAAACAAAAAAAAACTTTATACTCTTGCATCTATTACACAAAGTTTATCTGTGCATACTGAGATACCCTTGAGCACAATCTGGAATAGTACGTATATGACTATTATAAGCTGATTCTGTACAGCTATACTAGTGTTTAGTATATCCAATATATCCCAAATCTGATCATCTAGATAATCCGTGGCTCTAACTAATTTATCCCACATCTGTGTTAACATTATTAACATCAATATCATGAGTTTTGTACTGCTTTTTTGCAGTGGCTTGCATGTATCCATGATGCCTTTCCTTCTAGCTTGACTGATGTAGGTGTTGTCAACAGGACTTGGAAGGGTCCGTCAAATCTTGGTTCAAGAGCCTTTCTGGTGTGTCTTTTTACATAGACTTGATCACCTGGTTCCAACTTGTGACTTCCTTCAGTGTTGTCAGGATCTGGAAGGGAAGCAAAAACTTGTGCATGCACCTTAGTTAATTGTTTCTGAAGATTTTGCACATAAGAAGTCAATGACTCAATATTTAACACAAGTTGTTGTGGAAAATAACATCCTAAATTGGCAGTCCTGCCAAACAAAATTTCATATGGAGACAGTTTAGTCTTACCCCTTGGGGTATTGCGTATTGAGTAAAGGGCCAGTGGAAGGCATTCTGTCCAAGGCTTTCCTGTTTCAGCCATGGCTTTCTGTATTTTTAATTTTAAAGTTCCATTCATGCGTTCCACCTTACCGGAACTTTGAGGATGGTATGGAGTGTGTAACTGACTTTCAACACCCAACATTTTCAGTACATTTTGAAATATTTCTCCAGTGAAATGAGTACCCCTATCTGACTCGATCACTTCAGGGAGACCGTAACGGGGTATCAGTTCGGCAACTAGCTTTACAGCAGTGTTTTTAGCTGAAGCCTTCCGAACTGGATAGGCCTCTGGCCACCCCGAGAACATGTCCACACATACCAACACATACTCATACCCATTACTTTTTGGCAGCTGGATAAAGTCTATTTGTAATCGCTGAAACGGATAGAGAGGTCGGACGTGGTGCTTCATAGGGGTCTTTGTCGTCTGTCCGGGATTATGTGCCAGGCATATAACGCATGCAGCACAATAGTCTCTTGCGTAGTTGCCAAAACCTGGAGCCAACCAGACTTGCTTTGCCAGTAGTGTCATTGCATTTGCAGACACATGAGTAGGGTGGTGCAGTCCACCAACTACAATCGGGTACCAGGCTCTAGGTAGACATATTAGTCCATCTTTCTTCCAAATTCCTGCTTGTTCTTCTGCCCCTTCCTTTTTCCACCTGTCCCTCTCCTCTTCTCCTGCATCTTCCTGTGCTTGTCTCAGTCTATCTTCAGTATTTTCTGTGGGGTTTACAGTATGAACCTGCTGTAAGGGTTTGACCGCTGCTGCCTTGGCTGCTTTATCAGCCCTATCATTTCCCCTAGATTCCCTAGTGTCGAGTCTCACATGTGCAGCTACCTTAATTACTGCTACTTCTTTTGTTTCTTGTGCAGCCTCTAAGATCTGTTTGATCAGAGAAGCATGTTTTACAGGTTGGCCTGACGCTGTCATGTAACCTCTAGCTCTCCAGATTACTCCAAAGTCAAACACAATACCATGTGCATACCTAGAATCAGTGTATATATTAGCTGTCTGATTCTCAGCTATTTTTAGCGCTTCGATCAATGCTGTTAGTTCTGCTTCTTGTGCAGACTGTTTCGGTGGAAGAGGTTCTGCTTTGAGAGTTTCAGATTCTGACACAACTGCATACCCTGTATGGAAGTTACCTGTGTCATCTGCAAACCTACTACCATCTATAAACAGCTCTAAATCTGGATTTTGAAGTGGTGTTTCGGATACATTGGGTAAGCCTACCGTCTCTTGTAAAATGAGCTCTGTACAATCATGTGTGTCTGTAGGGAAAAAATTTGCGTGTGGATCAGTGTCCTTATTCCCCCCTTCAGACTCGAGAGGTAGCAGTGTTGCTAAATTAAGAGTCTGAAGCCTTGCAAATGTGATAGTAGAGGGGAGCAGCAAAGAACACTGTAGCCGCAAATGTCTGGCCATGGAAATGTGTTTTGGTTGGACCTGGTTTAATATCCCATAAACATCATGTGTAGTTTGAACTGTGAGTGGATGCTCTAGGACAATTTCTGATGCTTTGTCCAACAATAGTGAGACAGCAACAACTACACGTACACAGGTTGGCGCTGCTCTAGCTACGGGATCTAACCTTGCTGAAAGATATGCAATTGGTCTTTGTTTCCCTGCATGCTTCTGGGTAAGAACTCCTGTAGCATGAGAATCAACTTCTGCAGCCATAAGCTGAAATGGTTTGGTGTAGTCTGGTAGCCCTAACGCTGGAGCTGAAACAAGGGCATCTTTTAATTGTTGGAACGAAATCTGACCTTCTTTTGTCAACAAATAAGGTTCACTTTTTACACAGTCATACAGTGGTTGCATTAGTTGACTGGCATGTATAATCCATTGTCTACAATGAGACACTATTCCTAAAAATGCTCGTAGCTGTTTATGATTTCTAGGCTCATTCATCTGTCTTATTGCTTCAGTTCTTTGAGGTGTAAGATGCTTTTTACCTTGAGAAATGCAATGACCTAGAAAGACCACTTTGATCTGACAAACTTGTAGCTTTTGTCTATTCACTTTACACCCTTCTTTTTCTAGAAAACATAGTAAACTCACAGTGGACCTTTCTGCAGTTTCTAAATCTGGGCAGCAAAGTAGTAGGTCATCCACATACTGTAAAATTACTACCTGTGATTCAGGTTCAAACCTTTGAAGAACTGTTTGTAGGGCATTTGAATAAAGAGTAGGGGAGTGTATCATTCCCTGTGGAAGGCGTGTCCACGCCAACTGTTTGCCCTTAAATGTAAATGCAAACAAATGCCAACTATCTTGGTGTAAAGGAACCGAGAAAAATGCATTTGAAAGATCTATTACAGTAAACACTTGAGAACTGGCTGGTATCTGTGATAGTAACGTATGAGGATTGGGTACAACTGGGGTGATTGGATCTAGAACTTTATTTATTTCTCTTAGATCATGTACCATACGATATTTGGGCATAGAACCCTTATCAAGAGTTCTCTTCTTGACTGGATACAGAGGAGTGTTAGCAGGTGATTGTATCTCTACCAAAACTCCTTTCTCTCTATATCCCTCTATCTGTTTTGTAATCCTTAGTTCCTGCTGGGCACTCACAGGGTATTGTCTGAGCTGTGGGAGAACAGCTCCTGGTTGCACAGATAATTTTACAGGAGAAATATGCAATAATCCCACATCAGTGTCACCCTGTGCCCACAGTGTTTCTGGGACCGTTGAGAGATCTAGATCTGTAGTGTACTCTTTTTCTTCAGTATAATCCTCAAAAGCCTGAATTCTGACATATTGTTCTAATGATTCTGCATCATCAGGGATAGTCAGCATAACTGTGCCATCGTCCCTAAATTTGATGTTAGCTTCTAATTTCTTTAGTACATCAGTTCCTAACAGACATGTTGGGGCACCTCTGGCATACAAAAATCTGGATGCAAAACATTTAGGTCCTAATGAGACCTCTAGGGGCACAGTATATGGCAGTGTTCGAATTACCCCATCATAACCCTCAGCAAAAGTTGTTTGTTCTGAAATATCTTCCGGATTCGGAAGAAAATCTTGATTCAAAATTGAGGAAGTTGCACCTGTATCTATCAAAAATGGAATCTCTCTCCCCCCCACATTCACCTGTATCATAGGTCTTCTAGCTGGTAGGAAAGTTTGTAACACATCGAGTCAATCTGAATCTGGTATGGGACCATCTATGATGGTAGATTTCTTCTGGTTGTCCGTTTGGGGAGGGTTATTTCTGGGAACAAATTTGCCTGACTTTATATCTGCCAACTTCTTCCTGCACTCTCTTTGGAAATGACCTGGCTTTTTACAGTAGTGGCAAAGAAAATTGTGTCTCACTCTTCCTCCTGTATTAGCTTGTGCTATTCTAACAGGCTTACGATTCTCTCTCATATCCATGGCTATTCCTAAACATCGTTGTTTCACAATATTTGGTTGTTCAATTGTTCTCCAATCTGGAGTAGAGGATTTAAATTTTTCTCTGATTTTTGGATCTAGCCCCTCTATTAATTGTTTTGTAAAAAGTCTCCTTACTGAAGCATCAGTCAAATCCAATCCTTCATCCCTAAAGCTATTTTCTAGTTCTTGACTATATTCTTCAATACTTTGTCCAAATTTCTGCATAATCACACCTGTAGACCCCCTTTCCCTCTGTTTTCCTCTCATGAAAATTATTAATGCCTCTGTGAACTGGGTACCTGATGCTTCTGTCTGTAAGGCACCCCCTTCTGCCACTGGTCTATTGGGCTGTAGGTGTGTCAATAATTCCTGAAAAAGTCCGGGGGACATTTTCATTCTACATAATTCTTCCCCGTCCGCCCAGACCCCAGCATGAGTCTGCATGATTTGTTGTATATACTGCGCAAACCTTATGGGGTATTGAGTGGGATCAGGCGCATTATGTAGGAGGGACATACCCTCGGCAGGGGACCAAGGAAAGTATTGTCTGGTCTGATGATATCTGGTGTTCATTACCCCGTCAGCACCAGGTTCCCTAAAGGGTCTTGGTACTACCCTAACAGGGGCAAGTACAGCGCCATATCTAGGTGTACCACAGGCTAGGCAATCATTTCTCCAATCTGGATTTTGTTGTCCACAGTGTGAACATTCCCATCCTCCTACCCCACCAAGATTGGGATACAAGGCTGGAAATTGTTTTCCTCCTTCTGCTCTTCCAGATGGTACAAATGATTGGGCTTTTGGATCTAGGTAAGGTGGCGGGATTATGTCACAACTTTTTCCCTTCCCCATGATCCATTTGGAAGTGTCTGGATCGTACTTCCAATTCTCCTCTTTAGCTGTTTTTGAGACCTCTATCATACAGTGTATGATTTCTTCCCACCCATTGTCTTTGATAATTCCACCTCGTTCTTTACTCAGTCTTTCCCATTCTGTACTGAACATTAGTGCTTCTGAAATTCCCAATTTTCCTCTTACCCTTCTAATCTGTCTTCTGACTATCTTTCCACATCTTTCCTGTATGATATCTGCTGCTTCCACTTGTCCTAAGACGGTTTTTGTCTGTTTATTTCCCATTTTTCTTTTCAATATTAGCTATGACTACCCTAGGTGACGTTTGGACAATCACTTACTCTATGGTGATGTCTCGTTGCCTTCTCTCCTAGGGAGCTAAAATATTGAAGGACTTGTCTGCTCCGTTTCTTCTAATATGCAGGACGTACTTAAGTGCTATTATGCACGCAAACAGACTCAGCAACACCATACAGATCACAAAACTTTCTGTGTCAGTTAGCATACTTGTCCCAGGCTCATGATTCCGCGTCCTGGGCTCATTCTATCAAACCTTATCCAGAAATGAAGGAGGTTAAGCACTTAATAAGAGTCAAGCATGGGCGGAGAAGAAGAACGCAACCACATGACCCAGTTAGGCTGACTTCCATGTATAAGGCTTATACCCCAACTATTTCGGCTTATTTTTCTACGCACTTTTGCTCTTCTTTCACAACATACCACAACCTTCACACTGTTCACACACTGCCAGGGACAGGACTCATAAGTCTATACAATATGGTAACCCGAGTTTTATAGGTATCTACTCACTACTAGACTAACCCAGCGTGACACGGCTCATAGAGATCTTTCGGATAATACAGGGCAGATAAAAGAGAACTAATAATGTCTCTTACCTGGCCAGGTTTTTCAGTTCATTTGCCGTCCATTATCCCAGATCTCCGTTGTCCGTATCCGCAGGTAAATCTCGAGCAAATACTCTTATCTCAGGTCCCTGTTCGATGCGCCAAAGAAATGTTAAGTCCTTCTCAGTCCCTGGCTTACTGGAGGTAAGCTTCCAGGTAAATGACACGCAAACAAAGTATTGTGTGATCATATACAGGGGAAGCTCAGGAGCGCGTCTGACTCACTGGACTTTACCCCTCCTTTATATAGAAAAAAAAACATACATTTACAGACATGCGTACAAGCGCTTATATTTCACATTCCTTTACAAGCAGATCTATACTATGAAATTTACAACCTCTAGTATGTAGGTAAAAGGCTATAATAACAGAAGGAATGCGTGCATAAAAAGGAAATGTCAACTTGCTCAAGTTTCTTGCTGATAAGCCAGACGTCTCAAGAGAAAGATACAATGGATTCTTTCAGTCTAATCTCTACAATACTCAAAATCAAAGTGGAAAATCAAATTGCAGGCTGATCCAGCTTCAGTGGAAACGCCTCAAGACAAGCAAATGATTCTTAGGTGTGTGTGTGTGCGTACCCGTCCTTCACGTGCCTGTATGACCTTCCTACAACGCCTGGGCATGCTCCTGATGAGGCGGCGGATGTCCTCCTGAGGAATCTCTTCCCAGACCTGGGTTAAAGCATCAGTCAACTCATGTACTGTCTGTGGTGCGATGTGGCATTGGTGGACTAAACGAGACCTGATGACCTAGATATGCGTGATTGGATTCAGATCTGGGGAACAGGTGTGCCAGTACATAGCATCAATGCCTTCGTCATGCAGGAGTAGCTGATGCACTTCAGCCACATGAGGCCTAGCATTGTCATGCATGAGAAGGAACCCAGGACCAACCGCACTAGCCTATGGTCTCACAAGGGGTCTGAGGATCTCATCCCGGTACCTAATGGCAGTCCGGGAACTTCCCGGCTAGCGCATGGAAGGCTGTGCTTCCCTCCAAAGAAATGCCTCCCCACACCATTACTGATGCACTGCTGAACCGGTCATGCTGAAGGATGTTGCAGCCAGCTGAATATTCTCCACGGCATCTCCAGATTGTCACGTGCTCAGTGTGAAGCTTCTGTCATCCTTGAATGGCACAGGGCGTCTATGTTGAATCTGCCAATCACTCTGCCCCGTGTTGGGCTTTAAGCACAACACCCATTTGTGGACGTCGAGCCCTCATACCACCCTCATGGAAGTATGTTTCTGACAGTTTGAGCAGACACCTGGATGGTTGTCAGAGTAGCCTGTTGGAGGTCATTTTGCAGGGGTCTGACACTGCTCCTTATGTTCCTCATTGCACAAAGAAGGAGGTAGCAGTCCTGCTGCCTGGTTGTTGCTTTCCTACTGCTTCCTCCATGTCTCCTGGTGTGCTGGCCTGTCTCCTGGTATCTGTTCCATTGCTCTGGACACTGTGCTGACATACGGCGACCCTTCTTGCCACAGATAGCATTGATGTGCCATCCTGGATGAGCTGTACTACTATAGCAACTTCTGTGGGTTGTAGACGCAGCCTCACGCTACTGTACAGTACCTCTAGGGATGAGAGCAATGGCAAAATGCATAAGTGACCAAAACAACCACTAAAAAGGATGAGCATAGAAATGGTATGTGGTCACCCGCTGCAGAACCAAACCTTTATAGGGGTTGTCTTGCTAATTGCCTATCATATCTACCTGTTGTCTGTTCCATTTGAACAGCAGGAGAAGTTGATTTTTAATCTGTGTTGATTTCACAGAAGTGTCATTGACTTGGAGTTGTTTGTGTTCCCTTTTATTTTTTTGAGCAGTGTATAAATAGAACATCCATAGTGTTGGTTTCTCATCCTCATCCTTACACATCCTCAGTTCAGTATGACGCTGGAGCTGCTCCTGGGTCCTTCTAGGATTTTCCGTCACACATCAGGAGGCATGGCCTCCTGGCTGGCAGCCCCCTGATGATCTGCGTCTATTAAGTCTGAGAGCAGGGGGTCTGTCAAGGTGTGACTTTTGAGATCAGCGGCTGTGAGTTGTAACATTGACTAAATGGTTAAAAAAATAAAAAATTGGCATTCTAGGAGCTTTTCTCAAGTACACACTAAACCTAAGCAACGGGGTCTAAATGCTATATGCACCTAATGCAATTAAAATATAGAAACGTGCGAAAACCTGCAGGAACTAAATTAGTTTACCGCTTCCAAATTCTCAACTACATGGTGTACATGTTGCCCTCGCCTTCAATTGTAAGCACCGAGATGTCTCTACATACATACAGCACTCTTCATACCATGGGCAGGAAAAACGAGTGTTATATTACCTACAGGCATGTATGACAAATCCCTTAAAATCAGGGGCTCTTTCTGGTGACAGAGGCCTCTTATAAAAGAACATTGGCTGATATTTTCAGAGATAATCAAGCCTTTTGAGTCTTGCTATTAACTATGTTTCTGCATATAGCGGCATATTCCACAGCGCTTTACAAACTTCATCATCACTGTCCCCATTGGGGCTCATAATTGGAGATGAGTGAACCCAAACTTATAAGTTCGTACGGGACAGTTAAGTGTCTGGTGCTAAACAAGGAACACTGACTTCTCCCGGAAGTCCGCTGCAATGTTCAGAGTTCCGAGAGAGAGAATTTTTCAGCCTTAAAGTTTGGGTCCCCATTCTTTTCAATTTGGTTGGGCTTCTGGTTCAAGTTCTGGACCCAAACTGGACTTTGTAGTAAAGTTCAGGTCACGTACCAGAACCCAAATTTTCACAGGTCCGCTCATAATCTAAATTCCCTATCAGTAGATCTTTGGATTGTGGGAGGAAACCGGAGAACCCGCAGGAAAACCACACAAACACGGGGAGAACATACAGACTCCTTGCAAATGTTATCTTTGGTGAGATTTACCACTGCAAGGAGCACTAAACACCAGACAAATTACTGGATGGCATCAGATCAGCTAAGTGAAGGAGTAGGCCGAGGCCAGAATCCCACCGGTTGGCAATTCCTTAGGTGCAGCTGCCCTTGTTGGAACATTGGGCCATAGTCCATTTTCGTGCAGTACTTTATCATGTTAAACTGCATCATTGCCCATCATGTAGAGCTGTTCCCAAACGGATTTTTTTTTTTTTTTTTTTAAATAATGATTATTCCTGGTAATGTGTCATCTTGCAGTTTAGTCTCATAGCTCAAATCTCTTTACCTGTGGATTCCTGCTTTGGAATTTTATCCACTGAATGCCATTGCTATTATAAAAATCTTTGCCATCCATATTTTTCACCTTTTAATACAGGTATGTATGAGTCTGGAATTTGGGAATTCCAATGGGAAATGAATAGTTAGCATTGTTCTTTCCATATACCATACAAATATGCAGACTCTATAGAGCAACTTTACCAAGACTGGCATTTCATACTCTAGCCTTTATAGGGGTGGCTCGAAGGCAAAGTATTTTTCTCCTAACTCCCTATCTATTTGGAATAAGATGCTTGCTTTAAAAATCCCCTACTGTTCCCAAAGTACACTAACTACATTTGTATTTTTCCCCCTATTTCCTGAGGATGATTTGTCTGAATATTTCAGTGCATGCTGTGAAAACTCAAGCAAAGCGTCATCAGGAGGCAGAGGCTGCAGTCACTGTCACAGCCTCGAACCCCCTCCCCCTGAACAAAGCGTCATCAGGAGGCAGAGGCTGCGGTCACTGTCACAGCCTCGAACCCCCTCCCCCTGAACGAAGCCTCATCAGGAGGCAGTGGCTGCGGTCATTGTCACAGCCTCGAACCCCCTCCCCCTGAACGAAGCCTCATCAGGAGGCAGTGGCTGCCGTCATTGTCACAGCCTCGAACCCCCTCCCCCTGAACAAAGCCTCTTCAGGAGGCAGTGGCTGCGGTCACTGTCTCAGCCTCTACCTCTTCCCTGAAGCTAAGCGTCCAGTCTGATCTCTGCTTAGATGCAGAATATATAGCCTCCTCAAACGTGGAACCATTACCAGTTGTGTGGTGCCTGTTCTCTGGTCCCCCGCCAGCCTCCTTAAAGTTGTCGTCTACTGATGACATGTCGTTATGTGTGGCGGTGATGATGCCATTTCCGTACTAATGTGATGATTTACTGTATATATGACCGATTAAGTCAGCAACCTTTTTTTTCTACATTCAAGTGTAGCGTTGAGGCTGTGGAGTGTACTGGTGCCAGTAGTGTTATGTACTGGGTATATACTACACTATAGGCTCAGACAGGTTGCCCATAGCGAACACACAGACCAGTATACCTATATAATGTATTAGGATTGGTGACTTTCCCTCTATGTATTTCCAGCCTCTCATCCGGGGGTTGCTGCCAGTATCGTGACTTCTGGTAGACCTCCGAACTCGGGTGTACACAGCGCAAACACAGAGAAGTCTCCTGGTAGTGTCACCTCACTAAGTGATCTGTCCACAGGAACAATTAAAGCAGGACTTCCATATGAATGACATAATCTTAGCATAGGTCAGCATTGTCAGATCGGTGGGGGTCCGACATCCCCTCCATTCTGTAGCTTGCAGCTTCCTTTGCAGCCGGATGTAAGTAGTGTACAGAATTGGACCAGCGCTCTATACTGCCCGTTCTCGGGTACTGCAGCTCGGCTCCTAATCACTTCAGGGGCCCCTGAGCTGCACAACCCAGATTGGCCAGCGCTGTGTTGTTGTGGCCAGTGTATATGCAGGAGCCGCAAACAGCTGATCGGTGTCAGTGGGGGGTCACCACCATTATTGGAATGGGTCCTGGGGGGGCAACAGTTCTGTGTAGTTATTTTATGAGCAGACCTTTATGTGCTTCCAATGCTGCAGAGTTGGGAGCGATTAGTGCAGGCTAAAAGCTTCAGGGATAACTAGCATGGAAATGGAAACAATGGCGTACTGCCCGGACACTGAGCCGTGGCAAATGGACAAGTGCTTAAACTGTTGTTTAGAAAATGTTTTTAAACTTTTTAAAGTATGTTCATCAAAGTGTTCTTGTGGCTGTGTAGGGTCCTGTGGACCGGTTCCATATTAGTACAGCTATGTCCCCACCGCCATTGAACATGGCCGCCTGCTATCCCATTTATCGGGTGGAGTAAGCGCGCCTTTCTATTACAAGAGCAACAGAGCAGAAAAAGTAAACCAGTGCTGGACACATCGAAAAAACGTGTAACAACAATCCCCCGCTTAGGTGACCTGATCAAGGGCAAAAGCATACCCTGCTGCCGAAGAATGATGAGGGGGCATACATGGAGTAAGTCCACCCCTTCATCTTCATCCCATCTAACCTCCGCATGTCCACATGTCTTCCTGTTTACACTGGCATACCAGCGATGCACATGGGTAGATGGCTGCCCACATTGGGTTTATGTGCTCATTAGTTGTGCCTTGCTGTGAACCTCGGCACGTATACTATAACCATTTTATTTTCCTGTTATAGCCATATGGTTGCTTGTGTTTTTGTTTTTCTTTTCTTTCTTAAAAAACAAACAAACAAAAAAAAACTACCGTACTGTAGTTTTCAATGACATCATTAAAGAAGTAATTCCGCTTTTAAAAATTGTCTGGCCATCAATATTAGACTCTATTGTAATATAATGTTTATCTGTGTAATAATGCCCATAGGATGTACATGTTCATTCATCATTAGTTGTGGTTAAGCATGGTTGAAATGTCTGCTTTGTCCTGTAAGCTGATCTGTATTGTTTGCCCCATGGTCTGGTAATGTAGGACTACTTTTAATGGCAATCTGTCACAAGGATTTTGCTACCCCATCTGAGAGCAGCATAACGTAGAGGTAGAGATCCTGATTCCAGTGATGTGTCACTTACTGGGCTGCTTGCTCTTTTGATGCAATCACTTTTCTTTGCGGCAGATCTGGCAGTTCTCTGAATGTTGAGCTCTGTATAACCCCGCCCACACCACTGATTGGCTGCTTTCTGCTTATACACAGAAAGCTGCCAATCGGCAGTGGGGGTAGGGTTATACAGAGCTCCTAAATACAGAGGACTAAATGTCAGCAGGTTTACTAGTCTTCTAGTGATAATCTCCGGCTGATTAAAACTGTAATTTTTTTCAAAACTAGAGCAAGAAACCCAGCAAGTGACACATCGCTGGAATCAGGGTCTCTACCACTACGTTATACTGCTCTCAGATTAGGAGGCAAACACCTGGTGATAAATGTAACATTTGAGAACTGTTCTTGTGGTGTTTTGCAGTTTTCGTTTTCCTATAATTTGGTGTATTCTTGGTTTTCCATTCAGCACTTTTGCAGCAGACATTCACTTGTAGGAATTTTGTTTTCTTTGGAAGCCCGAAAACGTTTTTTCATATTTCGGGGCCCTTGCAGTTTAGCGATGTAAGCCTATTCCTGGGCTCCTCCGGCCCGTGGATGGTTACCCAGATGAAGGAATGGTGTTTGTGCTTTATTGTCCTGGGTAACGCTCATTGTCTTGGCGTTTAAATTGAGGAAACACATCCTTCTCATTATAACGCTGTGTCCTGTCCAAGAATGCATTTCTTTCTTCCCATAATGGAGCATCACGCCTATTTATAGCTACTAAACGCACCGCTGCTTTTCTCTGCAAAAACCATTTGGGCCAGAGCTCCTACATAGGAAATGTCAGCACCTGTAAGGCACAGCCTGAGCTCTTTCCAGACTTGAGAATTTCTCAACTATTTTTCAGCCTTTAAACTTTCTCCAAAATGCATTTGTGATTTTTTTATTTTTTTTTCCCCCTAATTGTGAGCCAGCTTTGTTAACATTTTGCAAGTTTTTCGAGTGTCCTGAAGCCTTGGTTCACCTTGAAGATACTTCGGAGAACATCTTCCTTTTACACTTCTCTGAAATATTTGAAGTTGCATCAATGCAAGTCTGTTAGGGTACCGTCACACATTGAAATTTCCATCGCTACGACGTTACGATTCGTGACGTTCTAGCGATATCGTTACGATATCGCTGTGTCTGACGCTACTGCGATCAGACACCCTGCTGAGAATCGTACGTCGTAGCAGATCGTTTGGAACTTTCTTTCGTCGCTTGATCACCCGCTGACATCGCTGGATCGTTGTTTGTGACACCGATCCAGCGATGTGTTCGCTTGTAACCAGGGTAAACATCGGGTAACTAAGCGCAGGGCCGCGCTTAGTAACCCGATGTTTACCCTGGTTACCAGCGTAAACGTAAAAAAACAAACCGTACATACTCACCCGTCGGTGTCCTTCAGGTCCCTTGCCGTCTGCTTCCTGCTCTGAGTGCCGGCCGGAAAGTGAGAGCAGAGCGCAGCGGTGCTGCGCTCTGCTCTCACTGTACGGCTGCACTCAGAGCAGGAAGCAGACGGCAAGGGACCTGAAGGACACCGACGGGTGAGTATGTACTGTTTGTTTTTTAACGTTTACGCTGGTAACCAGGGTAAACATCGGGTTACTAAGCGCGGCCCTGCGCTTAGTTACCCGATGTTTACCCTGGTTACCCGGGGACTTCGGCATCGCTCCAGCGCCGTGATTGCAACGTGTGACCGCAGTCTACGACGCTGGAGCGATGACCATACGACGCTGCGACGTCACGAATCGTGCCGTCGCAGCGATGAAAATTTCAATGTGTGACGGTACCCTTACAATTAAGGGCAGTTTCATTCATGGCTGATTTTAGAAGTGTTTGATCTTATCACAGAGGGTTATCTATGTGCAGATATACAGTGGCATGTAAAAGTTTGGGCACCCCTGGTCTAAATTACTGTTATTGTGAGCAGCAGGGCTGTGGAGTCGGTAAGCCACAGTTGCGACTCCTGGATTTTAATCAGGTTCCTACTCCGACTCCTTCATAAATGGCCAATTCGCAACAATAAATTTGCTGTTATAAAATATTAACATCGTGCTTATTCAGTTTCTCACCATCATATAAGTAATCAGACCACTTAGAGCAAAAACTATATTTATTAGAATACAATTACAATATAGCAAATAACTTTCATAAACTTTTCTAAACTCTTGTAAGTAAATATGCAATAAACACTGTTATGCAGTTAATAAGAAGAAATCTATAAATTTGTCCTCAGAAAAAGTATTGCCTCTGTCAGATCCTCCTTCATGGATGCCCTCAAATCTGATCTAATTATTTTGAGAGCAGAGAACAACCTCTCTACACTAACTTGGGTTGGTGGCAAAGCAGTATCCACTCGGGCAACATCTCTGACAATGTCAGGATACAGAGCAATCGCTTGTTGCACTGTTATTTTTGATGAACGGTCAAATTTCTTAATTTCTTTTAGTAAACATGAAAAATTCTGCTGAAATGTACTGGCTGTGTTCTTTGATGGGGATGACTCTTCTTCTATGCGGGAACGCTTTGTATGGTTCTTGTGATCCAAATATTTTTCGAAATTAAATTCTTCATCAGTTGATGAGGGTGAAGATGTGGCAGGACGACCAAATTCTTCTTGTTCCTCCTGACTGTTCTGCAACCCTTTCATCCTTACTGCTATTTCAAACAGAGCTTCTTTTCCTTTAGTTAGCTGTTGATCATCTAGAAGAATCCGATGCATTGGGTCTACATAAACAGCTGCCAAAAGAATGTTATTTTGTAATAGTAGCTCCTCTCTCCGTTTCATTGATGTAGCAATGCCACTTGCAATTAACCCTCCTCTTTGGGACAGGCGAAACATCAGGTTCTTCCACTCCTTTAAGAAAATACCTGGAGTTAAGTCCTCTGCTTGTAATTTTTTAGTCACTGTAAATGGGTGCTCTAGCAATTTTTCCAGCTCAGTGACCTGATTCCACTGACTTTCATTTAGCGTCAGTTGAGGGTTAGCCATGTCTACAAGAAAGGTTTTCAGTTCAACCAAGTGCTGAATCATTAAGTAAGTACTGCCCCATCGTGTGGCTTGATGAATAATTGCCCCTTTTCCAGCACGTCTCTTCAAAATTGAGTCAACTTTAGGGGTTCTGGCAACAGTAGCCAATTTTCTCACCTTGCCAATCAGTGCAGCAGCATGTCCTTCTTGCAGACTGTCTCTTATAGCCAGCTGTAGAGTATGCACAACACAGCGCATGTGATGAATGAAAGAACGTATTGACACAGTTGCAACAAGATCATCTAAACTATCATGTTGCTGTTCATCTGAAGCAGCTTCAGTTTGCTCCTCAGTTACAATACTGTGTTCCTCTATTTCAAACATTTCTGTGTCTGTGGACCCAGAATGTTCTTCTAGCTGCTGGTCACCATCATTACTCTCATTCATTAGCTTAATAGTACTTATCATATTTGAAGCATTGTCAGTTACGACAGAAAGAACTTGCTCTTTTTTTAAGTTCATAGTCTTGCAGAACCTTTTCCACCAAGACCTGGAAAAACTCACTGGTGTGATGAGCTTTGGTGTCTTTTGCTGCCAATGTCTTGGTAACTATTTCATTTTTGTCACAAACAAATCGGACATTGATAGCAAAATAGTTCACTCTGTGACGTGTGCAGGCATCCATTTTAAGAAACAGAAAGCGTCCCTTGAGAGTTTTTTTAAGTTCTTCCTTTTGTTTAAAAGCTTCTTCGATTACTAATTTTCTAATACTCTCTCTCTCCCCAGAGAAACACCAAGCTTGCGGGCCATTTCCCCATTCAGACACACAAAAACTGGTCGTGAAAATAATGAAATAGGCACACTATCCTTTACAACAAGCTCTATGATCTTTTTTTTAAATGTATCTACTGTCATTGTCACAGTAACTTTGTCACTGACAAAATATCTTGCAACTGATGGCCGCAAAGTTCTCTGCTCCTTTGTTTGGCTGGAAGAGCTGGGCACTGGTTCATTGGTTTTGATGCAGTCTTTCTCATCCACTGCTTTCAGTACTTCTGGATGAAAGCGCTGTAAATGTCTCTTTAGATTAGAAGCTCTGGTAGGAGCATTTTTATCTTTGCCTGAATATGCACTGATCGTGGCTTCACAGCATTTGTTTTCGTCTGGATCATTTGTCATACACTGACAGACATAATGTTTTCTATCTTGAGTAATGGTGATTTAATGTGAAGCTTCTTTGACATTCTCAGGTTTTTAATTCTGCATTCACAATCCAAATGACAATTGTTTTTCCTAAAAACAATTCTACAAAATTATTGCCAGGTCGTACAACTGATCTAGTGGTCAGTAATACTGTTATTCCTCATGTACTCACAGTTAACTGATGCAAAGTTTGTTGAAAGGATAATACTTCTTACAGTCTTCCTCTTCTGAGTAGCAGCTGTGAGATGCTTGGAAGATGCACACCTAGTAAACATCTAGTCTAAAGGAGGAGCTTTACTACTAAGAATTTGCAACCCATTTTCACTTTCAGTTTCATACATTGTAAGTAGTGGGGTTGGGGCAGCATGAGGTTAACCAAGTATAAAATTAGATAAGGGCAGTGGAGAACAGTGACACACAAGAAGTAAGAAATGTCTCTATCTCCAGCAGAACTGCTTATCACTGTTGTTCATAGTTTGATAGAACATAAATATTTGAGTAACATTTATAAAATTCATATGAAAGTTCAATTATGAAATATTAATACATTTTTTTTAAAAGCTGGAGTCGGTACATTTCTACCGACTCCGACTCCAACCAAAACTAACTCCGACTCCACAGCCCCGGTAAGCAGTTAAAGCAAATTGAAGATGAAATGATCTCTAAAAGGCCTGACATTAAATATGACATTTCCTTTGTATTTTAGGCCAAAAAAATGTATATTTTCATGTTTTTACATTTTAAAAATTACAAAAAGGGAATAGAGCCAATACAAAAGTTTGGGCAACCTTGGAGTTTTATGTGCTTGGATAACTTTGACCAAAGTTTCACACATTGATTAGCCTGTTAGTGTTCTGACTTGTCAGGCAAGAAGAGAAAAGGCACTACTGTATAATATGCACAGAAGGAATCAAAGATAATAGCGTAAGAAAATTTTATTGGTACAAAATATACAAAAAGTTAAAACATAAATAAAAACAGTGGGTCCAACCACTCAAGCCCTGCTCCACTTGTGACAATGGAAATGCACAAACATATGTAAATGAACATTCAAGATAAAATGTATAACCCCTGGCAAAAATTATGGAATCACCGGCCTTGAAGGATGTTCATTCAGTTGTTTAATTTTGTAGAAAAAAAGCAGATCACAGGCATGGCACAAAGCTAAAGTCATTTCAAATGGCTACTTTCTGGCTTTAAGAAACACAAAAAGAAATCATGAACAAAAAAATGTGGTCATCAGTAATGGTTACTTTTTTTTAACCAAGCATAGGGGAAAAATTATGGAGTCACTCAATTCTGAGGAAAATATTATGGAATCACCCTGTAAATTTTCATACCCAAAAATAACACCTGCATCAAATTAGATCTGCTCGTTAGTCTGCATCTAAAAAGGAGTGATCACACCTTGGAGAGCTGTTGCACCAAGTGGACTAACACGAATCATGGCTCCAACACGAGAGATGTCTATTGAAACAAAGGAGAGGATTATCAAAGTCTTAACCCCTTCCCGACCTTTGACGCATACGCTGCGTCATGAAAGTCTGTGCCAATCCGACCTATGACGCAGCGTATGCGTCATGGAATGATCGCGTCCCTGCAGATCGGGTGAAGGGGTTAACTCCCATTTTACCCGATCTGCAGAGACAGGGGGAGTGGTGCTTCAGCCCAGGGGGGGTGGCTTCACCCCCCCGTGGCTACGATCTCTCTGATTGGCTGTTGAAAGTGAAACTGCCAATCAGAGCGATTTGTAATATTTCACCTAAAAAAATGGTGAAATATTACAATCCAGCCATGGCCGATGCTGCAATATCATCGGCCATGGCTGGAAATATTAAGTGACCCCCCCCCCCCACACCCACCGATCGCCCCCCCAGTCCTCCGTTATGGGGTCCGGCCCCCTCCGTCCGCCTGCCGGCTCCCCCGTCCTCCTGTCCGCTCCCTCCTTGTTTGAATTCACCCCCCCTGTGGTCCGATCACCCCCCCTGTGCTCCAATCCACCCCCCCACCACCCCTTCATACTTACCGATCCTCCCGGTGTCCATACGTCTCCTCGCTGGGCGCCGCCATCTTCCAATATGGCGGGCGCATGCTCAGTGCGCCCGCCGAATCTGCCAGCCGGCAGATTCCTTACAAGTACATTTTGATCGCTGTGGTAGGTTCTATCACAGCGATCAAAATAAAAAAAATAATAAATACCCCCCCCCCTTTATCACCCCCATAGGTAGGGAGAATAATAAAATAAAGAAATGTTTTATTTTTTTTTTCTTTTCGTTTTCCACTAGGGTTAGGGTTAGAACTAGGGGTAGGGTTAGGGTTACGGGTAGGGTTAGGGTTAGGGGTAGGGTTAGGGTTATGGCATGTGCGGATTTGGCTGCGGATCCGCAGCGGATTGGCCGCGGATCCGCAGCGGATTTGGCTGCGGATCCGCAGCGGATTGGCCGCTGCGAATTCGTTGCAGTTTTCCATCAGGTTTACAGTACCATGTACACCTATGGAAAACCAAATCCACTGTGCCCATGGTGCGGAAAATTCCGTGCAGAAACGCTGCGTTGTATTTTCTGCAGCATGTCAATTCTTTGTGCGGATTCCGCAGCGTTTTACACCTGTTCCTCAATAGGAATCCGCAGGTGAAATCCGCACAAAAAAACACTGGAAATCTGCTGTAAATCTGCAGGTAAAACGCAGTGCCTTTTACCTGCGGATTTTTCAAAAATCGTGCAGAAAAATCTCACACGAATCCGCAACGTGGGCACATAGCCTTAGGGTTAGGGTTGGAATTAGAGTTAGGGTACCGTCTCACAGTGGCACTTTGATCGCTACGACGGTACGATCCGTGACGTTCCAGCGATATCCATACGATATCGCTGTGTCTGACACGCAGCAGCGATCAGGGACCCTGCTGAGAATCGTACGTCGTAGCAGATCGTTTGGAACTTTCTTTCGTCGCTGGATCTCCCGCTGTCATCGCTGGATCGTTGTGACAGCGATCCAGCGATGCGTTCGCTTGTAACCAGGGTCAACATCGGGTTACTAAGCGCAGGGCCGCGCTTAGTAACCCGATGTTTACCGTGGTTACCAGCGTAAAAGTAAAAAAAATAAAACCGTACATACTCACATTTCGGTGTCCTTCAGGTCCCTTGCCGCCTGCTTCCCGCTCTGACTGTCTGCCGGCCGGAAAGTAAGAGCACAGCACAGCAGTGACGTCACCGCTCGCTCTGCTCTCACTGTACGGCGGCACTCAGTCAGAGCGGGAAGCAGACGGCAAGGGACCTGAAGGACACCGAAATGTGAGTATGTACGTTTTTTTTTTTTACTTTTACGCTGGTAACCACGGTAAACATCGGGTTACTAAGCGCGGCCCTGCGCTTAGTAACCCGATGTTTACCCTGGTTACCCGGGACCTTGGCATCGTTGGTCGCTGGAGAGCGGTCTGTGTGACAGCTCCCCAGCGACCACACAACGACTTTCCAACGATCACGACCAGGTCGTATCGCTGGTCGTGAACGTTGGTAAATCGTTATGTGAGACGGTACCCTTAGGGTTGGAATTAGGGCTAGGGTTGGAAATAGGGTTAAGATTAGGCTTGTGGTTAGGGTTAAGGATAGGGTTAGGGTTGTGTTGGGGTTGCAGTTGTGGGTAGGGTTGGGATTAGGGTTAGGATTAGGGTTAGGGTTGGATTTAGGGTTACGGGTGTGTTGGGGTTAGGGTTGTGGTTAGGGGTGTGTTGGGGTTAGGGTTGTGATTAGGGTTATGGCTACAGTTGGGATTAGGGTTAGGGGTGTGTTGGGGTTAGTGTTGAAGTTAGAATTGAGGGGTTTCCACTGTTTAGGCACATCAGGGGTCTCCAAACGCAACATGGCGCCACCATTGATTCCAGCCAATCTTGCGTTCAAAAAGTCAAATGGTGCGCCCTCCCTTCCAAGCCCCGACGTGCGCCCAAACAGTGGTTTACCCCCACATATGGGATACCAGCGTACTCAGGACAAACTGGGCAACAACTATTGGGGTCCAATTTCTCCTGTTACCCTTGCAAAAATAAAAAATTACTTGCTAAAACATAATTTTTGAGGAAAGAGCAATTATTTTTTATTTTCATGGCTCTACGTTATAAACTTATGTGAAGCACTTGGGGGTTGAAAGTGCTCACCACACATCTAGATAAGATCCTTTTGGGGTCTAGTTTCCAAAATGGGGTCACTTGTGGGGTGTTTCTACTGTTTAGGCACATCAGGGGCTCTGCAAATGCAACGTGACGCCCGCAGACCATTCCATCAAAGTCTGCATTTCAAATGTCACTACTTCCCTTCCAAGCCCTGACGTGCGCCCAAACAGTGGTTTACCCCCACATATGGGGTACCAGCATACTCACAACAAACTGGGCAACAAATATTGGGGTCCAATTTCTCCTGTTACCCTTGTGAAAATAAACAATTGCTTGCTAAAACATCTTTTTTGAGGAAAGAAAAATGATTTTTTATTTTCACGGCTCTGCGTTGTAAACTTCTGTGAAGCACTTGGGGGTTGAACGTGCTCACCACACATCTAGATAAGTTCCTTGGGGGGTCTAGTTTCCAAAATGGGGTCACTTGTGGGTGGTTTCTACTGTTTAGGCACATCAGGGGCTCTGCAAACGTAACATGATTCCCGCAGACCATTCCATCAAAGTCTGCATTCCAAATTGTCACTACTTCCCTTCCGAGCCCCGGCATGTGCCCAAACAGTGGTTTACCCCCACATATGGGGTATCAGCGTACTCAGGAGAAACTGGACAACAACTTTTGGGGTCCAATTTCTCCTGTTACCCTTGGGAAAATAAAAAATTGTGGGTTAAAAAATCATTTTTGAGGAAAGAAAAATAATTTTTTATTTTCATGGCTCTGCGTTATAAACTTCTGTGAAGCACTTGGGGGTTCAAAGTGCTCACCACACATCTAGATTAGTTCCTTGGGAGGTCTAGTTTCCAAAATGGGGTCACTTGTGCAGGAGCTCCAATGTTTAGGCACACAGGGGCTCTCCAAACGCGACATGGTGTCCGCTAATGATTGAAGCTAATTTTCCATTCAAAAAGCCAAATGGCGTGCCTTCCCTTCCGAGCCCTGCCGTGCGCCCAAACAGTGGTTTACCCCCACATATGGGGTATCATCGTACTCAGGACAAACTGGACAACAACATTTGGGGTCCAATTTATCCTATTATCCTTGGGAAAATAAAAAACTCCGGGCTAAAAATAATTTTTGAGGAAAGAAAAATAATTTTTTTATTTTCATGGCTCTGCGTTATAAACTTCTCTGAAGCACCTGGGGGTTTTAAGTGTTCACTATGCATCTAGATTAGTTTCTTGGGGGGTCTAGTTTCCAAAATGGGGTCACTTGTAGGGGAGCTCCAATGTTTAGGCACACAGGGGCTCTCCAAACGCGACATGGTGTCCACTAACGATTGGAGCTAATTTTCCATTCAAAAAGTCAAATGGCGCGCCTTCCCTTCCGAGCCTTGCCGTGCACCCAAACAGTGGTTTACCCCCACATATGAGGTATTGGCATACTCAGGAGAAATTGCCCAACCAATTTTAGGATACATTTTATCCTGTTGCCCATGTGAAAATGAAAAAATTGAGGCTAAAAGAAATTTTGTGTGAAAAAAAAGTACTTTTTAATTTTTACGGATTAAGTTGTGAAGCACCTGGGGGTTTAAAGTGCTCACTATGCTTCTAGATAAGTTCCTTGGGGGGTCTAGTTTCCAAAATGGGGTCACTTGTGGGGGAGCTCCAATGTTTAGGCACACGGGGGCTCTCCAAACGCGACATGGTGTCCGCTAAAGATTGGAGCCAATTTTTCATTCAAAAAGTCAAATGGCGCTCCTTCCCTTCCGAGCCCTGCCGTGCGCCCAAACAGTGGTTTACCCCCACATATGAGGTATCAGCGTACTCAGGACAAATTGGACAACAACATTCGTGGTCCAGTTTCTCCTTTTACCCTTGGGAAAATAAAAAAATTGTTGCGAAAAGATCATTTTTGTGACTAAAAAGTTAAATGTTAATTTTTCCCCTCCATGTTGCTTCTGCTGCTGTGAAACACCTGAAGGGTTAATAAACTTCTTGAATGTGGTTTTGAGCACCTTGAGGGGTGCAGTTTTTAGAATGGTGTCACTTTTGGGTATTTTCGGCCATATAGAACCCTCAAACTGACTTCAAATGTGAGGTGGTCCCTAAAAAAAATGGTTTTGTAAATTTTGTTGTAAAAATGAGAAATCACTGGTCAAATTTTAACCCTTATAACTTCCTAGCAAAATAAAAATTTGTTTCCAAAATTGTGCTGATGTAAAGTAGACATGTGGGAAATGTTATTTATTAACTATTTTGTGTCACATAACTCTCTGGTTTAACAGAATAAAAATTCAAAATGTGAAAATTGCAAAATTTTCAAAATTTTCGCCAAATTTCCGTTTTTTTCACAAATAAACTCAGAAATTATCGACCTAAATTTACCACTAACATGAAGCCCAATATGTCACGAAAAAACAATCTCAGAACCGCAAGGATCCGTTGAAGCGTTCCTGAGTTATTACCTCATAAAGGGACACTGGTCAGAATTGCAAAAAATGGCAAGGTCATTAAGGCCAAAATAGGCTGGGTCATGAAGGGGTTAAAAGAGGGTAAATCATCACACAATGTTGCAAAAGATGTTGGTTGTTCACAGTCACCTATGTCTAAAATCTGGACCAAATACAAACAACATGGGAAGGTTGTTAACCCCTTCATGACCTTGGGATTTTCCATTTTTCCGTGTTCGTTTTTCACTCCCCTCCTTCCCAGAGCCACAACTTTTTTTATTTTTCCGTCAATTTGGCCATGTGAGGGCTTATTTTTTGCGGGACGAGTTGTACTTTTGAACAACATCATTGGTTTTACCATGTCGTGTACTAGAAAACGGGAAAAAAATTCCAAGTGCGGTGAAATTGCAAAAAAAGTGCAGTCCCACACTTGTTTTTTGTTTGGCTTTTTTGCTAGGTTCACTAAATGCTAAAACTGACCACCATTATGATTCTCCAGGTCAGTATGAGTTCATAGACACCTAACATGACTAGGTTATTTTTTTATCTAAGTGGTAAAAAAAAATTCCAAACTTTGCTTGAAAAAAAAAAAAAAAAAAAAAATTTGCGCCATTTTTCGATACTCGTAGCGTCTCCATTTTTCATGATCTGGGGTCGGTTGAGGGCTTATTTTTTGCGTGCCGAGCTGGCGTTTTTAATACCATTTCGGTGCAGATACGTTCTTTTGATCGCCCGTTATTGCATTTTAATGCAATGTCGCGGCGACAAAAAAACTTAATTCTGGCGTTTCGATTTTTTTTCTCGCTATGCCGTTTAGCGATCAGGTTAATGCTTTTTTTTATTGATAGATCGGGCGATTCTGAACGCGGCGATACCAAATATGTGTAGGTTTTATTTATTTATTTTTTTAATTTATTTTGATTGGGGTGAATGGGGGTGATATAAACTTTTTTTTTTTTTTTTTTTTTACTTTTGCATGCTTCAATAGCCTCCATGGGAGGCTAGAAGCTGGCACAACGTGATCGGCTCTGCTACATAGCAGCGATCTGATGTTCGCTGCTATGTAGCAGAAATGCAGGTGTGCTGTGAGCGCCGACCACAGGATGTCGCTCACAGCTACCGTGGATCAGTAACCATAGAGGTCTCCAGGACCTCTATGGTTACAATGTACAAGCATCGCTGACCTCCGATCATGTGACAGGGGTCGGCGATGCGCTCATTTCCAGCCGCCCGGCCGGAAGCGCCGGTTAAATGCCGCTGTCTGCGTTTGACAGCGGCATTTAACTAGTTAATAGGCGCGGGCAGATCGCGATTCTGTCCGCGCCTATTACGGGCACATGTCAGCTGTTCAAAACAGCTGACATGTCCCGGCTTTGATGCGGGCTCACCGCCGGAGCCCGCATCAAAGCGGGGCTTCTGACCTCGGACGTACTATCCCGTCTGAGGTCAGAAAGGGGTTAAAGGCAAACATACTGGTAGACCAAGGAAGACATCAAAGCATCAAGACCGGAAACTTAAAGCAATATGTCTCTAAAACAGGAAATGCACAACAAAACAAATGAGGAACGAATGGGAGGAAACTGGAGTCAACGTCTGTGACCGAACTGTAAAAAACCGCCTAAAGGATATGGGATTTACATACAGAAAAGCTAAATGAAAGCCATCATTAACACCTAAACAGAAAAAACAAGGCTACAATGGTCTAAGGAAAAGCAATTGTGGACTGGATGACTGGATGAAAGTCATATTCAGTGATGAATCGCGAATCTGCATTGGGCAAGGTGATGATGCTGGAAATTTTGTTTGCTGCCGTTCCAATGAGATTTATAGAGATTACTGCCTGAAGAGAACATGCAAATTTCCACAGTCATTGATGATATGGGGCTGCATGTCAGGTAAAGGCACTGGGGAGATGGCTGTCATTACATCTTCAATAAATGCACAAGTTTATGTTGATATTTTGGACACTTTTGTTATCCCATCAATTGAAAGGATGTTTGGGGATGATTCAAGATGATAATGCATCCTGCCATAGAGAAAAACTGTGAAATCATTCCTTGAAAATACACATAAGGTCATTGTCATGGCCTGCAAATAGTCCGGTTCTCAATCCAATTGAAAATCTTTGGTGGATGTTGAAGAAAATGGTCCATGACAAGGCTCCAACCTGCAAAGCTGATCTGGCAACAGCAATCAGAGAAAGTTGGAGCCAGATTGATGAAGAGTACTGTTTGACCCTCATTAAGTCCATGCCCCAGAGACTGCAAGCTGTAATATAAGCCAGAGGTGGTGCAACAAAATAATAGTGATGTTTTGGAGTGTTTGTTTGCTTTTCATGGTTCCATAATTTTTTCCTCAGAATTTTGTGACGCCAGTAATTTTTCCCCTTTGCTTGGTTAAAGGGAATCTGTCGCCCCACCTTTCGCCTATAAGCCAAGGCCATCACCATTCTGTAATGCTGTGGATAAGCCCCTGATGTAACCTGAAAGAGAAGAAAAACAAGTTAGATTATACTCCACCTGGGGGGGGCGATTTCCCTCTGCAGTCCGATCCGATGGGCGTCGCGGACCGGCGACTCCCATCTTCATATGATGTCGTCCTCTTCTTTGCTTCCTGTCGTGGCTCTTGTCGCATACTTTATCTGCCCTGCTGAGGCCAAAGTACTGCAGTGCGCAGGGCCTCTCTGACCTTTCCTGGCACTTGCGCACTACAGTACTTTGCCCTCAACAGGGCAGATAAAGTATGCGACAGGAGCCACGGCAGGAAGCAAAGAAGAGGACGACATCATATGAAAATGGGAGACCCCGGACCGCCCCCCCCCAGGTGGAGTATAATCTAACTTGTTTTTCTTATCTTTCAGGTTACATCAGGGGCTTATCTACAGCATTACAGAATGCCGTAGATAGCCCCTGATGGTGGTGGGCTTAAGCCCCCGTCTCACATAGCGAGATCGCTAGCGAGATCGCTGCTGAGTCACAAGTTTTGTGACGCAACAGCGACCTCCATAGCGATCTCGCTATGTGTGACACGTACCAGCGATCAGGCCCCTGCTGCGAGATCGCTGGTCGTGTCGGAATGGCCTGGACCTTTTTTTGGTCGTTGAGGCCCCGCTGACATTGCTGAATCGGTGTGTGTGACACCGATCCAGCGATGTCTTCACTGGTAACCAGGGTAAACATCGGGTTACTAAGCGCAGGGCCGCGCTTAGTAACCCGATGTTTACCCTGGTTACCAGCGTAAATGTAAAAAAAAACAAACAGTACATACTCGCCTTTCGGTGTCCAGGTCCCTTGCCGTCTGCTTCCTGCTCTCACTGACTGAGTGCCGCCGTACAGTGAGAAGTGAGAGCACAGCAGTGACGTCACCGCTGCGCTCTGCTCTCAGTGTACGGCGGCAATCAGTGAGAGCAGGAAGCAGACGGCAAGGGACCTGGACACCGAAAGGCGAGTATGTAGTGTTTGTTTTTTTTGGTAACCAGGGTAAACATCGGGTTACTAAGCGCGGCCCTGCGCTTAGTAACCCGATGTTTACCCTGGTTACCCGGGTGCTGCAGGGGGACTTCGGCATCGTTGAAGACAGTTTCAACGATGCCGAAGTCGTTCCCCTGATCGTTGGTCGCTGGGGAGAGCTGTCTGTGTGACAGCTCCCCAGCGACCACACAGCGACTTACCAACGATCACGGCCAGGTCATATCGCTGGTCGTGATCGTTGGTAAATCACTATGTGAGACGGGGCCTTTAGCTTATAGGCGGAAAATGAGGTGACAGATTCCCTTTAAAAAAAAAAGTAACCATTACTGACTATCACATTTATTGTTCATGATTTCTTTTACTGTTTCTTAAAGCCAGAAAGTTGCCATTTGAAATTACATTAGTTTTGTGCCATGCCTGTGATCTGCTTTTTTTCCTACAAAATTAAACAACTGAATGAACATCCTTCAAGGCCGGTGATTCCATAATTTTTGCCAGGAGTTGTACATAAATAACAGTATATCTGTATTAGTCCTTCTTCTTAAACTCCCGACACACTGCGGTGTCTATAAACCGTATAAAGGGTGTAAAATAAGTGGACTGCCTCCCATGAAAAATCACCCAAAATAAAGATATTGGGAGCCCCAACTAAACTCTACTAGGACATCAGTTAGAATGCCTGGGGATATGGGATATGGTGTACACTGACAAGGCAGCGCAGGCTGAGTAAAGATACCCAGAGCCATGTTACCAAAGGCAGCCTAAGGAGAGGGGCTGCTAGCATCAGAATGGTGCAGCCGATAAGGCTACTTTCACACTAGCGTCGTGCACTGCACGTCACTATGCGACGTACCGACGCTAGCTGTGAATGCGCCGCACAACGGGGGCAGCGGATGCAGTTTTCCAACGCATCCCCTGCCCCATTGTGAGGTGCGGGGAAGAGGGGGCGGAGTTCCGGCAGCGCATGCGCGGTCGGAAATGCTGCAGACGACGCACCAAAAAACGTTACAAGCAACGTTTTTTGGTGGCGACGGTCCGACGCAACCGTCGCACGACGGTTGCGACGAGTGGCAATGCATCGCACTGCGTCGCTAATAAGTCTATGGAGAAAACACGCATCCTGCAAGCACTTTTGCAGGATGCGTTTTTTCTGCCAAACGACGCATAGCGACGTGCAGTGTACGACACTAGTGTGAAAGTAGCCTAAGGTAGATGAGAACCTGCAATGGGGCGCTCCGAGAGCGTCCGGGCTATGCATCCGTCTGGCTGAAGGACCGAAGGGAGGCTGGACCATGGGAGCAGGAGCACGAGTGGGGACTCGGCAATGGCCCCACACGTATCGCCGTATCAGGTACTGCTGATGAAGCATTTTGGAAACAAGTCCTGTGGACAGATGAGGTTAAAATAGAACTTTGGCCACAATGATAAGAGGTATGTGTGGAGAAAAGAAGGCAACAGAATTTCAGGAAAAGAACATCTTGCCAACCATTAAGCATGGGGTGAATGAATAATGCTTTGGGGTTATGTTGCAGCCAATGGCACAGGGAATATTTCATGGGTAGACTGGAGAATGGATTCAATGAAACTTCAACAAATTCTTGATGCAAACATAACACTATCTGTAGGACAGCTGAAAACAGGATGGATAATGATGGAAATGGATAATGATCGTAAACACATGTAAAAACCCACCCAGAGCCCTGTTTTTTTGGCTATGCACTTGTTTTTTTTTTTTTAGCTTTCCATGGGCCGGTGGTGAAACAGAACGGAGTCCTGCTTTGTCCCCGTCTGAGGTCTGCCTAGGACAGCTTTTGCATTAGTGATAGGATATCCTGGTCGTGATGGAATGACCTTTTTAGGCTTTTTTTTTTTTTAAATCATAACGGTCTCAAATACCCTATGTTAATTACATGTGCTTTAACGATTGACTTATTTATGTAGTGAAGGGTGCTTGCTCATTCTGTTTTTATCCTCGGTTGGTGTTAGTTAATGGTCGCAATTTACATGTGCAGCTACACGTTGTGCTTATACCAACATGTTCTCCAGCTCATTTCTTTGGTTTTAATAATAGTTTAGTAGAAGCCTCCTGTGTGGCCCAGATCTCCTGGATCATCTAGCTATTGGCTGTCCTGATATTTCCTTCATCCTACTAAGGCTACGTTCACATTTGCGTTGTGCGCCGCAGCGCACAACGCAAACAAAAACGCGGCAAAACGCACGCTAAAACGCTGCGTTTTGCGCCGCATGCGTCCTTTTTGGCCGAAAGTTGGACGCAAAAAAAATGCAACTTGATGCGTTTCTTGCGTCCAACGCTTGCGGCCATGCGGCGCAAAATGCAGCACAACGCATGTCCATGCGCCCCCATGTTAAATATAGGGGCGCATGACGCATGCGGCGCCGCTGACCGCAAATGTGAACGTAGCCTAACTGCTTATATTATTTAGATTTGCAATTTGACAGATGCTCAATTCCCAAACAGTGTTTCATTTTCAGGCCTTTTTCCACCATCTAAGGATCCACATTCATGTTTTGTGATTGTCAGTCCTATCAGTTTTCTCTCCTGACTACCACACATTCAACTTGGGTGAACATTCATGTGTTATCAAAGGGAATAGCTGAGAAAGCTGCTGCCAGAAAGTCATGACAGCTTATGTCCGAATAATTAAAGGGTCAGAGGTTAATATTTCAACTGCCCGACCCTTATTTCCCTTGAAACACTTTGTCAGGAGATACAGGAGGCCCCCATGCACAGTAGATTGCTGACTGATATTGGGCGGGTACCTAGCGTTTATCTGGCCCTTTAAGGCTCTGTTCACATCTTCTTTGGAGCCTCCATTATAAATCCAGCCAAAAGTAATGGGCAAAGTACTGCATGCCTATTTGCTTGTTGAAAAGACAATCCCCATTATTGTCAATGTCTGAATAGCTGGTGTTTGCCGTGAGACAGCTCTGCGCAGGGTTTTCTGATCTCCCTTTTTTGCCTCATAGGCTGCTATGGGTAAAAATGCACTAATGGAGGTTTACTCATTAACCCTGATCCAGCGCTGGCTCTCTGCCTCTACCTCCTTTTTTTTTTTTTTCTGCAGTGGTGATGACATGGCTACAGCACACTGCCCAAATGCAGCCATTAGGAAACCTTAGTTAATTTTAACCCGTTGAAGCCTATGAGCAACCAAAAATGTGTTCTGGGGAAACTCCACTGAGGTTAAATCCCCCATGGAAACTTTCTTCCAGGTGGCACTTACTTTATTACAAGGGCCCACCAAATGCTGTTCACATCTCAGTGTAATTCTCTGCATTGCATTTCTAAAGATGAGATTTATCTTGGTCCGATCTTCTGAAGCAGCTGCTCTCCGGGAACATGATCCAAGTCCTGCTTTACTCAAACATGTGAAGCCAGAGCTAGATATCCAAGTGTCCCCCGGGAAGACCTCTACATGGGAATCCTCTGCAGCAGCACTGAAAAAAGGGATTGGGGACCAATCTTTTATTGTATTTGTGCCTTTTAATGTCTACTTTTTTGGGGTTTCTCTTGTTTTTCATTTACGCCTTAATCTTCCTTTAATTTTGTGCCTTTTTTTTTTTTTTAAAAAGTGTTGTGGTCACCTGTGCAAATGTACGCCAGTCCCTCCCAGAGTAAAAATACAAACATCTGATATTTCTGCTCAAATTGTGATTTTATTGAAACAGTCGCCTTTTTGGCTAAGTTACCGGTAGTTGCAAAAAAACAACAACAAAAGGTTGGACTGTCTTTTTTTATTTTATTTTATTAAGCCATTTTTGAACATCAAATAAGTGAATTTAGAAATACAAACACATGCACATATACACTCATGCATACGCATCTACATGCATACGCATCTACATGCATACGCATCTACATGCATACGCATCTACATGCATACGCATCTACATGCATACGCATCTACGCACGCACATACGCACGCATACGTACGCACATACGCACGTACGCATACACGCATACGCACGTACACGTACACGCATACGCACGTACGCATACGCGTACGCATACACGTACGCATACACACATACGTATGCATACACACTCACGCACGTACGCACGCATATTGAATCTGGCCCATAGTCTGTAAACCTGTTGTGATATCTGGCACAATATCAGGAGTGATAATCTTCCTTGTCATTTATTGACATCCTTTAGGTTTTTCTTCAAATCCCCACTGCCAGGTTGGCATAAAACTGAACATACAGGGATCACTCACATTATGTAACTAAAAATAAAATCTATATACACTTTGTAAGCTATGCCCCCAAATCCACCTGCTATGCTGCTCTTATGCCAGTAAAGATAGCCGTACACATTAGGTAGAGCTGTCCTGATGACCACAAAGAACAGGCACGTTACAGGCGGCACGGTGCCTCACTGGTTAGCATTGCAACCTTGCAGCGCTGGAGTCCTGGGTTCAAATCCCACCAAGGACAACATCTGCAAGGAGTCTGTATGTTCTCCCCGTGTCTGCGTGGGTTTCCTTCAGGTTTCCTCCCACACTCCAAAGACATAGTGATAGGGAATGTAGATTGTGAGCCCCTTCAGGGACAGCAATGATAATGTGTGCAAACTGTAAAGCGCTGCGGAATATGTTAGCGCTATATAAAAATAAAGATTATTATTCTTATTATGAAATCTGACCTTTTACTTTGACATCTGTGCTTTGGGGGATTTCATAGGCAGCATGTATCAGCCAGGTATGTTTAACTTTGGATCGCTACAGTGTTTCAGAGAGAGCCCTGAGGACTGAGCTGCACTGGAGACTAGTCGGATAGGTGGGTCCCCGGCAGCTTCTCCCCACCGATGCTTGGTGGTGACCATTATTCTCTTCCTATGCACGCTCACAGTGACAGATCTGTCACCCCAGAGGAGAGGGTGGAGAGAAACTGCCGGGGACCCTCCTGTCCGACTAGTCTCCAGCGCAGCTCGGTCCCCGACAGCTTTTATGGTATGTCTTTCTCTGAAACACTTAGGGTATGTGCACACGCTGCGGATTTTGCTGCGGATCCGCAGTGTTTCCGCAGCGGTTTCCCATGCATTTACAGTACCATGTAAAGCTATGGGAAATGAAATCCACAGTGCACATGGTGCGGAAAAAGCCGCGCGGAAACTCAGCGGTTTATTTTCCGCAGCATGTCAATTCTTTGTGTGGATTCCGCTGCGGGTTTACACCTTCTCCAATAGAAATCTGCAGGTGAAAACCCGCAGAGGAACCGCAATAGAAACCGCGGTAAATCCGCAGTAAAAACCGCAGCAGAAAATTCCGCAATGGAATCCACAGCGTGTGCACATGGCCTGAATCATCCAGCCAGTGCCTGATACCTGTTGCCATGGATCAGGAAGCATGTCTCAGCTGTCTGGGTCACTTTAACACTCGCCAACTTGTAGCTGTTTTTTTTTTCCTAACTACAGTAGCCAAAAAGATGCAGTTCTGGTAAAATTGCCAACACCTTTTCTCTGCAAAGAGATTCTATATCGGGGAATATTGTCTTTTATGTTTCTCCTTTTGTTGGCCACTTCCGCTAACCTGTCAGTCCTGAAGCATCACTGACATCTACAACATTGGGTGTCTTAAGGGAATGTGAGCAACACTCCATCAGTATTTGAAGATATATTCCATGTCCTCATAGGTGGCACAGAAAAAGGTGCAATCTGTAGGCTCCTGGTGATTTGTCGGAAAAGTAACCTGTTATGTGTAAGTGAAGCTGACCAGCACGCGATGCATTTTCATGTCTAGTAGTGGCGCTCGTTTACCCCCGTTCTCCCATGCCTGGCATGTGACTGCGCTGTTGTTGTGATGTGTCTAATCATTGTGTTTTTTATATATCTTGTAGGATGGCTTGGACGCTATGGTGTATGATTTGGACTTCCCAGCTATGAGGAAAAACAAGAACATTGATAACTTCCTAAACCGATGTAAGAAACTTCATTTCTGTTTCTTTAACTGGAGATTTGTAAGAGGAAATGACGTGTGCAGAACTGCTTACACCATCGTGAAGGATGAAATAGAGTAGTAATGTATGACTGGGAAGATAATCCACAACCACTCCTGGTCGGCCTATGTCTCGCTAGGTTGCACTAGCCTCCAAAAGTTACTTGGGGTGCGGTAATTCATGAGTAACTAGGTAAATATACTAGAGATGAATGACACACATGTAGGAATCAAAGTTAACCCTCATACGATTTTTATTTTTTTACCAGGGCTGAACATTGTGACTGGAGAAATATATGTGACTTCAGATTGCCAAACTGGACAGTGTGCAATATGCAGACTGTTGAGATTCGCTAGTTTGAGCAGTCATCACAACTGCAAGTAAGCGATTTGCGGAGTTGTGGTCATGTGTCAATAAAGCATTGAGAAGCTAAAGGTTAATAATTGGCACGTATACTTGCAGTCATGACTACTGCTCGAGTTAGTGATAGAGGAGAATCCTGACAGTGTACAAATTGTGATTCGTCAAAATGTATGTTGCGCCCAGAAAACCCATGTAGCCAGCTTAATATTGATTAGTGAATAGAATTTTCACTCTTTTAAGATTTTAAAATATATACCTTAAATGTTTGCTATTTGGAGAAAGTTTGCAGATGTTTGCTTGGGCCAGATGCTATCATAGCAAGCTCATTAGTGAACATTTTTAGGCTCTGATGTCAATGCATATACCTGATCACTGACAAAAAATAGATTATGAAAAAGATAATGGCTCCATGGATACAGGCTGCCAATACTCCTGATAGTTGTGCTTCACTCCACTCTCTCTGACATGGAGGGAGAAGGTGGAAGGATCAGATTATACTTTGTCTGTTTTTGTTTTGTATATTCTTGGCCAAAACTTTTGAGACTGATACAAATTTTGTGTTTCACAAAGTTCTCTATTTTAGTTTCTATGGAAGGGGTAGTACAATTATAAACATTTCAGAAGTTTTTAAACTTTTATTGACAAATGCGTCAAGTTTTTGCAAAGACTCAATATTTACTGGGTTGTCCATTATTTTTGAGACTTCTGCCCTTTGCCCTGATGGCTGGATATCAGCTTCTGGGCAAAATCCTGACTAATGACCCATTCTTGTCTAATTAGTGCTTGGGGTCTATCACAATTTCTGTGGTTTTGTTTGTCTGCGTTCTTTTTGAAAATTGACCACAGGTTCTCAATGAAATTGAGAACTGGGTAGTTTCTTGGCCATGTATACACAATTTCAATGTTTTGTTCTCAAGCCTCTTGGTTCTCACTTTGCCTTGTGACATAGTGCTCAATCCTGCTGGGAAGAGCATTGCTCATTACTAAATTGCTCCTGGATCATTGGGAGAAGTTGCTCATTTAGGATGTGTAGTTCCCATTCTTTATTCAGACAGATTCCTAAAGAGGATTCAGCTGTAGGTTCTGTTCAACACCGGTGCAGAACTTAATGAATGGTATGAAGCAGGTATCTGTCCATATGTACGGACAGCGAGCAAAGGCTTTTGGAGGTGGAACTGGTATCAAGAATGGCAGGAAGGAAGCAACTTAACCCCAAGAAAAACCTCAAGGACAGTCTGACATTCTGCATCAAGAAAAGATGAGTGCTACCATGAGTCATGCCAACAGTAAAGCACCCTGAGACCATTCATATATGGAGCTTTTCATCCACGGAATGGGCTCACCTTATACCATTCATAGCAGTGTTTCTCTACATCCTCTAAGAGCAACTTCTACCAATGATCAGGGATCAACTTGGTGATGAACAATGCTGATGGAGACTGTCACAAGGCAAAAGTGATAACAGTGATTTGTGAAGAAAACATTTACATTTTGCTTCCATATCCAGGAAACTCTCCAGATCTCAGTAACATTGAGAACCTAGAGTCAATCCTCAAAAAGCAGGGGGACAAACAAAAACACAGAGATTGTGATAAACTCCATGAAGTGATTAGACAAGAATGGGTCATCAGTCAGGATTCGACCCAGAATCTGATATTCAGCATGACAGGACAAATTGCAGAAGTCTTGAAAAATGGGGGTCATCGCTTTAAATTTTGAGTGGAGAATGACCATTAAAAGCGAACCTGTCATCAGGATTTTGCTATATAAACTACAGACAGTGTCAGGTTGGCGCTGTTACACTGGTTAAAATGATACGTGGGGTGAAGAAATCCCTCTATGGTTTACATCCTGCTTGTGCTGCTGTGAAAGGACGTTAGCTTGATTGCTGGATCGACCAGCTTCAGTCCTGTGCTTCTTCCATGGGAGAGAGCACAGTTGTGGCCAGCAGCGTGACTATGCTGAACTGTCAGTCTTCTTCATATTCTGCCAACAGTCACCTGGAGCTGCAACAATCTGAGCCAGCTCTGGTCACTGTAGTTTAGCCACTTAAATCCTCTAGACGTTTGGGGTTAGGTGCTCTTTTGTTATTCAAAAAGAGTAATTACTAAACAAGCATAATCTTCAGCTCACCTCCCTAGCTGGACAGCCGGTCAATAATAGGCTCATTTGCTTTATTGCACAATTCCCTACACTTTTCCATATACAGCTAATATCCTAAATGTTTTTTTTCCTAAAGGTACCTTCACACTAAACGATTTACCAACGATCACGACCAGCGATACGACCTGGCCGTGATCGTTGGTAAGTCGTTGTGTGGTCGCTGGGGAGCTGTCACACAGACAGCTCTCCAGCGACCAACGATGCCGAGGTCCCCGGGTAACCAGGGTAAACATCGGGTTACTAAGCGCAGGGCCGCGCTTAGTAACCCGATGTTTACCCTGGTTACCATTGTAAATGTAAAAAAAACCAAACAGTACATACTCACCTTCTGCTGTCTGTCACACGTCCCTCGCCGTCTGCTTCCCGCACTGACTGTGAGCTCCGGCCGGCCGTAAAGTAAAAGCAGAGCACAGCGGTGACGTCACCGCTGTGCTCTGCTTTTACTTTACGGCCGGCGCTCACAGTCAGTGCGGGAAGCAGACGGCGAGGGACCTGACGGACACCGGAATGTGAGTATGTACTGTTTGTTTTTTCTTTACATTTACAATGGTAACCAGGGTAAACATCGGGTTACTAAGCGCGGCCCTGCGCTTAGCAACCCGATATTTACCCTGGTTACCATTGTAAAACATCGATGGCATCGTTGCTTTTGCTGTCAAACACAACGATACACGCCGATCTGACGACCAAATAAAGTTCTGAACTTTCAGCAACGACCAGCGATATCACAGCAGGATCCAGATCGCTGCTGCGTGTCAAACACAACGATATCGCTATCCAGGATGCTGCAACGTCACGGATCGCTATCGTTATCGTTGCAAAGTCACTTAGTGTGAAGGTACCTTTAGTGTGCTTTCCTGTGACATTTCATTTGAGAGGAGTCTCAAACATGATGTCTCAGGAGGCTGGAGCTGCACTCAATCCCACAGTGTCCATCAACCCTCCTGGAGCAGGTGGAAGCACAGCAATTATTCACTAGTTTCTTGCATCTCTTCACCCTCTGAAGATATCTTGGATCCTAGGTGATGGATGCTGTGGGAGAGGTGAGTGCGGTGCTCACACTCTGCTTCTGAGGGTGGAGATGGCAGCAGTAAGTGACACGAGCGCTGCCTCACAGCTTCAAGCACTGCCTTCAAACAAATCTCCATCATGGGGCAGTGCTGGTGTCACTCACCACTTCTATTGACGCCCCCTGATTTATTGTTTCACTGAAGCTACGGTGGTGACAGAAGCAGAGTGTCGATGCTGCACTCGCATCTCCCTCAGTTTTTATCATCTTGGATCCTGGATCTTCAGAAGGGGCAGCGATGCAAGAAACTAGTAAATAACTGCAGCTCTGCCCCCTGGTGACTTCTTGTTCCAGGAGGGGCAATGAATGCTCCATGGACAAAGTGCAGCCTCAGTCTTCTTTGATGTTCTGTTTCGACACTCTTCTCAAATGAAACTTCACAGGAAGTATAGTAAAAAAAAATTCGGGATTAGGTAGCTAGTTACAAGTGTAGGGCTTTGTGCAGAAGAGCAAATTACAGAAGTGGTTAGGGTTCTATACCTCAGTAATTAGGTTATTACGGGCCTCACTTAATAAGGGTAGACAATCATTTCTACTATAGCCTTGCAATACTGTGGGCTTGTCTAAAACACAACTGCACGTTCCAAAATCCCCTCCACCCTCGCTCTGACATGTTTCATCAGTGGCTGGAACAGTGGTGTGTTGGCCTACTGCCACCCACAATCCCCTTTTTCCCCCCCAATCTCCTTTTTCCCCCCCAGCACTAGGGTAGTGTAGAATTGTTTTAATGGCAGTCGGAGACCTAATAAAGGCCTTGGGGTCTGCCATCTTTTAATTTTATTTACAATCCACTTCAATACCGAAATATTGTAACTGCAATCAAGGTGTTGGTCCCCTAGGGGTCTAAAAAATCTTCAGCTGATTCTGACCTGACTGGTTACCTTTTATTCTAAGTAAAGGCAGGGCAGGCAGTCTAGGGCTTGTAAAATTACCATCCAAAAGATGTTGGTGTCGACGATGTCAAAGTCAGCTTGGTTCAAGAAGAGAATGTGACTTCTCAATGCTGCGCCCTGTTCACATGACTAAAATAAAGTGTGGGGGGGGGGCGCAGCCTGATTACAATGTTATTTTCTGCCTTTACGGATGACTGATATCTATATCGGCATCATTTGGAAGGTAATTATAAGCCCTAGACTGCCCTGTCAGTGATTAGATAGAGAATCCTTACCGGACAGGTTCTCTTAAAAATTTTTGTTTTAAAAATATGTAAGAAAATGCACCCAAAAAATATAACCTCTTTTAATCACCTTTTTTTTCCCCTGTATATCAATGAAAATAAACCTTAATAACCAATGTTTGTAAAATAAATAAAAATGTAAAAGAATTAACAAAGGGAAATAAGAAGTGATTTAATACATTGATAATTTGATATACCATATTTTTTTAATCAAATTAGTTTATAAAATATGCCTTTTTTATAGCAAAAATATAAATATTACATTGCTTTTTTCCCCTTTGTCTTTATTCCACCTGTTTTTATTTTTTCTATGTTTAACAAAATGAGGTGATTTTAATATATAAATATAATATATACACCGTGTATGTATGTATATCTATATTAATCTCTCCAGGTCCAAGTTTGCTATTTAAGCTCTGATCCAGCAGTTTACAGGCTACAATTACCTTTGAAACTTTGCCGGTTGCTTAAGTATCCGTCCATGGTGAAAGCTGAGATTGGTGTTCTAATCTTGCTGCGCCTCGCTTCGTTCCAGTCATCTGAACAGGGCGCCGCACTGAGCAGTCACAGATTTCCTGACTGGTGGCTGTGACAGTCCTACAGACTGCCGTGCCTTTGCTGGGATACGGACTTCTCATTCGATGGGTGCACCATACATTATGAACTTCATAAAAATAAAAAATTGAATATTTTTTTTCAACAACTTATCAATATCCTGCCCCTCTGGTTCCAGAACGTTATGGTCGACCTCTGCTTTTTGTACTTTGATTCAGCAACAACTTCCCAACATGTGACTGCTACAGCCAATCATTAGCTAAAACTGTGACCTGCTATACCTAGTGATTGGCTGCTGTGGTCACATGACTGTCGGGACAATATTCCTGGAGCTGGAAGCTGAGACATCAGACCTGGAGTGGCCGAGGATCGTTCCTACGAGTGACTTCTTTTCTTGTTCTCCAGCATTCTAACCCATTTACAGTGGAATGTGTATCCTGGCTGGACCAACCCTGTTCTGACTTCTCTGTATTTTTGACTTGTAGAATAGGCTTAAAATGTTTCTGACATATTGTCAGTCTAATTTCCATTTGTTCTTGCATTACTGGCTTCATAATTACAGGAACAGCTCAGTTCTAATCTGTCACTTTTGTAAATTGTGGAAGGAATCCTTGTTTTTTGGCAGCCTCAGATGATTGAGCAAGTCTTTACAAATCAGATAAGTAACATATTTGTGAACAAGGGGAAAAAGAAAAAAAAAAACCTGCCAACCCTGGACCTGCATTCTGCCGTTTGTATTTTATTAAGCTCTGGCCGCTCACTTTACTAGCGCTGTGTTTGCTGAACATTAGCATTCTGAACTTTCCATACAATCTCATGCCAGTGGTGACCCTTGTGGATTAAAATAGCCCTTTTTATCCATGACCAAATTTGGAGCTGAAATATCTGCCCACTGGGAATCTGTAAATGTTTTCTAGTTTAAAGAGTGACAGGTTTATACAAATAATTAGTTATTCCCATTGCATGTTTTAAATTAAAGTGCAGGATTTAATCATAAGAAGAGGGGGATATGTTGCCAATTCTCCATCTCCCTTCCAGCGTTGTGATCTTCCTGGTAAATTGCTTAAAAATAGCATGTGGAGTGGAGTGACGTAGCCGTGTTGTGTTTTCTTTAACTTTTTCTCCCTTTTTGATTCTAGATAAGGACACAATAAGTAAAATCCGTGACTTGCGCATGAAAGCTGAAGATTATGAAGTAGTCAAGGTCATTGGCAGAGGAGCTTTTGGTGAAGTCCAACTGGTAGGTCGCTTACACTTGCAGAAAAGTCATAGTGCTTGTGTTACTGATACTTTAGCAGAGACGGATTTACATTTACAGTTGTATCTCAAAAGTTGACATACCCCGGCAGAATTTTTGCTTTCTTGGCCTTTCTTCACAGAATATGAATGATGACACCAAAACTTTTTCTCCACTCATGGTTAGTCGTTGGGTGAAGCCATTTATTGTCAAACTACTGTGTTTTCTCTTTTTAAATCATGAGAATCCAAATGATCTTGACCAAAAGTTCACATACCCTGGTGATTTTGACCTGATAATATGCACAGAAGTTGACACAAATGAGTTTGAATGGCTACTAAAGGTAACAGCCTCACCTGTTACCTGTTTGCTTGTAATCCGTGTGTGTGCATAAAAGCTGAGTGAGTTTCTGGGATCCAGACAGACTCTTGTATCTTTCATCCAGCCACTGATGTTTCTGGATTAACAGTCATGGGGAAAGCAAAAGAATTATCAACGGATCTGCGGGAAAAGGTATAAAATAGGAAAGGGATACAAAAAGATATCCATAATATCAGCTGAAATACTGGACTCTCTGAAAACTAGCGGTGTGGCTGTTTCAAGATGCACAATAAGGAGGCACTTGAAGAAAAATGGGCAGCATTGTCGAGTTGCCAGAAAAAAGCCATTACTGTGCAAATGCCAGAAAGTTTCTCACCTACAATACGCAAAACCGCACAGAGACGAGCCTCAAAACTTCTGGAACAAGTAATTTGGAATGATGAGACCAAAATTGAACTTTTGGGCCACAACCATAAACGTTACATTAGGAGAGGGGTCAGCAAGGCCCATGATGAAAGGAACACCATTCCTACTGTAAAGCACGGAGGAGGGTCGCTGAAGTTTTGGGTATGTGTGAGCTACAAAGGCACAGGAAACTTGATCAAAATTGAAGGAGAGATGAATGCAGCCCGTTATCAGCAAATACTGGAGGCAAATTTGCACTCATCAGCCCAGAAGCTCATGGGACGCACTTGGACGTTCCAACATGACAACGATCCAAAACACAAGGCCAAGTCAACCTTTCATTAGTTACAGCAGAAAAAAGTGCAGGTTCTAGAGATGCCATCTCAATCTCCTGACCTCAATATCATTGAGCCACTCTGGGGAGATCTCAAGCGCGCAGTTCATGGTAGACAGCCCAGGAATTTACCGGAACTGGAGGCTTTTTGCCAAGAAGAATGGGCAGCTTTACCATGTGAGAAAATAAAGAGCCTCATCCACAACTACCACAAAACACTTCAAGCTGTCATTTTTGTTAGAGGGGGCAATACACGGTATTAAGAAATGGGGTATGTGAACTTTTCATCAGGGTCATTTGGATGTTTTGGCCTGTCAGTATGATTTAAAAAGAGAAAACACAGAAGTTTGACAATAAATGGCTTCACACAACCACTAACCACGAGTGGAGAAAAAGTTTTGGTGTTATCATTCATATTCTCTGAAAAAAGGCCAAGAAATCAAAAATTCTGCTGGGGTCTGTAAACCTTTGAGCACAACTGTATGCTAGTCATATGTAGATCTGTTAACAGATTTCACTTACTTTGAAAATCCATATCGGGATGGCAATATCATCCGTTCTGGAATTTTGATTTCTCCACTGCGCTTAATACAGATGTCAATAAAATTCACACTGAATACATTACTAAATATACCTTAGACCTGATGATGCTGGTGTACATTTAGTCAGAATGGCTATTTAGTCCTTTGATTATTCTTTTTATTTTTCCTCGCCATTCTTAAAGTGGATCTGTCATTAGATTTCATAAAAACTGCATACTGTATTAAACAGATTTTTTTTAGAGGTGATGATGCTGGTGTATTTACAGTGAAAATTATTGTCAAAGTGGCTTGTATTATCGTTTGGAAGTTTCCATTCCTAGTATTAAAGGGAATCTGTCACCAGTTTCCAGCGATGTATCACTTACTTGGCTGAATCACTGTTTTCTCTGCTACCAAATCTCTGAATGCTGACATGTAGTCTTCCATATTTATGAGCTTTGTATAACCATGCCCCAACCACTGATGAGCAGCTTTCTGTGTATGGAGGACTACCTGGCAGCATGTTTACTAGTCCTCTAGTGATATTCTCCTGCTGATTAAAACACTGAAACTACAGTAAGCAGCCGAGTAAGTGACACATCGCTTGAATCGGGGTCTCTGTCTCTACATTATGCTGCTTTCAGATTAGATGGCAAAAACCTGGTGACAGATTTTCTTTTCCCATTAAAATTAGCTTTTTAGGAGTCAAACTCTAGATGGACTCATAAAATGCTCATTTCCATATTGCAATTACTCAGCCATTCTGATATGGAGTAAGTACACTGGCCTGATCAGGTCTAATTTATTTATCAGTTTGAATTAGGAAGTCTGACAGGTCTCCTTTTTAAAAAAAAATAAAAATAAATTGTTGTGCTGTTACCAAAAGCATAATTAAGTTGTTATAAAAAGATTTTGTAAAGCTGGAAAAGCATCACATATATTTGTTTTAAAGGTAAGGCATAAGTCTTCCAGAAAGGTGTACGCCATGAAGCTTCTAAGCAAGCTGGAAATGATAAAGAGGTCAGATTCTGCCTTCTTCTGGGAAGAAAGAGATATTATGGCATTTGCCAACAGTCCTTGGGTTGTGCAGGTACCGTGGACACTTGTCATTCATCTGTTTATAATCTTATTGCAGTAAACCTTTTTCCTTTTTGTATTTTGAAGTGTTTACTAAGGATAATATCGTTAAAGGAGATGAGAATGTGTGTGTATGAGAAACACAAGTGAAGGTGCTGCCGCTTATTGCTATTTCTATTCACAAGGCTAAGTGACCCCCAACTGTGATCTGACTGATTTATAGCTAACCAATATTTGTATTCCATTATTCTATATGAAAATATTAATAAATTTTGTTTGTTAAAATCTCAAACTATTGAAGAGAAATCGCGTCAGTGCCTCCATTACATAGTTATTAAGGTTGAAGGAAGACTTTAAAGGCCCCGTCTCACATAGCGAGATCGCTAGCGAGATCGCTGCTGAGTCACAAGTTTTGTGACGCAACAGCGACCTCCATAGCGATCTCGCTATGTGTGACACGTACCAGCGATCAGGCCCCTGCTGCGAGATCGCTGGTCGTGTCAGAATGGCCTGGACCTTTTTTTGGTCGTTGAGGCCCCGCTGACATCGCTGAATCGGTGTGTGTGACACCGATCCAGCGATGTCTTCACTGGTAACCAGGGTAAACATCGGGTTACTAAGCGCAGGGCCGCGCTTAGTAACCCGATGTTTACCCTGGTTACCAAAAAAAACAAACAGTACATACTCGCCTTTCGGTGTCCCTTGCCGTCTGCTTCCTGCTCTCACTGACTCCCGGCCGTACAGTGAGAAGTGAGAGCACAGCAGTGACGTCACCGCTGCGCTCTGCTCTCAGTGTACGGCGGCTCAGTCAGAGCAGGAAGCAGACGGCAAGGGACCTGGACACCAAAAGGCGAGTATGTACTGTTTGGTTTTTTTTGGTAACCAGGGTAAACATCGGGTTACTAAGCGCGGCCCTGCACTTAGTAACCCGATGTTTACCCTGGTTACCCGGGTGCTGCAGGGGGACTTCGGCATCGTTGAAGACAGTTTCAACGATGCCGAAGTCGTTCCCCTGATCGTTGGTCGCTGGGGAGAGCTGTCTGTGTGACAGCTCCCCAGCGACCACACAGCGACTTACCAACGATCACGGCCAGGTCGTATCGCTGGTCGTGATCGTTGGTAAATCGCTTAGTGAGACGGGGCCTTAAGTCCATCTAGTTCAACCCATAGCCTAACATGCCCTAACATGTTGATCCAGGGGAAGGCAAAAATAAACCCCTACTTGCATTGTCCACCCTACTCCCCTCCCCACTTGTCGCATTTCCCTTTGCAGTATCCCCCCATTGTCGCGTTTCCCTTTGCAGTATCCCCCCAGTGTCGCATTTCCCTTTGCAGTATCCCCCCAGTGTCATGTTTCCCTTTGCAGTATCCCCCCAGTGTCATGTTTCCCTTTGCAGTATCCCCCCAGTGTCGCATTTCCCTTTGCAGTATCCCCCCAGTGTCATGTTTCCCTTTGCAGTATCCCCCCAGTGTCATGTTTCCCTTTGCAGTATCCCCCCAGTGTCATGTTTCCCTTTGCAGTATCCCCCCAGTGTCGCATTTCCCTTTGCAGTATCCCCCCAGTGTCTCATTGCCCTTTGCAGTATCCCCCCAGCGTCGCTTTTCCCTTTGCAGTATCCCCCCAGTGTCTCATTGCCCTTTGCAGTATCCCCCCAGTGTCGCTTTTCCCTTTGCAGTATCCCCCTAGTGTCTCATTGCCCTTTGCAGTATCCCCCCAGTGTCTCATTGCCCTTTGCAGTATCCCCCCAGTGTCTCATTGCCCTTTGCAGTATCCCCCCAGTGTCGCTTTTCCCTTTGCAGTATCCCCCCAGTGTCGCTTTTCCCTTTGCAGTATCCCCCAGTGTCGCATTTCCCTTTGCAGTATCCCCCCAGTGTCTCATTGCCCTTTGTAGTGCCTCCCCTTGCCGCAGTACTTTTTTTTTTGCAGAACCTGCAACATTCCAAAATCATGTTATCCTTTGCTGACCCCCATTACACCCTATTATGCAGGCTCACTCCCCACACTCTTTCCCCCCCATTCACAAATCCAGTTGCCTTTTGCTGGGCCTATCTTCCACCATCATGTTGCTTTTTGCAAAGCACCGCTTAGAAGCAAGAGTTGTTAGAGATGGCTACTTATCTTCTACCTTAAAGGGGTATTCCCATCTCAAAGAACCTATCCCAGTAAGTAGTGAGTATAATATTACGAAATAACATCCAATTAGAAATGTAGTATAGTTCTTCTGATTGATATGTTGCTTACCCCATGTGCAGGCAATTACAATAGCTTAGGTATCCATGCTCGTATATACTTGTATAGTGACCGTTGGCTGTTAGTGGTCATAAGCGACATGGCGAATCAGTAGTATACTAGATTTCTAAGTGGAGGTATTGGCTGATATTATGATTACACCTACTATATGTTGGCATAAGATCTTTCAGATGACAAAACCCCTTTTAACATACAAAATTGCAAAAGAACATGGACAAACCATAGTGTCTGCGCTGTCTGGCCGTGGAAGCTTACAGTCTACACATGGTGGATTCTGTGCTTCCTATGGAGCCTCTCTTAGTAAGACAATGTTCTGTATTTCGCTCTTATACAGCTATTCTACGCTTTTCAAGACGACCGGTATCTGTATATGGTGATGGAGTACATGCCGGGAGGAGACCTGGTAAACTTAATGAGCAACTATGACGTACCTGAGAAATGGGCCCGGTTCTATACAGCTGAGGTGGTCTTAGCCTTAGATGCCATTCATTCTATGGGCTTCATTCATAGGTAAGTTTCTGACAGCGTTGCACAGTCACATCTATACGCCTAAAGCGAAATATTGGACAAATGAGAAGAAATTCTATAGCCGCGGATAAAGAGATGTAGCATTTTGTATTTAATGCCGGCCTTTGCCTTGCAGGGATGTGAAGCCTGACAATATGCTGCTTGACAAGTCTGGCCATGTGAAACTTGCAGATTTTGGTACTTGTATGAAGATGAACTCGGTAAGTTGGCTGACTGATGAGTCTCTGTGATCATTCACATTTCATGGCTGCTCCAAATATATGTAAATCTGCTATAATTGGGTTACACATGTGATGGGCTCAGGGACTACTGTGGCCGCCATTATAGTTGTCACCACGATCCGGCTATTCCAGAAAACTAACCAAATCTGCACACTAATGCTGTGACCATGCAGGACAATTAGGGTGATGTGTGGTCTAGCTGTCTGACAACACATTTGTGGATTGTCGCCCATTATTTTCAGATATTATTATACTGGACAACTCCGCTTTTCCTACATGTTTGCTTTAGTGAAATGCTTATAAAACTAGTAGTGGAGTATTAGTACTGACCAAGGAAATGACAGAAAAAAAAGGCACAATGGAGAAAAAATCAGGAAAAAACATTTTTCCCCCCTGAAAACTTAAAGGAAAAAATGCAAAATCTATTATATAACTCTGGGAACGTCACTCTGTCCGAAGCCTTTATAGACTGCGCCTGCCCAGTCTGGACCCCACAGAGCGATGCATCCAGGGATGAGAATTGTGGCTTCGACAGAGAAGCAGGGACGTGCCAGGAGGGTGAGTATGCGATATTCACCTGTCACCGTTCCACCGCCGGGCTGTCTTCCGCCTCCTCTGGCAGTGACGTTCAGGTCAGAAGGTGCGATGACGTGTTTATTGCGCTCCCTCTGACTGAACAGTCACAGCCAGAGGACCCGGAAGACAGAGCGGTGCGCCGCGGTGGAACTGGACAGGTGAATATCGCAAGTGCAGGGGGCCTGAGCCAGCGGCGACTCTGGCACCTGACCCCCATAACGCGCCGGTGTCCCCGCCTGCTCAGGCCCTTGGCGCCCAGCGACGAGAGGTGAGTATGTCATTTTATTTTTTTAATCGCAGCAGCATATGGGGCATATTATGCTATGGAGCATCTTATGAGGGCCATCAACCTTTATTGAGCAGCATACGGGGCATATTATGCTATGGAGCATTTTATGGGGGCCATCAACCTTTATGGAGCAGCGTACGGAGCATATTATGCTATGGAGCATCTCATGGGGGCCATCAACCTTTATGGAGCAGCATACGGGGCATATTATTCTATGGAGCAGCAAACGGGGCATATTATGCTATGGAGCATCTTATGGGGGCCATAAACCTTTATGGAGCAGCATACGGGGCATATTATGCTATGGAGCAGCATGCAGGGCATGTTATGCTATGGAGCAGCATGCAGGGCATATTATGCTATGGAGCAGCATGCAGGGCATATTATGCTATGGAGCAGCATGCAGGGCATATTATGCTATGGTGCCTCTTATGGGGGCCATCAAATTTATGGAGCAGCATACAGGGCATATTATGCTATGGTGCATGTTATGGGGGCCATCAACCTTTATGGAGCAGCATACGGGGCATATGGATGGGAACAGCACATGACAGGATGGGGGCGCAGTATGGGAGCAGCACATGACAGAATGGAGGCGCATGATGAGAGCAGCACATGACAGGATGGGGGCTCAGGATGGGAGCAGCACATGACAGGATTTGGGTGAAGGATGGGTGGAGCACATTACAGAATGGGGGTGCAGGATGAGAGCAGCACATGACAGGATGGGGACGCAGGATGGGAGCAGCACATGACAAGATTAGGGCGCAGGATGGAAGCAGCACATGACGGGATAGGGGTTGCACATGACAGGATGGGGTCTCAGGATGGGAGCAGCACATGACAGGATGGGGGCGCAGAATGGGAGCAGCACATTACAGGATGGGGGCGCAGGATGGGAGCAGCACATGACAAGATTAGGGCGCAGGATGGAAGCAGCACATGACGGGATAGGGGCTGCACATGACAGGATGGGGTTTCAGGATGGGAGCAGCACATGACAGGATGGGGGCGCAGGATGGGAGCAGCACATTACAGGATTTGGGTGCAGGATGGGAGCAGCACATGACAGGATTTGGGTGCAGGATGGGTGCAGCACATTACAGAATGGGGGTGCAGGATGAGAGCAGCACATGACAGGATGGGGACGCAGGATGGGAGCAGCACATGACAAGATTAGGGCGCAGGATGGAAGCAGCACATGACGGGATAGGGGCTGCACATGACAGGATGGGGACTCAGGATGGGAGCAGCACATGACAGGATAGAGGTGCAGGATAGGAGCAGCACATGACAGGATGGAGGTTCAGGATGGGAGCAGCACATGACAAGGTGAGGGTGCAGGATGGGAGCAGCACATGACAGGATGGGGGCGCAGGATGGGAGCAGCACATACCAGGATGGAGACCATATACCAATATAAATGCTCGTCACCCGGGTGTAGAACGGGTTCAATAGCTAGTAATAAAATAATCCGATACATTTTTACATTAATAGTTGTAACATAAATGCATCCATAGGCTAGATGGTAGCTTGCTGAGCTTTGGGGATACGTCTACTGGGCCCTCTCAACATCTGAAGAGTGGGGCTCTGGAGTCCCCTAGAATAGGCTGATGGTCTCATTCATTGTATATGGGACTGACGGTTATAGAGAACATTGTACTTGGTCTTCTCCATCAGCACCATGATATTGCATGGAGAGGCTCGTTTTGGACCATTGCTCCATTCAGTCGGTGAGCTCAAGTTCTTGGGATTATTGGGAGCACCAGTGAGCAGCAAGTTATTAGCTAGTACCCCATCTAAAAATGGAAGTGATTATCAGTAAATTCACCCGTGCTGGGTTTCCACAGAAAAAGTGATTTCAGGATCATGCAGTAAATTGTGGAGAGGGAGTCGGAAAGCTCTTCTCCTGCACTCATACATAATTCAGCTCTAGGTTTAGTGTACTTTAGAACTCCAATTAAGATGCAGATATTGAGATGTAACATGCGGGGCCTGGGGGCAGGTTAGATTCTGTGCAGGTGTGTGTTGTCTGGGATGGTGCCCGTGTGGGAGGGGAGCAGCCGCCATGAAGCGCAGCTGCCGGTGCTTCCTTTCTTCCTACTTGAGGGGAAACCACAGCTGCCGCTTCATTTATTGTTAGACACAGATCTCAGCCTTATGAAAGGGGCATTTACAGTGAAAGAGGGTCCCTGCAGTGTAAACATCTGCCGATCAACGAGCAAATTGCATGTTCTGTGGGTGAGATAAACGCTGTGCCGCACAAAATATCAAATGCCATCATGCTGGATAAACCATACGTATGCTGCAGAAGCAGTGGTAGCCTATGCGTACTGACCATTCATTGCGTCTATGGACCAGTCTATCTGCGTATACTGCTAATCAGAGAATATTTACCTATCGGCGGTTGTTAATGCTACAAATCTGGGTAATGTAAACCCACCATCAGTGAGATCTGATCACTTTGCTGGAGACCGAGTAGCTCCTTCATGTAATATCTACAATCATTCTTTTTTTTTTTTAAATCCATGTAAATGTTAGTGGTAAGGTGGAGGATAGTGAGCGTTTCAGTACGTTGCTTTTTACTATTTCTGATTATCGGGGATTGTTCATGTGTGATTTAACGTTCAATCTTGCATACAGGAGGGAATGGTACGATGCGACACTGCTGTAGGAACTCCTGACTACATTTCCCCTGAAGTATTAAAGTCCCAAGGAGGAGATGGTTACTATGGACGAGAATGCGATTGGTGGTCTGTAGGAGTGTTCCTTTATGAAATGCTTGTAGGTAAGTTCCGTGGTCGTGTATGACCATGATATCCCGATTACAGCCTGGGTCTCTTGGTGCCATCCTTTACAATGTGCCTTATCTGCTACTGACAACACTTCACCTCCACACTTCACGTTGGAATGAATTGTGCCGATGTCAATAATTGGTAAGATGTCAGCAGGTGGATACATCTATATGGCACATGAGGTCATTTGCTTTTCCTTTGCTATTTAAAACTGGATACAAAGTAAAAAAAATAAATGCATACCCAGGCAGATGTCAGGCCAGTCAATCGTGCAGTGTCTATTAGTGGCACTCGGTCTTGGCATTCACTTTCCTGTATCTCTATGCAATGGAATTTGCTGCCGACCCAGAGCTTTATGTAAAATGCATCTATTTCCAGTAGAGGAAATGCACAATGCAGGGTGATCACGTTCCTTTAGCAGCAGGATGGCTCCTTTCTCCTGTTAAATAATACACACTGTCCAGACTTCCAACTATACAAATAGATACACAGTTGTAAAGAAGCATTTAAAGAGAACCTGTCAGCAGAACTTTGTCTTCCTGACCCCAGCCTCATACCAGTGATTGACAGGTCATTCCCTGGGGCAAGGCAAGCCCAAGTGGGTAGTTTGGCTCTTGCAATGTCATCACAGTGTTACTGCACCTGGGCCGCCCCCCATGAATGACGGAGCCTGGGCCGCCCCCGTGAATGACGGAGCCTGGGCCGCCCCCGTGAATGACGGAGCCTGGGCCGCCCCCGTGAATGACGGAGCCTGGGCCGCCCCCGTGAATGACGGAGCCTGGGCCGCCCCCGTGAATGACGGAGCCTGGGCCGCCCCCGTGAATGACGGAGCCTGGGCCGCCCCCGTGAATGACGAAGCCTGGGCCGCCCCCGTGAATGACGGAGCCTGGGCCGCCCCCGTGAATGACGGAGCCTGGGCCGCCCCCGTGAATGACGGAGCCTGGGCCGCCCCCGTGAATGACGGAGCCTGGGCCCCCCCGTGAATGACGGAGCCTGGGCCGCCCCCGTGAATGACGGAGCCTGGGCCGCCCCCGTGAATGACGGAGCCTGGGCCGCCCCCGTGAATGACGGAGCCTGGGCCGCCCCCGTGAATGACGGAGCCTGGGCCGCCCCCGTGAATGACGGAGCCTGGGCCGCCCCCGTGAATGACGGAGCCTGGGCCGCCCCCGTGAATGACGGAGCCTGGGCCGCCCCCAGGGGATGACGGCGCCTCCCCCCCCCCCCACCCCCACCCCCCCTGGGATGATGGCGCCTGGGCCACACCCCTGGGGATGGGATGTTGTCTGGGGGAGAAGGCAAGTGTGACCTATCGATCACTGTCAGGAGGTTGTCATGGGGTGAAGAGAGAGGCCGGAGCACTGTACATTCAGGCTAATCCTTCGCACTTGTGAGCTCATTGCATAAGAATTTGTTGATGGAACACAAGACAATGGAAACACGGATTTGCAATATAAAGGTATGGAAATCCTCATCATTACAGGTACTTTACTGTGATGATGTTACTTTGGGGTCTATAACCTGAAAGGTTGCTTTTAAGCTTCAGTGTGTTACTTTTTTAAGATGCTAGTGATCCATTAATGTTTGTGCTTGGAAACCTTTAACAGTATGACAAATGATCTTTTTCTGTAGGAGATACTCCTTTCTACGCAGACTCGCTGGTTGGTACATATAGCAAAATCATGAATCACAAAAACTCGCTTACATTCCCGGAGGACAGTGACATTTCAAAAGAGGCGAAAAACTTGATCTGTGCATTCCTCACTGACAGGTATTGTCTTCATTAATATTTTGTGATATTTTGCTTGGCAAGCCCTAACTCTGTCGACTCCTCCATATAAAGGAGTGCATCGCTCTTCTCAAGTATCTTCTGTTCTCTGTAAGAAAATTGAATTATCTGAATTGGCTTATCGCCCCATTAAACAGCCATTTAAATTCCAGCCACGTAATACTTGTGTCCCCTCACACAACCCGACAGGGGACAGCCTGGTACCCTGTATACAGTAATGGTCGTCTTATTCCACTAATATTGGCGAGTAAGGGTGTCTTATATGTAGTGTATGGTGGCATTAAAAGACAGAAATCCTGGAATTATATCAATGGTGTTTAATGTTAATGACTTTAGGATCTAAATCTTGCTGAAGAAGCGTAAAAAAAAATTGACCAAAGTTTTCTTAGATTGTCACTTGGCCACTAAACAAGCATGTTTGGCCGAACAGCAGTGTGGCTGTCAGGTGTGAAGCATAAACCTGACATCCGCTGTTATCACTTAAAGAAAATCTGTGGTCTATCTCTAGCCTATAGGGGTATTCCCATCTCCAAGATTCTATCTCAATATGTAGTAGGTGTAATAATTATATCCGCAAATACCTCCAATTAGAAATGTAGTATAGTTCTTCTAATTCGCTATGTCGCTTACATCATGTGCAGGGCATTGCAGTGGCTTAGATATCTATGGTTACTAACTCACTATATAAGCGGTTGTAACCATGGATACCTAAGCTACTGCAAGTGCCCTGCACATGTTGTCAGTGACATAATGAATCAGAAGAACTATTCTGCATTTCTAATTGGAGGTATTTGCTGATACTAATATTATTACGCACAGTACACATTGGAATAAGATCTTGGAGATGGGAATACCCCTTTAACTCATTCCCACAAGTGTTTGCTGGAGAGATTTAAGAGTGTTGCTTTTAAATATTTAAGAACATGACTAAAGTATTGGTACAATATTAGCCATGTGCTTAAAGAGATTGTGTGGGACTTTAATATTGATGGCCTATCCTTAGGATTCGTGTTTATGGGACCTGAGCTTCAGTCCCTGAAAATCCTCTGCACACCATGCATAACGGTGGTGACCGCTGATTGGTGGGGCTTTAAGGTTTCGCACCTCCTCGAATATTGACCTTTCCTAAGAATAAGTAACCAATTCTAAAGTCCTGGACAAACTCATGATGTGTTCCCAATTCATCTTTTTTGCCATAATTTTCCATTAATGCAGTAAAATCACTGCGTTTTTATGACATTTTTGGAAATTACATGAAGAAATAGTTTTCTAACGTATTGTGTGAACACTGCCGTAAAGTGCAGCTGCCGGCAGAAAACTGCATTGCAAGCTATCCAAGGAATTCTGCTCCAGTTGTGTATAAATGTGTAGTGCTGTGAGAAGAAATGTCCCATCCTGCACGTAGTAGGAGTAAATCCTTTTTCCCCTTCTTGGCTCACTGAGCAGAATGGTGGCCATAGAAGACTGTGCACATGAAATTTGTATTAGGCTGCTCGGGGAAATGTATGTTGTTATCTGATGAAATATTAATCATTTGGCACAGGAGGGTAATTGTCATATGCTGAGCACTTTACTCTACTAACAGCCCAGAGATCCAGCATCAGCTTTGTGCCACGTTCACACTTTCAGTATTCAATCCGTATTTGACCTCAGAGGACAAGGATAGAAACCCGTCCCCACTTCTGCCTTTTTCGCCCGCTCCTGGTTTTGGCCTCACTGTGGTATACGGCACGGCATTAGTGGATCAGATGTGTTCTGTGTGTCGGCTGCAGTGATGTCTGTAGTTTGGGGGGGATTGTGGACCCTTCAGGTCTGCTTAGAATAAGTGAAACTAGTCCTGGAATAAATCCTCCATTGTTCCAAATCCTTTAAATGACAAATTGTAGGAAATGAGATGTACAGTGTGTCGTCGTCTCTGCTCCCAGCCCTGTGATGGAGGCCTTATAAGGCAGCCGGCAGCACGACTTCTACAGGCAGATAAAATCATATATATTCGCTGCATTTGAAATCACTGCCGGCTTCTGTCATTTTTTATCTAAATAAAGCAAGTTGTGAGTATATGTAAGCGATGAAAAAGAGCGGCCGAGTGCCTTTGTAAGGAAATGTCTGCAGTCTGCAATGAAAATAGTGACGGGTTATGTGATAGCACTTCATTGTAACTGAAGAATTGCTTGGTGCTTTCTGCTTTTCTTGATCACTACACTTGTAGCTCACTTGGTTTTCTTACCATGCACTAGTAGGCACGCTCAGCTATTTCTGTAGGCCTGCGCTATTGTACTCATTTATTGGCTGTGGGCAGTGGTCGCATCCCCAGGTGGTGGTCCCATGTGTGGGTCACAGAGGTGCGACCGGCTTCTATCTGACTTTTTTTGGTATGCCCTTTTGATTTGCCATGAATGTTTAAGTTAGGAATATCCCTTTAAATTGCCTTTTTAACTGATATGCAAATTGCCGCTTCAGAGAAAAAGCGGACTTAAACTCTGTAGCGCCACCTGTTGGAAGTAGCGATCCTACAAGTCACAATCAACCCTTTAACGAGTCATTCAATATGACTTAGGATAAAAGCCAAATCAGTGTCAGTTCGCAGACACGGTGTTTCGGGCTGTTGGCCCTCGTCAGTGCGAAGCATGAGAACTGATTTGGCTAGGTGAGAGGCTCTGGACTGGGGTCTAAGGGGCATGAGTGTTAAAGGTTGCCATTTTTGGAGGGATGGGGAGTAAGTCAAAGAGTACAGCTGTCCAGGATTTAATTGATGCTCTCATCGAGCCATGCATGGTTTGTTACATGCAACCGCATGATTTGCCTCCAATTTCAGCCTATTTTATTACATCAAGTGAAGAAGCACTTAACCTATGTGAACAATGCCCTAAATGCTGAAGGAACACCGAGGCCCCGAGCCAGTGAGATTGAGCAGAATGTGTCATAAGACATGGTCTACCAGTCAGCTGTGTTCTGAGGAGCCTGGTCGAGGATGAAACCTCTAATCGATATCCATCTGCAGCTTCTTTCTCCTCCTGATCATTTATTTTCTAAATTCTCAATTCCCAGGTAAAATGTGTATTCAGTGAAGATATAACGTTACATTACTGAGATAGGAGATGGCAATTACTACTAAGATTCTATGGAGGAGGGAGGGGCTACAATCACAGCTCCTCCCCCTTCCTGCTACATAGAATCCTATCAGCACCAACTGCCATCTCCTATCTCAGTAACGTAACAATCTCTCTTCACTGAATACACATTTTACCCGGGAAGTCAGAATTTTGAGAATGATCAGTACTGGCAGAGAAAGAATCAGATTTATCTGATGATATATTGCAAAGTTTCTTATTTTCATATGCTATTGGTTTCCGAGATAAAATTAAAATGACTACTCTTTAGGCTTTGTTCAAATCAATCATAATTGTGCCAAATGCACCACACAATGGACACTGATTGTGCCGGATGGACTTTTAATAGGATCTTTCTGGGTCCTCCAAGTGGTCTCCCACTCCACCCCTCACCCCCACCCCCAAATACTACAGTTAGTGGCACAAGATGAATCACGTCACACAGCAAGTTGACAGATGCTCTTTAGAAATCCTTCTTGTTAAATGTGCTGTCCTACAGTGCTAATCTGTACAAAACTTAGCCCATTTTGATAATTGTTAAGGTAAAAATTCTGGACTGGCTCCAAAGATGACATTAACTTATAACTCCCAGAATCAACGCTGAATCTTTAGCAATCTGACTTCGATCGCTGTCTGTCCCCCCCCCCCCCCCCCTTTTTTTTTTTTTTCAATAAAATAACACTTATACTCCCCTCCGTTGTGGCGCCACTCCGGCAGTGTTGGCACTGGCTCTCCCTGGGCTCGCGTGACACTGTCACGTGATCCCTGCGGCCTCTCTGCAGCTGCTTCATTCTACACGCTTTTCTACAAATCACACATGGGAAGGAAGTAGAGAGAGAGCTGCCGCAGCTCCTTCTTCTTTATCTCCAATTTCGTCTAAGAGCACTACCATGAGTAAAGAATGGGATCTAACCTCTTCTCGCAAAGAGCAACTTCTCCCAATGACCCAGGAGCAATTTGATGAAGAACAATGCTTTTTCCAGCAAGAAGGAGCTCCAAGTTACAAGGAAAAAGTGATAACCAAGTGGCTTGGTGGACAAAACATTGAAATTTTGCATCCATTGCCAGGAAGCTCCTCTGAATTCAATCCTATTAGAACCTGTGGTTAATCGTGAAAAAGTGGGAGGAGAAGCACTGATTAGATAAGAATGGGTCATCAGGCAGGATTTGGCCCAGAAGCTGATATCCAGCGGCCAGGGCGAAGGGCAGAATTCTTGGAAAATAAGGAACTGCACTGTAAATATTGAGTCTTTGCGTAAATTTGTTATATTTGTCACCAAAAGATTAAAAACCTATGGAATGCTTATTTTACTTCAGTATCCATAGAAATATCTGACTAAAAGATAGAAAATACTGATGCAGAAAACCTTATGAAAAACAAAATTTCAGTCTCAAAACTTTTGCTCCCGACTGTAGATCCCAAGTGAGCAGTCCATCTTTTTTTGCACCAATACCATTTGTCTGCTATTGATCACCACAGTTGGGAGGTATGCAGCCAGTGCTGTCAGGCCACACGATGGCTAAGGCACCTGGCAGCAAGGGGAATCCTAGTGCTGAACAGCCGTGTCACCTACTTACTGTCTGCCCCTTTCTCCCAAAACTTGATGCTTTGCTCTGAAAATTCGGATGAATTTGTATGGCTCTGGGACTGGGTCATGTGCTGAGCCCACTTTATACTCAAAGGGGGCTGGTTGAATTGCACAGTAGACACCTGCCAGTGATGGCATCTAAGGGGTTAAACGACTGTAATGATGAACCACAAATCCATGGCATCTACGTGACTAGATGGGGAAAGACAAAAAGACAAGTGCTCCTTGAAGCGATCACGAGAACCTGATGGGTGTTTGACAGCACACACAAAGTTGGACTTTAACTTTAGGAGCCCCTTGCATTTCTATGTGCACCCCTGTTTACACAACTTACTTATGTACCATGTATGTGAATTCTTAAAATGTGTCAACCACAACATTAGTCTGTTGTTTGACGGCTGTGACCAGTCATAACACTTGGGCCCCGATTAGTCAAGAAGATGACTCCAGAATTTTGGCATAAGTCACTTAAAAAAGTTGCAGATACTTTACATATCTCTGAGTTGCACTAAAATTTTATGACTTAATGTCTTCACGCCAGTTTCTTCCAGTTTCATAATGGAAGGAATGAGGGCGTAACGCCACAACGGTGCTAATTCATGACAAGCTGTGGTGTTACCTTACACCAAAAATCTCACTCCAGTCCCGACTTAGTAAGATTCATGGGTGCACGCCATTTGTCAGACATGCCCGATTCATTAAGAGGTGAATCAGGAGCAGATGACTCCAGTTCATGCTGCACAAAACAAAAAGACAGCGCCACAATGGATGGTGAAAAAATAGGAGCTTACATTTATTCTGCCTCCTGTAGCGACGCTTGATAAAGGTCTGTTGACCGAAACGTCGCTACAGGAGGCAGAATAAATGTAAGCTCCTATTTTTTTTCACCATCCATTGTGGCGCTGTCTTTTTCCTTTTTGTGGTCTTGGTACTGTCCGGGATGGGCTCCCTGGTTTTGGACGTGCGCCCTTGTGTCCGCTGAGACCTTCAATCTATATATATAAAAGGGTGCGGTTTTGACTTTCTTTTGTTTTGACTCCAGTTCATGCTGATCTTGATGAAAATCTTGAGTTGCTAACTCCATGCAATGATTGCCCAGACTACATGTCAGAATCTGCCACTCGACAAACTGTTTTGGCTTCAAAATTCAGACTGGCTAGTGAAGTTAAAGGGACTCTGGCGGCACAGGATGGCTTCAAACGAACTACAGCCCGCTAGGTGTGTCATGGTGGGGCCAAACATTTATATATGCACCTGCCTGTTTACCCTGTATCTCCACCCCCCTCGGGTTTGAGTGACAGCTATGGCATTGTAGAACCAATGAAGGGGCAAAGATGAAGCACCAGGCTCCTGTACTTGGTTTCAACACTCATTCTGTGCCGACAGTCCCTTTTTAAGGTTTTTCCAACATAAACAATGAATTGGAATCAACAGACATGGACAATGAACATTATTATAATTATTATTATTTTTTTTATTTCCTCACAGGGAAGTCCGTTTGGGGCGGAATGGGTTTGAAGAAATTAAAAGACATCTTTTCTTCAAAAATGACCAATGGGCATGGGAGACTCTCCGAGATAGTAAGTTCTTCATCAGTATTGATTGGGGGTTAAATGCCAGCCTCTGTTTAAAGTATGAGATATAAGGGGTGCTTACTGTTTGGTAGGTTATAGTGCTCTGAAGAAAGTCATTTCACATGAATATTTGAGAATAAATTTAGCCTCTGTTTAAACAATTGGGGTCTGAGGAACCTCTGATCCCGGCCTTTTAACCCATTCCCCTTATACAGCAATGTCTTCCTGTTGGTTACGAAAAGGAAGAAACGACCTACCTGTCACATAAGGCCTGATATTTCCTAAACCACAGTGACGCTCTTACTCTGTTCTTCCTTCTTAGCTGTAGCTCCAGTAGTTCCAGATTTAACCAGTGACATTGATACAAGTAATTTTGATGATTTGGAGGAAGATAAAGGAGATGAAGAGACATTCCCAATACCTAAAGCATTTGTGGGGAACCAGCTTCCTTTTGTGGGATTCACGTATTACAGTAACAGACAGTAAGAAATGATTCCATGTAGATATAAAGCTTTTGAAGACTCGTTATATGAATGTTCCGACTTTTCATTGATTGTTTTTCAGGTATTTGTCTGACCCTTCTTCAAGTGCTGATGACAATAGATCCAGTTCCAAAGTTGATAAAAACCTGGTATGACTATACGCTTGTATGAGTGATCTGTAATGGTATTGTTGTTCTATCAAAAGGCATAAAATTGGAGAATAGGGCTAGGATATGCCATCACCCTTTACAGGGAGCCTGTCAGGCGATTCTTGCTGCTCATACTGTGGTCAGCATAAATCTTCCCCATACTGCACAACTGCATCCAGGTTTTTGTTCCAGGGCTTCAGATACTTTAATAATCTGTCTGGGGACCATGGCTGGAAGCTAGACTAGTCTGCAAGTCTGGCTCAGGCAAGCTCCCAGCCCCCTTAGTCATGCACTAGAGATACATTTTAACTAAATCTACGAAAACTAATAAAAAAATCTATAAAATAACAGATTCTAAAAGATAGGAATATGTATCACTATCTGGTTTTTATTATTAAAAATACTTTGAAACATTCCCTTTTGAGGGGCTTGTGACTTAATGAAGTTAGCACCTCTTAATCCACCTTACATTGGTTTTGGTGTGGCTTGTAAAACGCCAATCTAAGTATCCCCCATTGGGCTTCCCATTAACTCCATTCATACTGTCTTAAATTTGCACAATTAGAAGCTGTAGTCGAGACTCTAAAGTTAGACCGATCCTGGCCAGCGTCTGATTTTTTTTTTTTTTGTTTCTAGTCTGATTTCCATGAGATTTATCATTCCTTAAGTTTTGTGATAAAAATTAGTATAGTACAGTGGTACTTTGTAAATATATGATAAACATGTGCTTCAGGTGGAGAACTTACAGAAGAGCATATATCAACTTGAAGAGCAGCTACATAATGAGATGCAACTGAAAGATGAGATGGAGCAGAAATGCCGGTAAGCTATTCAAGGCTCTGTTCACACCTCGCATATCTGGAGTCTGCTTTACTCCCCGATTACTAAAGTGAAATCCGTAGAAGTCTGCATCTAAAATCTATTTTCCACTATTATTCATGCATTTCTGCCCCAGTCACAACAAGGCTGGGCTAGCAGTTTAACCCCTTTACGACCTATGATGTATAGGTCGCCTCCCCCTCTTTGATTCGGGCTCCGACGCTGAGACTGTGTTTTCAGGCACATGACCGCTGATCTGATCGTGTGGAATCGCAGCTGTTAACATGTTAAATGCGGCTGTCAATCTCTGACAGCCACATTTAACATGTCGCTAACTCCGCCCATCAGCGCCCCTGTCACATGATGGCAGAGCGCCAGTAGGTTGGTATGACAAACCGGGGTCTGCAGGAGACCCCTGTGGTTGTCATTGCTGATTTGAGCTCTGCCCTGTGGTCGGCGTTCATAGCCCTTCTATGTGTAGCACAAGCGATCAGACAATCACAGCTTCAAGTCTACTATGGAAACTATTTCAGCAAGTTAGAGTAAAAGTTACTTTTAATTTTTTTTTTTTTTTTTTAATATAAGTGATCAAATCACCCCTTTTGCCCCATTCAGAATAAAACAATCAAAAATAGACATATTATATCGCTGCGTTCAGAAACGCCCGAGCTATCAGAATTAGAGATGAGCGAACATTGTCGGCTCCCTCCTTATTCGGCAAGCTATAGCGTTTACCGAAGAAGCTGCAGCAGGAACCCGGATACCTGGAGCGCTCCTGATAATCAGCTACATGTGTTGCGGCTGTGTGACAGTCATAACACAGAGGCTCTCCATGCATACTTGTGTTGTGACTGTCACACAGCCATGACACGTGCAGCTGCGGTGCCGAACACCTGATTATCGGAGCGCTCCAGGAAGCCGGGTTCCCAATTCAGCTTCTTCGGTAAGCGCTATAGCTTGCCGAATAAGGAGGGAGCCGACGATGTTTGCTCATCTCTAATCAAAGTCTAAATATAATTAATCCAATCTGTAAACGGCGTAACGAGGGGAAAAAAAACAGTAAAATTACTTTTTTTTTTTTTTTTTTTTTTGTCGCTGCAACATTGCAATAGAATGCAGTAACGGGGTGATCAAAACATCTTATCTACACCAAAATGGTATGAATAAGAACGTTAGCTCGGCGCGCAGAAAATTAGCCCTTAACCAGCCCCAGATCCAAAAAATGGAGACGCTACCGGTCTCGGACTTATTTTTAAATTCAAATTTAAATTTACAGTTTTTCTCTTCACCACTTAAATAAAAAAGATCCTAGACATGTTTGGTATCTGTGACTCATAATGACCTGAAGAATCATAACGGCAGGTCAGTTTTAGCATTTGGTGAACACCGCACTTGATCTGGGTTGTCTAAAGTGTCACCACATAAATTTGTGTCTTGGTTACATTCCATTTTTTACACACGCTTTTTGGATAGATTAAAATAGAACATCTCATGAACACTGGAATCCTACACAAAGGCCATGGCTAAACTGGGGATAATTGGATGGGGTTGTATCAGGTCTCAAGAGGCAATGCCTCAATTACTAAGTCTGTATTCCAGATGTAACATTTGGACCCACAGTGGTTCTACTGAACCAATCTATGTTAAGCATCTAAATCAGGATTTAGTCTGTTATTCGTATTACTGTATATACATTACTGACTTTTGTTACATAGTTTGCTTGATTTCATTAATATTTTTTTTCTCTTGTTAAAGAATGTCCAATATTAAACTAGACAAGATAATGAAGGAGCTGGATGAAGAAGTAAGCTTTCTCTTGACTTTTCTTGAACCTTAGCATGCATAATTATGTTCTGATCATGTTCTTCCATGTTCTCCTGGCCCCAAGTCACATATTAATTCAGTCATGCAACTGATAGGTTGAGCAATATGCCCATACCATCTAAAAATACATGATTACGTAAGGTGCAATCATTCATGGTGTATAATTTTAGGGCAATCAAAGGAAGAATTTGGAATCGGTCGTGTCTCAAATTGAGAAGGAAAAGATGATGCTACAGCACCGAATGAATGAATACCAAAGAAAGGCAGAGCAAGAGAGTGAAAAGCGGAGGAATGTAGAAAACGAAGGCAAGTTAAGAGTTCATTGTTAATCAGCCTAATGTTGGTGGGCATGTGGTCCTTCTCAGGAATGTGGCCTCTGCATTGGGTAATTAGGGGTTAATGTTGGAGGAAGGGGTAATCATATTTGTACTTGATTACAGCTAATAATAAGTCATTTTAATCTCCAGTACATGAATGAAGATTGATTGCATGCCAGAGTATCTTGTACTTGTAAAAAGCATTTACTCAGGTTTTCTGAGAGATGACAGAATGTAAAAGTCTTCATTTTCACCTTGCGTGAGGGATGCTCGTACTCTCATTATCCTGTGAATAATTGGTCGTTGCACTAATTAAGAACATCTTTTTATACATTACGCTTAAGATATTGGCTATGGGAACTGATAATCAGTATGTGGTCATACACATTACAATTTTGGCATTGAGCCACTTCTACATTGGATGCCTTGTCAGCTTCTTGTCTGTTAGGCTACTTTCACACTTGTGTCGTTTGGCATCCGTCGCAATGTGTCGTTTTGGGAAAAAAACGCCTCCTGCAAATGTATGTTTTTCCCCATAGACTTGTATTGCCGACGGATCGTGACGTATGGCCATACGTTGCGTCCGTCGTGCACTGGATGCGTCGTGTTTTGGTGGACCGTCGTCACGAAAAAACGTTCAAGGGAACATTTTTTCGTACGTCGTGTCCGCCATTTCCTACCGTGCATGTGCGGCTGGAACTCCGCCCCCCTCCTCCCCGGGACTTTACAATGGGCAGCGGATGCATTGAAAAACTGCATCCGCTGCCCACGTTGTGCCGAATTTTCACAATGTCCGTCGGTATGTCGCGCCGACGCTTAGCGACGGCCCTGTTCCGACGTAAGTGTGAAAGAAGCCTTAGCGGTGCCCACTGCTCTATCAATTCCTTTCTGATCTTTTTTTTTTTTTTTTTTTTTTTTAAAGAGCTCCTGGCATTTGTCTAAAAAACTGAGTTAAAGCTCTTGTAATAATCCCTGAGCTCCCCTGTTTCTGACACTATTTTTTTCCTTTTTTGTGCTGCCATCGCCGAGACATTCAAATTTGTTTTTTTCTGGAGCACAGTATGTGAAATCTCTGCTTGTAGTGTAACTGAGCGTTTCTTTTCAGTCTTCCCTGGGGTCATGCACTTTCACCCCTCCGTCCCTCATGCTGCTAATCACAGATAGTAAATAATATAGCAGTCTATTAGTCTCAGTCATATAATTAGTGAAATGAGTAATGGATGTGTAAGGAGTAAAGGTACCTTCACACGAAACGACTTTACAATGAGAACGACAATGATCCGTGACGTTGCAGTGTCCTGGATAGCGATATCGTTGTGTTTGACATGCAGCAGCGATCTGGATCCTGCTGTGATATCGCTGGTCGTTGAATAAAGTTCAGAACTTTATTTGGTCGTCACAACCGGCGTGTATCGTCAGGTTTGACACCAAAAGCAACGATACCAGCGATGTTTTACGCTGGTAACCAGGGTAAATATCGGGTTACTAAGCGCAGGGCCACGCTTAGTAACCCGATGTTTACCCTGGTTACCAGCGTAAAAGTAAAAAAAACAAACAGTACATACTCACCTGCGCGTCCCCTGCCGTCCGCTTCCTGCTCTGACTGAGCGCCGGCCCTAAAGTGAAAGTAAAAGCACAGCGGTGACGTCACCGCTCTGCTGTTAGGGCCGGCGCTCACACAGTACAGGAAGCGGACGCCGGGGGACGCGCAGGTGAGCATGTACTGTTTGTTATTTTTACTTTTACGCTGGTAACCAGGGTAAACATCGGGTTACTAAGCGCGGCCCTGCGCTTAGCAACCCGATGTTTACCCTGGTTACCCGGGGACCTCGGCGTCGCTGGAGAGCGGTCTGTGTGACAGCTCTCCAGCGACCAAACAGCGACGCTGCAGCGTCGCTTCGTGTGAAGGTACCTTTAGTTAAACTCTGCAAAAGTACTTAGGTTGTTTTAAGCAGAGATTAGGTTATGCTTACAAGAGAGACGTGACTGCTATGCCGGAGCATTTTCCAAATGGATCCAAGATAATTCTCATATAGAGGTTTTCTGAGAATGTGATAGAAACGGCCACTGTCACATATTTCAAACTGCAATCCATTGTAGTCATGTGTCAACACTGGTTGCAACCTGAAGAAATAGCCAAAACACATGTCTAGAAAATTATCAGGTTGAGGAGCGTCATCATGAGCGAACATAACTGATCTGCTCACTCCAGGAGAAAACCTTCACGTCAGCTGATAGAACAAAACATTCATTTTTTCCAACTATAGTCCTGCTCAGTATTCATTTTTAAATCTGTTCTGTTGAGTTCAGTCTGAGAAGTTTTTTGTTTTTTTTTCTTTCCTCTCCTGCCACAGCCCTTCTCGGCGGCAGAGTGAACAGATCAGTGCTGCTGCTTCTCAGACAGTTGAGGCTCACGTCTCATGCATTGTTGTTTTATGATTGCAGCTTGAAATATGTGACTGCACCCATTTTTTTCACATTCTTCAGAGAACCCCATTCACCAGCAGTGGTTCAAAGTGACATGAAAGCAAAAATCAGAATAGGACGCATGTTTAATTATTTTTTTTTTCCCTAATCTCTGCACAGTATCCACATTAAAAGACCAATTGGAAGATTTGCGGAAAATCAGCCAGAATTCTCAGATGACAAATGAGAAAATTGCACAGTTACAAAAGCAAGTAAGTGATCCCTATTTTCGTGGTCTGGATTCTCTGCATTCATATTATTATTTTTTTTCTCGACAATAGAGAATCTTGCACTCAAAAATACTTTGGTGTGGATAGTTATTTATTCAATGTGCATCCATAGAGACAAAAGTTGAATGTTTTCGGTTCACATTCAGACCTTCATCAGAACAATTATGCTGGTATACTGGGAAATACGTATATCCAGTCAAAACTGGTTCCAACAGAGTTTTCAAAAAAGCCTGGATGCGAAGAGGAATCCTGAGTGTGTCCGCGCACATGGAGGGCGACAGAAGTCGCATGGACACACTCAGGATTCCTCTTCGCATCAAGGCTTCACAGAGCAAAGCAGCATATATTATTTCTAATATATATGATTGATTGATGTTTAACCTATATTTGATTGGGGACCATTTTTCTAAAAGAGGATAACTTCTTGAGGTGTCCCATAATTCTCACTATATAAAATCTTTCAATAGACATCTTGAGGTTTTTTTAGCATCATATTCACAGGGAATTAGTTGCGATGGACTTGCCAACATTTTCTAGGTGCCAGTTAATTAGATATTTATTTTCCAATTCACCTCTTTTGTATTTCTCTTATAAAACTATGGCAATGGCTTATTGAATTTGTGAGAAATCTTTTATTCTTAGTTGGAAGAAGCCAATGATCTCTTAAGAATGGAGTCTGACACCGCTGCGAGGCTGAGGAAAAGTCAAAATGAGATGAGCAAGACTATATCACAATTGGAAGCACTTAATCGGGAATTACAGGAGAGGTGTCGGCTTTTGGAAAGTGCCAAATTACAGGTGGAAAAGGATTTTTTTCAGCTACAGGCGGCCTTAGACTCAGAGAGGAGGGACAGGAATCAAGGATCAGAACTCATTGGTGATCTACAAGGTAAAGAGCAATGCGGCTACTTGCCTGACGTTTACTTGGAGTCTTAGTGTCAGTTGCAGTGTTAAATTATTTGTAACAGCATCCACTCTTCTGGGAAGGTTTCTACAAGATTTTGGAGGGTGTGAGAGAATTGCCCATTCACCCAGAAGTGTGTTTGTGAGGTCAGACACTGATATTGGACGGAAGAGCCTAGCTCACAGTCTCTGTTCGGTCAATGCTCTGTGCTGCCTGTCAAGTTCTTCCACTCAAAACTCTCCCAAATATGGCTGTTTTCGACCACTACATCTGACACTTAGCATCGTGCTTGGTGATGTAAAGCTTGTATTCAGCTGCTCAGAAATGGAAGCCCATGCCATCAAGCTTCTGCCATACAGTTTTTGTGCTGATGCTAAATAATGCCAGAAGAGGTTTGGATTCTGCAGTGAGCAGAGCAATGGTGACTTTTATGTACGGTGCGCCTCCGCACTTGGGGACCTCACTGTTTACTTTGTAGCTGTGCTGCCGTGGTTATTAAATAGTGATGAGGGAGCGTGCTTGAATAAGGCGTTCTCGGGTGATAAGTGTCTTCAGCGTGCTCGCGGCTGTTTGACAGATTCAACACATTCAGGGATTGCTTAACAAACAGGCAAGCCCTGCGTGTGTTGCAGCTGTTGATAAACCGCGGGGCTCAAACATATTTTCCGAGCACGGAGGAGACACTCAGCACATGAGCATGCTTGGCTAACACCTTATCCCAGCATGTTTACTCATCGCTATTAGTAAACTCTTCAGATTTTCAATAACCTCCCTCACAGTGGTTGGTGGAATATTTGAGAGAAAAGAAACGTCATGAACGGACACTGAGCTGTTGCTTGAGTTCAGCGAGGTTCTTAGAATGACCCATTCTGTCACTAATGCTAGTAAATGCAGACTGCACGGCGAGGGGCTGGATTTTATGCCCCTATGGAACTAAAACTAAATAAAAAAAACTAAATACTCTTATTTTAAGGGGAAGGCCCAATACTTTAGTTTATATACATTGTGTATATAAAATGGTGTCTTGTGACGGCTTGGGATATGATTCTGTAGTTAAATACTGTAAGTATTATTGGTCTTTGCTTTTATTTCACAAATATGATGAAAATGGATAAAAAGTCAAAAAGAATTAGTGGCAATGGTTAAAAACTGCATTGGTAAAATATGCACAAGCACAATAAATTGCAGTGTGCAGGCTAGCTCGTGGTACTGGTATGAAGCGGAGCATTGTTCTGTACTCGTGCTCCTCGTTTTCTGGATGAGCATGATGCTGGAATGCCCCCTGTGCCCAGACAGTTATGATGTCTAAAGGGGCTTTCATCTCATTGGTAACAAGAGTCCTATCTCTTCTGCAAGTTGGAGGTCTTATATTGCTGTTACAAGTTTGTTGTAAATACTGTTCTGCAGCTGAGGCGTGTGACATCATCTTATTGACATCTTTTTTTTTTTTTATGAATTTTCTCCTTACAGCGAGAATAACATCAATGCAAGAAGAGCTGAAGCATCTCAAACACAATCTTGAAAGGGCAGAAATGGATAGGAAAGAGGGATTGGATCTCCTGAACAAGTCAGAGAAAGTTAGTGCTATGAAAAGTTCCTACTTACATGACATTCAGCTCAAATAATTAATAATGGAAATGAAATGTAAAATTACGTACTGCATATGTTTATACTTGTTGGAAATGTGGGTGAAACTTGAAAGCTAGTGTCCTGATGGACAGGATGTACAATTGCTGAAAGTAATCACACGTACGGATCCCATAGTGCATAGACATTCATACAGGCCAGGATTTGTTACCTAACGTTTTGCCTGCACACTCTGGGGGTTTTACACCAGTACGTTTTTCCCATGTACTTATCTAAAGTACCTATAGACTACCATTACCAAGGCTTGGGTCATTCAGACATACTTGTGTACACCATATACTGTACTGAAAATAATTTCATTATAACTGAAGAGAAGTTAACCCAAGACTTTGAAGTATATGTATTGTCTTGTATTTGTGCACATACATGTGAACCCGAGTCATTGAATTATGTATGTATGTGTGCTCATGTGAACCCAAGTCATTGAGATTTGTATGCGTGTATTATGTGTGCGAATTTGAACCCAAGTCATTGAGAGATGTATGTACCGGATTTATGTACTGTATGTATGCGAATGCGAACCTGTCATTGAGATACCGTATATACTCGAGTATAAGCCGACCCCCCTAATTTTGCAACAAAAAAAATGGGAAAACGTAATGACTCGAGTATAAGCCTAGGATGGGAAATGCAGCAGCTACCGGTAAATGTCAAAAATTAAAAATAAATACGAAGAAAAGTTAAATTGAGATATCAGTAGGTTAAGTGTTTTTGAATATCCATATTGAATCAGGAGCCCCATATAATGCTCCATATAGTTCATGATGGGCCCCATAAGATGCTCCATACAAAATACGCCCCATATAATACTCCATAAAGTTTATGATGGGCCCCATAAGATGCTCCATATTAAAATATGCCCCATATAATGCTGCACAAAGGTTAATAATGGCCCCATAAGATGCTCCATAGAGACATTTGCCCCGTATAATGCGGCACAAATGTTGATTATGGCCCCATAAGATTCTCCATAGAGATATATGCCCTATATAATGCTGCACAAATACTGATTATGGCCCCATAAGATGCTCCATAAAGATATTTGCTCCATATAATGCTGCATAAAAGTTGATTATTGCCCCATAAGATTTTCCATAGGAAATTTGCCCCCTATAATGCTGCATAAAAGTAGATTATGGCCCCATAAAATGAAGTTTATGCTGATATTATTAACTGTACAGTATATCTGCTGCTGCTGCAATTAAAAAAAAAAAAAAAAAAAAAAAAAAAAGACATACTCGCCTCTCGTTGCTGCCCGATGCTCCTCAGCGTCCCGTCTCTCCACAGTGACTCTTCAGGCAGATGGCGCGCACTAACCACGTCATCGTGCCCTCTGACCTGAACTTCACAGACAAAGGATGCGGAAGACGGAGCCCGGTGGTGGAATGAGGGCAGGTGAATATCGCGCAATGCCCCCGTTATACTCACTTGCTCCTGGGACCTCGCCAGGAGCAGGTGAGCATGATTAGACAGCTGCCGCTCCCCCTCCCCTGCCGACCCCTGGGAATGACTCGATTATAAGCCGAGGGGCAATTTCAGCCTAAAAAAATGGGCTGAAATTCTCAGCTTATACTCGAGTATATACGGTATGTATGTATGGATGTGTGCGCATGTGAACCCAAATCATTGAGATTTGTATGCATGTATGTGTGCGCATATGAACCCAAGTCATTGAGATATGTATGTATGTGTGCGCATGTGAACCCAAGTCATTGACATTTGTATGCATGTATGTATGTGTGCGCATGTGAACCCAAGTCATTGATATTTGTATGTATGTGTGCGCATGTGAACCCAAGTCATTGAGATATGTATGTATGTGTGCGCATGTGAACCCAAGTCATTGACATTTGTATGCATGTATGTATGTGTGCGCATGTGAACCCAAGTCATTGAGATATGTATGTATGTGTGCGCATGTGAACCCAAGTCATTGAGATATGTATGTATGTGTGCGCATGTGAACCCAAGTCATTGAGATATGTATGTATGTGTGCGCATGTGAACCCAAGTCATTGAGATATGTATGGATGTGTGCGCATGTGAACCCAAGTCATTGAGATATGTATGGATGTGTGCGCATGTGAACCCAAATCATTGAGATTTGTATGCATGTATGTGTGCGCATATGAACCCAAGTCATTGAGATATGTATGTATGTGTGCGCATGTGAACCCAAGTCATTGACATTTGTATGCATGTATGTATGTGTGCGCATGTGAACCCAAGTCATTGATATTTGTATGTATGTGTGCGCATGTGAACCCAAGTCATTGAGATATGTATGTATGTGTGCGCATGTGAACCCAAGTCATTGACATTTGTATGCATGTATGTATGTGTGCGCATGTGAACCCAAGTCATTGAGATATGTATGTATGTGTGCGCATGTGAACCCAAGTCATTGAGATATGTATGTATGTGTGCGCATGTGAACCCAAGTCATTGAGATATGTATGTATGTGTGCGCATGTGAACCCAAGTCATTGAGATATGTATGGATGTGTGCGCATGTGAACCCAAGTCATTGAGATATGTATGGATGTGTGCGCATGTGAACCCAAGTCATTGACATTTGTATGCATGTATGTATGTGTGCTCATGTGAACCCAAGTTATTGAGATTTGTATGCATGTATGTATGTGTGCGCATGTGAACACAAGTCATTGAGATATGTATGTATGCGCATATGAACCCAAGTCATTGAGATATGTATGTATGCGCATGTGAACCCAAGTCATTAAGATATGTATGTATGCGCATGTGAACCCAAGTCATTAAGATATGTATGTATGTATGTACGTACGTTTCATTTTTGCTGTGAACATTACACATGCTCTTTTCTTATGCTTTCTGATTGACATTGCCGGCTCCATCATTGTAAGTTGCTATGTGAGTGTTGATTGTATTAAACATCCATTTGTTTTCTTTTTAACAGGAAAAGAACAATTTAGAAATAGAGCTGAACTATCAGCTGAAGTCTTTACAGCAGCGGTTGGACCAGGAGATCAATGAGCACAAGGTGACCAAGGCGAGGCTGAGTGACAAACACCAGTCATTTGAGGAAGAGAAGTCAGTGGCTATGTGTGGTGAGTCTGGTTTCCCTTTGGATTATAATTAAATTGTAGCTATACTTAAACAGGTGTTTGTTTCAGAAATCCAGAAACCCCCTGCCACCGGGTTGTAGTTTGTTTGATGAACAAGAAGGGGGAAAAAAGAGCTTCACTCACCCTCCCTGGGTCCAGCACTTTGTGTCCGCAATTGTTCCCATCGTCTGTTATTCTTTGTATTGCTGGTGTTATGTCGATAGTGCTGGGGCCCCCACCCTCTCTGATCACAAGAAATGATTCCGCTTTCTGTGGTCAGAATGAAGCAGTACGGTTATTACGTCCCATAGACATGAATGGAGCCGTGGTGCTCGTGCACGACCCTGCTGCTCTGTTCAGTATTAAATGCAATTTGATTGCTGAGTGGATCAGTATTTCTAGAAATAGTGCTTTTTATACTTAGCATGTAATGACACTCGACCTCTTCCAATTGCTGTTATTATCAGCAAATATAATTGTTACATTTTGGTTTAAGAAATGGAAATGAAAGTGAAAGCAGAAAGAGCAGCGAAGGAGAAAGCGGAGAGCCGGAGGATGGAGATAGAAAAGCAGTGCTCCATGCTGGATTTTGACCTCAAGCAGTCACGTCAGAAATTGGAGCACCTTGTCCAGCAGAAGGAAAGGCTGGAAGAGGAGGTATGGATGCATGGGCATGGAGGAGTGCGGCCATTATGCTGCTTCTACTGGGAAATTACAAGATAAATAGCTGCCTGACTTTAATCTGTGATTAAAGGAAATCTGTTGGGGATTTTTGTTATGTAATTTAAGAGCAGCATGATGTAGGGGCTGAGAGCCTGATTCCAGTGAAATGTCATTTGCTGGCCTGTGTGTAGTCGTTTCAATAAAATTAGTGCTTTATCAGCAGGAGATTATCATTACAGGACTAGGTGTCTCGTGCCTCGTAGTCAACTTTTCTGTATAACCCCGCCCCACCACTGATTAGCAGCTTACTGCTTATGCACAGTGTACACAAAAATCTGCCAATCAGTGTTGTTGACGGGGTAATACAGGGCTCAGCATTCTGAGCACTGCTAGATCTGCAACAGAGAAAACAGTGATTGTATCAAATTAACAGCATCCAGATGAGCAAGTGACACATTGCTGGCATCAGGGTCCCTCTCCCTACATCATAAATCTCAGATTACATAGCAAACACCTGGTGACGGTTTCTTGACATAGCTACAGAATAAATGACTTTAAAGGGAGCCTGTCATCTCTGATAATGCTATAAATCTGCAGGTTAATAGTATTATAAAGGTGCCCAGTTGCAGTACTATAAGTGCGGAACCAGGGAGAAAATGTATTTTCCTTCTGGGAGCTGTCGTCATGCAGACGCACCATCGCAGCTTCAGTCACCGCTCACACCGCTGTAAGCACGTTGCGCACTTTTCCTGACAGCTGGCTCTGCAGTGCATTACTGTTATATGGTTTTCCGTTGTGACAGGTTCCCTTTAAATCTAAAAGGGAAAGGAGCCGGTCACGTGGTCTTGAGCCATTTATCCACAGCTTGTTCTTATGCAGAATGGGTTTAGCGTTCCAACCATGGCTAATGTACTGAATGTACTGTCCTCATCTGCACAATGCCACAAATGCAAATAGTATAGATCGCCATGGTTTACTACGCCATTAACACCGCATGCAGGCATTATGTTGGTTGCTGCGGCATCTCTATTTAAAGGGAACCTGTAACCTGGTTTGGCCGATATAAGATACGGCCACCGCCTTTCAGGGCTTATCTACAGCATTGTATAATGCTGTATATCGGCCCCTGATCCGACCTGTATAAGAAGAAAAATAACTTTTATTATGCTCACCTGCAGGGCGGTCCAGCCCGATGGGTGTCGCAGGTCAGGCGCCTCCCATCTTCTTGCGATGCCGCCCTCCTGCTTGCGTCATGGCTCCCCGGCATCGTGCTCCTGCGCAGGCATAGTTCACCAGTATGGCTCATGTCACTGACCTGCCCCCTAGATTGCATAATGAATACCTATACATACTGAAGAAAAAACCCTTCTGCGGGCAGGTGCCAGCTTTGGCCCCTGCGTGCAGCATAATCGCATGTTTATTGTCCTAGTAATAACTATTGAGCAAGTAAAAAAAAAAAATCAACTTGAAAATGGCGCCTTTATTTATTTTTTTTAATCAGTATAACCGCGCCAACCTGACACTGTCTGTAGATTACTGTGCACAATCCTGCTGACAGGTTCTCTTTAAAGAACATAGAAATAGACGTTATTTAATTATTCATTGAAAAAGTTTTTTTTTTACACCCTTTGGTTTAGGAAGACAGTTTGCATTATTTTAATCATTGACTGTCTAATTTCGGCAGCCCTTTCATTTACTCATAAATTGTTAATTTTTTTTTTCTAACTTTTTGTTCTTCATGAATTATTAACGCTCACAGATCAGAAATCTAACAGGAGGCTATACTTTGTCACAAAAGCCAACTCCATCTTTGTGGCCTGCAGGTAAAACATCTGACTCAGCAGCTGGAGCAGGAGGCGAAGAAAAGGATCACGGCGCAGAATGAGCTGAAGGTGCACGCGTTTGAGGCGGACAATTTGAAGGGATCTGAGAAACAGTTAAAGCAGGAAATTAATACGTTGTTGGAGGCAAAGAGGTTGTTGGAGTTCGAGCTGGTGCAGTTGACCAAGTACGTACATTGTGCTTCTGTATATCAATGTTTTCTATCCAGTAGGTTGGCGTACAGCTGATCAGTCACCAGATTACACAGCACATGCATACTGTTCTAAATAGATGTCTTGGAGCTGATCATGATGCAGTAATTACTTGGAAAGTCTGTCTCTAGATGACTGCGTCATCCTTTATAAAAGTTTAACTCTTTCTGCACCCACCTTGCCTGACTGACAGCTCCTCCGTGTCCCCCCTTTCTGCGGAGATCTCACACTGCTTAGTATAAACTCCAGCTTTCAGTCAGGCTGGTTGTGAGGAGACAGAATACACTCCAGAGCTATTTCGTATTCCTGGAATCCTCTTATCTGAATTTTAAAGCCATTTTGACTTAGTTTCATAGTGTATACACTAGTTTCATAAGGTCTGAGATCCATTTAATGATGTATATAGTGTATATTGTGAATTCTGGTGACAGATGTGCTTTAATCCTTGCAGTTCTAGTTATATCATGTGGTCTGTATGGAGAGTTGTGCATGGGAGACTTTCAGCACTGTGTGGCTACGAGGATATAATACCACTTGTGCTGCCGCTTGCATGTCCTGTTGCCAGATTGAAAGTGTAGGTGCAAGGCTGTTAGAGCTACACCTGATCAGCGCCAGGCGTTTTCTCATCTTCTTTAGTGATGGCATATGGTTAAGAGATGCCATGGCTTTATCATAGGTGGGGGTTAACCCTTTGGGACCCTTATCTTTCCTAAGAGGGAAAGGGACACAGTTCTGCTGTATTTCTGAATTTTGCAATGATGGATTATCAGAAGGATTGTGGGGCCATGTAGTGCAAACGTATGGAGCAATCATTATCCAGTCTCGCATTGATGTCCAGGAAAGCCTTGTCCACCATTGCTGTGGATTTGGCATTTTCTCCTGCTGATAAGCCTGTTCTCAGTGCACAGTTTTGATAGCTGGGGACATAAAGTCTACCAGGGAGCCGTGGAGTGGCGTTAATACCCCACATTCTTGGCTGTAGTATGTATACTTGGTTTGTACTTCGGCAGACACGGATGTTCTTGGCAAGATGTTAAAGGTATGCCCATGTTCCTAATTGTTTTTCTCAGTCGTCATACTCCTTAATCCAGCACATGTCAAGTGTCACTTTAGTAATGGTTTTAATATGTGCGCCACCAAAGTGGAGCCTCAGATATTAGAATTTCATCTGCCACCGTTGCTGTATGATGTCGTCCTATAGTTGGATGGCACCGCCAGGGACCGTGCGCCTACTACCTACTGTGACCCTGTTCGCTGCTCTGCTTGGATCTTTGCCATCTGTGCTGTGAATTAGAGCGTAACTAGTAGAAGCCCCTCCATTCCTTAATTGCCAGTGAGGGACATGTGTAGTATGAGGGGTAAGGACTACATAGTCATGGTAGGTAACCATGCTTGGCTGCTACATGGTTGAAATATAGAAGGTGAAATTCTGTATTTCTCTATCGCCTCTCATTGGGGGACACAGGAACCATGGGTGTATGCTGCTGCCACTAGGAGGCTGACACTATGCAAATAAAAAAGTTAGCTCCTCCTCTGCAGTGTACACCCTACCGACAGGAAGTAGGATATTCAGTTTAGCTTAGTGTCAGTAGGAGGTGGACACAGGTCTTTCACTAGACCCTTATCTACCTCAATGTGCGTCGTTTCCTTTCAGGTTTCCGGAGGGATACAGGGTGAACAGTCACATCTGTAGTCCCACAATGCGGACTATGAGTACGGTGTGTACTGCCACCCCGTATCCTCATAGATCCCTCTCCAGGACCAAGAGCCTAGCACACAAGCGTGCTCAGAAGTCCGGTCGTTCTACTTACGTTCTACGGGCTTCGGCGCTGCGAGGCGGCGTCTCCTCCTCTATCCGGCGGCGCCGACCTCTAATTTAGGCCCCGGCTTCAGCTGGGGCCTACTTCGGCACCGCGACCCTGGCAATTTCGCTCCCTCTGACCGCGCTGCTCTGCGGCGCACTGCTCCGGGGCCGCGGTCTCTTTTCCGGCGCCGGCCTCTAATTTAGGTCCCGGCTTCTGCGAGGGCCTACTTCTGGTACCGTGCTCCTCCACTTCCGTTTTTTTGGGCGGGCTTTCCCCCCCCCCGACAGTCTCTTTACTCCCCGCCCACCGGCGCCATCTTGCAGCGCCTTTTTCAGCGGTCATCATCGGCGTTTCATCCAGACTGCAGCCGGGTCCCTTTTTTCCTATGACAGCACACGCTTTCTCCGGCGGGGTCCCCTGCATCCTCCTTAGGTTGCCGTCTCATCTCTGGTGCCCTGGACCTGTGCCATGATGCCGGTCGCAGCTACAGCCGGGAGCAGTTTACAGGACTCTACTATTGCTGTGAGTAACTCTGCTATGCAGTCTATTACCCCCCTCTCCTGTTCCCCTAACCTTCGGGCATCATTTAGTGTGCCTGCTCCCAGGCCTAATACTATAAGGAGAGCGTTCCCATCCTCCTGCTTCCTCTGGTCAGCTGCAGCAACTCCCTGTCCAGGAGTCCCTACCCCGGGTGAGACCGAGACCCATGACTATCCCTGGATGGGCTTTCCTCTGTCTCAGTCTGGGGCGGACCTCACCAGGATGTCACATCCTTGGTGTCCGTGCCTGACCGCAATTGCTAGTGAGTCACAGGATTCTCCGTCCAGCCTTGTTCAACTCAGGCCGCAAGAGCAGGGATACAGGGTGAACAGTCACACCTGTAATCCCACATTATGGACTATGAGTACGGCGTGTACTGCCACCCCTGTATCCTCATAGATCCGACAGCAGGACCATGATCCTAGCACACAAGCGTGCTTAGAGGTTCGGTCCCAGCTCCATTCCCGACCCACTCGCCCTCCAGAGCCTGTCGGTTTGAGGAGACCTGGACGTCCACCATGAGCCCCATGGACGTCTGACACCTTTCTTTCCCGCTCCATCTTGCCCTCTGTTCTGGACCGGTGAGATCCCTCTTCCTGATCCTCCTCTTTCGAGAGAGAGAGACGGGCTTCCTCGGTCATGTCTGCAGAGGAAGTTTCAGATGCGATCAACCAGACCCTAAGCATCATGGATACCTCTACAGAACCCGCAGAATAGGTGGTTTTAGTTTAGACTGTCAAACCACCTTCCAAGGTCTTTGCCCCACACACTGAATTTGTAGTGGCACTTACCAGGGGAAATGCGAGCCATACCAGATGCTTTCAGACAGGGAAGCGTCTCGGCATCCTATATTCCTTCTCTCCTGAGCTCTTCGCTAACTGGACTGATTCCTCTGCAATTCTGGACTCGTCAGTTCCCAGACTGTCTACCAATTTGGCATGGGTTCAAAGGATACAATTATAGATCCGCTGGATAAATCAGCCTTTGAAACGGCTGCTTCTACTTTGTGCCTCGGCCATTGCCTCTACCTGGGTCTCAGGGACCATAGATAGATGGACCAAACAGCCTTGTAAGAGCACCCCGGCTGGTGCTCCTCCGGGGGAGCTAGCTGACCTGACGGACCAAATTTCCTATGCAGGGAAATATTTGGTATCTGCCTCCCTAGATGCGTGGCTTGTGCAGCTCACGCGTCCAGCAATATGGTGGCCATCCGACGCAGCAGGCGGACTTGTCTTCAAGAAGTCGCTTACCGGCCTCCCCGTCCAGGGAACCTGTCTCTTTGGCTACATGCTGGATCAAATTATCAATGACGCCATGGGAGGCACGAGTTCCCTTTGTCCTTTCGCTGTTTTGCGGCGTCGGAAGATTCCTCTAGCTAACACAGACTGCAATCTCGTCTGACTAGAGAAAAGGCTTCCTTTACGCCTATCCCTTCCCGGCGTTTCCACAACTCCCATGGTTGGTCCACCAGGCCTAGACCTGGCAGATCCTCCTCGGCATAACTCGTGCGAACGGCCCAGCGTTTCTTCCAGTTTGGGCGGGCATCTCCTGCCTTTTTCAAGGATGTTTGGCTGGCTTCGGTGGAGGACGCTTAGATCAGGGAGGTGATATCCTCCGGATACAAGATACAGTTTGCTTCGCGGCTGGAATTGCCTCTTCGAATCCCGCCCTCTATAAATCCTCCTCTGATCTCAGGTTTCTTTGCGTCCATTTCCTGCTTTCTTTGATCAGAGGTTATTGTTTCCGTCCCACTGCAGGTACGCTTCACAGCTTTCTATTCAAACCTGCTTGTAGTGCCGAAGAGCGGCGTGGTTCGACCCATTCTGTCTCTGAAGTTAGTGAACAGAAGGTTCCGCCTGCGGCATTTCAGGATGAAGTTCCTCTGTTCAGTCCTGGCTTCCATGGATCCACAGGAATTCCTGTGTTCCATGGATATCCAGGATACCTTGCTCCATGTCCTGATTTTCCTTGAGGATCAGGGGCCTAGTGCTCATTCCATACCTTGAAGTCATCCTCATCAGGCCTCAGGCCCAGAAGAGTCTGACCATCGTCCTCGACTCCCCGTCCCATTTCTGGTGGCTGGCCAACAGAGCAAAGTCTTGTCTTGTTCCGAGTCAGCGTCTCGTCCTCTTGGGCATGTTGTTCGACACCGTTCTCTGCAATCCTTCCTCAGTGGGACACGTCTGTACTGTCTCTGGTTCCTCCAATCCGACCGATTCTAATAGCCTCTCAACTGGTGGCTGTCATCCCTTCTCTTTCCCCAGGTCCGGTCCTCCTAAGGCAGGTGATGACGGTCACCAGCCTTCCCGGCTGGGGTGCGTTTTCTCACCATCCGTCATTGAATGGGGCGTTGGTCGGAGCAAGAGTCCTCTCCGCCGATCGATACCCTTGAGATAGGGGCCTTTCTTATATCCCTGAGTCTCTGGGAAAGGCTTCTCTGACGTCTGCCAGTCAGAATCCAGACGTCCAATGCCTCTTCTGTGGCTTATGTCAATCACCAGGGAGGGAATCAGTCTCTTGGCAATGGCGGAGGTATCCAATATCCTCCTCTGGGCAGAGGCGACGGTTTCTGCACTATCTGCAGTGCATATCCCCGGCATGGATTACTAGGCCGCCGTGTTTTCTCTGCCGCGACGGCCTTTCGGCAGGACAGGGGTCCCTGCTTCAGGAGGTCTTCCTTCAAATCTGCCTTTGATGAGGAACTCCGGACACGGATCTCCTGGCGGCCCTACTGCTTGGGAAGGTTCCACCGTTTGTTTCCAAGTCCGCGATCCTCCGATACTTTGTCCATTCCTGGGTCGCAATTTGTACTTCCCTTTCTGTTCCTCCCTTCCCTTTCTTCCCAGGCTGTTGAAGATCAATGCAGAGGGGGTGCCGGTCATTCTGACCGCACCACATTGGCCCAGAAGGTTCTGGTTCGCTGAGATCGTCCATCTCCTCGCGGACTCCCACTGGAGGCTCCCAGTCTGGTCAGATCTTCTGTACCAGGGACCCATCTGCCGCGGAGTTCTTGTTGGCTCAAGTTAACAGCTTTGCTGTTGAAACCTTCCATTTTGGCAGTTTTCTCTAGGCAGAACTGGATGCTGGTCTTGCCCTTAGTTCCCTGAAGGGCCAGATAGCAACCCTTTCCAGCCTTTTTCTGAAGTTCCTTTCAGAGGTCCTTAGCTACTGGCTATCACGGTACAAAGATTTATATACGTCCCATTCTCAGATCAGAACTTTTCTTCAAGGAGGAGTGGCGCATGCGGCTCTCCCGTACCAGACTCCCGCGGATCCCTGGGACCTCAATCTTGTTCTGGAGGCTCAGTGGGGTTCCCCCCTTGACCTTCCCCATGAGGCCTCACTGTCTGTTCTGTCCCGCAAGGTGGCATTTCTGGTGACCATCACCTCCATTAGGCGCGCCTCGGAGTTGGTGGCTCTCTCCTGTCTCCCCATTTCTTGGTTCTTCACCAGGATAAGGTAGTTTTACGGCCTTTGTCGCCTTTTCTTCCCAGGGTGGTGTCCTCTTTTTACTTGAATAAGATCGTCCTTCCCACCTTTTTGTCCTGCTCCGATCGATTCTCTGGGGCGTTCGCTGAACAGGCTAGACCTGGTCATGGCGGTGAGGATCTATTTGTCTAGGACCGCCTTCTTTAGGGACATGGACTGTCTTTTTGTCATTCCAGACGGTACGCCAAGAGGCCTGCCGGCCTCCTAGGTTATGATTGTTCTCTGGATCAGACCTGCCATTCTGGAGGCTCACCGGGTCAAGAACAGAGTGTTTGCTCCCGGTATTAAGACTCACTCTGCCCTGAGCAATGGGCGCCTCCTGGGCGGTACACCATGGGGCATCCGCCCTAATACTTTGCTAGGCAGCAACCTGGTGTTCCGTTCACTCTTTTCCCAAGGGTTATAAACTCCATACCTGCGCTTCGACAGTTGCCAGCCTGGGCGGAAGGATCTTGCAGGCGGTAGTGGTGATTCCTCCGACCTGAATGGAGTTTTTTCTGCTGTTCCCACCCCAGGGACTGCTTTAGGACGTCCCATGGTTCCTGTGTCCCCCAATGAGAGGCGATAGAAAAAACAGGATTTTTGGTTGCTTACCGTAAAATCTGTTTCTCGGAGCCTTCATTGGGGGACACAGCACCCTCCCAAGTTGAACAGCTCTGTTTATTGTGTTATACTGTTAACGTTTGTGTTCTTTGAACGCTCTTTGAGTGTTTGAAACTGTTAGACTGTAAAGCGCTGCTTAAGTTTGTTGGCGCTGTATATTTGAAGATTATTATTATTATAATATTATTCTTTCTCGTTTACACGTTGCTTCTCCTACTGCTTTCTCACTAACTGAATATCCTACTTCCTGTCGGTAGGGTGTACATGCAGAGGAGGAGCTAACTTTTTTATTTGCATAGTGTCAGCCTTTTAGTGGCAGCAGCATACACCCATGGTTCCTGTGTCCCCCAATGAAAGCTCCGAGAAACAGATTTTACGGTAAGCAACCAAAAATCCTGTTTTTCAAACACAGGTGATGGGGTTTGCCACAAAGTACATTTTCATCAATAGATCTTGGAATAATAATAATTTCTACAATTGGATGTGTTTAACCCCTTAACGACCGCCGATACACCTTTTAACGGCGGCCGCTAAGGGTACTTAATCCACAGCGCCGTTAATTAACGGCGCTGTGGAAAAAGTGAATAGCGCCCCCCAGAGTCGGATTTTCTCTGGGGTCTCGGTTGCCGAGGGTAGCCGAGACCCCAGAGAACATGATTCGGGGGGTTTTTACCGACCCCCGAGTTGCGATCGCCGGTAATTAACCGTTTACCGGCGGTCGCAACAAAAAAAAAAACAAAAAACGCGATTTGCCGTTTAATTTCTCTGTCCTCCGATGTGATCGCACATCGGAGGACAGAGAAATGTGGTCCCCGATGGCCCCCAATAGCCCCCCAATACTTACCTACCTCCCCCGGTGCTCCTCGTGTCTCCCCATGGGCGCCGCCATCTTTCTTCCGGGAAAAAATGGCGGGCGCACGCGCAGTGCGCCCGGCACCCGGATGTTCTTTGGGGTCTCGGCTGCCGGGGGTAGCCGAGACCCCAAAGAACATGATCGGGGTCGGTTTACACCGACCCCTGCTTTGCGATCGCCGGTAATTAACAGTTTACCGGCGACCGCAAAAAAAAAAAAAAAAAAAAGCGATCAGTTATTTCTCTGTCCTCTGATGTGATCGCACATCAGAGGACAGAGAAATAGGGGGATTCGGGGACCCTATCATACTCACCCGGGGTCCCTGGGTCCTCTTCTGTCTTCTCCTGCCAGCCGGCTTTTTCATCATGGCGGGCGCATGCGCAGTGCGCCCGCCATCTGCTGCCATCTGCCGGCCGGCAGGAGAAGACAAGTTGGGGCTAAAATTAGGGTTAGGGTTAGGGTTAGGGTTAGAGTTAGGGTTAGGGTTAGGGTTAGGGTTAGGGTTAGAGTTAGGGTTAGAGTTAGGGTTAGAGTTAGGGTTAGAGTTAGGGTTAGAGTTAGGGTTAGAGTTAGGGTTAGAGTTAGGGTTAGAGTTAGGGTTAGAGTTAGGGTTAGAGTTAGGGTTAGAGTTAGGGCTAAATTTAGGGTTAGGGCTAGGGTTAGGGTTAGGCTACTTTCACACTAGCGTTTTTTGGCTTCCGTCGCAATGCGTCGTTGGAGAAAAAACGCATCCTGCAAAAGTGCTTGCAGGATGCGTTTTTTCTCCATTGGCTTGCATTAGCGACGCATTGCGACGGATTGCCACATGTCGCATCCGTCGTGCGACGGATGCGTCGTGCTTCGGCGGACCGTCGACACAAAAAAAACTACATGTAACTTTTTTGTGCGACGTGTCCGCCATTTCCGACCGCGCATGCGTGGCCGGAACTCCGCCCCCGCCTCCCCGCACCTCACAATGGGGCAGCGGATGCGTTGAAAAAACAGCATCCGCTGCACCCGTTGTGCGGCGCTTACAACGCTAGCGTCGGTACGTCGGCCCGACACACTGCGATGGGCCGAGTACGACGCTAGTGTGAAAGTAGCCTTAGGCTTCTTTCACACTTGCGTCGGTACGGGGCGGTCGCAATGCATCGGCCCGATGTACCGACGCACGTTGTGAAAATTGTGCACAACGTGGGCAGCGGATGCAGTTTTTCAACGCATCCGCTGCCCAGTCTATGTCCTGGGGAGGAGGGGGCAGAGTTACGGCCACGCATCCGCGGAAATGGCGGACGCGACGTACAAAAAAAAGGTTACATTGAACTTTTTTTGTGACGACGGAGGCTAAAGTTATGGTTGGGGTTGGGGCTAAAGTTAGGGTTAGAGTTGGGATTAGGGTTAGGGTTTGGATTAGGGTTGGGATTAGTGTTACGTTTGGGATTAGGGTTGGGATTAGGGTTAGGGTTGGGATTAGGGTTAGGGGTGTGTTGGATTTAGGGTTTTGATTAGGGTTATGGTTAGGGTTGAGATTAGGGCTGTTTTGGGGTTAGGGTTGTGATTATCGTTAGGGTTGTGATTAGGATTATGGATCGGGTTGAGATTAGGGTTAGGGCTGTGTTGGGGTTAGGGTTGGAGTTAGAATTGGGGGGTTTCCACTGTTTAGGTACATCAGGGGGTCTCCAAACACGACAGCCAATTTTGCGCTAAAAAAGTCAAATGGTACTCCCTCCCTTCTGAGCTCTGCCGTGCGCCCAAACAGTGGTTTACCCCCACATATGGGGTACCAGCATACTCAGGACAAATTGGACAACAACTTTTGGGGTCCAATTTCTCTTGTTACCCTTGTGAAAATAAAAACTTGGGGGCTAAAAATCTTTTTTGTTGGAAAAAAATATATTTTTTTATTTTCACTACTCTGCATTATAAATTTCTGTGAAGCACTTGAGCTTTCAAAGTTCTCACCACATATCTAGATAAGTTCCTTAGGGGGTCTAGTTTCCAAAATTTGGTCACTTGTGGGGGTTTCTACTGTTTAGGTACATTAGGGGTCTGCAAACGCAACATAACGCCCGCAGACAATTCTATCAAAGTCTGCATTCCAAAATGGCGCTCCTTCCCTTCCGAGCTCTGCCGTGCGCCCAAACAGTGGTTTACCCCCACATATGGGGTACCAGCATACTCAGGACAAATTGGACAACAACTTTTGGGGTCCAATTTCTCTTGTTACCCTTGTGAAAATAAAAACTTGGGGGCTAAAAAATCTTTATTGTTAAAAAATATATATTTTTTATTTTCACGACTCTGCATTATAAACTTCTGTGATGCACTTGGGCATTCAAAGTTCTCACTACACATCTAGATAAGTTCCATGGGGGGTCTAGTTTCCAAAATGGGGTCGCTTTTGGGGGGTTTCTGCTGTTTAGGCACATCAGGGGCTCTCCAAACGCGACATGGCATCCGATCTCAATTCCAGTCAATTTTGCATTGAAAAGTCAAATGGCGCTCCTTTGCTTCCGAGCTCAGCCATGCGCCCAAACAGTGGTTTACCCCCACATATGGGGTGTCGGCGTAGTCAAGACAAATTGTACAACAGCTTCTGGGGTCCATTTTCTCCTGTTACCCTTGGTAAAATAAAAATTTGGAGGCAAAAAGATCATTTTTGTAGAAAAAATGCGATTTTTTTTATTTTCACGGCTCTACGTTATAAACTTCTGTGAAGCACCTGGGGGTTTAAAGTGCTCACCACACATCTAGATAAGTTCCTTAAGGGGTCTAGTTTCCAAAATGGTGTCATATGTGGGGGGTCTCTACTGTTTAGGCACATCAGCGGCTATCCAAACGTGACATGGCGTCCGATCTCAATTCCAGCCAATTCTACATTGAAAAAGTAAAACGACACTCCTTCTCTTCCAAGCTCTGCGGTGCGCCCAAACAGTGGTTTACCCCCATATATGGGGTATCGACGTACTCAGGAGAAATTGCACAACAACTTTTGTGGCCTAATTTCTCCTGTTACCCTTGTGAAAATAAAAATTTGGGGGCAAAAAGATCATTTTTGTAGAAAAAATGAGATTTTTTATTTTCACGGCTCTACGTTATAAACTTCTGTGAAGCACTTGGGGGTTCAAAGTGCTCACCACACATCTAGATAAGTTCCTTAAGGGGTCTAGTTTCCAAAATGGTATCACTTGTGGGGGGTTTCCACTGTTTAGGCACATCAGGGACTCTCCAAACGCGACATGGCATCCGATCTCAATTCCAGCCAATTCTGCATTGAAAAAGTCAAACGGTGCTCCTTCACTTCCAAGCTCTGCGGTGCGCCCAAACAGTGGTTTACCTCCACATATGGGGTATCGACGTACTTAGGAGAAATTGCACAACAACTTTTGTGGTCTAATTTCTCCTGTTACCCTTGTGAAAATAAGAATTTGTGGGCGAAAAAATCATTTTTGTGAAAACAAATGCGATTTTTTATTTTCACGGCTCTACGTTATAAACTTCTGTGAAGCACTTGGGGGTTCAAAGTGCTCACCACACATCTAGATAAGTTCCTTGGGGGGTCTAGTTTCCAAAATGGTGTCACTTGTGGGGGGTTTCCACTGTTTAGGCACATTAGGGGCTCTCCAAACGCGACATGGCGTCCGATCTCAATTCCAGCCAATTCTGCATTGAAACAGTCAAACGGTGCTCCTTCACTTCCAAGCTCTGCGGTGCGCCCAAACAGTGGTTTACCTCCACATATGGGGTATCGGTGTACTCAGGAAAAATTGCACAACAAAATTTGTGGTTAAATTTCTGTTTTTACACTTGTGAAAATTAAAAAAAATGGTTCTGAAGTAAAATGTTTGCAAAAAAAAGTAAAATGTTCATTTTTTTCTTCCACATTGTTTTAGTTCCTGTGAAGTACGTAAAGGGTTAATAAACTTCTTGAATGTGGTTTTGAGCAGCTTGAATAGTGCAGTTTTTAGAATGGTGTCACACTTGGTTATTTTCTATCATATAGACCCCTCAAAATCACTTCAAAGGTGATGTGGTCCCTAAAAAAAACATGGTGTTGTAAAAATGAGAAATTGCTGGTCAACTTTTAACCCTTATAACTCCCTAACAAAAAAAAAAAATTGTTTCCAAAATTGTGCTGATGTAAAGTAGACATGTGAGAAATGTTATTTATTAACTATTTTTTGTGACATATCTCTCTGATTTAAGGGCATAAAAATACAAAGTTTGAAAATTGCAAAATTTGAAAAATTTTCGCCATATTTCCATTTTTTTCATAAATAATCGCAAGTAATATCGAAGAAATGTTACCACTAACTTGAAGTACAACATGTCACGAAAAAACAATCTCAGAATCAGCGGGATCCGATAAAGCGTTCCAGAGTTATAACCTCATAAAGTGACACTGGTCAGAATTGTAAAAATTGGCTCGGTCATTAAGTACCAAATTGGCTCTGTCACTAAGGGGTTAATAAAGATGTTCCTGTGCTGAGATAATCTTATAAATGTGTCCCTGCTGTGTGCTGTGTAATGTCTGTGTCTGACCGGGCAGGGACATGGTCTGATCACAGCACAGTTCCTGGGTAGGAGGGAAAAGAAAAAGCGAGTATACAGACATTATGGCACGGGATCACAAAATTATTCTTTCTTCGGAGAAAAAGATGTTTGAAACCAGGCAGGGAAATGTTTTACTTCTAAGAATCTGCTGTGATCCTGTACTCTCCTGTCTCTATCCTCTTTTGTTTCCTCCCCTGCCCAGGGGATGTGGTATAATCGGACGATGTCCCTCAGATTATCTCAGCACAGGAACATTTTATTTAAATACATTCAGTTGTGGAAATTATCTTTCCAAGATCTAGTGATTAAAATGAACATTTGTTTGTGGGAAAACTCCTTTTAAAGGGCATCAAGGGCAACATGAATCTGTCCCATTATGTTGTTGCAGCCATGTGTGGTTTGTTCTGAAACGCTGTTTTCCCTTAACCCCTTCATGACCCAGCCTATTTTGGCCTTAATGACCTGGCCGTTTTTTGCAATTCTGACCAGTGTCCCTTTATGAGGTAATAACTCAGCAACGCTTCAACGGATCCTAGCGATTCTGAGATTGTTTTTTCGTGACATATTGGGCTTCATGTTAGTGGTAAATTTAGGTTGATAATTTCTTTTTATTTGTGAAAAAAATGGAAATTTTCCGAAAATTTAGAAAATTTCGCAATTTTCACATTTTGAATTTTTATTCTGTTAAACCAGAGTTATGTGACACAAAATAGTTAATAAATAACATTTCCCACATGTCTACTTTACATCAGCACAATTTTGGAAACAAATTTTTTTTTTGCTAGGAAGTTATAATGGGTTAAAATTTGACCAGTGATTTCTCATTTTTACAACAAAATTTACAAAACCATTTTTTTTAGGGACCACCTCACATTTGAAGTCATTTTGAGGGTTCTATATAGCTGAAAATACCCAAAAGTGACACCATTCTAAAAACTGCACCCCTCAAGGTGCTCAAAACCACATTCAAGAAGTTTATTAACCCTTCAGGTGTTTCACAGCCGCAGAAGCAACATGGAAGTAAAAAATGAACATTTAACTTTTTAGTCACAAAAATGATCTTTTAGCAACAATTTTTTTTATTTTCCCAAGGGTAAAAGGAGAAACTGGACCACGAACGTTGTTGTCCAATTTGTCCTGAGTACGCTGATACCTCATACGTGGGGGTAAACCACTGTTTGGGTGCACGGCAAGGCTCGGAAGGGGAGGCGCGCCATTTGACTTTTTGAATGGAAAATTAGCTCCAATCGTTAGCGGACACCATGTCGCGTTTGGAGAGCCCCTGTGTGCCTAAACATTGGAGCTCCCCTACAAGTGACCCCATTTTGGAAACTAGACCCCCCAAGGAACTTATCTAGATGCATAGTGAGCACTTATAACCCCCAGGTGCTTCACAGAAGTTTATAACGCAAAGCCGCGAAAATAAAAAATAATTTTTCTTTCCTCAAAAATGATTTTTAGCCCGGAATTTTTTATTTTCCCAAGGGTAATAGGAGAAATTGGACCCCAAATGTTGTTGTCCAGTTTGTCCTGAGTACGATGATACCCCAAATGTGGGGGTAAACCACTGTTTGGGCGCACAGCAGGGCTCGGAAGGGAAGGCACGTCATTTGGCTTTTTGAATGGAAAATTAGCTCCAATCATTAGCGGACACCATGTCGCGTTTGGAGAGCCCGTGTGCCTAAACATTGGAGCTCCCCCACAAGTGACCCCATTTTGGAAACTAGACCTCCCAAGGAACTAATCTAGATGTGCGGTGAGCACTTTTAACCCCCAAGTGCTTCACAGAAGTTTATAACGCAGAGCCATGAAAATAAAAAATATTTTTTCTTTTCTCAAAAATGATTTTTTAGCCCACAATTTTTTATTTTCCCAAGGGTAACAGGAGAAATTGGACCCCAAAAGCTGTTGTCCAGTTTCTCCTGAGTACGCTGATACCCCATATGTGGGGGTAAACCACTGTTTGGGCACATGCCGGGTCTCGGAAGAGAAGTAGTGACGTTTTTGAATGCAGACTTTGTGTGTGGTGAGCACGTTCAACCCCCAAGTGCTTCACAGGAGTTTACAACACAGAGCCGTGAAAATAAAAAATCATTTTTCTTTCCTCAAAAAAGATGTTTTAGCAAGCAATTTTTTATTTTCACAAGGGTAACAGGAGAAATTGGACCCCAATATTTGTTGCCCAGTTTGTTGTGAGTACGCTGATACTTTATATGTGGGGGTAAACCACTGTTTGGGCGCACGTCAGGGCTCGGAAGGGAAGTCGTGACATTTGAAATGCAGACTTTGATGGAATGGTCTGCGGGCGTCACGTTGCATTTGCAGAGCCCCTGATGTGCCTAAACAGTAGAAACACCCCACAAGTGACCCCATTTTGGAAACTAGACCCCCCAAGGAACTTATCTAGATGTGTGGTGAGCATTTTCAATCCCCAAGTGCTTCACAGAAGTTTATAACGCAGAGCCCTGAAAATAAAAAATAATTGTTCTTTCCTCCAAAATTATGTTTTATCAAGTAATTTTTTATTTTTGCAAGGGTAACAGGAGAAATTGGACCCCAACAGTTGTTGCCCAGTTTGTCCGTAGTACGCTGGTACCCCATATGTGGGGGTAAACCACTGTTTGGGCGCACGTCGGGGCTTGGAAGGGAGGGAGCACCATTTGACTTTTTGAACGCTAGATTGGCTGGAATCAATGGTGGCGCCATGTTGCGTTTGGAGACCCCTGATGTGCCTAAACAGTGGAAACCCCTCAATTCTAACTTCAACACTAACCCCAACACACCCCTAATCCTAATCCCAACTGTAGCCATAACCCTAATCACAACCCTAACCCCAACACACCCCTAACCACAACCCAACGCCAACACACCCGTAACCCTAATCCCAACCCTGACCCTAATCCCAACCCTAACCACAACTGTAACCCCAACACACCCCTAACCCTATGCGTAACCCTAACCACAAGCCTAATCTTAACCCTATTTCCAACCCTAGCCCTAATTCCAACCCTAGCCCTAATTCCAACCCTAACTCTAATTCCAACCCTAAGGCTATGTGCCCACGTTACGGATTCGTGTGAGATTTTTCCGCACGATTTTTGAAAAATCTGCAGGTAAAAGGCACTGCGTTTTACCTGCGGATTTACAGCGGATTTCCAATGTTTTTTTGTGCGGATTTCACCTGCGGATTCCTATTGAAGAACAGGTGTAAAACGCTGCGGAATCCGCACAAAGAATTGACATGCTGCGGAAAATACAACGCAGCGTTTCCGCACGGAATTTTCCGCACCATGGGCACAGCGGATTTGGTTTTCCATAGGTGTACATAGTACTGTAAACCTGATGGAAAACTACTACGAATTCGCAGCGGCCAATCCGCTGCGGATCCGCAGCCAAATCCGCACTGTGTGCACATGCCCTACCCCTAACCCTACCCCTAACCCTACCCCAAGCCCTAACCCTACCCCTACCCCTAGTTCTAACCCTAGTTCTAACCCTAACCCTAGTGGAAAAAGAAAAAAAATATTTTCTTTTTTTTATTATTGTCCCTACCTATGGGGGTGATAAGGGGGGGGGGGTCATTTACTTTTTTTTTATTTTGATCACTGTGATAGGTTTTATCACAGTGATCAAACTATACCTGGAACGAATCTGCTGGCCGGCAGATTCGGCGGGCGCACTGCGCATGCGCCCGCCATTTTGGAAAATGGCGGCGCCCATGGAGAAGACGGATGGACACCGGGAGCCTCGGTAAGTATAAGGGGGTGGAGATCGGGGCACGGGGGGGGGGTGGCATAGGAGCACGGGGGAGCGGACAGGAAGACGGGGGAGCGGAGCACAAGACGGAGGGGGGCGGACCACAGATCGGTGGCTTGGGGGGGGCGATCGGTGGGGTGGGGGTGGGGGCTCACAAGTTTTTCCAGCCATGGCCGATGATATTGCAGCATCGGCCATGGCTGGATTGTAATATTTCACCAGTTTTTTAGGTGAAATATTACAAATCGCTCTGATTGGCTGTTGAAAGTGAAACAGCCAATCAGAGCGATCGTAGCCACGGGGGGGTGAAGCCACCCCCCCTGGGCTGAAGTACCAATCCCCCCGTCCCTGCAGATTGGGTGAAATTGGAGTTAACCCTTTCACCCGATCTGCAGGGACGCGATCATTCCATGACGCCACATAGGCGTCACAGGTCGGATTGGCACCGACTTTCATGACGCCTACGTGGCGTCAAAGGTCGGGAAGTGGTTAAACCCCGCATTCTCTGAAACACCACCTGGAACTATGGGTCTCGGATGACTAGTCAAAGGCCAGTCCATGTCGGCTTTTTCTCTTGACTGACTAGTCTCTTCATATACATGTACATATACGGGGTGGGAAAAAGCCACCAGGGTCTGAGACATAGTCCATAGCTGGCATTGCACAGTATTTAGTTATAGTCAAGTTCTGGTTGGCACTTGTAGCTTGGAAACAGTGGTGCTTGCTGGTAAGGGTTGCCCCTCCAATCAGTAGTATAGAAACCCCACGACACTCAGTTAGACATGCGATTAAGATGTTTTATTGATAACCATAAGGATTGCCAACATTTTTGTCTAATGGAGACCTTAGTCACGGCCTGTGGTTCATAGCGGACACAGAGGGTGACCACTCGTGACCAAAAGGTTGGTTGTCCTTACTGTTATGTCATGCTGACTTGTGGGAAAAAAATTAAATCTTAACCTGCGCGTCCAAGTGAAAGTTGTAGTTATTGTACTGTTCTCTGAAACCTGCAGTAACAATGTTTCCTGTAATGTGTGTATGCAGGGTGGATTGATTTAAATCACGCCGATTTAAATCATGATTTAAATCACGATTTAAATCAAAATATTTTTTTCTATTTAAATCGGATCGATTTAAATCATGATTTTAATCATGATTTAAATCACTGATTTAAATCAAAAGGTTTTTTTTAATATAAATCACGATTAAAATGAGAAGTGAGAGCAGTGCGCATGTGCGCCCATAGTTACACGGACGAAACTAGGGGCAACGATCTAACGCCAGGGTGAGGGGGGGACCCCAAAGTAAGTAAAAATCTTTTTTGTTTTACTATATGGCAATAGGTAGGTGTTTAAAAGCAGCATGTCTTAATTGTATAAACTATTAATAGCCTCCACATTTTGTTCATACTGCCCCTTTAATTCCACACTTCTAGCTTGGTTTCACTTTTGGTTTAGTTTCTTTTTCCATTCAGTTGACATGCCCAAACTTGTTGGATAGTCAGCATCCTACAGAAACCTCTGGAAGAGCATGGCATTGTGAATGTTACACATATACAGCCTTTATTCTACTGAGTTAAACAACTCGGCTTTATCTCATGATGGAAGAACCTTTGGATGGTAAAATATTTTCCTCAAAAAGCAGTTTATTGAAAAAAATCCGATTTAAATCAAAAAAATCCAATTTAAATCAAAAAAATCCGATTTTTTTGATTTTTTTAAAAAAACATTGATTTTTATCCACCCTGTGTGTATGTATGCGAGCATGAAAAAGCAGACACACGGAACATATATAAAAGGCACACTTGATTTTTTTTTTTTCCATGAAGTCTTTGAAATGAATCTGTTAAGAATTGAAGACAATTCAGGTGGTGTGTATATATATATATATATATATATATATATATATATGTATATAGATATATATATATATGTATATATATATGTATATGTATATATATATATATATATATATATATATATATATATATATATATATATATATATATATATATATATATATATATATATAACTAACATGGAATACTATTGTAACTCTTAAGGAAGGTTATCCTAGAGTGGACCTACAAGGTCGTGGTACCGAACCACCCCAGGGCGAGCTAACTCTGGTTGATCCAACCCCTATGCAGGGACCTTCAGGGACAGGCGCTGGGGATTCTAATACCATGATTGCTGGTGCCGAGGGGACGACTCGTAGGGACCAGGGTACAGAGGATGGGAACTCGAGGAGTGGAAGCAAGGGAGAAGGAGGCAGACGAGACGAGTACTGTGGCACAGGAGGTAGCAGCAAAAGAGAACACAGGACTGGGATGGAGGAGACATGTTGGGGACTGGATAATGGAAGATAGACATTAGACGTAACAAGTAATCAGGTGATGTTGGAGGAGCACCGGGAGTGGGAGTCGGGAGACTGGAGCAGAGATGCAGAGTCCTGGGAGCATCAAGAGCACGGACAACAGGAGGCACTGTAGGGAAGACAGGAATTAGGCAGAGTAAACCAGATACAGGGAATACACACAGAGAGCACATGCGGGAACCTGAGCTTTGCACGAGAAGACGCGATAATCAGGCATGGCCCAAGGGAGATGGCGGTAAGAAATTCCCGGTACTTACTCGCCATTGGAGCAGAGACACTTCCGGGTTAACTTGCGGCAGGCCCCTAGAACGCGAGTGTTGCGCACCCCAGCGTCTTCAGCTGAGCGGGAAGTGCTTGCCCACCGGAACTCAGCTGCCGGCCGGGAGGCAGGAAGCACCAGAGAGAAACAGGAACGCCCCCGGCCAGCAGCGCACCGAGACGCTGGAGCAGGCGAGGGACGGTGAGTGTCCGAGGACCTAACAACTATACCGTTTTTTATGGACAAGAAACTGAGGATTTTTCATGTTTGTGTGATCTTAGCCTATGTAAAACTGAATACAAGTACATTTTTCCCGTCTCCCATGACAGCACACCTGAGAGAGGGATCTGCCCAGTCAGGACAGGAAACCTACTGAAATAAAAGGGCAGTACCTCTCCCTCGCTTCAGTTGGGTTTCCTGTCCTGATGGGAACCCTTGTGCTGAATCACGGCTGTATTTTGCTTGAAGATTTCCACTCACCCACTCCTGTCCCGGCACTGGAAGGGCAGGCAGGGCGCCTGTATGTCGTCCTTCAGGATGCTGGAAGCGCCGTTCGCAGATCCTGTGGGCTCTTGTGCACATGCGGGCGTCGGACCAGCACAGTACGAGGTCCTAGGGCCGTTCTCTGACTGCCACACCGCTCTCTCCCCCTCTGCTGTCGGTCTTCGGTGACTTCCGGGCGCGCAGCTGGCGTTGCGTGCAAGGCACGCTGGGAATGGGCGTGCCCGCGTGACGTCAGAGCTGTGCGCCGGATCCAAGATGGCGGCGCCCATGGCACGGACGCCGGCGGCAGTACAGACTTCCCGGCGGGATACAGGTTGGAAAGGTGCATATTGAATACCGGAAGAGGCGGTGAGCACTACGGATCACCCTTTTTTAAGGGTGTAGTATGCGCAGAGCATCGCTCACTTCTATAGAGCTCTCCAAGTATGGAGGATCGTATGGAGCAGCAGCAGCCATTACAGCAGCAGCAGCAGCAAGAGCCCTTATCAGGTGATGCACCTGCTCACCAACATGCTAAGAGAAGTAGCCGCTCGAGTGGAGGGAGCGGCAGTCGTCCTGGCCGGACGTCACAGGACTCTTCAGCTTCTAGGAGGGATGTTGTCCGTGCTCCTATTCAGCCTCAGAATCTGGTACCCTTCATGGTCAGCGGGTGGTGAGTGTTCTACGTGAATGTCACCCTGGTGGTAATGGGCTACATTTTCTGTTTACTTGGCAGGTGCCGAGGAAGGCTAGTACCAAGTCAAATAACAAGGAATGTGCCCTCTGTAGAGTTCCGTTGGCAGTCCAGTGGCAGAAAAGTCTTTGTGTGGATTGCATCCAAAAGACTATCCAGGAAGAGACCCCTGACTTTGCCTCTAGTCTTCGGGCCATAATTAGAGCCGAAGTTGAAGGCTCTGTAAAAGCAGCCCTTAGGCTCTGGGTTTTTACTACCCTTTTTCTTATTTCAAATTCCGAAGTCTCTCATTCTGACGAGAAATATCAGGAGGAACCGTTATCTCCCTTCCCCTCCTCTTCCATATCCTCTGGCTCCTCTTCAGATAGCGATGTTGGGGGCCGTCTGTGCTTTCTAACTGAGAACACGGATAAATTAATAAAAGCCGTCAGAGCTTCAATGGGCCTAAAAGATGCCAAATCCCTGGAGGACATTATGTTTGGAGGTTTAGAGGAGAAAAGGAAGCGTACATTCCCAGTTAACTCTAAAGTAAAAGCCCTTATAGAAAAGGAGTGGAAGAAGCCGGAGAAATCGGGTAATCTGCCCTCGGCTTCTAAAAGACTTTACCCCTTTGAGGAGAAAGATTCGGAGACGTGGGAAAAGGTTCCAAAAATTGATGGTGCGGTAGCTAGGTCATCTAAAAAGTCATCCTTCCCTTAGAAGACTCTGGCGTATTAAGGGACCCCTTAGACAAAAAGGCGGATGGGTTCCTAAGACACACCTGGCAAGCAACCACAGGGGGTTTAAAACCGGCGATTGCGGTACTTGTGTTGCAAGCTCCCTTATAGTCTGGCTACAGCAGATATAGGAGCAACTGAAGTCTAAAGTGCCGAGGGAAGAGATCCTATCTAATATGGCTATGGCTAAAGGAGCGGCAGCCTTTATAGCAGATTCCTCGGCAGACTCCGTAAGGCTAGCGGCTAGAGCAGCAAGTTTATTCAATGCGGCTAGATGTGCTCTATGGTTGAAGGGGTGCCTGGGCGACTTGCCTTCGAAGAATAGACTTTGTTCCATACCATGTGACGGCCATTTCCTCTTTGGTCAGAAGTTAGAAGACATTTTAGAAAAAGCAGGGGACAGGAAAAAGGGTTTTCCTCGCTTTCCGGTGGACATTAGAAGACCTTATTTTCGGAGAGGGAAATTTAGTAGAGGCCGCCCCCCGGGAGATAGGAGGAATTGGGACTCCAGAGACAGAAAAGGATCGGGATACATGTTTAAGGGTCCCTCTAAATCAGCAAAAAAGCCCTCCCAATGATGCTAGGCCAGAGGTAGGGGGAAGACTCTCATTTGGGTTTATATCTCCCCCAGTCATTGGGCACTGAAGGTTGTCAAAGACGGCCTAAAATAGACTTTGTTTATCCACCGCAACAGACTTTTGTTTTGACATCCCAAAGAAAATCCCCGGAAGAACAGCTAGCCTTGGAAGCAGAGGTATTGGAACTGGTGTTTAAAGCGATTTCTGGTAGAAGTCCCTGGGGAAGAAGGGAAAGGTTTTTATTCCCCTCTTTTTTTTTTTTTTTTTTTAAATACGAAAACCGGACGGATCACTAAGAACTATTGTCAACTTAAAAAATCTCAATCAGTCGGTAGTAAATTGCTCCTTCAAAATGGAGTCAGTAAATACAACGATAAAGCTCTTGTTCCCAAATTGCTTCATGGCGGCTATAGACTTAAAGGACGCCTACTACCATGTTCCAATCCATTGGGACTACCAAAAATTTCTAAGAGTAGCAGTTTATGTCCAAGGAAGACTCAGGCACTATCAATACACTGCCCTCCCATTCGGCCTGTCTATAGCGCCAAGGATATTCACCAAGCTAATGTCAGAAATCATGTCCTTCCTCTGTTCTCGGGACGTGGTTATAGTTGCGTATCTAGACGACTTCCTTATAATAGGGAATTCGGCAGTACACTGTCTAGCACAAATAAAAGAAGTGACAGCAACGCTAGAGGTGTTGGGGTGGAAAATAAATTTCACCAAATCAAGGTTGACGCCGGAGTTAGTTCAGTCCTTTCTGGGCTTGGTTCTGGACTCGAGGAGTCAACTTTGTCTCCTACCAGAAAACAAATTGGTCAAAATACAAAATCTCGTGGAGTTAGCAATTCAGCACCCTGTAATGACACTAAGGAAGGCGATGTCCCTGTTAGGTTCTCTGACATCCTGTATACCCGCGGTGAGATGGGCGCAGTTTCATCTAAGACAGTTACAGTGGGAGGTCCTGTCAGCACAAAAGTGGTTAAAAGGGCATTTAGAGGGGAACCTACGCCTTTCATTGGACGTAACAGATTCCCTAAAATGGTGGGCAGTAAGAGATCATTTGGCGTCGGGGGTCCAGTGGATAACTCCGATAGAGCATGTCATCACCACAGACTCAAGCGGTACAGGATGGTGGGCTCATTTAGGAACCCTCTCGGTCCATGGTTCCTGGTCCCGAGTGGAATCACATCAGGCGTCCAATATAAGAGAATTATGGGCTGTAGCGAGAGCTATAAAATATTTCCTTCCTATCCTTCAGGGTCACCATACCAGAGTCATGTCAGACAATTATGCAGTGATAGCGTATATCAACCACCAAGGGGGAACGAGATCCCTTTCTCTTATGAAGTCAGCGTCTGTCCTCCTACAGCTAGCAGAGCACCACCTACTATCCCTCTCTGCTCTTCACATAAAGGGGGTCGAAAATACGAAGGCGGACTACCCAAGTCGCAAAATACTAAAACAGGGAGAATGGTCATTGAATGGCCTGGGGCATACCTGTAATAGATTTATTTGCCACTCTGCACAACAGGAAAGTGGAGAGTTTCTGTTCGTTAAACCCGAGAGATAAACTTTGCGGTAGATGCTCTTCAAATCCAATGGAAATTCAGTCTTGCTTATGTTTTTCCACCAATAGCGATGATTCCAGCAGTAGTAGGAAAGATCAGAATGGAGCAGGCGAGAGTAATTCTGATTGCTCCATTTTGGCCGATAAGACCTTGGTTTTCCCTCCTAAGACAGATGTCAGTAACCGATCCATGGATTCTACCAGAGATTCTGGACCTGCTTACCCAGGGTCCAATATGCCACTCTCAGGTGAAGGTCTTCCATCTTGCAGCCTGGAATTTGAGAGGGCATTACTGAGTCGGCAGGGTTTTTCACCAGGGCTAGTCTCCACCTTGTTGAAAAGTAGAAAACCGGTCACGTCAAGAATTTATGGTAGAACATGGAAAAAGTTTCTAGATTTTTCAGGGCAACCTTTGGAGGATGAGGCTCCTGTGGGTACTATTTTAGAGTTTTTACAAACGGGTTTACAACTAGGGTTGGAACCAATACGCTCAAAGTACAAGTGTCGGCGTTAGGAGCCTTATATAATTGTAATCTGGCCTCCAATAGGTGGGTGTCCCGCTTTATAAAATCATGTAGTAGATCTAGACTGGTGGTAGTTTAGAGATTCCCCCGTGGGATTTGAATCTGGGTTTAGAAGCTCTTAACTAGGAGTCCATTTGAGCCCTTACAGGAATCATCGGTAAAACTCCTCACTCTTAAAACAGTGCTTCTGGTAGCATTGACATCTGCCCATAGGGTGAGTGACTTTCAAGCCCTGTCCATTTCCCCTCCTTACACACAAATATTTGAGGACAGGGTAGTCCTGAGACCAGATCCGGCGTATCTGCCGAAAGTGTTTCTTAAATTCCATAAGAGTCAAGAAATTGTATTACCCTCTTTTTGTGATAATCCTAGGAACCCAGGGGAAGAAAAATTTCATACACTGGATGTAAGACGGGCCATTTTACAATATATATCTTTGACCAGTCAGTGGAGGAAGGATCAGTCCCTATTTGTAGCTTTTACCCTCTTTTTGTGATAATCCTAGGAACCCAGGGGAAGAAAAATTTCATACACTGGATGTAAGACGGGCCATTTTACAATATATATCTTTGACCAGTCATTGGAGGAAGGATCAGTCCCTATTTGTAGCTTTTCAGGGTAGCAGGAAGGGATATGGGGTATCCAAAGGTACTATTGCTAGGTGGATTAGGGAGGCTATTACCTTATCCTATGCTTCTCGTGGTGCCGCGATCCCTGAAGGCATCAAGGCTCACTCCACCAGAGCTGTGGCTACTTCCTGGGCAGAAAAAGCAGAGGTATCGATTGATCAGATTTGTAAGGCCGCTACCTGGTCCTCACTGCCTACCTTCTTTAAACACTACTGACTAGATCTATCTTCCTCATCTGACCTTACCTTTGGTAGAAGGGTGCTACAAGCGGTGGTCCCTCCCTAAGGTGTTCCTTTCTCCAAAAATCTCTCAGGTGTGCTGTCATGGGAGACGGGAAAACACCAAGGTTACTTGCCCCGTAGCCGGTTTTTCCGGAGCCCATGACAGCACCTGTATATTCCCTCCCTTCTTTTTTCACCCTTTGGTGCGCACTTTTAGCTGGGTGTTTTTTGTTATTATTATAATGTGGTGGTAGATTGCCATGTGAACTAACCAAGGGGGCCTCTCATGCTCTGAAAACCAACTGAAGCGAGGGAGAGGTACCGCCCTTTTATTTCAGTAGGTTTCCTGTCCTGACTGGGCAGATCCCTCTCTCAGGTGTGCTGTCATGGGCTCCGGAAAAACCGGCTACCCGTAAGTAACCTTGGGGTTTCTTTTAGTCACTTGGATGACTAAAGAGGAAACATTTGGATTGGCAATTGGATAATGTTTATGGCTCTGAAATCCTAAAATAGCCGCTGTTCATCTTAACGTTTTTTTGTTTTTGTTTCTTCAATAGGCAGTACAGAGGCAATGAGGGTCAAATGAGGGAACTTCAGGACCAACTTGAAGCTGAGCAGTATTTTTCAGTAAGTAATGTATTAATCATCTGTGTTTTTTGCATACGGTATGATTTTAGATGCGTATATAGTATAGATGCGTATAGTTCCGGACTGGACCAAGGGAACCCAGTAGATGTAGTGTATATGGACTTTTCAAAAGCTTTTGATACGGTGCCACACAAAAGGTTGATAAATAAAATGAGAATAATGGGGATAGGGGAAAATATGTGTAAGTGGGTTGAGAGCTGGCTCAGGGATAGGAAACAAAGGGTGGTTATTAATGGAGCACACTCGAACTGGGTCGCGGTTAGCAGTGGCGTACCACAGGGGTCAGTATTGGGCCCTCTTCTTTTTAACATATTTATTAATGACCTTTTAGGGGGCATTCAGAGTAGAATTTTAATATTTGCAGATGACACTAAACTCTGCAGGGTAATCAATACAGGGGAGGACAATTTTATATTACAGGATGATTTATGTAAACTAGAAGCTTGGGCTGATAAATGGCAAATTAGCTTTAATGGGGATAAATGTAAGGTCATGCACTTGGGTAGAAGTAATAAGATGTATAACTATGTGCTTAATTCTAAAACTCTGGGCAAAACCGTCAATGAAAAAGACCTGGGTGTATGGGTGGATGACAAACTCATATTCAGTGGCCAGTGTCAGGCAGCTGCTACAAAGGCAAATAAAATAATGGGATGCATTAAAAGAGGCATAGATGCTCATGAGGAGAACATAATTTTACCTCTATACAAGTCACTAGTTCGACCACACTTAGAATACTGTGCACAGTTCTGGTCTCCGGTGTATAAGAAAGACATAGCTGAACTAGATCGGGTGCAGAGAAGAGCGACCAAGGTTATTAGAGGACTGGGGGGTCTGCAATACCAAGATAGGTTATTACACTTGGGGCTATTTAGTTTGGAAAAACGAAGGCTAAGGGGTGATCTTATGTTAATGTATAAATATATGAGGGGACAGTACAAAGACCTTTCTGATGATCTTTTTAATCATAGACCGGTGACAGGGACAAGGGGGCATCCTCTACGTCTGGAGGAAAAAAGGTTTAAGCATAATAACAGACGCGGGTTCTTTACTGTAAGAGCAGTGAGACTATGGAACTCTCTGCCGTATGATGTTGTAATGAGTGATTCATTACTTAAATTTAAGAGGGGACTGGATACCTTTCTGGAAAAGTATAATGTTAGAGGTTATATATACTAGATTCCTTGATTGATCCAGGGAATTAGTCTGATTGCCGTATGTGGAGTCGGGAAGGAATTTTTTTCCCCACTGTGGAGCTTACTCTTTGCCACATGGTTTTTTTTTGCCTTCCTCTGGATCAACACGTTAGGGCGTGTTAGGTTAGGCTATGGGTTGAACTAGATGGACTTAAAGTCTTCCTTCATCCTTAATAACTATGTAACTATGTAACTATACAATGGTCAGCAATGACCAAGGTGATACAAAATTATATTTCAAATAGAATCCTGCTTCGTCTGTAGTATTTATAGGCTACTAAATGAATCCAGATGAAGATGAAGCTGCCACAACACGTATTCACTGTCCCCGTTCTGGCATTGCTATAATTATTAGCTGTACTGTTCTCGCAATTTTGTTTGCTTTGTTTTATTCCGATGAATTTGATCTGCTTAGTATTACATCTTTGATTGTCCTGCAGACACTGTACAAAACTCAGGTTAAAGAACTTAAGGAAGAAGTCGAAGAGAAGACGAAGCTCAGCCAAGAACTGGATAAGAAGTTCCATGAAGTTCAAAATGAAAAGTACGTTCCCCCCCCCCCCCCCCCTTTTTTTTTTTCTTCTATTCCTGCATGATATGAAGCAATACAAACATTGAGTCTATACTCTCTTCACAAGAGAATATTTACCTCGTTCCTCACGTGTGCATACTGATGTAAAGGAGGAGCTTTTTAACTTTCACCATTTTTAATTGTACATTGTACTAAATTGGTTTCACACTGAGATGAATGAAGATGGACATTTAAAGGAAACCTGTCATTTAGATATGGGGATAATCTTCTCAGTGTATGGGGAAATGTCTGTGTAACCCTGATTGCAACAATAGTGGTGTCCCCTAATAATGGGTACATGGGGACCTCAGCAGAGGTTAAATCGCTATACAAAGACAAGCGCTGATATTACCGCCATACAGTGACCATGTAGTGGTAGATACCAGTCCTACAGAACACAGAGATTACAGTGCAGCTACAGATCGCACTTACAGCTGATGTTCTTTCACTTTCTCCTACGCCTCATTGGGGGACACAGGACCATGGGTGTTATGCTGCTGCCACTAGGAGGGCACTAAGTAAACACAGAATAACTCATCCCCTGCAGTATACACCCTCCTGCTGGCTCTCAGTGAACCAGTTCTTGCTTAGTGTCTGTAGGAGGCACTTGGGTCTGTTTCAGACCCCACCATTTTTATTTTAATTTTTGATTTTTGTTCTTTTTTTTTCCTTTAACGGAACGAATGGGGGTGATGGATCCTTTCTAGGCTCCGATCTCCCCCGAACCATCAACAGGCAAGTACGTGGAGCGTTCCTCCCGTATCCTTTCCTGCAACGTTGGATGCCAGCCCTGCGCTCACATTACGGGCGACGGTTCCTTCGCGTTCCGATCTCCCCCCTCCATAGCAGGCGACCACATGGAGTAGTCCTCCATCTACCTCTCCTGGAGCCAAGTGCATAGCCGGACATGATATATATGGTGTCCGTGCAGCCCCCCTCTGCATCACCACTGATATAGCGGATGACTCATGGCGGCAGAAGCTCTCCACCCCCTCCCTGACTATGGCGATGGTGGACTGAGCACCGGCCCACCGCATCTACTGTGAGTACACTGCGGGGGCCGAGGCGCTGGTGGGTCCTGGTCCCCGTAGTATGGGAGGTCCGCACCTTAAGCCTGTGTCCGTGGGTGGTCCTTAGTGCGGCAACCCCACGAAGGAGTGCAGCTAATGATGGCGCTAATAGCGGTCGCGGCGCTGCAGGCCGCAACCGCAGAGGGGGAAAAAAAAATTCCCTCATTTCAGGCCAGAGTTTTGGCCACGCCCACCGGCAGTTAGCCCCACCCACTTTTTCTGGCGCTTCTCGTTCCCTGTGATGAGCTCCCACTTCCTGGTCTTGGCGGCCATCTTGGGACACCCACAGCCCTGATGCTGCAGCACTGCTCGAGCATTTTCTATTACAGCCCTCAGGACTAGCCTTTTTCTCTGCCTACACTGCGGACCTGCCTTGGGGACTCAAGACACAGGACCTGGGTAAGCTGCAGACACATGGCTTAACCCTTCCCCTGCTAGTAAGCGTTTTCCTCCAGGCTTTACTATGTCTCAACCAAAGCCTCACAAAAAGTTTGGGAAAACCCACACTGTATTTTTAGCTGCATGTACCTCTTGTAAGGTATCATTACCCTGGGGTCACAATACTGCATTATGCACAGCTTGTGAACCGGTGATGGCTCAGGAACCACCTGTTGCTGATACTGAACCCAGCGAGCCTAGTCCCCCTTAGTGGGCTACCTCCCTTTCCCGGTCTATGGCATCCCTGGCAAAAGCGTTAGAATCGTTCCGAGACCCTTCCTCTAACCAGGGCACTAATACGGACTACGCTTCCGATAGTAAGAACCCCTCGTACTCCAGGGGTCGTACCTTGCCAAGGAGTTCTCTCTCTTCCAGGAAAAGGACTCATGCCATATCCCCAGACCATCACCGGTTTTCGGGTTCTGAGAGCTCCACTTCTCGCTCCCCTTCCATGAGGCTAGTAGAGAACCTGTTTCAGAGGACGATTCTGACACATCCCTAGATCAGGAATTTCATCACGTTCAGGAGACTCTCGACTCTCTAATTGAGTTAGTGAATAAGGCTTTGAGACTTGAGGAGGAACCCTTATCTAAAACGGATCATGTCGTGTCCTTTAAGAGGACCAAACGAGCTCACAGAGTGTTCGCCACTCATCCCGAGTTCAAGCAAATTGTTGAATCTCACAGGATCCGTCCAGATAAACAATTCACAGGGCAGAAGCCCATGGAGTCCAAATATCCCTTTGCCCAGGATCTAAGAAAAGATTGGTCACAATCTCCCCCAGTAGATCCTCCGGTATCGCGCCTGGCTACCAAATCTGTTTTATCCTCCTCAGAGGGCGCCTCTATCAAAAATCCAACCGATCGCCAGATCGACAATATGGAGCGTTCAGGCTTTGAAGCCTCAGCGGCCGCACTCTTTCCGTCTTTTGCCGCTACGTGGGTGGCTAAGGCTATGACCCACTGGGCTGAGGTCTTGTCTTCAGCAGTATACCAATCTTCCCCCCGAGATAGCAGACCTCGCTACTCAGCCAGAGCTGGAGATTTTGTAGTGACCGCGTCCCTGGATGCCGCTGACTGCGCTTCTCAAGCAGCAGCAAATGCCATCACCATCCGGAGGTCCTTATGGCTCAGGGACTGGCGTGCGGATTCTACTTCCAAAAAGTCATTGACTTCTCTCCCATATCAGAGCGGTTGCCTTTTTGGCGAAAAGCTCGACCAGTTAATTTCTGACGCCACTGGAGGGATGAGTAAATTTCTTCCACAACAGAGACCCCCTCGGCCTTTTCGGAACCTGCAACCACAGGCTCGGTCCCGATTTTTTTCGTTACAACTCAAACTGGTCCTCTACTTCCACATCTCCCGGTTCTGGCCGGGCACAACGTGGAGACAGAGGTTCACAGGCCTCTTTTAAGCCTTCCCCTTCATGGAGAGGCAGGCCAAGGCAGCCGGGATCCAGAGGCGCCAGAACGGGCAGACCTTCCACACAATGACTCCCTGCGGTATCCGAGGGACACCCTCAAAGTAGGCGGCCGCCTGCTTTACTTCAGTGCCGCGTGGCTCTCGGTCGTTCACGACGAGTGGGTCCGCGATCTAGTGTCCTCCGGAGGCAAGATAGATCTCTTATCTCATCCTCCAAACTTTTTTTTCCTGTCTTCTCCTCCCAGGGCAAAAGCATCAGAGTTCTTCAAAGCTGCTCTCTGAGAAAAGACGGAGTTATTATTCCGGTCCCTCAAAGCGAAAGGTTTCAATGTTTTTATTCAAACCTCTTCATTGTTCCAAAGAAGGACGGTACAGTACGGCCCATTCTGGACCTAAAACTGCTGAACAGGTTTGTCAGGGTACGACGGTTCCGGATGGAATCGCTTCGTTTTGTCATTGCCTCCATGGAAAAAGGCGGGTTCCTGGCGTCTATAGACATCCAGGATGCATACCTCCACATTCCTATTTTATCTTCTCACCAAAGGTTTCTTCGCTTCGCAGTTCAGGAAGATCACTTCCAATTCGTTGCTCTGCCCTTCGGCCTCGCCACCGCTCCCAGGGTATTCACCAAGGACATGGCGGCTGCTGTGGCCATACTCCACACCCGAGGAGTGGTGGCGCTCCCGTATTTAGACGATGTCCTCATCAAAGGCCCCTCTTTCTGCTCCTGCAAGGAAGCCGTGGCCATCACAATAGATACCCTTTCTCGCCTGGGTTGGAAGATAAACTTCAAAAAATCTTCCCCAGTACCGGCTCAGCGAATTTCCTTTCTAGGAATGATACTCGACTCGTCTCGGGGGTTGGTTCTTCTTCCCCCGGAAAAGATCTGTCTTACAGCGAGAAACTCAGAAGCTCTCTCAGCCTCGCTCTCACTCTCTGCGCTTCAGTATGAGAGTCCTCGGCAGGATGGTAGCAGCTATGGAGGCGGTTCCATTTGCCCAACTACACCTCCGTCCTCTACAGCATGCCCTCCTGGCTGTTTGGGACAGGAACCCGTTCTCCCTAGATGTCGGTTCCTCCTTCCCCAGTGAGTCAGACAGTCCCTCAGGTGGTGGACATTGAAATCCTCCCTGAATCAAAGGAAGTCTTTTCTTCCAGTACACTGGCTGGTTGTGAAGACAGACGCCAGTCTTCTAGGCTGGGGAGCGGTGTTCATTCATCACACTGCTCAGGGCCGATGGTCCCCCTAGGAATCACGCCTTCCAATCAACATCTTGGAAATCTGGGCGATCAGGCTGGCACTTCTCCAGTTCCATCCCTTCCTAGCAGGTCGCTCAATCAGGATTCAGTCCGACAACGCCACTGCAGTGGCATACATCAACCGCCAAGGTGGAACCCGCAGCAGGGCGGCCATGACAGAGGTAGGCCACATTCTCCGATGGGCCGAGGAAAACCGCTCAATGATTTCTCCGGTTCACATCCCGGGAGTGGACAATTGGGAGGCAGACTTCCTCAGTCGGCAATGCCTCGACTCCGGGGAATGGTCTCTCCATCCGGAGATCTTCCACCAGATCTGCTGTCGTTGGAGAACCCTGGACGTGGATCTGATGGCCTCACGGCTGAATTCCAAGGTTCCCGACTTCATGGCTTGGTCCCACGATCCGGCAGCCATCGGGGCAGATGCTCTTGTACTCCCGTGGCATCATTTTCGGCTTCTGTACATATTTCCCCTGCTTACTCTCCTGCTGAGTCATCAAGAAAATCAGAGCGGAGAAGGTACCGGTAATCCTGACTGCGCCAGATTGTCCGCGCCGGGCGTGGTACGCCGAACTAGTTCAACTAGTTGCCGACGTTCCCTGGCAATTACCGATTCGCGCAGATCTGCTATCTCAAGGCCCCTTTTCCCACCAGAGCTCAGAGGCCCTGTGTTTGACGGCATGGCCGTTGAGTCCTGGGTCCCTAACCCAGGCAGGTTTCTCTCCAGAAGTCATAGCTACCATGATCAGTGCTAGAAAGCCTACATCTATGCGTATCTATCATCGCACTTGGAAGACTTTCTTTTCATGGTGTAGCGACCGAGGACGTTCTCCTCTACATTTTTCCATCCCTTCCATTCTCGAGTTCTTACAAACTGGTTTGGACTTGGGTCTCGCCCTTAGTTCTCTCAAGGGGCAGATCTCAGCCCTGTCTGTTCTCTTCCTACACAGGATTGCCAACAGATTACAGGTCAAGACGTTTATTCAGGGCGTCTCCCATCGGGCGGCCCCCTATAGGATGCCCTTGGAACCATGGGATCTTAATCTGGTCCTCGGAGTCTTGCAACAGGCTCCTTTTGAACCTCTACAGGAGGTTTCCCTGTCTCTTCTTTCATGGAAAGTTGCTTTTCTAGTTGCGGTCACCTCTATAAGACGAGTCTCCGAGCTGGCGGCTCTGTCCTCTCAAGTTCCGTTCCTGAACTTTCATCAGGATAAGGTGGTTTTGAGGACATCCCCCTCTTTTCTACCGAAAGTTGCATCCTCTTTTCATCTCAATGAGGAGATTGTCTTACCCTCACTCTGTCCGGCACCAGTCCATCGCGTCGAGAAGGCCCTTGACACACTGGATTTAGTGAGAGCTCTTAGGAGATGCATCTCGCGGACAGCGTCTTTCCGCAAGTCAGATGCCCTATTCGTGCTCCCGGAAGGACCAAGGAAAGGGTTTCCCCCTTCCAAGGCGGCAATAACCAAATGGATCCGTTCGGCTATTCAGGAGTCCTACCGAGTCAGGTCTTCCTGTCCCAGCAGGGATTAAGGCTCACTCCACTCGGTCAGTGGGTGTGTCTTGGGCCATCCGGCACCAAGCTTCGGCAGCACAATTTTGTAAGGCTGTGACTTGGTCCAGCCTGCATACCTTTACGAAACATTACCATATTCACTCTCAGGCCTCGGCAGATGCGACCATCGGCAGACAAATTTTGCAGGTGGCTGTGCCGGATCTGTAACTTGTGGGTGCAAGTAGCAATTGCAGTTAATTGTTTCCCACCCAGGGACTGCTTTAGGACGTCCCATGGTCCTGTGTCCCCCAATGAGGTGTAGGAGAAAAGGAGATTTTTGTGTACTCACCGTAAAATCCTTTTCTCCGAGTCAGTCATTGGGGGACACCGCACCCACCCTGTTAGCCTATTGGCTTTGCTTTTTGTTGAGTTAACTTGGTTTTTGACATAGTTCATCCTTGTGAAATATTAAGCTCCTACTGCTTTGTTACCGAACTCGTTCACTGAGAGCCAGCAGGAAGGTGTATACTGCAGGGGAGGAGCTATTCTTTCTGTGTTTACTTAGTGTCCTCCTAGTGGCAGCAGCATAACACCCATGGTCCTGTGTCCCCCAATGATTGGCTCGGAGAAAAGGATTTTATGGTGAGTACACAAAAATCTCCTTTTTCCCATATTTTCTGTCTGGCCCAGACCAACATGGTGACTTCTCCAGCCAGGACTCATCTGCAGAGATTACAACAGACACATCTGACTTCTCACATTTCCTGCACCATCCACATCTATTCCAAATCTGCACAAAGTTGTCATTCTGCTGTCACCCAAATGCGGAGCTTCTGATTCCATATGTTTCCCTATTACTGGACCCGCTGTTTGGCACAATAAGAGTGCTCTGTAGTGCCCCCCATAGTAATGCCACAACTTTGCCCCTTACAAAGTAAAACATCTTCTTTGTGCCCTCTAGATGGTAAAACAGACCTCTAGAATATATTTAATGTCCTGTGCAAATACCCTGGAAGACTGCCCACATTTTGGCCCCTAGAAAATAGTAATGTCCCCCATGTGCCACTTCCATAGTCCCAAAACCAAATGTGCCCCTATAACTAGAAGTGTCCACTTAATATTAATAATGTCCCCCGAGGCTTCACCTGTACAGCTCACAATATGTCACCACAACTCCAATATACACAGTATGATGTCCCTGCAGCTCCACTATAGACAGTATAATGTCCCGAAAACTGATACCTCCAGAGTAGTGCTCACACTGTATGATGGCCCCACCGTAGCCCCCACACTGTAAGATGGCCCCACAGTAGCCCCCACACTGTACAATATCCCCACTGTAGCCCACACACTGTATGAGGACCGCCTTATATAATGATAAATTTGCACAATCTTAAAATAAACATATTTTCCTAAACCTGGCGAGTCCAGCACACAGCGGAGTCCGTCGTGATGTCATTGTGCTGGCATGCTGACGTTCTGTACGTGGCACGATGACATCATGTCGCTCCATCCTGGACTTTACCGTTCTGTAGGCCTCAGTCCTTATGCGACTTGCCGTTTACCAAACAGGAAGAGTCAGTGCAGTAAGATCGTGTCTCCATGCTCTCCGGCAGAGTTTAACCTTATCACACACGCTGATACAGTTAAGGGTAACGTAGCTTCGGGTGGGTCTGTGCACTGTCAGGATTCTGCCGAATAGACAAGCTAGTGAATTGAGCAAGGCCAGACCCATCTAGTCGAAATGTGGCTTTAAGTATGCATCACCCGCACTCCGTGCCGGCAGCGGAGAATCCTGCAGCGCGCACTGTGCGTCACAAGTCTGCAGTCACACACAACTGTAATCCATCCTAATTTCCAAAGTATGTGCGATGCAAATGATTTACCCTGTTAATTTACAGAGAAACTGTAGCTGCACAGTTGGATCTGGCTGTGACAAAAGCCGATTCGGAGCAGCTGGCCCGGGCACTTCTGGAGGAGCAATGCTTTGAATTGACCCAAGAAAACAAAAAGCTGTCGACAAGAACCAGGCAAGACGTTGTAGACAAAGATCATACCATCCGCAAGGTAAAATATTTCATTTCCTAAAGGCTAAATTCACACTTAGCGTATTAGCTGCAGATTTGCATGCACAGTATAAACTATGTAGATAAGACTTCCTCAAATCTGATCTATACATTGTGAATATGTTCAATATGTCTGTTCTGGTACAGATTAAGTATGGATTTCATAATTTGCAATGCTCATAATCTGCAGCAATCTCCACATGTAATATGTGTGGTTTTTCCTGCAGTTACACACTGGAAAATGTCCAGATAAAATATGCAAAATACTGGCTGAAAAGTGTAACATTGGTGCAGTGGGCGAGGGCAGGGCTCTCATGTGCGTGGTCATTTGTCATGTAATGACTAGAATGTTTGAATCTTTTTGCAGTAACTGGGGAAAAAAAGTAGGCAAGGAGGAGTAAGGAGATGGCAGACACCTCTGGCAGCAGCATATCTTTCTTGAGAATAAGGCAAGGCATTGGGCATGTATAAATTCAGCATACCCAATCCTTTTTCTCTATGCATCTACCGGACAGCTTGTAATAGTAACATTACCCTATCGGTCCCTTTAAAATGAGGGACGCTGGAAGAAATGGGCTTTACAGAAGTAGTTGAGAGGGTGGGCTCCAGACTTCCCAACCCTGCAGTGCAACCAGTAGCCTAGTTCTCTAGGTAACATGCATTTTTTTTGTATTATGAGGTCTTTATATTCTTCTTTTTGTATTTGTTGCAGCTACACTGTTCAAAAAAGTAAAAGGAACACTTAAACAACACAATGTAACTCCAAGTCAATGACACGTCTGTGAAATTAACACAGATTAAGAATCAATTTCTCTTGTTGTTGTACAACAGACAACAAGTAGAAATGATAGGCAATTAGCAACTCAATCCCTATAAAGGAGTGGTTCTGCAGTGGGTGACCACAGACCATTTCTCTGTTCTCATCCTTTTTAGCTTTGTATTGGTCACTTTCGCGTTTTGTCATTGACCTCGCCCCTAGACGTACAGTAGCGTGAGGCGGTGTCTACAACTCACAGAACTTAGGTAGTGCAGCTCATCCAGGATGGCACATCAATGCGAACTATGGCAAGAAGGGTAGCTGTGTCAGTCAGCGTAGTGTCCAGAGCATGGAGCAGATACCAGGAGATAGGTCAGCACACCAGGAGACGTGAAGGGGACCGTAAGAGGGCAACAACAATGAGACAGGACTGCTTCCTTCTCCTTTGTGCAAGGAGAAGCAGTGCCAGAGCCCTGAAAAATGACCTCCAGCAAGTCACATCCATGTGTCTGCTTAAACTGACAGAAACCGACTCGATGAGGGTGGCATGAGGGCCCGATGTCCAAAAGTGCGTGTTGTGCTTACAGACCAACATCGTGCAGGGCGATTGGCATTTGCCAGAGAACACAGAAGATTAGCAGATTCGACATTGGCACCTTGTGCTTTTCACAGATGAGAGCAGGTTCACACTGAGCACGTGACAGTCTGGAGACACCGTGGCAAACGTTCTGCTGCCTACAACATCCTTCAGCGTGACCGATGTGGCAGTGGCTCAGTAATTGTATGGGGAGGCATTTCTATGGAGGGCCGCCCAGCCTTCCATGTGCTCGCCAGAGGTAGCCTGACTGCCATTAGGTACCAGGATGAGATCCTCAGATGCATTGTGAGACCATATGCTGGTGCGGTTGGTCCTGGTTTCCTCCTAATGGAGGACAATGCCAGACCTCATGTGGCTGGTGTGTGTCAGCAGTTTCTGCAAGATGAAGGCATTGAAGCTATGGACTGGCCCGCCCATTCCCCAGACCTGAATCCAATTGAACACATCTGGGACATGATGTCTCGTTCATCCACCAATGCCACGTTGCCCCACACTGTTGAGGAGTTCAATGACAGTTTAATCCAGGTCTGGGAGGAGATCCCTCAAAAGAACATCCGCTGCCTCATCAGGATCATGCCCAGGCATTGTAGGGAGGACATACAGGCATTTGGAGGCCACACACACTACTGAGTATCATTTCCTTGTCTTGAGGCATATCCACTGAAGTTGGATCAGCCTTTAATTTGATTTTCTACTTTGATTTTGAGTATCATTCCAAATCCAGACCTCCATGCACGTTTTATTGTTTTCAATTCATTTCACTATGTAATGAATAAAGATTTGCAGCTGGAATATTTGATTCAGTGACATCTAGGATGTGGTGTTTTGGTGTTCCCTTTATTTTTTGAGCAGTCTATTTTCTTGTATTAGAAAAATGAAAATTACATTTTATGTTCATCTCAATAAAAAACAGCTGATTTAAAAAATAAAAAAAAATAAATCAGCATGTTCTATCAGCTTAGTCTGATCTATATGGCCACATTTATTCAGGGTCTTACTAAGACTAAATAGTGATATATTGTAACAATTTTTTTGTTTTTGTTTGTATAAATAGTTCTTCAGTGAATTGTAATTGTAAGATCTCAGATCCCATAACCAAATGTCAGTGAGACTTTTACCTTTTCTACATGAAAGTTCCTTAATGAAAGGGAATCTGTTACCAGGTTTTTGCTAACTAATCTTAGAGTAATATAATGTAGAGGCTGAGTCCCTGATTCCAGTGACGTGTCACTTACTGAGCTACTTGATGATCTCCTGCTGATAAAACAATGATTTTATCCCTAAAGGATAAGAAAACCTGATGGGATTTAGTCCTTCATATTCATGAGCTCTGTATAACCACGCCCCACCAATGATTGACCGTTTTCTGCCTATGCACAGTGTACACAGAGTAGATTGGGTGGGGATAAACAGAGAACTACTAGATCTGTAGCAGATAAAACTGTGACTTTATAAAAACTATAGCAAACAGCCAAGTACCGTATATACTCGAGTATAAGCCGAGATTTTCAGCCCAAATTTTTGGGCTGAAAGTGCCCCTCTCGGCTTATACTCGAGTCATGATCGGTGGTGGGGTCGGCGGGTGAGCACTGTCATATACTTACCTGCTTCCGGGGCTCCTGGCGCCCCCCCTGCACGTCCCACTGTCTTCGGTGCCGCAGCCTCTTCCCCTGAGCGGTCACGTGGGACCGCTCATTAGAGAAATGAATAGGCTGCTCCACCTCCCATAGGGGCGGAGCCGCCTATTCATTTCTCTAATGAAGCGGTGCCGGTGACCGCTGATAGAGAAAGAGGCTGCGGCACCGAAGACCAGCTGTCCGGGGGAAGGAGCGGGACGCCGGGAGCAGGTAATTATGTCATATTCACCTGTCCTCGTTCCACACGCCGGGCGCCGCGCCATCTTCCCGGCGTCTCTCTGCACTGACTGTGCAGGTCAGAGGGCGCGATGACGCATATAGTGTGCGCGCCGCCCTCTGCCTGATCAGTCAGTGCGGAGAGACGCCGGGAAGATGGCGCCGAGGAGCTGCAAGCAAGACAGGCGAGTATGTGTTTTGTTTTTTTTTTATTGCAGCAGCAGCACAGATTTATGTGGAGCATCTATGGGGCAATGGTGCAGAGCACTATATGGCACAGCTATGGGGCAACGGTGCAGAGCACTATATGGCACAGCTATGGGGCAACGGTGCAGAGCACTATATGGCACAGCTATGGGGCAACGGTGCAGAGCACTATATGGCACAGCTATCTATGGGGCAATGGTGCAGAGCACTATATGGCACAGCTATGAGGCAACGGTGCAGAGCACTATATGGCAAAGCTATGGGGCAATGGTGCAGAGCACTATATGGCACAGCTATGGGGTAACGGTGCAGAGCACTATATGGCACAGCTATGGGGCAACGGTGCAGAGCACTATATGGCACAGCTATGGGGCAATGGTGCAGAGCACTATATGGCACAGCTATGGGGCAACGGTGCAGAGCACTATATGGCACAGCTATGGGGCAACGGTGCAGAGCACTATATGGCACAGCTATCTATGGGGCAATGGTGCAGAGCACTATATGGCACAGCTATGAGGCAACGGTGCAGAGCACTATATGGCAAAGCTATGGGGCAATGGTGCAGAGCACTATATGGCACAGCTATGGGGTAACGGTGCAGAGCACTATATGGCACAGCTATGGGGCAACGGTGCAGAGCACTATATGGCACAGCTATGGGGCAACGGTGCAGAGCACTATATGGCACAGCTATGGGGCAACGGTGCAGAGCACTATATGGCAGAGCTATGGGGCAACGGTGCAGAGCACTATATGGCACAGCTATGGGGCAATGGTGCAGAGCACTATATGGCACAGCTATGGGGCAACGGTGCAGAGCATTATATATATATATGGCACAGCTATCTATGGGGCAACGGTGCAGAGCATTGTATATATGGCACAGCTTTATGTGGAGTATCTATGGGGCAACGATGCAGAGCATTATATATGGCACAGCTTTATGTGGAGCATCTATGGGGCCATAATGAATGGTATGGAGTATCTATTTCTAATTTTGAAATTCACCGGTACCTGCTGCATTTTCCACCCTAGGCTTATACTCGAGTCAATAAGTTTTCCCAGTTTTTTGTGGCAAAATTAGGGGGGTCGGCTTATACTCGGGTCGGCTTATACTCGAGTATATACGGTAAATGATACATTGCTGGAATCAGGGTCTCTACCCCTACATCATGTTGCTCTCAGATGAAGAAGAATAAACTTGGTGACATATTCTTTTTGAAGGGGATGTCCCAACTTATCAAGTGACCACTTCTCTGTACTGAACTCAAGAACCGAAGTTCTGAAGTGCCTCGTTTGAATGGTGTCTTGGTCCTCCATGTGAACTACCACTCGATTAATTGTCAGAGGCCAGTGGAGATGGCTGAGTACAATGGGTGATATTTCAGGTAGTGCAATAGACAGTCAGTGGGACGGGTGGGGTACATAAGGTGCCATTGCTCCATTCAGTTAGGGTATTCATCCCCTATTCTGTGGGTGGGTGATTACTTTTTACATTGGGACAATCCCTATAATGGAACAGGTCATTCATTGTCTTTTTAATGAGTATGTTACTGAAAAAAGTATAGATACAGATGAGCTGCAAAATTATTGGAAGTACCATGCATATCTTGAATTGAAAACAATAAAATGTGCATGGAGGTCTGGATTTGGAATGATACTCAAAATCAAAAGTGGAAAATCAAATTAAAGGCTGATCCAACTTCAGTGGAAATGCCTCAAGACAAGGAAATGATGCTCAGTAGTGTGTGTGGCCTCCACATGCCTGTATGTCCTCCCTACAATGCCTGGCATATGTTGAAATTGATTGCAAAGTTGAATTTTTAACAGCACACAAATTTCTTCCTTTGTCTAATATATAATACTAGATGTAGGCCCGATACTATCGCATCGGGAGGGCGGTAATGTCACGATGGGGGCAGGCTGTGCAGCGCTGAGAATCTCCCCCCCCCCCCCCCCCACATGTGCTCACCCATCTATCCACTCTCTCTTTCCCCATGTGCTGACTTCTCCCGTCTGTGCTCTCTTCTTTGACCTGTCTACCCCATGTGCTATCCCCCTTGTCTGCTGTCTTTCTCCTTCCTGTGCTGTGTTCTCCCCTCATGTGAAATTTTCTGTGTCTGACCGTGTACAGAACATACCACAGCTCCTGGGCAGGGGAGGAAGCAAAAGACAATACTGACATTACAGCAGGGGATCACAGAGGATACATTTTGTGAGGTAAAATATTGTTTAAAAACAGTCAGTGAAATATTTTACCTGACTGACAAAATGAATCCTCTGTGATCCCCTGCTGTAATATCAGTATTGTTTTTTGCTTCCTCCCCTGCCCAGGAGATGTGGTATGCTCTGTACACGGTCAGACACAGTAAATTTTTAAAATTTAACTTTCGTTTGTGAGAAAACCCCTTTAACCCCTTCCAGACCTCCGCCGTACTATTACGGCGGAGGTCGGGTCCCATGCTTTGATGTGGGCTCCGGCGCTGGTCCCACCTCAAAGCCGGGATATGTCAGCTGTTTTGAACAGCTGACATGTGCCCGCAATAGTGGCGGGTGAAATCGCGATTCTTCCGATGCTATTAACCAGTTACATGCCGCTGTCAAATGCTGACTGCGGCATTTAACCGGCGCTTCCGGCTGCGCGGCCGGAAATGATCACATCGCCGACCCCCGTCACATGATCGGGGGTCGGCGTTGCGTCAGGATGGTAACCATAGAGGTCCTTGAGACCTCTATGGTTACTGATGCCGGCCTGCTGTGAGTGCCCCCCTGTTGTCGGCGCTCATAGCAAGCCTGCATTTCTGCTGCATAGCAGCGATCTGATGATCGCTGCTTTGTAGTAGAGCCGATCGAGTGGTGCCAGCTTCTAGCCTTCCATGGAGGCTATTGAAGCATGGCAAAAGTAAAAAAGAAAAGTTTTAAAAAATATGAAAAAAATATAAAAGTTTAATTCACCCCCCTTTCGTCCCATCCAAAATAAAACCATAAAAAAAAAAATCAAACCTACACATATTTGGTATCGCCGCTTTCAGAATCGCTCGATCTATGAATAAAAAAAGCATTAACCTGCTCGCTAAACGGCGTAGCGAGAAAAATTTGAAACTCCAGAATTAAGTTTTTTTTGGTCACCGCGACATTGCATTAAAATGTAATAACGGGCAATCAAAAGAACGTATCTGCACCAAAATGGTATCATTAAAAACGAATGATACCATTTTGGAAGACGCTACGGGTAACGGAAAATTGCGCAATGATTTATTTATTTATTTATTTATTTTTTTTAAGCAAAGTTTAGAATTTTTTTTTGACTACTTAGATAAAATGTAACCTAGTTATGTTTGGTGTCTATGAATGACCTGGAGAATCAAAATGGCAGGTCAATTTTAGCATTTAGTGAACCTAGCAAAAAAGCCAAACAAAAAACAAGTGTGGGATTGCACTTATTTTGCAATTTCTAATTTTGCAATGCTAAAACTAATGATGTCGTTGAAAAGTGTAACTTGTCCCGCAAAAAACAAGCCCTCACCTGGCCATATTGACGGAAAAATAAAAAAGTTATGGCTCTGGGAAGGAGGGGAGTGAAAAACAAAAACGGAAAAGGGCAAGGTCGTGAAGGGGTTAATGTGACCGGCTACCTCTGCCTGTAGACACATCATCCATCTGCAGCCGGGATCAGCCAAATGATTCACTGCACCTGCATGGAATTCGCACACGCGCAGTAAATCAGACCGCTGCCATCTTTGTGCAGACAGATAGCGGCAGTCACATTAAAACTGCGCATGCGCTCCTCCTGTACAAAGATGGCAGCGGCCAGTGAATCATTCGGCTGATCCCAGCGGTGGCGTGTTCGCGATGGTGTTCCGCTGGTGGTACCGCGCTAGAGACTGCTTACGGCATATACAGTGTGTGTGTGTGTGTGTGTGTGTGTGTGTGTGTGGTGCGTATGGCATATACAGTTTGTGTGTGTGGTGCGTACTTCGTATACAGTGTGTGTGTGTGGTGCGACTGTGTTCCGCTGGTGGTACTGCGCAAAAGGCTGGTACCACCACCAGCAGTTTCCATTTTGAGACACCCATCACTTGGGTGTCCCAGTATGGTGGTTGGTTAACTCCTGCTACTTGGAATTCTGGGATCCGGACACATCTTGATGGGACAGGATGTGAAGACATTGCAAGGTAAGTATATATTAAGAAGAGAAAATATATACCGTGTATACTCGAGTATAAGCCGAGATTTGTAGCCCATTTTTTTAGGCTGAAAGTGCCCCTCTTGGCTTATACTCGAGTCATTGTCCCAGGGGGGTCGGCGGGGGAGGCGGAGCGATGGCTGTGACATACTCACCTGCTCCTGCATCTCCAGTCTCCGGGCGTTGACAGCTCCTTCCAGCGTTGAGTGGTCACATGGTACCGCTCATTACAGTAATGAATATGGACCTGACTCCACTCCCATAGGGGTGGAGCTGCATATTCATTACTGTAATGAGCGGTAACGGTGACCGCTCAACCCTGGAAGAAGCTGTCAGAGACCGGAGATGCAGGGACCGCGCCAGGAGCAGGTGAGTATAATGGGGAGAGGGGGAGCGCTGCGCGATATTCACCTGTCCTCGTTCCGGGCGCCGCTCCGTCTTCCACGTCCTCTGCAGTGACGCTCAGGTCAGAGGGCGCGATGACGTGGTTAGTCCGCGCCCTCTGCCTGCATGTTAGTGCAGAAGACGCAGCGGCGCCGGAACGAGGACCGGTGAGTATTGCAAGTGCTGGGGGCCTGAGCGACGAGAGGCGAGTATGTCATTTTTTTTTAATTATTTTTTTTTTTAAATCGCAGCAACAGCAAATGGGACAAATATCTCTATGGAGCATCTTATGGGGCCATAATCAACGTTTCTGCAGCACTATATGGGGCAAATATCTCTATGGAGCATCTTATGGGGCCATTATTAACCTTTATGCAGTACTGTATGGAGCAAATGTGTCTATGGAGCATCTTATTGGGCCATTATTAACCTTTATGCAGTACTGTATGGAGCAAATGTGTCTATGGAGCATCTTATTGGGCCATTATTAACCTTTATGCAGTACTGTATGGAGCAAATGTGTCTATGGAGCATCTTATGGGGCCATTATTAACCTTTGTGCGGCATTATATGGGGCTTATTTTGTATGGAGCATCTTATGGGGCCCGTTATGAACTATATGGAGCATTATATGGGGCTCCTGATTCAATATGGATATTCAAAAACACTTAACCTACTGATATCTCAATTAATTTTACTTTTATTGGTATCTATTTTTATTTTTGAAATTTACCAGTAGCTGCTGCATTTTCCACCCTAGGCTTATACTCGAGTCATTAAGTTTTCCCAGTTTTTTGTGGCAAAATTAGGGGGGTCGGCTTATACTTGGGTCGGCTTATACTCGAGTATATACGGTATATATAATGTTTTATTTTTTTAAACCAAGGTTTCCTTTTAATCTTAAAAACCAAATTGTAGTGGTGGCTTCATTAGAAATGTAGTAACAAGTCAGACTTGTCGGATAGCGTCCTCTATCAGGACATAAGATTAATGTGTGGTATAAACACTTAAGGAAAGCAAAAAAGTGATCTTTTTATTATGTTCTTTAAATACTGAGTACATTTTCTTTTTTTACCCTTAAAGTTTACTTTTTTATTTTTCTAATATATTTTCCCCATTATTTTGGCAGTTGGAGGAGGCGAACCATACATTAACCAAAGATGTGCAAGAAGTGACCAAAGAAAGTGCAGAACTGAGTGAAAAGGTTAAGACACTAGAAGAAGGTATTTGACTGTATAATAGGTTGGGATTGAGATGTTTGACTCCTTTACCGTGTAGCTCTGAATATTTGCATCTGTTCACACACAGCATGATGTGGTTCTCAATGTTGTAGTCTGCCACATGGTGGCGAAAATTTGTAAAAATGGGGGCCAGTCAGGGGTTAATCTTCTGTTAGTATTTTCCATTTTGGTTGTTGGTGTATAAGGTAGCATGGGAAGGGCTATCATTTCAGGATAGGGGGAGGCTCATGCTGCAGGCGGTTGTCTTACAGCCCCACACAGGACAGTGAGGAGGGGACAGGATTGGTTGGCAGGGACATTTACTTTTAGCATTATTTGTATTTTTCAGAATTTAAATTGAAGCAGGAAGAAATTAGCAATTTGAAGATTACGTATGAGAAGAATATAAACACTGAGAGAACGCTTAAAACGCAGGTAAGCGATGGCTCCTCTAGCTTGTCTTATACAGCCATGAGGCCTGTGTGTGAGTGACAATGCAGATAAATATTATTCTGAGGGTCTATTACAGACTGTATTGTGTGGGAATTTTATGAGGATTTTTACTTTTAAGCCTAATAGAAAGGAACCCGTTCTGCATCATGTTCAAATATGGGCATGTAATGTGTGCGGCATTGTTAAAGTCATGCTTCATTTATTAAGTTGGTGTCTAAATGAAAGATTTAATTTCCGGCTTATGTTTCTCGAATGTGACTGATCATTACTGTTGTGTCTTGTATGTAGCAAACTCTCATTGTGCTGTGGTTTTCATCTAGGCTGTAAACAAACTAGCGGAGATTATGAATAGGAAAGAGTTCAAACTGGACCGCAAGAAAGCGAACACGCAAGACCTGAGAAAGAAAGAGAAGGAAAACCGGAAGCTGCAGCTGGATCTTAACCAGGAGAAGGAGAATTATAACCAGATGGTTACCAAATTTCAGAAAGAGATAGAAGAAATGTTAATGGTAAGCAACCAACTTGTGCATTAGAATCACTATCTAAATTTGGAAATTATTATTATAATATATATAATTATGCATATTGTAGATTCAGACTGATGGCAGCAAATGCATACAGTAACAAGGTATATAGAAACAAACCAGAATGTGTTAAGGCTTAGATTCAGCAAAGTACCCCCCTTTTAATTTGATGACCGCTTTATACCCCTTTGGCATTCTGCCAATTGGCTCCATCAACTAGTCACCTGGAATTGTTTTCAAAGAGAATATATTCCTCATCAATAATTCCTGAACTATTCTATGCCAGAATTTGGCAAGAGCCAGTGAAATATGTAAAGTCCATCATTATTTTATACCCTAAAGGTCAGTCAATCTGAAAAATTGCTAAATCTTTGAAGGTATCCTGAAGTGCAGTCATGATTACGCTGTCGCTTCATTGGGGGACACAGGACCATGGGGACACAGGTCCATGGGTGTTATGTGGCTCCTCCTGTGCAGTATACACCCCTGGACGGCGTCAGCCTTCTCCAGTTTTTGCTTAGTGTTGCATAGGAGGCACACTAAAACTTTTTTTTACTCCGTTTTTTTCCGACGGGATTACAGATGAAGAAAAGTGGGTCTCCTGTGAGACTCCTGGCATGGCTGCTTCGTTGGCCCCCCTATTACGGGGTGCCCGGTTGAAGTCAAGATGGCTATTCCCCATGTCGCTCCTTCCCCAGTCCCTCGGGTGCTGGTTCGAAGTCGAGGCCCCGCTCCTTCCCCAATTCCTTTTGGTCTCTGGGTTGAGGTCGAGGCGAGGATAAAGCCCCCTGATGGTGACAGCAGCACCCTCCCTAATCCCCCTCTGGGGGCATTAGGTTGAGACACCTCAGGTAGGGCCTGTACAGGCAGCACTCTGCAGCTCCCAGCAGCATGGGCCAGCACACTGCGGCTGCATCCAGGGACCCCAGCCCAGCTGCGGACTCCTGTCAGGGCCGAGGGGGAGTGCAGGCAGGCATGGCACATCTGAGACACAGGGCTCCCTGCGCCCCTGTCTGTGGCAGCACCAGCTCTGTAGTGCCTCAGGGGGACCCCTCACAGGGCCCCCCTTCTGCTTATAGCCCCACCGCTATCCTGCCTTTAAATCCGGGGGGGGGTCCGGTTCAGATTCGACCCCCTCCCGGACTTTCGCTCCGGCCTGGAGCCTTTCTGGGCATCAGGCATCTAATTTAGGCCCCGGCTTCGGCCTCGCTGAAGCCGCCGCCTCCTCTCCGCCCCCCCGGCCCGCCCCCCAGATGACAAATATGATACTCAACAGTGTCATAGAAAGGGCGGATCGAGACAGAAAGGGCGCGTTTTTTAAACAGCTCTGCCGCCTTTTTCAGTTCTCCGCCCCCTTCTCCCCCTTCCTCTTCTTCTCAGCGGCCATTTCTGCTGCAGGACAAGGATTAACCCTGCATCTCCTGGTCAGCAGGACCAGGCCAGCCAGTCTCCGGGGGGCACAGGACTGTGGATCTTCGGCGCTGGACCTAGGGGCAAACTGGTGGGGTATGATCACAGCTGGGTTTTTTACTCGGCTGTGAATCCATATTCCCTATAAGGCTCCCCTATAGGTTCCTCTCCACCCCTGTAGGGTCCTCTGCATAGCCAGCCCTTCTGCACTCTGTGCACTATGCCCGGGCTCAAGGTCCAAGAGAACCAGGCAGGACTGCTATTATGCATTCTCCACAGCCTGCAGGACCACTCTCCCCAGTGGCAGCGCGTACCCCCACTGCCAGGACTGCATCCAGACTACTGTGTCAGAGCCCCAAGAAGCCCCTGCAAATGCTTCGGTTTCTAATGCCACGCCGGAATGGGCTACTCAGATATCGCAATCTATGACGCAGTCTATAGATAACCTAACCTCCACATTGCTTCAGGCTCTGCAGAGTCATGCCTCGGCTATGACCGTTACCCAGCAAAGGGAGAGTTTGACTCAGGAACAGGACGACCCTGGCACATCCACGTCTAGGTCAGGACGCAAGCGGACCCATAGGTCAAGTCCATCTGCGTCATCCCATAGCACACGGTCATCCCCTTCTAGGGAGAGACACCGTAGTTCCAGGTCATCTAGACCGTTCCCTTCCAGGGCCAGACAATGCAGATCTCCGCAATCCCTGACCAGAGAAGGCCTCCGCCCCAGCTCACCCAGCAGGGGACGCCTCAGTGATACACAGGATTCGGAAGGCATCTGTGACTCCGACTCAGACAAGGAAATGGAGGGGTCCCTGATCCCAATCCCTCCTAGCAATACAGCGCTAGTTGAGGACATAATCTCTTCCATCCATCGGGTGCTGGACATTTCTGATCCGCCACCAGAGGCCCCAGAACACAAGATTTCCTTTGAAGGAGCTCTGAAGCCGCCTAAGGTTTTCTCTAACCACCCAGAGTTTAAGGCGATCCTTAAAAAGCAGCTCTCACAGCCTGAGAAAAAATTCACTAATCGCAAATATCTAGAGGCAAGGGTACCCTTTCCCACAGAAGGACACCAAGGAATGGACAGATCCACCCGAAGTGGACCCCCCAGTCTCTAGGCAAGCAGTACAGTCCCTCCTTTCACTGCCAGATAGCTCAACCCTCAGGGACGCAGCAGACCGGCAGGTAGAACGCATGGCTCGTTCAATTTTTGAGGCTGCAGGGGCATCCCTGGCACCCGCGTTCGCTTCAGTTTGGGCTGCCAAGGCCATTCTGGGCTGGGCCAAAAATTTACAAGCTGGCCTACAAGCATCTGCTCCTGAGCTGTCGGACCATGCTGTTCAAATAGCAGTTGTAGCAGATTACATGCTTCATGCAGCTCTGGATTCAGCAATGGGTGTAGCGGGGATCGCATCAAACGCCATCACAATTCGGCGTATCCTCAGGCTGCGGGAATGGAAAGCGGATGCAGCCTCAAAGAAGTCCCTCACGCACCTCCCCTACCTCAGTGGGCGACTTTTCGGTGAACAGTTGGACACGATGATATCCAACGCCACCGGGGGTAAGAGTACCTCTCTTCCCCAACTGAAACCTAAACGTACTTAAACGAAGGGTAACCAAACTCTATTCCGATCCTTTCGGAAGTCCTCGGGCTGGTCCGTCTCGCGTCCAGCACAAAATTGTAATCGTTCCCCACGCAGGGACAACTCACGATCGACGCAAAGGGCGGACAAGACCTGGCAGTCAAAAGCAGGCCAGTCTAATCCCAGAGGAGGAAAATCTCAGACTTTCTCCTCATCATGACTCACGGACTCCAGAAGACACCACACCCATAGGCTGCCTATTACAGAAGACAGGTGGGTCAGGGAACTAGTGTCTTCCGGATACAAGATAGAGTTCACCTCCAACCCACCGGACCGATTCTTCCTCTCTGTCCCCCCAAAACCACCAGCCAAGGCTCGTGCCTTCCACCAAGCGGTCTCCTCGCTTTTTCAAGCAGGAGTCATAGTACCGGTCCCCATGGCCGACCGCTTCCGAGGGTTCTTCTCCAATCTGTTCGTAGTTCCCAAGAAAGGAGGCAGCGTACGGCCCATACTGGACCTAAAACAGCTCAACAAATATGTACGGGTCCGTCACTTACGCATGGAGTCCCTTCGGTCCATCATTGCGTCCATGGAGAAGGGAGAATATCTCGCCTCCATAGACATACAAAACGCATACCTGCATATACCTATTGCACCCGCCCATCAGAGATTTCTCAGGTTCGCAATCGACCAGGACCACTACCAGTTTGTGGCTCTCCTGTTCAGACTCGCCACGGCTCCCAGAGTGTTTACCAAGGTCATGGCAGCCACCATGGACTTCCTGCACTCCAGAGGCATAGTAGTTGTTCCATACCTGGACGATCTACTCATCAAGGCTCCCACCTTCAAGGACTGCGAGCTCAGCGTCTCAATCACAACCGACACTGAGTCGCATGGGCTGGTTAGTCAACCTACAAAAGTCATCACCATCCCCGAGTCAGTTTCTGACCTTTCTGGGAATGCTGTTCAACACCTCCAGGGGTCTAGTGCTCCTTCCCAAGGACAAGGCACTGGCTCTCCGCCTAGAAGTTTGCACCCTCCTCCGCAAACCCCCTCGATCTCTCCGGTTTGCCATGAGAGTCCTCGGCAGTATGGGGGCAGTAATAGAAGCGGTCCCATTTGCCCAGTTTCACCTCAGGCCTCTCCAACTAGCCATTCTCAAGTCCTGGGACAGGAATCCTTTTTCTCTCGACAGGGAGTTCCAGCTAACGTCGTCAACCAGGAGGTCCCTGCACTGGTGGCTCAAGCCAACCTCGCTAGAAAAGGGGGAAATCCTTTCTCACAGGTTAATGGAAGGTTCTGACCACCGATGCGAGCCTGACGGATTGGGGTGCTGTGCACCTACACCACAGGGCATAGGGAAAGTGGTCCCCAGTGGAAGCGACCATGCCCATCAACATCCTGGAAATTCGTGCCATCCTCCTGGCATTGAGGGCCTTCCATCACTTACTGGCAGCCTCTCACATCAGAATACAGTCGGACAATGCCACAGCTGTGGCATATGTGAATCACCAAGGGGGGACCCGCAGTACCCAGGCGATGCGTCAAGTGTCACACATCCTCCACTGGGCGGAGGACACCGGGTTGGTTCTCTCAGCGGTCCGCATTCCGGGTGTGGACAACTGGGAAGCAGACTTCCTCAGCCGACAAGGAGTAGACTCAGGAGAGTGGTCTCTCCATCCCGAAATTTTTCGCCAGATCTGCCATTGCTGGGGACCCCGGATGTGGAGCTAATGGCATCCCACTTCAATGCCAAGGTCTCCAACTTCATGGCTAGAACACACGATCCGCGGTCGCTCGGAGCGGACGCTCTGGTTCAGGACTGGACCCATTTCCAGCTTCTGTACATTTTTCCACCTCTACCCCTGATATCCAGAGTGGTGAGGAAGATCAAACAAGAGGGAGTTCCAACCATCCTAATCGCACCGGACTGGCCCAGACGTACATGGTACGCCGACATCGTACAACTTTCAGCAGACGCCCCCTGGCGCCTCCCCGACAGCCCGGATCTTCTGTCACAAGGCCCGTTCTACCACCAGAACTCAGGGGACCTCAATTTGACGGCGTGGCCCTTGAAACCTGGGTTCTAACCCAGGCAGGGCTCTCGCCGGACGTCATTAGGACCATGATCAGGGCACGGAAGCCAGCCTCTGCCAAGATCTATTACCGTACCTGGAAAGCTTTCTTTACCTGGTGCGAAACCAGGCCAGACCCCATTCCCTTATTCCCTCCCCAAACTACTTGGTTTTCTCCAATCGGGTCTGGAGGCCAGGCTGTCCCTGGGCTCGCTTAAGAGCCAGGTGTCAGCCCACTCAGTGCTTTTTCAACGGCGCATTGCTACCAAGCCGCAAGTAAGGACATTCCTTCAGGGGGTTTCCCGATTGGTTCCCCCCTACAGACGACCACTAGAAACGTGGGACCTCAACCTAGTCCTGACAGCATTGCAGGAACCACCCTTCGAACCCCTTAAGGAGGTCCCGCTCCGCCTTCTATCCCAGAAGGTGGTTTTCCTGGTAGCAATCATCTCGCTATGCAGGGTGTCTAAACTGACAGCACTCTCCTGCAGACGGCCCTTTCTGGCTTTTTACCAGGATTAGGTAGTCCTCCATACGGTCCCATCCTTCCTTCCGAAAGTTGTGTCCAACTTCCACCTCAATGATAAATTTCCTCTGCTTTCCCTTTGTCCGGTCCCGGTTCATAGAGTGGAGAAGGCTCTGCATGCGCTTGACCTTGTCAGGGCATTGCGTATATGTGTGTCTAGGACTGCGTCCTTCCGGAAGTCTGATTCTCTTTTCCTTTTTCCGGAAGGCGGCCGTAAGGGTCTGCCAGCTTCCAAAGCTACCCTTGCCAGGTGGATCAAATCCACCATACAAGAGGCCTACCACCTTAAGAATTCTTCTCTTCCAGCCGGTATTACGGCACACTCTACACGAGCGGTAGGGGTCTCCTGGGCCATTCGGCACCAGGCTTCGGCACAACAAGTGTGTAAGGCGGCCACTTGGACTAGCCTACACACGTTTACTAAACACTACAGAGTTCATACCCAGTCCTCAGCGGACGCGAGCCTGGGTAGATGTGTTCTGCAGGCGGCGGTGCCCCAAGTGTAGGGGCCTGTCTACACAATATTCGTCCATTGCTTCCCACCCAGGGACAGCTTTGGGACGTCCCATAGTTCTGTGTGCCCCAATGAGGCGAAAGAGTAAAGGAGATTTTTGTGTTCTCACCATAAAATCTTTTTCTCTTAGCCTCCAATTGGGGGACACAGCTCCCACCCTGTTGCCCTTTCCGGGCCGTTGTTACGGTCGAGTTCTCATATTGTTTTCTTGAGCTCGTACATAGTTGCCTTCTTATAGGCATGGTTATGTTATTCGTGTTACGTTCCTCCTACTGCTTTTGCAGAAAACTGGAGAAGGCTGATGCCATCCAGGGGTGTATACTGCAGAGGAGGAGCCACGGTTAATCTTTTTCAGATTATGCATAGTGTCGCCTCCTAGTGGACAGCAGCATAACACCCATGGTCCTGTGTCCCCCAATTAGAGGCTAAGAGAAAGATTTTACGGTGAGTACACAAAAATCTCCTTTTTAGATTTCTTGGTCTGTTTTCTTTGTATGTGATATTCTTTGTATTGTGGTGTTTTTTCCTTCCAGCTAAACTAGTAACGCCTTATATAATGTCTTTCTAGCAATTAACTGAAGAAAGCAATACCAGGAATGAACTTCAGATGCAGCTGGCCAGTAAGGAAAGTGACATTGAACAGCTGCGTGCCAGAGTGGCAGAGCTGCAGCTACGTATGGACTCTACCAGTGTTGCCAGCCTACAGCCAGATGAGGCAGATGGAACGATCGGTGGTAAGAATAACGTACACCATTGGATAGTTGGTTTTAATAATTTTATTAGGCTACAAATCATTTTTTTTTTTTTTTTTTGAGCCTATTAAATATTTTGCCGTGCATTAATCAACATGCAAACCATAGTCTAGTCATCACATGATAAGGTCCCCCCTTCTGGCAAGCCTGTATAATAATACAGACCTACACTTGCTTTTGATCTACTCTAATGATTTAATTTGCTATTTATACAACTAATTTAATCAATAGCTTTAAAGGCCTCATGGAACAAATCTGCAGTCATTCTGTGTGACTGCAGACTTATGAGTCTTCACTTTGCCAGCATCTTTGCTATATATACAATTTAGGTGAATAGTTAAATGTCTCATGGAGAATGGATCTAGACTGAGTTTACTGGCAGATTTTGATAGCTGCAATGTACAGGAAGGGGCATTCATCTTTATAAAGTTAAACTGAAATATTGTAAAAAGTTAGATTTTGTGGTTCGATTCTTTTTATTACACCGTAAATGTGTGGGAAACCTGTCAGCGTTAACAGCTAAATTGTTACCTTTTTTTTTTTTTTTTCTTTTTTTTAAATAATATAACCCAATTGCAGATTTTTTTTTAACCAAAAATATTTGCTATTCAGTAAAAAATGTAATTCTTTTATGTGTCCATATTTTTTAAAGGGAACCTGTCACCCCCAAAATGAAGGTGAGCTAAACCCACCAGCATTAGGGGCTTATCTACAGCACTCTGTAATGCTGTAGATAAGCCCCCGATGTATCCTGAAAGATGAGAAAAAGAGGTTAGGTTATACTCACCCAGGGACAGTCCCGGTACGATGGGCGTCGCGGTCCGGGGCCTCCCATCTTCTTATGATGACGTCCTCTTCATGCTGTGGCTCCGGCGCAGGCGTACTTTGTCTGACCTGTTGAGGGCAGAGCAAAGTACTGCAGTGCGCAGGCGCCGGGAAAGGTCAGAGAGGCCCAGCGCCTGCGCACTGCAGTACTTTGCTCTGCACTCAACAGGTCAGACAAAGTACGCCTGCGCCAGAGCCGCAGCGTGAAGACAAGAAGAGGACGTCATCGCAAGAAGTTGGGAGGCCCCGGACCGGACCGCGACACCCATCGGATCGGACCGCCCCTGGGTGAGTATAATCTAACCTCTTTTTCTTATCTTTCAGATTACATCGGGGGCTTATCTACAGCATTACAGAATGCTGTAGATAAGCCCCTGATGCTGGTGGGCTTACCTCATCTTTTGGGGGGTGACAGGTTCCCTTTCAGGTGAAAACTTCCACACATCCTCATTCTAACAGTTAAAGCCAACAGCATTAATTGTGGTGCATTGAAGTAAATGTTAGCCGCCTACGTTTCATGCATTTGTCGTCTTATTGTCCCTAGTATGCCAATATCACGTATCTCATTTTGCTAGCATTCAGTGCTGTTGGTGGATCTTCATTTCGTAGGTGTGTGTGTAATTTGCCGTGTGCCGCTGTATTTGGGGAAGAAACCGTTAACCTGTTAATGGGATCAGTTTGTAGCAGAACTAGGCATATTGTTGTGGATAGAGCGTATGCTTAGCTCTGCACACATCGCTTTTCACATGGTTTGAGTCTATTCTTTCCACTAAATAAACTGTTTGTCTCTTATTCTCTGTCTAGTCGAGTCTACCTGCATTCCTTATTTCTTTCTCTCCTATTCTTGTCTTCTGTGAGTAAATGGTAACGCACATCTGCCTGTTATTGGTGACCACTTTTTCAGTTAGCTTGTTGCACTTTATCCTTCCAAATATGATTTCTCGCCTTTTAAAGACCTAAATTGTTTTGTATCATGACATGTTTTTCATTTTTTTATTTTTCGTTTGTTTTTTTTTGCGGTTTTACCATTTTAATTTTTGTCTTGATAAACGCTCATGTTCAACTTGCATTTGTTACTGCAAGTATTTTTTCTGTTTTGTGGGCATGAAGTGTTGACAGCTAAGTCATTCTTTGTGTTCTTTCCTGCCATGCATTTTTCATGCTGCATGTTTCTATGTTTGACACTATTCTGTAGTTTTGTTCCTAACCAATTCAAATGAGTTAATGCAATGATTGTCACTTTTTTTTTATTTTAGAATCCGAATCAAGAATTGAGGGCTGGCTTTCCATCCCAAATAGAGGAAATATTAAAAGGCATGGCTGGAAGAAACAGGTATCAACAAGTCATAATTGGAGCATTTAGCAGGGAACCCTGCATGTGCATCCCGCCATTGTCATATCCAGAAGCTTGTTGCATAATTTTATGAAAATTTTGCTGAAGTGCATTTCCTGTACCGTGACTGTTTGGGAGTTTGCTGAAATATTTGGCCGTTTATATTAGAGAATAATTACTCTATAATATATATATAATAATCATTTTTTTGTACTAGAGAATATAAGGAACTGTATAATATATCTTATAGGGAAACTATGCTTGGTACTCCACTTATGAGCCACTTTCTTCTACCCCCGCATTCTGAATTACAGTCCATATCAGCCTTGCTCAAGGCAAGTGGGATTTCCAGATCATTGAAGTATTCTAGTACAGCTGTCTTTTCAAGTGTGTGCAGAGGTAGAAGAGAAGAAAGCAGAATGAGCGTGAAGGGCAGAGAGACCCAAAAAGCGCTTCCACTTTACGTTAAGTGCTGATCTCACCCCAGTGCTTGATGCGCAGCTACACTGCTTAGTACTGCTGAAAAGTATCTCCCATTCTGCTGCTGATTCTAAAAGTGCTACATAGAGACAGCTGAGTATAAATTTCTCATGTATCTGTGAACTTTGTATAGAAGATATCAAAGCTTCTAACAGTCATAGACAAGCTCAGAGAAAATTGAAAATAAGACATCATTCACACGTTCAGTATTTGGTCAGTATTTTACATCAGTATTTGTCAGCCAAAACCAGGAGTGGGTGATAAATACAGAAGTGGTGACGTGTTTCTTTTATACTTTTCCTCTGATTGTTCCACTAATGGTTTTGGCTTACAAATACTGACCAAATACTGAAAGTTTGAACATGACCTAAGAGAAGAGCGCCTGTAGAGTGGAAGAATTGTGAAACATGCAGAATACTGCTCACATAATGGCCAGAAATAATGGTATTCCTGATGTACCCACGTGACAACCTATTCTGAAAAGCTGCTAAAAAAAATAACTGGCACGCCTTATTAATTACTGTTAAGAGTGCTTTCACACTGTGTTATGTAACCAGTTCGGCCTGGCAGGGCTTACGTCTGAACACCCCACAAAATGAGATTTGGGCATATGCGCTGGCGGGGCCATATACAATAATTGTGCCGACTGAGCGAATATGTGCTCTGCATCATATTCGGGCGTGTACGCCTATTGGATGCGGTTACTTAGACGTAGTAGACTGTGTCTGTCTCCAGTAGGCGTACACGCCCAAAAGTGATGCACGTCCGAGTGCACGTTCGCTCTGCTGGCACCATTACAGACTATTATCGTCTATCTAAGTGGAGCGGAGGTGTTGTGTGTGTGCACAATTCACGCCTTTCATTGTCTTTGACACTGCCAGGAACAGCTGACTGAAACAGAATATATCTAGCTGTACCATAGCAAGGAAATGTCAGACCTGAAAGTGTGAAGGACACACAGTTCTTATGTCTGGTCTCGCTGTTGTACAAATCTCCATACTTGTGCTTTGTATTCACTAATTTCAGGTTGCGAGTGTGTAAGAAAGTTTTACCCTCAACTAAATATATTTGACTAATTGTGATATTTGACTCTTTGCAGTATGTTGTGGTCAGCAGTAAGAAGATACTATTCTACAATGATGAGCAGAATAAGGAGCAGTCCACCCCATCCATGGTACTAGATATAGAGTAAGTACTGTCACTTGCCTTACTTGGTTTTTTGTTCAACTATTTTTATTAAGATTTTTAACGTATTAAAAACATATAAGCAAAAATATGATCAATATTGCTTTTTATCCATGGAAAATTTGAATAATTTTTTCTGTGAGTTTGAGATGTTGTCTGTGTGTATATTTTTAAAAGGAATAAAAAAAAACTTTATCAATCTAATTTGTGTTTAATTTCTTTAGTAAGCTTTTCCACGTCCGCCCTGTTACACAAGGAGATGTTTATCGAGCGAATACTGAGGAGATCCCGAAGATATTCCAGGTAATAATGCCTCCTTTGATTTGCACCTGAGGAAATGTAGCACCCGAACATGTTATTTTGTGCACGTAGAATTTGATTTTTTTTTCATGCAGCTTCCCAGGCAGTCTCTGCTCAGTAGAGGTGGAGGCTGTATGCCCAACACTACCACATTAGTCTGTTACTTTTCTAACTTTTTAACTCCCATTACTTGCAGCGCACTGTTGTACAGAACTATTTGTATAAATATGGCAGTCTTCGAGAGAATTTACAAAAAAGATGATCTTGTTTTTGCACCCAATGTAATAGTACATCAAGGGCCCTAAATAGTTTTAAGGGGTTGTCCACTACTAGGAAAATCCCTTCATGATCCAAATGTTTGGCGCCCATAAAATAATAAAGCCTATAATTCCTTCCTGTGCTGGTACCATTCCCGCAGTGTCGGCACTTGCGGTTTGGGGCTCTGGTGCTGCTATTGTGACGTCAGCCCCCAATTGGCTGCGGCGTCACTGCCTCTGCCTTCGGACAAATCGAACATGAAGATGAAGTATTACTCCCTTCTGAGGAGAGCACAAACAGGCTTTAACCAGAGTAGAAAGAGAAATGGAAGGCCCTGCTGCACAACTGAGCAACAAGACAAGTACATTAGAGTCTGTAGTTTGAGAAATCGACGCCTCACAGATCCTCAACTGGCAGCTTCATTAAATAGTACTCGCAAAACGCCAGTGTCCACGTCTACAGTGAAGAGTTGACTCCGGGATGCTGGCCTTCAGGGCAGAGTGGCAAAGAAAAAACTATATCTGAGAATGGCTAATAAAAGGAGAAGATTAATATGGGCAAAAGAACACAGACATTGGACAGAGGAAGATTGGAAAAAAGTGTTATGGACAGACAAATCCAAGTTTGAGGTGTTTGGATAACACAGAAGAACATTTGTGAGACGCAGAACAACTGTAAAGATGCTGAAAGAGTGCCTGACGCCATCTGTCAAGCATGGTGGAGGTAATGTAATTGTCTGGGGTTGCTTTGGTGCTGGTAAAGTGGGAGATTTGTACAAGGTAAATAGGATTTGAATAAGGAAGGCTTTCATTCCATTTTGCAACGCCATGCCATACCCTGTGGACAGCGCTTGATTGGAGCCAGTTTCATCCTACAGCAGGACAATGACCCAAAGCACACCTCAAAATTATGCAATAACTATTTAGGGAAGAAGCAGGCAGCTGGTATTCTATCTGTAATGGAGGGGCCAGCGCAGTCACCAGATCTCAACCCCATTGAGCTTTTGTGGGAGCAGCTTAACTGTATGGTATGCAAAAAGTGCCCATCAAGCCAAACTAACTTGTGGGAGGGGCTTCTGTAAGCATGGGGTGAAATTTCTCCAGATTATCTCAGCAAATTAACTGCTAGAATGCCAAAGGTCTGCAATGCTGTAATTGCTGCAAAGGGAGCATTCTTTGACGAAAGCAAAGTTTGAAGGAGAAAATTATTATTTCAAATAAAAATCTTGTTTTTCGAACCCAGTCAATGTCTGGACTAGATTTTCAATTCATTTGGCAACTCATTTGATTAATAAAAGTATGAGTTTTCATGGAAAACACAAAATTGTCTGGGTGACCCTAAACTTTTGAATGGTAGTGTATATTGCTGAAATGATGAAAGAATGGTTCCAGAATGGTAAAATAAAAAAAGATTTAAAATTGTCATGCCCATAAAGGGTTTAAAAACCATTAACCACTATCGTCCCCTGAACATGTAGGCACAAATGTTCTAGTCAATATCAGTTCCCATTGTGCATTTTTTATTCCGTTAGATACTGTATGCCAATGAAGGAGAATGCAGGAAAGATGTGGAGTTGGATCCAGTGCAGCAAGTGGAGAAGACCAATTTCCTGAACCACAAAGGGCATGAGTTCATCCCTACACTCTATCATTTCCCAGCCAATTGTGAAGCTTGCTCTAAGCCATTATGGCATGTCTTCAAACCGCCGCCAGCACTGGAATGCAGAAGGTGCCATGTTAAGTGCCATAAGGACCATCTGGATAGAAAGGAGGAGCTCATAACTCCTTGCAAAGGTCGGTACCACATGCTACTAGCATCTTTTGTTACTTCTGTTCATCTTTTGGGTTTAGACTAGCCCTTATATACAGGGTAGCCCATTTATATGAATACACCTAAATAAAATGGGAATGGTTGGTGATATCAACTTCCTGTTTGTGGCACATTAGTATATTGGAGGGGAAAAACTTTTCAAGATGGGTGGTAATCATGGTGGCCATTTTGAAGTTGGCCATTTTAGATCCAACTTTATTTTTTTCAATGGGAAAAGGGTCATGTGACACATCAAACTTATTGAGAATTTCACAAGAAAGACAAAGGTGTGCTTTGTTTTAACATAACATTATTCTTTCATGAGTTATTTACCACTTATAAAATGTGTTCAAAGTGCTGCTCATTGTGTTGGATTGTCAATGCAACCCTCTTCTCCCACTCTTGACACACTGATAGCAGCACTGCAGAAGAAATGCTAGCACAGGCTTCCAGTATCCGTTGTTTCAGATGCTGCTCATCTCGTATCTTCACAGAATAGACAATTGCCTTGAGATGACCCCAAAGATAAAAGTCTAAGGGGGTCAGATTGGGAGACCTTGGTGGCCATTCAACTGGCCCACGACGACCAAGCCCTTAGACTTTTATCTTTGGGATCATCTCAACTTCACTATGCTGTGAAGATACAAGATGTGCAGCATCTGAAACAACGGGTACTGGAAGCCTGTGTTAGCATTTCTTCTGCGGTGTTGATCTGTGTGTCGAGTAGGTTAAGAGGGTTGCATTGACAGTCCAACACAATGGGCAGCACTTTGAACACATTTTATAAGTGGTCATAAACTTGTAAATAACTCATGAAAGAACACAGTTACATTAAAACCAAGCACACCATTGTTTTTCTTATGAAATTCTAAATAAGTTTGATGTGTCACATGACCCTCTTCCCACTGAAAAAATGGTTGGATCCAAAATGGCCAACTTCAAAATGGCCGCCATGGTCACCACCCATCTTGAAAAGTTTTCCCCCTTCCATATACTAATGTGCCACAAACAGGAAGTTGATATCACCAACCATTTCCATTTTATTTAGGTGTGTCCATATAAATGTAGGTTAACATTATTTTGTCCTTTAGTTTTGGTAATTTGGCAACAAATTCCGCTTACCGTATATACTCGAGTATAAGCCGACCCGAGTATAAGCCGACCCCCCTAATTTTGCCACAAAAAACTGGGAAAACTTATTGACTCGAGTATAAGCCTAGGGTGGAAAATGCAGCAGCTACCGGTGAATTTCAAAATTAGAAATAGATACTCCATACCATTCATTATGGCCCCATAGATGCTCCACATAAAGCTGTGCCATATATAATGCTCTGCACCGTTCATTATGGCCCCATAGATGCTCCACATAAAGCTGTGCCATATATACAATGCTCTGCACCGTTGCCCCATAGATAGCTGTGCCATATATATAATGCTCTGCACCGTTGCCCCATAGCTGTGCCATATAGTGCTCTGCACCGTTGCCCCATAGCTCTGCCATATAGTGCTCTGCACAGTTGCCTCATAGCTGTGCCATATAGTGCTCTGCACCGTTGCCCCATAGCTGTGCCATATAGTGCTCTGCACCGTTGCCCCATAGCTGTGCCATATAGTGCTCTGCACCGTTGCCCCATAGCTCTGCCATATAGTGCTCTGCACCGTTGCCCCATAGCTCTGCCATATAGTGCTCTGCACCGTTGCCCCATAGCTGTGCCATATAGTGCTCTGCACCGTTGCCCCATAGCTCTGCCATATAGTGCTCTGCACCATTGCCCCATAGCTGTGCCATATAGTGCTCTGCACCGTTGCCCCATAGCTGTGCCATATAGTGCTCTGCACCGTTGCCCCATAGCTGTGCCATATAGTGCTCTGCACCGTTGCCCCATAGCTCTGCCATATAGTGCTCTGCACCATTGCCCCATAGCTCTGCCATATAGTGCTCTGCACCATTGCCCCATAGCTCTGCCATATAGTGCTCTGCACCGTTGCCCCATAGCTCTGCCATATAGTGCTCTGCACCGTTGCCCCATAGCTGTGCCATATAGTGCTCTGCACCGTTGCCCCATAGCTGTGCCATATAGTGCTCTGCACCATTGCCCCATAGATGCTCCACATAAATCTGTGCTGCTGCTGCAAAAAAAAAAAAAAAACACATACTCACCTCTCTTGCTTGCAGCTCCTCGGCGCCATCTTCCCGGCGTCTCTCTGCACTGACTGATCAGGCAGAGGGCGGCGCGCACACTATATGCGTCATCGCGCCCTCTGCCTGAACAGTCAGTGCAGAGAGACGCCGGGAAGATGGCGCGACGCCGGGAAGATGGCGCGACGCCCAGGCGTGTGGAACGAGGACAGGTGAATATGACATACTTACCTGCTCCCGGCGTCCCGCTCCTTCCCCCTGCCTGTCTTCGGTGCCGCAGCCTCTTTCTCTATCAGCGGTCACCGGCACCGCTTCATTAGAGAAATGAATATGCGGCTCCGCCCCTATGGGAGGTGGAGCAGCCTATTCATTTCTCTAATGAGCGGTCCCACGTGACCGCTCAGGGGAAGAGGCTGCGGCACCCGGAGACAGTGGGACGTGCAGGGGGGGCGACAGGAGCCCCGGAAGCAGGTAAGTATATGACAGTGCTCACTCGCCGACCCCACCACCGATCATGACTCGAGTATAAGCCGAGGGGGCACTTTCAGCCCAAAAATTTGGGCTGAAAATCTCGGCTTATACTCGAGTATATACGGTATATTGTCTTTATTTGTTTTTACTCCTCACCCAATCTGTGTACTATTAGTGAATGTTACAAGACATTGCCCTTACTCTGCTGCATTCTAATGTACTGGTGCTATGCAATAATGTCATCTATCTGCCATGAACATGTGGCTTTTAGAGTAAAAATAGGTGTTGCACAATGCTTAAGTATAGCATAAAGTTAGCCTTACACATTAACTAAATGTTTGCCTAATAGCAAATTAGCTATCATTAGCATCATTAGCCAACTATCTCTCCAGACTCTCCTGCCTGGCTGAGCACTCCTGTGTACTCTATGGGGAGAGCGGAGTAAGCCACTACCAGAATTATCTGGCAGTGGCTTATCTGCCCACAGAGCAAAATGGCCAGGGAATTCCATTCCAATTGCCCAATCTCGGGGGGAAAGTCGTGCTGCCTTTTTATGCATTAGATAAGTTGATGGGATCAGATGACTGTGTATGAGGGACCTCGCAGCTGTTCCCAACAGATAATGTCAGGGGAAATAAGAATTTCTCATTCACCTCATTGGGGGACACCGCTCCCACGGTCTGAATGAATGGCTCGGAGAAAAGGATTTTACGGTGAGTACACAAAAATCCCTATTTCTCCTTTGCCTCATTGGGGGACACAGACCGTGGGAGCTGTGTCCCCCAATGAATGGCTCGGAGAAACGAATTTTACGGTGAGTACACAAAAATCCCTATTTTGTTGTTGAATACAATCTTTTGTTCTGACTGAAGGTAGTTACATACCTTAGATTTCTGTTGGATGAAGAAATAGTTCAGCCAAATAGTATAAATCAAATAGTATATTTAATCAAATTTAATAGTATAATACGTGAGGAAACAAAGAAAAATATAGATAAGCGCTTAAATACATAGAGCCTCTTACAAAAGATTCAAGAAGATATATGCCACAACGGTAGCTTAGTAATACATTTCTATATATGAATCTTGTTTGACATCAAAACCAGACACAAAAGACTCCAATAAGGTAGATAATGTATAGTCATTACCTGAGCTGCATAAGGATTGTACTGTCCCACGTGTATGCGCCACATTCGTTTCGCCATTGCTTCTTCAAGTGCTTTGAGGCAGCTCTTAACTAATAACATCTTTAGCATATTAATAAATAATGGAGCCCTGACATATGAACTTTACTATCATGTATGAACAAATAATTATATGTACTCCGCTTTTGAACGCTTTACTTTTAAGCATATGTATCTGTTTTAAATCCTCTTTTTAATTGTGCCCTCTTCATAATTTCATAGTGAGTTATGATGTGACAAGTGCAAGAGATATGCTTTTACTGGCGTGCACTCAGGATGAGCAGAAAAAATGGGTATCTCATTTACTGAAGAAAATACCTAAAACACCACCTTCAAATTTTGTCCGCGTCTCCCCAAGGAGTATGTCTACTAGGTCAACAAACCAGTCCTTCCGAAAACCTATGAAAACTGGTTCAGGAAAAGCCAGGTGAGAATTTCTGTGACTGATTATAGTAAGACATTATCCCGTGCACATGCTCAGAATAATTTTCTGTGTGACTATGGTAGTGTGATGCTTCTGTAGTACAAGTCCCATAGTTTCATACAACATCTGGCAGGATATGGAGAGGCCGTATGTCATGTTGACATTTTTGAAGGAGGGGCTACCTGTGTCCATTGCTGGTTCCGTCCTACTTTTCACATCTCCGTGCCGATCAGTGTGAGGTGCTTCTGACTTTTGGGAAACTTGTGTACCTTGTAATCCCTGTTTATAGGTTCTAAAGGGGCAATAGATCCACGCACATGAATAGAATGGTCATAATAAAATCCATATAATGTCATTTTTTGCCTTCTCTCTTCCAGCTAATCTTGGTTGGTCACTGTGCATTCATGAAGCTGGTCTTCCATATTAGACTGGTGCATCGAAGCTGCTATATCCATCAGCAACAGAGTAACAGGCTTTCAGGGTGACTGTTTCTTCCTCTTCCCATTGCTAAAGCACAGAAAGCATGTTTGAAGGTCTTTTCTTGTGGGCTCGTCTAAAGATAGAATAGACGGATTATTACTATGTAATGCAAGTTGTTAAACAAAGCTTAGCCTATTTTTTATTTTCATATATATTTATATTCAAATCAATGTAAAGATTTTCGGATATCTATGGAAGCCTGTCAATAATGATGGAAAGCAGCTCATGCACAGATGAGGATTGGAGCAACTACGCCAAGCATGGATATCAGAGGACGATGTCTCAATGAGAACAGAAGTTCCTGTACGTTATCTCCATCTTCCTGAAGACTGCAAATTCTTCTTGCAAAAAGTGACCACTTGAACTTCAGTGCCTTCACTTTTTGGCTATTGTAGCCTTATGGCAAAAGCACTTGGGGGGACGGAGCCTGTTTTGTGCTTTGCGTATATTTTACAGCCATTCATCAGTGAAAGGTCAACATATAATTTTAACTATGCATTTTATTTTTATTTTTTTTATTTTTTTTTGCCAAGCCATATTGAAATGTGTTTAATACATAGAGGCATTAGAAACTAACAGTACAATCCAAGTTTTATGTGTGTTTTGAATACATCATTTTGTTTATTTTGTATTGTTTTTGCCTTACGGTTTTTAAAGATAAAGAACGTTAAGTTAACGGACATATAAAATATGTATGCACTGTGTGGATTTGTAAATTATTTGTTAGAACACTTTATTGGGTATTATTGTTGTGTTTTCGTTTTGTTATATAGTGCCTTATTTCTTTCATTCATTTTACTGCCATGTCCTGTTTTTAGTTTATGGGCACAAAACTTGTATCCTGAAAGTAAATACCCTTTCCAATTCACGGGTTTTATCAATCTCATGTCACACTGCTTTTAATGGAAGGAGATTAAAAGGCTATTAGCGAACGGGATTAGATGCAAAAGTTAACGCAAAGTATTTTCAGATGTCCGTTTTACATTCCTAATAGATGAACCCATTATTTATAGGGTTTTAAATGTCTGATTAGCTCCATATTGGAGCAAATCAGTATTTTAGCCAGCCAGTTATGTTTTAGGACTGTGACTGTCAATCACAAGTCCCCCATAGCTGTCCTGAGGAAGACTTTATAGGTCCGGCGTTGAGCTGGAATACAAGGAGTTGTCTGTGGTCACTTTGACGTTCCCCCTTCTTACAATTCGTATAAAAAACGTTATTTTATGGAGGATATTTTTTACCTTTTAGTTTTCTTTCTATCATAGTTTGAGAAGACATATCATGTGGTTTCTGAACAATCACTGAGCTAAACTACCTGCTATGGTTTATTTTGTTAAAATATGCTGAGCGTACAAGCTTGAAAACCTTAAAATAGTGTTTTATAAACTCTTGATAATCTAGGGATTCTAATATAAATGTTCCTGCCTACATAGCAGAGACCAATTAAGGTATGGGCAATAATGGTTTATTTTTATTTGTACATGTTTGTTTTGTTTTTTTTTTTGTTTGTTTTTATCAAATACCTCCTCAATAATTTATGATGGCTTTGCAGTTTCATTTCTTAAATAAAAATACAAAAAAAAAAGCACTGGAACCCTAGTTGTTTGAAGGCAATTTGCATGTTACAAGTGGTATTGAAATCCGCACTGATGGATATGTAATAATAAACATATCCGTTATTAATATGCTAATGACTGTGTGATCATTTGAAAAGAAATAAAAATTATTTATAGAACTCCAGTTTTTTTCTTTGATGCTTGCGCGGGATGCTGCATTTCTCCCCATCCACATGTATTCAGCCATTCTGATGTCAGCAGAAAACTATTCATCTAGAAAGTTCAGTGGCTCAAGAAAGCAGGAAATTGAGGCGCATGCAAACAAGATTAAAATTATTAGTCCATTTTCCTGTATAAATAGGTGATATATTGCCGATAAAGTAATGTTTTGGCACACCGAACAATCGTATTAACAATCTTTCTCTGCACAAAGTGCGGTCAGTCAGATTAAGACTGGCCATACACATTAGATGGCTGTCTGACAAATGATGCTTTGGCTGATCGTTCGGCCAGCAGCCATCTCAACCAACTCTCCCAAACACAGGAGCACTAATTTGACCGAGCACTCATATGTTCTCTATGAGCAAGCTGATGACTGACAAGTTGAAATCATATGACACATAAGGTTTTAATATTAGACAAGATAGGACTGTCCCATTGAGTACACCGTGATGTGGTGGAATGGCTTTTATGCCTTTTTTTTTTTTTTTTTTTTTTTAAATCAAAATAGCATTAACTAAGTACCCTATGTTATTCACATGTATCATTACTATTTACTTGTTGTAGGGTCTATGCTCAATTTGCTTTTTTTCTTGGGTTTAGTCTACAGCATCACCAAGGGGATACAGTGCAAAATAAAAATGATAATTGAGTATTTTGGATTCAGGTGAGTTTAACCCCTTAACCCTCGGAGCTTTTTTTGGTTTTACGTTTTCATTTTTCGCTCCCCTCCTTCCCAGAGCCATAACTTTCTTATTTTTCCATCAATATGGCCATGTGAGGGCTTATTTTTTGAGGGACGAGTTGTTCTTTTGAACTACAGCATTGGTTTTACCATGTCTTGTACTACATAGTAACATAGTAACATAGTTAGTAAGGCCGAAAAAAGACATTTGTCCATCCAGTTCAGCCTATATTCCATCATAATAAATCCCCAGATCTACGTCCTTCTACAGAACCTAATAATTGTATGATACAATATTGTTCTCCAGGAAGACATCCAGGCCTCTCTTGAACCCCTCGACTGAGTTCGCCATCACCACCTCCTCAGGCAAGCAATTCCAGATTCTCACTGCCCTAACAGTAAAGAATCCTCTTCTATGTTGGTGGAAAAACCTTCTCTCCTCCAGACACAAAGAATGCCCCCTTGTGCCCGTCACCTTCCTTTGTATAAACAGATCCTCAGCGAGATATTTGTATTGTCCCCTTATATACTTATACATGGTCGTCTTTTCTCCTACGTATCATTGGGGGACACAGGACGAATGGGTGTTATGCTGCTGCCACCAGGAGGACACTAAGTTAAACACACACAAAAGATTAACTCCTCCCCTGCAGTATACACCCACAGGCTGGACAATCCAGAGCCAGTTCTTACTTAGTGTCTCAGGAGGCACTTGGGTCCTCAGGACCCCACCAATTTTTGTTTTTAACGGAAGGGAGCGACAGGCAAATTTTCAGCTCTGATCTCTCCCGCACCAACAACGGGCAAGTACATGGAGCGTTCCTCCTGTATCCTTTCCCGCGACGATGGATGCCAGCCCTGGCTCACTTTCCAGTGTGGCGACGGTTCCCTAGCGTTCCGATCTCCCTCCCTCCCTGTCAGGCGACCACGGGGACTAATCATCCACCTAAGTTTCCTGGAGCCAGGGCACAGCCGGACAGAATGCCATGGCGTCCGTGCAGCCGCCCACTGCATCACCACTGAACATAGCGGATGTTGCACGGCGGCAGAAGCTCTCCACCCTCTCCCTACTAAGGTGAAGGTGGATGGAGCATCGGCCCCATCGCACAAGGTAAGTGCGGGGGCCGACCAGATGACAGGGGACCGACCGTTCAGGGATCCTTCTTTCTAATGCGGCGCTGCAGCCGCGGGGCACGGGCAATCCGGCGCTCTGCTAGGACGGTGACACAGTTTACCGTCCCTGGTCCGGATTCCAACATACAGCGGTATGGTGGTGGCAATGGCAGCGTTCCGACGCGCATAGCAGGGAATCCACCGCCCGCCCACGACACGCCCCCCTCCCTCTCTCTCTCTCTCTCTGGGCGCTTCTCGTTCCCGAGAAGCGCTCTTCTCACATCTCGGCGGCCATCTTGGACCAGGAAGTGCGCTGGCGGCTCTGCAGCACACAGCGCACAGGACTTCAGGATCTCCCTGCCAAGCACGCAGAACTTGGTGAGACGCACTCAGTAGGATTATCTCTTCCCCTGCCAGTACGCTCACTTTATGGCAAAGATGTCACAGTCTAAGCAAAAACGGACTGGAAAGACCCACTCTGTTATTTTTGCTGTGTGCACCTCCTGCAAGGTATCTCTGCCCCGAGGTCACACTACCCCGCTGTGCTCCGCCTGCGAAATGTCTGCGGCACAGGATACTCCGGCCTCTGACCCGGAATGTAGTGAGCCTAGTACCCCCGCATGGGCGTCCTCCCTTGCTCGATCTGTGGCATCCTTGGAAAGGACGATACAGTCCCTCCGTGACCCGTCCCTTACCCAGGGCGCTTCCACGGATGATGTAACGCGACCTAAAAACCCTTCTCGGCCTAGAGGTCGTACCGTTTCCAGAAGCCCTCTCTCATCTAGAAAGAAGTCCAGGGTAATATCTCCGGTCCGTGATCAGCCCTCTGGCTCAGAGAGCGAAGTCTCTCGTCACTCATCCCCAGCTCATAGCAGGGAATCCTTTCTGGACGACGCATCCAGCGTGTCCTGTTCCCCAGAGTATCGTCACGACCAAGAGACCCTAGATTCTCTCATAGACTCGGTAAGTCAGACGCTACAGTTAGAGGAGGAAACCCCGTCCAAGGCGGTTCATCCCGTGTCATTCGGGCGAACCACAAAGGCTCATAGATTTTTTCCTACGCATCCTCAATTTAAGGACATTGTCGATCTCCACAGGGTCCGTCCGGATAAACGCTTCTCAGGTCAGAAGGCTATGCAATTGAAGTATCCGTTTGCTCAGGACCTTGCTAAGGAGTGGTCTCAGTCACCCTCCGTGGACCCGCCAGTGTCACGGCTAGCCACTAAGGCGGTTCTATCCTCCTCCGAGGGCGCGTCCATCAAGCATCCCACTGATAGACAAATTGACCAGATGGCTCGCTCGGCTTTTGAAGCTTCCTCAGCTTCTCTCTTCCCTTCTTTTGCCGCCACATGGGTTGCAAAAACCATGACCCATTGGGCCGAGTCTTTAGCCTCTACAGCTCTACACGCCGACTTACCCCCCGAGGTTTCACACCTGGCCACTCAGATTGCCAGAGCGGGGGACTTTGTAGTTTCCGCATCCTTAGACGCGGCCAATTGTGCCTCACAGGCAGCGGCCAATGCTGTCACGATCCGCAGATCCCTTTGGCTCAGGGACTGGAAAGCGGACTCAGGATCCAAAAAATCTCTCACGTCCCTTCCATACCAGGGCGAACGCCTTTTTGGGGACAAACTAGATAAAATTATCGCAGACTCCACAGGGGGAAAGAGCAAATTCCTTCCCCAGCAACGGACCTTTCGCCCCTTTCGCAACCAACAGGGCCGAGGCCGATATTTCCGTTTCGGCTCCAATTGGTCCAATTCTCCCTCCGCGCCACCCGGCGCCGGGAGAGGTCAGCGCAAGGACAGAACCTCCCAGCCATCTTACAAACCTTCTCCCTCTTGGAGAGGCAGACCCAGACAACAGGGGTCCAGGGGACCTAGACCTAACAGGTCTCCACCTCAATGACTCTTGGCAGACGCCAAAGGACACCGACAGAGTTGGCGGCCGCCTACTCTTCTTTCGGGACGCGTGGCTCTCGGTAGTTCCCGACCGATGGGTCCGCGAACTGGTATCCTTCGGTTACAAGATAGAGTTTGTCTCTCTTCCCCCACCTCGTTTCTTCCAGTCCCCTCCTCCCAGAGCAAGGGTCCGTCAGTATTTTCAGGCCATAAGATCGCTATGGGAAGACGGGGTCATCATCCCGGTACCTCAGAACGAGAGGTACCAAGGTTTCTATTCCAATCTCTTCATTGTGCCAAAGAAGGACGGCTCAGTACGTCCGATATTGGACCTCAAGCTCCTCAACAAGTACGTCCGTGTACGTCAATTCCGTATGGAATCCCTCCGCTCGGTAATTGCCTCTCTGGAAGAGGGCGAGTTCCTTGCATCTCTAGATGTTCAAGACGCTTACTTGCACATTCCCATCCTACCGTCTCATCAGCGCTTCCTCCGCTTCGCGGTCCAGGGGCACCACTTTCAGTTTGTCGCCCTACCTTTCGGGCTGGCCACTGCTCCTCGGGTGTTCACCAAGGTCATGGCAGCTGCCGTGGCCATTCTACATGCTCGAGGCATAGTGGTGTTGCCCTACTTGGACGACATCCTCATAAAAGGCCCCTCTTTCCGGTCCTGTTCAGAAGCGGTAGACGTCACTATAAATACCTTTTTGCGCCTGGGCTGGAAAATCAATTTCAAAAAATCTTCCCCAGTCCCGGCCCAAACCATATCCTACCTGGGAATGATCTTAGACTCCTCTCAGGGTCTAGTACTTTTGGAAAAGGTATCCACTCTTCAGAGAGAAGCCCGGAAGCTTACTCAACCTCGCTCTCACTCCCTACGCTTCTCCATGAGGGTACTCGGCAGGATGGTGGCGGCAATGGAGGCAGTGCCCTTTGCGGTTTTTCACCTCCGTCCCTTACAACACGCCATTCTGGCAGTTTGGGACAGGAATCCCGCCTCGCTCGACCGCCGTCTCCTTCTCTCTCGCCCAATCAGACAGTCCCTCAGGTGGTGGACCAAGAGGTCCTCCCTGACTCGGGGGAAGTCTTTCCTTCCGGTGCACTGGCTGGTTGTCACAACGGACGCCAGTCTCTTCGGCTGGGGTGCAGTGTTCCAGCGCCACTCGACTCAGGGTCGCTGGTCTCCGCAGGAGTCCCAGCTGCCCATCAATATCCTAGAGATTCGGGCAATCAGACTGGCTCTCCATCATTTTCAGCCGTTCCTCTCCGGCCGTGCGGTCAGAGTCCAGTCCGACAACGCCACTGCGGTAGCCTACATCAACCGCCAAGGGGGCACTCGCAGCAAGGCGGCCATGATCGAGGTGACGCTAATTCTCCGCTGGGCCGAGGCACATCATTCCATACTCTCAGCAGTTTTTATCCCAGGCGTGGAAAACTGGGAAGCGGACTTTCTCAGTCGCCACAGCCTCGATCCCGGAGAGTGGTCTCTCCATCCCGCAATCTTTCACCAGATATGCTCTCGATGGGGGACCCCGGACGTGGACCTAATGGCATCTCGCCTCAATTGCCAGGTTCCCGTCTTCATGGCCAGGTCTCACGACCACTCAGCCTTCGGAGCCGACGCTCTCGTCCTCTCATGGCAGGGTTTCAGACTCCCATACATCTTTCCCCCAATTCCTCTTCTGACAAAGGTGATCAGGAAGATCAAGGCAGAACGGATCCCAGTACTTCTCATCGCTCCGGACTGGCCGCGCAGGACATGGTATGCCGAGATGGTTCAACTGGTCTCAGACGTACCTTGGAGACTGCCGAGTCGCGCAGACCTCCTGTCTCAAGGGCCCATCTACCACCCGAACTCAGAGGCCCTGTGTTTAACGGTGTGGCCGTTGAGTCCTGGGTACTGAGGCAGAAGGGGTTGCCCCAGACGGTGATATCTACCATGCTCCGCGCACGCAAGCCTTCTTCTATGCGCATCTACCACCGCGCCTGGAAGGTATACTTCGCCTGGTGCAGGCAGCGGGGACGTTTCCCCCTCCGTTTTTCTATCCCTCACATTTTGGAATTCCTCCAATCAGGCGTAGACTTGGGTCTTGCTCTCAGCTCTCTTAAGGGCCAAATTTCTGCTCTCTCGGTTCTTTTTCAGAGAAAGATTGCAAACAGATTGCAGGTCAGGACCTTCATCCAGGGTGTTTCTCATATGGCTCCGCCTTACAGGATGCCCTTGGAACCATGGGACCTGAACCTAGTTCTCTGTGCTCTTCAAGAGCCCCCCTTTGAGCCCTTGCATGAAGTGTCTTTGCTGCTCTTGTCTTGGAAGATTGCCTTCCTCGTGGCTGTCACGTCTATTAGACGTGTCTCTGAGCTGGCAGCTCTGTCGTGCCGACCCCCTTTCCTCGTGTTCCACCAGGACAAGGTGGTTCTGCGGACATGTCCGACTTTTCTTCCGAAGGTCGTTTCCTCCTTCCATCTTAATGAGGAGATTGTCCTTCCCTCTCTGTGCCCTGCTCCTTCCCACCGCACGGAAAGGGCGCTCCACACTCTGGACTTAGTGAGGGGTCTTAGACGTTACGTCTCCAGGACTGCGTCTCTCCGTAGGTCAGACGCCTTGTTCGTTCTTCCGATGGGGCCACGGAAGGGACTACCTGCTTCCAAGGCCTCCATTGCCAAGTGGATTCGTTCCGCCATCCAAGAGTCCTACCGTGTCAAGGGTCACGCCGCACCTCCGGGGATCAAGGCTCATTCTACCCGGTCAGTCGGCGCGTCCTGGGCCATCCGGCACCAGGCATCGGCAGCGCAGGTCTGCAAGGCTGCTACATGGTCCAGCCTGCATACATTCACGAAGCACTACCATGTGCACTCTCAGGCCTCGGCAGACGCGTCCGTCGGTAGGTGAATCCTACAAGCGGCAGTGTCTCATCTGTAGCTCGTAGGCACGCACAGCATTTATAACTTCTTGTTGCCCACCCAGGGACTGCTTTGGGACGTCCCATTCGTCCTGTGTCCCCCAATGATACGTAGGAGAAAAGGAGATTTTTGTGTACTCACCGTAAAATCTTTTTCTCCGAGTCATCATTGGGGGACACAGCACCCTCCCTGTTAGCCTAGTTGGCTCAATTGTTCTTTTCAGTCTGTGTTTTGACTATGACATGTTTTCTGTTTGTTAACTGGCTTACTCCTACTGCTTTGTTACCGAACTGGCTCTGGATTGTCCAGCCTGTGGGTGTATACTGCAGGGGAGGAGTTAATCTTTTGTGTGTGTTTAACTTAGTGTCCTCCTGGTGGCAGCAGCATAACACCCATTCGTCCTGTGTCCCCCAATGATGACTCGGAGAAAAAGATTTTACGGTGAGTACACAAAAATCTCCTTTTTTCTAGACTAAATAATCCTAATTTCGCTAATCTATCTGGGTATTGTAGTTCTCCCATCCCCTTTATTAACTTTGTTGCCCTCCTTTGTACTCTCTCTAGTTCCATTATATCCTTCCTGAGCATCGGTGCCCAAAACTGGACACAGTACTCCATGTGCGGTCTAACTAGGGATTTGTACAGAGGCAGTATAATGCTCTCATCATGTGTATCCAGACCTCTTTTAATGCACCCCATGATCCTGTTTGCCTTGGCAGCTGCTGCCTGGCACTGGCTGCTCCAGGTAAGTTTATCATTAACTAGGATCCCCAAGTCCTTCTCCCTGTCAGATTTACCCAGTGGTTTCCCGTTCAGTGTGTAATGGTGATATTGATTCCTTCTTCCCATGTGTATAACCTTACATTTGTCATTGTTAAACCTCATCTGCCACCTTTCAGCCCAAGTTTCCAACTTATCCAGATCCATCTGTAGCAGAATACTATCTTCTCTTGTATTAACTGCTTTACATAGTTTTGTATCATCTGCAAATATCAATATTTTACTGTGTAAACCTTCTACCAGATCATTAATGAATATGTTGAAGAGAACAGGTCCCAATACCGACCCCTGCGGTACCCCACTGGTCACAGCGACCCAGTTAGAGACTATACCATTTATAACCACCCTCTGCTTTCTATCACTAAGCCAGTTACTAACCCATTTACACACATTTTCCCCCAGACCAAGCATTCTCATTTTGTGTACCAACCTCTTGTGCGGCACGGTATCAAACGCTTTGGAAAAATCGAGATATACCACGTCCAATGACTCACCGTGGTCCAGCCTATAGCTTACCTCTTCATAAAAACTGATTAGATTGGTTTGACAGGAGCGATTTCTCATAAACCCATGCTGATATGGAGTTAAACAGTTATTCTCATTGAGATAATCCAGAATAACATCCTTCAGAAACCCTTCAAATATTTTATCAACAGTAGAGGTTAGACTTACTGACCTATAATTTCCAGGTTCACTTTTAGAGCCCTTTTTGAATATTGGCACCACATTTGCTATGCGCCAGTCCTGCGGAACAGACCCCGTTGCTATAGAGTCCCTAAAAATAAGAAATAATGGTTTATCTATTACATTACTTAGTTCTCTTAGTACTCGTGGGTGTATGCCATCCGGACCCGGAGATTTATCTATTTTAATCTTATTTAGCCGGTTTCGCACCTCTTCTTGGGTTAGATTGGTGACCCTTAATATAGGGTTTTCATTGTTTCTTGGGATTTCACCTAGCATTTCATTTTCCACCGTGAATACCGTGGAGAAGAAGGTGTTTAATATGTTAGCCTTTTCCTCGTCATCTACAACCATTCTTTCCTCACTATTTTTTAAGGGGCCTACATTTTCAGTTTTTATTCTTTTACTATTGATATAGTTGAAGAACAGTTTGGGATTAGTTTTACTCTCCTTAGCAATGTGCTTCTCTGTTTCCTTTTTGGCAGCTTTAATTAGTTTTTTAGATAAAGTATTTTTCTCCCTATAGTTTTTTAGAGCTTCAATGGTGCCATCCTGCTTTAGTAGTGCAAATGCTTTCTTTTTACTGTTAATTGCCTGTCTTTGTTTAGCCACATTGGGTTTTTCCTATTTCTAGTCCTTTTATTCCCACAAGGTATAAACCGCTTACAGTGCCTATTTAGGATGTTCTTAAACATTTTCCATTTATTATCTGTATTCTTATTTCTGAGGATATTGTCCCAGTCTACCAGATTAAGGGCATCTCTAAGCTGGTCAAACTTTGCCTTCCTAAAGTTCAGTGTTTTTGTGACTCCCTGGCAAGTCCCCCTAGTGAAAGACAGGTGAAACTGTACAATATTGTGGTCGCTATTTCCTAGATGCCCGACCACCTGCAGATTTGTTATTCTGTCAGGTCTATTACATAGTATTAGGTCTAAAAGTGCTGCTCCTCTGGTTGGATTCTGCACCAATTGTGAAAGATAATTTTTCTTGGTTATTTGCAGAAACCTGTTGTCTTTATGGGTTTCACAGGTTTCTGTTTCCCAGTTAATATCCGGGTAGTTAAAGTCCCCCATAACCAGGACCTCATTATGGGTTGCAGCTTCATCTATCTGCTTTAGAAGTAAACTTTCCATGATTTCTGTTATATTTGGGGGTTTGTAACAGACCCCAATGAGAATTTTGTTACCATTTTTCCCTCCATGAATTTCGACCCATATGGACTCGACATCCTCATTCCCTTCGCTAATATCCTCCCTTAAAGTGGACTTTAGACAAGACTTTACATAGAGACAAACCCCTCCTCCTCTCTGATTTTTACGATCCTTTCTAAACAGACTGTAACCCTGTAAGTTAACTGCCCAGTCATAGCTTTCATCTAACCATGTCTCGGTTATTCCCACTATGTCAAAGTTACCTGTAGATATTTCTGCTTCTAGTTCTTCCATCTTGTTTGTCAGGCTTCTGGTGTTTGCGAGCATGCAGTTTAGAGGATTTTGTTTTGTTCCAATCTCCTCGCTGTGGATTGTTTTAGAAATGTTCTTACCTCTCTTCTGAGTATGTTTTCCTGGGTCGTCTTTGTTCGAGTCTAATGTTTTTCTTCCCGTCCCCTCTTCTAGTTTAACGCCCTACTGATGAGTGTAGCGAGTCTTCTGGCAAATGTGTGTTTCCCAGGTTTGTTGAGGGGTAGAAACTAGAAAAGTACTAGAAAAGTGCGATGAAATTGCAAAAAAAAACAAACAGGATTTTTGGTTGCTTACCATAAAATCTGTTTCTTGGAGCCTCCATTGGGGGACAAAGGAACCATGGGTGTATGCTGCTGCCACTAGGAGGCTGACACTATGCACAAAAAAGTTAGCTCCTCCTCTGCAGTGTACACCCCACCGACTGGCATTATACTCTTCAGTTAGTGGGAAAGCAGTAGGAGAAAAAACAGTAAGGTTGAAACATAACCACAAACATGAGAAAGGTTGAAACATAACCACAAACATGAGAACTGTAAACATGAGAACAGTCATAGAAAACAGAACAGCGAAAACTAACATGGGAGGGAGCTGTGTCCCCCAATGGAGGCTCCGAGAAACAGATGTTACGGTAAGCAACCAAAAATCCTGTTTTCTCTATCGCCTCTTATTGGGGGACACAGGAACCATGGGACGTCCCAAAGCAGTCCCTGGGGTGGGAAAAACCCACTTCCATCAGGTCAGAGGACTCACCACTGCCGCCTGCAGGATCCTTCTGCCTAGGCTGGCGTCCGCCGAAGCATAGGTATGGACCTTGTAAAATTTGTCAAACGTGTGGATGGAAGACCAGGTTGCCGCCTTGCAAAGCTGTAGGGCAGAAGCCCTGTGGTGCACCGCCCAGGAGGCGCCAACTGCCCGGGTAGAGTGAGCCTTTATCCCAGAAGGGGGCACTCTGTTCTTGACCCGGTAAGCCTCCAGAATAGCCGTTCTGATCCAGCGAGCAATAGTCGCTTTGGAAGCCGGCAGGCCTCTACGTGTGCCATCAGGAATGACGAAAAGAGAATCCGTCTTCTGGAAGGCGGCCGTTCTAGTCAGGTAGATCTTCACTGCCCTGACGAGGTCCAGCTTGTTCAACGATCGCTCCAGAGGATGAGTCGGAGCTGGACAAAAGGAAGGTAGTATGATGTCCTCGTTGAGGTGGAAGGTGGAAACCACCTTAGGCAGGAAGGAAGGCGGAGGCCTGATGACCACCTTGTCCTGGTGGATAACCAAGAAAGGAGGTCGGCAACAAAGGGCCGCCAACTCGGAGACGCGTCGGATAGAAGTGATGGCCACCAGAAAGGCCACCTTCCAAGGTAGAAGTGACACGGAAACCTCCCTGAGAGGCTCAATGGGGGGCACCCTTCAGAACATCCAGCACAAGATTTAAGTCCCATGAATCCACCGGGGCCCTGTACGGACGAACAGCGTGGGCTACACCTTGAAGAAAGGTCTTAACCTGTGGCCGAGAAGATAACGTCTTCTGAAAAAGGATGGTGAGCGCAGAAACTTGGCCCTTTAGAGAACTCAGAGCAAGGCCCGAATCCAGTCCTGCCTGCAGGAAGGCCAAAATGGAAGGCAGGAAAAAGGACATGGGTGAAACGTTTTTGGACTCGCACCAACGGAAGTAAGACTTCCAGATACGATAGGAGATCCTGGAAGACGAAGGCTTCCTAGCCTGGATCATAGTGTGAATCACCCGGTCCGAAAGGCCGGACGCCCTTAGAACTGCGGTCTCAACAGTCACGCCGTTAAACTGAGCGACCGAGAATTCGGGTGGCAGATCGGACCCTGAGATAGCAGATCAGGTCTGTCTGGAAGGCGCCAGGGGGTGTCCGCGAGAAGGCTGGCGATATCCACAAACCAAGATCTCCTGGGCCAATCCGGGGCGATGAGAATGACCGGCACCCCTTCCGCCTTGATTTTTTTCAACAGCTTGGGAAGCAAAGGAAGGGGTGGGAACAGATAGGGGAGTGCGAATTGCGACCAAGGAATGGCCAGAGCATCAACGCCCACTGCGAGAGGGTCGCGCGATCTGGAGACGAACCGAGGAACTTTCCTGTTCATTCGGGATGCCGTAAGGTCCACATCCGGAGTCCCCCATCGAAGGCAAATCTGATGGAAGACCTCCTGATGCAAGGACCATTTCCCTGCCGCGAGGCCCCCGCGGCTGAGGAAGTTGGTGGCCCAATTGTCCACGCCAGGGATATGCACCGCGGATATCACTGGAACCGTTGCCTCTGCCCAGAGGAGGATCTTGGATACCTCGGCAAGGGCCAAGGAACTCCGAGTCCCCCCCCCTGATGGTTGACATAAGCCACAGCCATGGCGTTGTCCGTCTGGATTCGGATTGGAAGGCCCTGAGAATCCTTTCCCAGTGACGAAGGGACAGAAAAATGGCCCGAATCTCGAGGACATTGATTGGCAGAGTTGGCTCCTGCGCTGACCAACAACCCTGAACAGTCAGGTGGCGAAACACCGCACCCCAGCCGAGCAGGCTGGCGTCCATCGTCACCACTTGCCAGTGAACTGGAAGGGAGGACCTGCCCTGGGAGATGAGAGGTGACGTCAGCCACCAGTTGAGACCGTTTGACCCTTAGAGGGAGTCGGATCGGGCGATCCAGGGAGAAGACAGGCCTGTCCTACTGGGACAGAATGGCTTGCTGAAGAGGTCGCGAATGAAATTGGGCGAAGGGAATCGCTTCCAATGTTGCTACCATTCTCCCCAGAACCTTCATGGCGGAATGGAAGGAGGGAGGCCGAGGACCCTGGAGCAAGCGTATGTCCCGACGAAGGACAGATCTCTCGTCTTCGGGAAGGAAGACTTTGGTCTGACGAGTGTCAAAGAGCATGCACAGAAAGACGATGTGCTGAGAAGGAATAAGGCAGGACTTCTTTCGGTTGACCAGCCACTTGAAGCGGGCTAGGGTGTCGAGAACGATGGACAGACTTTCGTGAGCCTGAGAAAAGGATGGAGCCTTGATGAGGATGTCGTCGAGGTATGGGAACAGAACCAGGCCTCTGACCCTCAGGATGGCCATAAGCGCTGCCATGATCTTCGTGAAAACCCTGGGAGCGGTTGCAAGACTGAACAGCAGGGCGACAAACTGAAAGTGTTCCTGGAGCACAGCAAAGCGCAGGAATTGGTGATGTCCCGAGAATATCGGAACATGGAGATGGGCGTCCTGAATATCTATGGAACATAGAAATTCCAGAGCCTCCATGGAAGCGATTACTGAACGAAGGGATTCCATCCTGAAGTGATTCAGACGAACTCTCCTGTTGAGCAATTTGAGATCCAGAATGGGACGAACCTTGCCATCTTTTTTCGGCACCACAAAAAGGTTTGAATAGAAACCTGTGAAGCGTTCTTTTTCTGGGATGGGAACGATCACCCCGGCTTTGAGGAGAGAAGCGATGGCTGCGAAGAAACCCGGAATTAGAGCGGGGTCTCTTGGAGGTCAGGATTCGAAGAAACGATCCCGAGGTCGTGAAACAAACTCTATTTTTTATCCCGAGGATACAACGTCCCCGACCCACGCGTCTTCTACTGAGGAGATCCAGACGTCCCTGAAGAAGAGGAGACTGCCGCCCAGCCTGGGTAGAGGACTGGGGTTTTGTCGCGAGTCATGCGGAGTGGATCTTCCGGTCCTGGGCCTGGAAGATCTACCCTGGGAGTAGCGGGGACGCCAGGAAGGAGTGGGTCTAAAGGATACTGACTTCTCTTGACGTGCCTGTGGCCTCTGTTGTTGTTGGTAAAAGGAGTTTGACGCCGCGAAGCGACGAAAAGGCTGAAAGGACTGAAATTGCCGTCTGGGAGGAGGGCGACGAGGTTTCGACTGTGGAAGAAGAGAACTTGTGCCCCCGGTGTAGTCCTTAATGATTTGGTCTAGCTTCGAACCAAAGAGTCGTGAACCCTGAAAAGGCAGGCTGGTAAGGGACTTTTTAGAAGACAAATCCGCCTGCTAGGCTTTGAGTCAAACGGTCCGACGGATAGCAACAGCATTGCTGGACGCTTGAGCCGCACAAGACGCGGCATCCAGGGAGGTGGAGACCAGGTATTCACTGGCATGAGAAATCTGGTCGGCAAGCTCCGCCAGCTGTCCAGGATGCCCCGACAAGGCTGTTTGGCCCATTTGGATATGGATTTTGAAACCCAAGTGGAAGCAAAGGCCGGGCATAGAGTAGCTGCAGCTGCTTCAAAGGATTCTATAACCCTATCGTTAGAATCCTTTAGAGATGCTCCGCCGGACAGTGGGAGGACGGTGTTGGTGGATAGCCTAGAGACTGGATGGTCCACCGAGGGAGAGACAGTCCAGTTTGCGGTAAGATCTGGAGAAAAAGGATATAAAACGCCAAGGCGCTTTCCCCTCTGAAAGTGTCTGGTCGGGTTCTCTCTTTCTCTGGTCATGATCTCCTCGAATTCAGGATGCGGAGTGAAAAACTTGGAAGGTGGTTTAGTCCGTCTAAACGAAAACGCCTGATCTGCGGGTTCTGTAGAGGAATCCTTGATGCCACAGGTCTGATTTATTGCTCCAATGAGGTTCTGAACGATATCCCTCATGCTAGCAATTTGGTTAGAATCCAGCTCCGAAATATCCTCCGAAGGATCGTCAGAGAATGCATCGCCTGACTCAGAAGAGGAGGACCAGGAGGAAGCCGCACGTAGAGAGGGACCGTGTGGCGAGAAGGAGCGGGAAAAGGACTCAGACCGGCGTTCCTGTCTGGAACTTTTGCGGCTTATAATGGGGGGCTCGGACGGAGGCTCCTGCGACCCGCTGGCTACTGTGGGGGTCTGCAGAGGTAAAGGATAAAACACCCGTAGCGTCTCCATTTTTCGTGATCTCGGGTTGAGTGAGGGCTTATTTCTCCAGTCACCTTCCATGACAGCAGTATCTGCGGATGTCTATCCGCCCTAATGGGGGACAGGTAACACATAGGTTAAATACCCCTCCCCTTCCTACAAACACCAATGTTTTTCCTGTCCCCTATGGGCGACGAAGAAGTTCTGGATAGTGGTGCCGTGGCTGGCAATCTGGAGCACTTCCTAACCATCCATTCCGGCAAGCCGAGGTCAGGGGCTCCGCTCTCCAACGGTAGCTGCTCCCATTTCCACTGCTCGTGTGCGACTCTGGACCCCCTCTCCTGCCCTTCCTGCATCTCCTCATGGGGTAAAGCAGGGCAGTGACGTGCGGCCGGGGTCCTCCTGTAGCTCCCCGCCATCTTCCTCCCTGCCTGCTGCTGGTTCCGGTGCTGCGCGCGCATCAGAAGTGACGTCGCCCGAACTTCCGGTTTGTTTCTGTGCGTTCCACACTGGAGTGCATGCGTGCGCTGGCCGGTGTTTTCCGGAGCAGGCAGTGGTTGGAGCGCTATCTTCAGGGTTTCCCCCTTCGGACCATAGGGGGGAGGAGAATTCAACTACGCTGGGACCTCGATCCTTTAAAATCCTGGTCGTGGGATGCCTCCAGGTAAGGGCCATTTGTCTGTGTCCCTCTGTGACTGATGAGACTGACCTATGGACAGCGACAAACCCTTACACTCTGCTTCTGCAGAGCCCAGCGTTCACCCTCCTACTGTAAGTAGCGGATGTAGGTCCCTTACTGTCCAGGGTATAACCTCATGGATGACTTCGTATACCTTTCTCTTAAATCTAAAAAGGATAAGGTGCCCAGCCGCAAGTGTGGTATATGTGCCTCCAGACTTCCCTCTGCATATAACCCGGTCCTTAATAGTTTAACCCAGGATCCATTCTAACCTCTCCCATTTTTTAATATAAAAGACCTGACCCTTAAAACTGTTTTTCTAGTGGCGATTACTACCACTAAGTGTAGGAGAGCTTCAGGCCCTACCAATATAAGAGCCATATTTAACTACCAATACGGATAGCATTATCCTTTGGTTAGATCCCTCCTTTATGCCTCAGACTTCCATAGAGGTCAGGATATCGTGCTACCCTCATTCTGTCCAAATCCCTCCAATGCGAAGGAGGAAGTCTTCCACACCCTGGATGTTCGCAGGGTGGTTCTCTTTTACCTCCAGCAAACTGAAATTTGGAGGATTGACCAGAGCCTATTTATTCAGTTCTCAGGATAGAATAAAGGCAAGAAGGCGGCTAAAAAGGATTGCTAACTGGACCAAGCAAGCCATCTATCGAGCATATACATTGCAGAACCTTTCACCTCCTGCATCGTTGAAGGCCCACTCTACTCGTTCTGTATCAACATCATGGGCATAGAAAGGGAACACATCTTCTGAGCAGATATGCAGAGCCGCCACCTGGTCATCAGTCCATACATTCACCTGGCACTACAGACTAAATTTCAATAGGGACTTATCGTTTGGCAGATGAGTTCTGCAGGCTGTTGTCCCTCCGTAAGAAATTAGTTGTTGGTATTACTCCGATACTGCTGTCGTGGAAGGTGTCTGGAGAAAATAGAATTAAACAAAAAAAAATTGTTAACACCTAATAGGGTCAGTAAATTCTATAAAGAAATACATCTATTTCTATGAGACCATTTGATGAACCCCAGTGCAACAAAAGAAAATGAGTGGAAACCACTCACGTATGTAACAAGACCAACCACCAGAACTATAGACCAAACTCAAAGGAAATTAGTAGCACGGATATACGTTTAAAAATATTACTTTATTTGCAGTGGTTACAACATATTTTGTGTACACATGTAAAAGAAACAAACAAAAAAAAATAATAGGCGACATATATAAAAAATCACCAATATATAAAAACCTAAATAGGCATAAGGGGCACCATAAAAGGATAGGATATTACGCAGGACTCCTACAGATAAAATCTGTGTAAAAAAAGGGGAAGGGTATTCCGCAAGTGATCTCAAAATTATGTGAGAAAACTCAAGATATGAAGCAATAATAGTATCCCACAGCGTGAGCATATATATAAAGCAAAAAATTGTGCAAGGTGCATTGTGCCATATAATAGAAAAAAAGGGGGTGGAAGGAAGTAATTAGGAGCTCCTGTACCTTTAAGGTGCCACCAGATCCAAACAATGCGCATTGTAATACCAACAACTAATTTCTTAGTGCCGAGCTGACGTTTTTAATGATACCATTTCGGTGCAGATACATTCTTTTAATCGCCCGTTAATGCATCTTCTCGCCATGCCGTTTAGCGGTCAGGTTAATTATTTTTTTTATTTATCTGGCGATTCTGAACGCGGCGATATCAAATGTGCTTAGGTTTGATTTTTTTAAATTATTTTGAATGGGGCGAAAGGGGGGGTGATTTGGTCTTTATTTTTTTCATATTTTTAAAAACTTTTTTTTTTTACTTTTGCCATGCTTCAATAGCCTCCATGGGAGGCTAGAAGCTGGCATAGCCTGATCGGCCCTGCTACATAGGGGCGATGCTCAGATGTAGCTGAATTACATCATTGCAATGAGCGCCGACCACAGGATGGCGCTCACAGGAATCTGGCATCAACAACCATATAGGTCTGCAGGAGACTTCTGGTTGTTATGCCGACGCACTGCTGACCCCCGATCACGTGATGTCGGTCAATGGTGCTCGAATTTCTGGCCGGAAGTTAAAAACAGCTGACATGTCCCGGCTTTGATGCGGGCTCACCGCCGGAGCCTGCATCAAAGCGGAGTTCTCCCATTGAATGGCAAAGGGGTTAAAACTGGCTTCCCTGCCGTCCCTATTACGTCACGGGCATCATTGATGGCATAGACTCAGCTCTTCAGCATGCTCCTTCTGATCTTTCTAGCCAATGCCATGACTTGGCATGTTTTTGGCATCTCCCACTTGCACTTCATCATCCATTAACAGCAAGCTACAGAAGTGGCTATTGGCTAACATCTGTATCTTATTACTTTCCTTCAGTGGGAGACCCCTGCCCCTCATAGAGAAGTTCTATCCACTCCACCCCAGTTGGGTCTTCCCCTCAATGCTTTTTTTTCTGTTGCGGTGCTGACACCAGATAGGAAAATACCCAGCAGATGGTCCTCGGAAAACGATTGCTGCACTAAGCTCATACCTCTCACCCTTTGAGTTCTTATATTCCTTACCTTAAAGGAACCTTTGCATAAAACCTGCCTAAACCTGTATTTTCTGCCTATTAGAGTAATACTTGCATCTAAATACCAAGGTGGCTCCTCTAAGAGTCACACATGGTGTTCTGCACTCGACCCCAGGGGATTTTACATTTACATTAGGTGTACCTACTATCTTGGAAGTATTACATCTTAGCCAAGGTCATTTTTTTCTAAATCTTCATCATCTTGGTATGGGAGGCTGTCTATAGGACACAGTACAGAATTTTCTTGTACTTCCAGAACCCCCTTTTACAGACTTCTAGTCTTTACATTTTGTCCAGAGTGTTTCGCTCTGTTTTCTCTCAGCGAGTTATTTTTTCTTCTCTTCCACATGAGAGCCATCATGGATGTTTTGGAACCTTCCTATCCTTCTGTTTTTTAATCCTGGCATTTTCATCAGATCAAGCCACCTTCATGTGTACTTGCGTACAAAAGGTGTATTTCATTTGTTTACATTATTCATTAACATTAGAGGGACTCTCAATCTGCTAACCTAGGAGTTTTCAGATGTACCCTACTTAGATGACTGCTGTTGAACATTAGTGAACTGCATACTTTGTCACAAATCAGACCAGGATAATTCCTCCCGCCAAAGGCTATTCCCTCCTTTTTATTTCACGTATCACCCTAGTTGCAAAACAAATCCATAAATATTTTGATCACATGAATATTCTGCTCTGGTTTTCTTATAGCTCTTTAACCAGAGGAGGAAATATAATCGATGCGGCCGCATAGGGGCCTATCTAAACCTCAAAAGCAGGTGCAATTTTGCATTTTTAGGATCTCTTGGGCTGCAAAGGGCCCATACAGTGGGGCAAAAAAGTATTTAGTCATTCAGCAATAGTGCAAGTTCCACCACTTAAAAAGATGAGAGGCGTCTGTAATTTACATCATAGGTAGACCTCAACTATGGGAGACAAACTGAGAAAAAAAAATCCAGAAAATCACATTGTCTGTTTTTTTATCATTTTATTTGCATATTATGGTGGAAAATAAGTATTTGGTCAGAAACAAAATTTCATCTCAATACTTTGTAATATATCCTTTGTTGGCAATGACAGAGGTCAAAAGTTTTCTGTAAGTCTTCACAAGGTTGCCACACACTGTTGTTGGTATGTTGGCCCATTCCTCCATGCAGATCTCCTCTAGAGCAGTGCTGTTTTTGGCTTTTCGCTTGGCAACACGGACTTTCAACTCCCTCCAAAGGTTTTCTATAGGGTGGAGATCTGGAGACTGGCTAGGCCACTCCAGGACCTTGAAATGCTTCTTACAAAGCCACTCCTTCGTTGCCCTGGCGGTGTGCTTTGGATCATTGTCATATTGAAAGACCCAGCCACGTTTCATCTTCAATGCCCTTGCTGATGGAAGGAGGTTTGCACTCAAAATCTCACAATACATGGCCCCATTCATTCTTTCATGTACCCGGATCAGTCGTCCTGGCCCCTTTGCAGAGAAACAGCCCCAAAGCATGATGTTTCCACCACCATGCTTTACAGTAGGTATGGTGTTTGATGGATGCAACTCAGTATTCTTTTTCCTCCAAACACGACAAGTTGTGTTTCTACCAAACAGTTCCAGTTTGGTTTCATCAGACCATAGGACATTCTCCCAAAACTCCTCTGGATCATCCAAATGCTCTCTAGCAAACTTCAGATGGGCCCGGACATGTACTGGCTTAAGCAGTGGGACACATCTGGCACTGCAGGATCTGAGTCCATGGTGGTGTAGTGTGTTACTTATGGTAGGCCTTGTTACATTGGTCCCAGCTCTCTGCAGTTCATTCACTAGGTCCCCCCGCGTGGTTCTGGGATTTTTGCTCACCGTTCTTGTGATCATTCTGACCCCACGGGGTGGGATTTTGCGTGGAGCCCCAGATCGAGGGAGATTATCAGTGGTCTTGAATGTCTTCCATTTTCTAATTATTGCTCCCACTGTTGATTTCTTCACTCCAAGCTGGTTGGCTATTGCAGATTCAGTCTTCCCAGCCTGGTGCAGGGCTACAATTTTATTTCTGGTGTCCTTTGACAGCTCTTTGGTCTTCACCATAGTGGAGTTTGGAGTCAGACTGTTTGAGGGTGTGCACAGGTGTCTTTTTATACTGATAACAAGTTTAAACAGGTGCCATTACTACAGGTAATGAGTGGAGGAAAGAGGAGACTCTTAAAGAAGAAGTTACAGGTCTGTGAGAGCCAGAAATCTTGATTGTTTGTTTCTGACTAAATAAAATACTTATTTTCCACCAGAATATGCAAATAAAATGATAAAAAAAACAGACAATGTGATTTTCTGGATTTTTTTTTCTCAGTTTGTCTCCCATAGTTGAGGTCTACCTATGATGTAAATTACAGACGCCTCTCATCTTTTTAAGTGGTGGAACTTGCACTATTGCTGAATGACTAAATACTTTTTTGCCCCACTGTATATTGTTCTGGCACAGGGGTCAATCTACAGGGTGGCAGGTCATTTATTATGCTGATGTTAAATTTGGTTCTATTTAAATAGAACATTTTTAGACAAAGGATCTACAATCAAGTCTTATGACTTCCTCTCTTACCCACTTTCCTTTGGCCCACATGGACTGACCCACACTATTGACAGGACTTCCACATACATATTGACAGGACTTCCGCAATACAAAGTAACTTGACTACCTACGATGCCAAGAAGGGGTTTAAAGCATGGCAGTCTGTCAAAATTTTCCATAAGGATCAGGTTTTTCTATTGAGGTTTCCAAATCCTGTATTACTTTGGTTGTCATGCCATATTACAAGAACAAGTGTTGTTCTTTTCTGGACGAAGGATGCAAATTAGGATTTACACAACCCATGCTCTGGAGAGCCACCTTTCTATTTGAACCACCATTTAAATCCTTCCCTATTGGTATGAATGTAGATAACTACATCAGTCCATCTCCCTGACGACCAGATCAGGGCATATATTTTTATGCATAAAGTGGTTCATGGCAATCCCTTTCCAGCAGCCTGCTTCTTCATAAATTCTTAATTTGGTTCTTTATTTATCACCTTCCCTTTTGCTGTTCAGCAGAAGGTTTTTGTGTCTTTCCTATGCAAGGGCTTTGCCTCTCTGTTCTGTCAGGTTCATCCCTCCACAGTGGGTTTCAGATTGGCATGCTTGTTCTATCACAGGGTAAATTACTTTCTTTATAGTCCATTCCAGTAGAGATCAAGTCAGTGTGCCAACCTGGGAATGGAGCCTTCACTGTACAAGTCCATACAGAGATTAGCCAGTCCTCTTCAGAGTTCCCCAGAGTGCATAATCTGCATCATGCAATGCTGCTCCAGATCGCAAGGCTCACAGAATTGGTGCTCCAACTGCTTTTCAACATTTCACTTCTCCTGCTTGCTATAAACTGATTAGGCTCAGTGGCTAAAGGAGGGATTTGGCTGGTGGGAGTAGAAAACACTTAACTACTTAATGTCCGCCACCTAGTGATGGCAGCTATGACTCAGTGTTCCCCAATGAAAATGACAAGAAAAGGATTTTATAAGAACAAAAGTTAATTTTTTTTTTAAGCTTTCCATCTTATGGCCTCCTTTACAATTCCATTTAAAATACGTACATGAAAAAACGGTACAGGTGACATAAGGGTTGTTCGGGTATAGATAAAGAAATTGCAAAGCTTTTCCTATACTATGCAATGTTAACAATGACCCATAGACTCGTATTGGCCCTTGCCACCCATGTTGCCGGAAAAAGAAAGGATATCTCCATGTGTTTTGCACTCTCATACAGTCTGTGTAAAAACACACGAACATGTGCATAGCACTATAGGTTATAATGGGTACTTGTAGCCTTGAAAAACAACACGTACTGGAAACAAGGACATGTGAAAGAGGCTGAAGATCCATATGCCTATTTTGACATGAGAACAGAGGTCCAGGTAGGACCTCGATGGAGAAAAAAAGCAGCACCTGAACTTTACAGGTCAAACCCTTTGAAAGGTACTGACTTTCCATTTGAGGTCCCCATCCTGAGAAACTTTATATCTGATCGAAGGTTAACGTTTTTTTTGGTAAATCCCCATTACATTGGCTAGAGAAAAAAAAAGTTTATTTTAACTCCTAACTCCAGGAAGAAAAAAAAATTGATTATTCTAAAGAATTTGAGTTGGGCTCTGTTCACATGTCCAGTAGTTGTTTTGATGTTAGGATCCGTTTTAAGATAATAAAAATGGGGATAAAATGTCCCAGTACAGGACTCATTCATTTCAATGGGTCCGGGTGTGTAGTGTAGAATAGTTCAACGTTATCCTTCGTGGCAAGGTGGAGGATGTTGAACTATTCTATGATCAAGTTCAAGAGGAAATCGACAAGACGCCAAATCAAGACCTACTCATTATCATATATTTTTTAATTGTTTTATTGGTTTGGTGGGAAAGTTCTTTCTGCAAGCTGTGAAGAATCTGTCAGATTCCCGTCTGACAGATCCAGAATCCTGTGAGGGTGTTGTCAGGTGAAGGACAAGCCCTACTAAAAGAAGTAAAGTCATTTCCAAGCAGCTGGCACTCAAGATTTGATCAGTCATGTACAGTCTGGTTTTCCCAAAGGCCATCCAGAGCTGAGAACTCAAGTGACCATTCTATCCCGGTGACCCTGTGTGGGGCTTCATTGGGGACAATCAAGTCGCAAGAGGAGTCTGGTCCCCATACTTCCAGGTCAGTCAGCAGTGACACCATATTGTCTGCCAGGACTGTTAGTCGCCTATATGCTGACGTTTCCAAAGGAAGGGAAGCAGAGGCGAAGTCTCCACACAGTCCCGACGATTGTTCCAATGATCTGCCCCCAGGAACTTCCCCGCCTCGTAGACGTGTTGTCTAGGAGACCAGGTTGAAGATAGACCCAGAGGAGGTATCTTCAGTTTCTAGGTAGTCTGGTGAAGAGAACATCAAGACAGTGGCATCTTTCAAATCTTTGCAATCCACCAACCAGGCGGAAGAACTCCAGTTGGTCCTTGAATCCTCTGGGTTGCTTGCAGATGTCAACAAAAGGAGAGAGATTTCCCAACACCCAGTTCCTGGTACTACACCCACTTTGCCCTATGCTTGGGATGGCTTGATGGAGGGAAGCATCCTAGTCATTAAGATGGTGAGAGGTGTCACTTCTAGTGGAGAAGAGACGTTGTGGTCCTGAAGTGAAATCGTGGGAGTCCATAAAGAGGGGTCGGTCATGTGTGACAAACATGCAAAAGAATAGGAAATCACACCCCTGTATATAGCCTCTGTACTACATACTTGTCATGAGGGTGTCACGTCTCCCTGGGAGACCTGGAGCTAGAAGGTCACAATAGGTAATGAATCGCAGGTCCTCTTTAGAGACGTGTGATTTGTATCCTATTTTAAATGGATTTCCTTTCTATCAGTGCTGAAAGGTTTAAAGACTCTTTCCTGGCTGCTAACATACAGGGTTGTTGCTCTCATCTGCAGGTGCTAAGATCATTTATTTTAATGTGCCAGTGAAAGCATCTTCCTGGAAAGTGTTGAGCTGTGTAGTTGGAAGCAGTAGTGGAAGAGTTCTGTGTGCTGTAGGTTTGTGAATGTTTATATCCTCATCCTTAATCCAATTTAGTTTGTTTGTTCGTTCCTCCCTTTCCCTTTCTTCCTCCCTATTTTTGGTGAGCATTCAATCCTCAAACTAAGGGTACTGTCACACTCTGCAACTTTCCAACGATCACGACCAGCGATACGACCTGGCCGTGATCGTTGGAAAGTCGTTGTGTGGTCGCTGGAGAGCTGTCACACAGACCGCTCTCCAGCGACCAACGATGCCGAAGGCCCCGGGTAACCAGGGTAAACATCGGGTTACTAAGCGCAGGGCCGCGCTTAGTAACCCGATGTTTACCCTGGTTGCCATCGTAAAAGTAAAAAAAAAAAAAAAGTACATACTCACATTCCGGTGTCCGTCAGGTCCCTTGCCGTCTGCTTCCCGCTCTGACTGAGTGCCGCCGTAAAGTGAAAGCAGATCACAGCGGTGACGTCACCGCTGTGCTCTGCTCTTACATTCCGGCCGGCAGTCAGTCAGAGCGGGAAGCAGACTGCAAGGGACCTGACGGACACCGGAATGTGAGTATGTACGTTTTTGTTTTTTTTTACTTTTACGATGGTAACCAGGGTAAACATCGGGTTACTAGGCGCGGCCCTGCGCTTAGTAACCCGATGTTTACCCTGGTTACAAGCGAACGCATCGTTGGATCGGTGTCACACACACCGATCCAACGATGACAGCGGGAGATCCAGCGACGAAAGAAAGTTCCAAACGATCTGCTACGACGTACGATTCTCAGCAGGGTCCCTGATCGCTGCTGCGTGTCAGACACAGCGATATCGTATGGATATCGCTGGAACGTCACGGATCGTACCGTCGTAGCGACAAAAGTGCCACTGTGTGACAGTACCCTAAGGCTGCCGTCACACTAGCAGTATTTGGTCAGTATTTTACATCAGTATTTGCAAGCCAAAACCAGGAGTGGAACAATTAGAGGAAAGTATAATAGAAACATATGCACCACTTCTGCATTTATCACCCACTCCTGGTTTTGGCGTACAAATACTGATGTAAAATACTGTCCAAATACTGCTAGTGTGACGGCAGCCTAACGGTCAGGCTGAACGCCTAAACCAAAGTTTAAGACATAGTTCAGGTGCTGTGTCAGATAATCAGGAGGATTGGTAATCTTTTTTTTTTTTTTTTTACCATTAGCTGGGTTTGGTATAAACAATCTTCACAGTGAGCCCTTTTGGTAAGTCTACATTTTTTTGTGCATATGGCTTCCATCCACAGTTCTGTACCTTCAGTAAAGATGCAAGAAAAAAAAAAAAGTACAAAAAGTCAGCTCACCCATTAGTTTTCCAGGGCTTGAGAGCATGGAGAACTGTGGTGCCGCAGGAACAGTAATCAATTAGGGAATTATAATCCAGCTCTGCTAGTCCCAAAAAATGGGCAGATGCATTTTGAAAGATTAAGAACCGCGTCTGCCCATTTACATTACCCTAATTGGAGGCTTGTGATTTCTATGCTGGTAACCAACATTTTAAAGATTATACAATAAAAATTGTTTTATGGGACTAGCAGAGCTCAATTATACTTTCCTGATCGTTCAGTAAAGATGACAGTAAAAAGGAAAGTGATCCAGAGAGGAAGGAGCTTTAAATCTTGAGTCTGAGTCTAAGACTTTGCATGTATTATGCACCTTTAAAAAAACTCAGACATTGGCAATAGTGCATGTCAAAAGGTTAATAGGACCAAATACTCTTATAACATTTACCTTTTTCTTGACTCTTTCTTCCTGAGCACTGCTCACCCTCTTACATGCCCCCACAACAAATGATGGTCGTCCCTGACCATATTGTACTGTAAAAACACAATGAAATATCACGAACATTAAGGTTCAAAAATAAAGGTATCAGTCCAAACCACACTGTTCTCCTGTATACGATGTCCTTGCTCTTTTGGCGATTGCGGATCATTCTGACCCTGTAAAAGAGTGTTCATGTCTTTTGAGACTGCAGTGAGACATTCCCCATCAAGCAGATGCTGTTACTGGAACCGGCCACTCGGTGCTCTTGGGCTTGGGTGCCAGGGAGTCTCTTTTCCTCCTCAGCCCGAAAGTGAGTCTGGGTTACTGCATTCTCCTTGCAGTGTTGTTGTGGCATGGTCTTTTTCTGGTCCTGGAACATGTGTTTGGATGGCAGGTTGCGGCACTGGTGATGGTGCTGTCCCCCCCCCTTCGTCACTGGATGCGGGGCGAGTGACTGCCACCGTTTGTGTACCAGCTGTGACACTAGTCACTTCCCTCTGCCAACCTGTGAGTCTGAGTGATCAAGGAGTCCAAGGTCAGAAGCTTGGAGGGTACGTTAGAAACAGAAGGAAGAGACAAAAGTGTAGTCAGGTAACGTTCCGAGGTCAGAGTACCTGGAGGATAATGGATCAGCGCTAAAGGGGTTAAACAGGCGGATGGTCAGAATGAAGTCCAAGGTCAGGCAACAGATCAAGCATACAGAACTCAAGGAACAGGAAAGCACAAACCTCACGCTGAATGCATGTCTGGCAGAGTTCTGGGAGACACAACTCAGTTAAGAAGCATGGCAATTAACTGGAATAATGAACACATGGAGACAGCCGACGCCTCACAGTTTCAGATTGGATAGTTGAGCTGTCAATCAACACATTGACAGCTCAGCACGCCCCTGTACCAGATTGGACGGCCAAGCTATCAGTAACTGCATCCCAGACACCCTGAGGGGTGGAACCGTGACACCAGCCTTTACGTCATCACATTTTGCAAAACAATTTTTTTTTGCCTACATACAGTCTATGTAGGCAGTACGGGAGAGTGTCTCGTTTAACCTTGGCATTGTTTATGTACACTTAGTCGCCAGTCCCCTGTTCTTTAATGAACCCATAGCCTTTAATAAAATTAAAGTCCACCACCCAACCCTTGGTGCATTGCTCCTCAAACAATGCTCTCTTCGAGCCTGCAAGCCAGTCCCTGGTCAAAGTGTCTGCTCTCATTCTTTCTTTCACAATGTTGTTCATCTCCCACGGCCATTCGATATCTTTAGCAGACGGCGCACAAGAGTTGGGGGGGTCTCACCTCCCTTGGCTCCAGTTAAATTTTTCGGGCAGAGCCCATTTTGAGGGTGCGTGGCAGGCTGCGGGGCTTTCCTCACTTCCGCCTCTTCTCCCAGGCGTCCTTCACTTTCTTCCAGAAGTAGTGCGGTTGGCCTAGCAGGATCTGACTGACCTGATGTGGGAGCGTTCTTCAAAGCCGGCATCTGGTCCTCTGCAGCCATCCAGCTCCAATGAATCAGTAGGATCTCATGCTGGTATAGGCCCACCTGTGACTGCTAACTAAATCGTCTGCCACTATACAAGTGCCCTCGCTTATTCGATGGTCCCACTGCCAGACTGCTCTTCTTGTTGAGGGAGAATCTAAAGTGATCCTTCACAGTTAACTCAGTGATTTCCAAATTAATCTACAGGGCATTGCCAGCAACTGAAAATGATCAGACAGAGACGTGTGTCTCTGTTTGGGGGGGATCAAGCAGATCTCTGGCCCCCGTTTATTGTGTATCACTTTTCATAATCATAGAAATTATACTTCAACCAATCAGCATAAGAACACGCTCACAGTTCTTAACCTATAAGAATACAGGAACAGTCTGTACGTCAAAGTCTCGTACAACAATACACCCTCATTCTCATGTCCTGTCCAGATTGCAACAATCAAGGTCTCATAACAGCTGTGAACTTTAGCCTAGTAACAAAATTTATCTTAAAACAGCAAAATGGAGTCGAAAAGCACAAAATGGAGAATCTTTCTTAATTTGTTCCTTCACATTCCCCCCTAGATACATTTTGTTAACTAATGTCCAGCATCAGAGGTACTATCCCGAGCTATATGCCCGAGGGGTACGGTCTTCACATGGCTGGTGCCATGTTACCAGCCATGGCTGTTGCGGAGTACCCATCCCCCTGTATACTAGAATTTATGAATAAGAATTATTGATAACAGTAGTGGGGATCTTTTGAAGATAGCCATGCGTTTGGCTTCAACATCTTCATCAGATAACTTTGTGAAATCGGTGTAGAGAAGAGCAGGCGTGGCAACGCTTTTGGTTTCATCATTAGTTGTCCTAGTGCAGAATTTCCTAATACATACAGAAATACATCAAAGAATAAGTTTTAGCATTATTTATATGATAAGGATAAAGGCAGCGAAGTGTAAAACTTTGCAAGATTCCAGCTATCCAGCCCCCAAGTCCCTTAAACCAATTTGCTGGACTAAGAAAGGAGAAGGAGTCTGCCCACCAACTGTCCTTATTACGGTCATTGTCTTTATCATATTGATTTTTGAGTTTTTGAATGTCCTCTAACTTTAATTTTATAGTGCTATTGGGATTTGTATAATGACAGCAAGCGGGTCCAATAACCTGACATATACCATCCTGTGCTGCTGTTAAGTAATCCAGTACTACAGTATGTTGATTAGTGACTATGATAAGTTGGTTTTGGACAACAACAGTAGTGTTAAGTATATTCAATATATCCCAAATTTGATCATCTAGAAAGTCTGTGGCCCTAAGCAATTTATCCCACATTTGTGTAATCATAGGGTAAATGAAAATAGAACTGACACTTTTATTGGCTATACACATCTGTACTACTAATCTTTCATGATATTGTATAAAGTTATTATTCAAGGATGTTGGGGAATTTAGGCTGTCCTATGTGGTTACCAATATTATTATATGGAAATACAAAAAAACAAAATATTATGTCTTTTTTATCTGCCACTAGTCTGTTTAACTAGCTTGCAGTGTGATGTGTGGATCCACGTCGGCTTTCCTTCCAGCTTTACTGACGTAGGAGTGATAAGGAGGACTTGGTAGGGACCGTCATACAAGGGTTCCAGTCCATGTTTTTTGACATGCCTTTTCACGACTACAAAATCACCAGACTTCAAGTTGTGACAAGTGTCGGTTTCTGCTTAATCTGGAAGGGAAGAAGAAACTAGAGCATGGGTGTTAGCAAGATTTTTACTAAGCTGAATAACATATTGAACAGCACGGTTAGTTTCTTCTGACAACTTTTGAGGCTGGAGATTTGCAACTGGGGGCCTAGCACCAAACAATATCTCATATGGGGACAGGCCATGTTTTGCCTTAGGGGTAGTACGAATGTGGTACAGTACAATGGGTAGGAGCTCTGGCCATGGAGCCGTAGTCTCCTGCATCATTTTGGTCAATTGTCCCTTCAGTGTGCCGTTCAGCCTTTTAACTTTCCCACTGGATTGTGGATGTTACGGAGTATGGAGGGCTACAGTGGATCCAAGCATTATCAAAACCTCCTGATACATATGAGAAGAAAAGGCCGGGCCTTGGTCATTTTTGACGATTTCTGGAACACCATATCTGCATATAACTTTCATTACCAGTTTCTTTGCTGTAGTCTTGGCAGTCATGTTGGTAACGGGGAATGCTTCTGGTTAACTGGAGAACATGTCGATAACCACCAGACAATATTCATACCTTCCAGACTTAGGCAACGTGATGTGGTCCACCTGGAGCCTTTGGAAAGGATAGTCGGGCTTAGCAAGATGCTTTGTGGGTACACGTTGAAGTTGACCGGGATTGCAGGTCTGACAGATATTAGATGCACGGTTGAGTGCTGTCAGGATTGTAGAAATACCTGGAGCCCAGTACAATTTTTGTACCAGGGCTAGGGCCTGGTTTTTTTCCTCGCTGTGTGGGCCCATGTGCCCACGTGGCAATAGTAGGGTACATCCGCTTAGGGAGACACAGAAGATGGTCCTTTTTCCATTGTCCATACGTTCTCCATCAGCCTTCCACTGCTTCACTTCTTCCTTCGGGGACATTCTCTGCATCTTCATTAAGCGGTTTCGCGGGGTCCGACCGAAAACCTCAGTCTGTCGTGGATCATCAGGTTCCTGTAGAGTCAGTGTTTCTTGTAACTGTTTACGCTGAGAGCGTGTGGTCACCGTAGCTGGTATGGTTGGTTCAACAGGTAGGAGAGCAGCAGCTTTTGCTTGCATATCTGCAAAGGCGTTACCAACAGTCTGTGGACTGTTCCTAGGACCGTGCGCCTTGACCTTGATAATGGCCACCTGGGTAGGTAATTTGATTGCATCCATGAGGGTTTTAACAGCTTCAGCATTCTTCACTGGAGTCCCGGCGGTAGTAACAAATCCTCGATTGGCCTATAGGGCTCCGAAATCATGAGCAATACCAAATGCATACTGTGAGTCTGTGTATATATTAGCCAGCCTGTCTTTGGCCAGAATATATGCAGTAGATAGAGCCTGAAGTTCTACTTTTTGTGCTGACTGTGAGGGAGGGAGCGCAGCTACGTGCACTACAGTATCTTCCGTAGTAACAGCGTATCCGGTGTGGAATCTGCCAAAATCATCAGCATATCTTGAACCGTCTTTTAGGGCATTGTAGAGGTTGCATTATACGGGATACGTCCGGTATCCACTGATGACAATAGGTACATAGTCCAAGAAAACGCTGGAGTTCAGTCTCATCTTTCGGAAATGGAAGGGAGCTGACGGCTATCTTTCTTTCTTCTGTGAGGTGTCTGACACTTTGAAGGAGACAGTGATCCAAAAATATAATTTGACCAAGGTAGAATTGAAGTTTTGAGGCTGAAATCTGACAGTTCAGATCTGCCAGATATTTGAGGAGGTTAACAGTGGCAGCAATGGCTTCCTGCTTCGTTCGTGCACACAACAAAAGATCATCTACATATTGAAGCAGCGTGACATAGGGGTGATTTAACTGCCAGGGTAAAAGACACTCGCCTGTTGTGTATCCGCTTTTTGGGCTCCCCTGGTGGTTGCTGGTGGTACTGGTGACTTGTTTGCACTTTGCTTCTTCTGTTCACCTGCTTCCATCAGTGTTTGGGAGTTTCCTATTTAGCCTTGCTCTCCAGTCATTTCCTTGCCGGTCATCATTGTAACCAGAGCCTTCGGTTGCATGTTCCTGCTACTAGTCTGCTGATCAGCTAAGTGGACTTTGTCCTTTTGTTTTGTACCTTTTGTCCAGTTTGCAGTTTTTGTAATTCTCTGTAGATGGAAGCTCTTGCGGGCTGAAATTGCCACTCCTGTGTCATGAGTTGACACAGGAGTCTTAAAGTAATTTCAGGATGGTTTTTGAAAGGGTTTTCAGTTGACCGTGAAGTCCTCTTTTGTATCCTTCTGCTATCTAGTAAGTGGACCTCTCTTTGCTAAATCTACTTTCATACTGTGTATGTCTTTTCCTCTTAATTCACCGTTATTACATGTGGGGGGCTGCTATCATCTTTTGGGGTATTTCCCTAGAGGTAAGCCAGGTCTGTTTCTTCCTCTACCAGGCGTAGTTAGTCCTCCGGCTGGCGCGTGGCATATAGGAAGCCGTAGGTATGCTCCCTGGCTACTGTTAGTTGTGTGGTAGATTTAGCTCACGGTCAACTCGAGTTTCCATCACCCGAGAGCTCGTTCGTTACTTATATGTTTCTTACGTTCCCTTGCCATTGGGAACCATGACAGTATGACCGGCCGCATGTGTTAAACTTATTGGCAGAAGAAAGGAGAGAAAAAAGAAGTCTGTAAATTTTTTTTATTTTTTTTTCCTTTTTTCCTCTATGCTTGCTCCATAGTTGGATCTGTTGTATTTCAGCTTTAATTACAGCCTTTGCCTTTCTCTCCTTATAATCCTTGAATGGCTCTGAGCTCACCTGTTTAAAGATGGATCCTCAGAGTTTGGCTGCAGGTTTAAATAATCTTGCTACGAAGGTTCAAAATTTACAAGATTTTGTTATACATGCTCCTATTTCTGAACCTAAAATCCCTACACCAGAGGTGTTTTCCGGAGATAGATCTCGGTTTTTGAATTTCAAATATAATTGTAAATTATTCCTTTCTCTCAGACCTCACTCCTCAGGAGATCCTGTCCAGCAGGTTAAGATTGTAATCTCTTTGCTGCGAGGTGACCCTCAAAATTGGGCATTTTCATTGGCACCAGGGGATCCTGCGTTGCTCAATGTGGATGCGTTTTTCCTGGCTTTAGGGTTGCTTTATGAGGAACCTAATTTGGAGATTCAAGCTGAAAAAGCTTTGATAGCCCTATCTCAAGGGCAAGATGAAGCGGAGATATACTGCCAAAAATTTCGTAGGTGGTCTGTGCTTACTCAGTGGAATGAGTGCGCCTTAGCGGCAAATTTCAGAGAGGGCCTTTCTGATGCCGTTAAAGATGTTATGGTCGGGTTCCCTGCGCCTACAGGTCTGAATGAGTCCATGACAATGGCAATTCAGATTGATCGGCGTTTGCGGGAGCGCAAACCCGTGCACCATTTGGCGGTATCTTCTGAAGAGACGCCAGAGAAAATGCAATGTGACAGAGTTATGTCCAGAAGCGAGCGGCAGAATTATAGGCGTAAAAATGGGTTATGCTTCTATTGTGGTGATTCTGCTCATGTTATATCGGCATGCTCTAAGCGTACTAGGAAGGTTGACAAGTCCATTTCAATTGGCACTTTACAGTCCAAATTTATTTTGTCTGTAACCTTGATTTGTTCATTATCAGTTATTACCGTGGATGCCTATGTGGACTCGGGCGCCGCTCTGAGTCTTATGGACTGGTCCTTTGCCAGGCGCTGTGGGTTTGATTTAGAGCCTCTGGAAGTCCCTATACCTCTGAAGGGTATTGATTCTACACCTTTGGCTTGTAATAAACCACAGTTCTGGACGCAAGTGACTATGCGTATGACTCCAGACCATCAGGAGGTGATTCGCTTCCTTGTGTTGTACAATTTACATGATGTTTTGGTGCTTGGATTACCATGGTTACAGTCTCATAACCCAGTCCTTGACTGGAAGGCTATGTCTGTGTTAAGCTGGGGATGTCGGGGGGCTCATGGGGACACTCCTATGGTGTCCATTTCGTCATCTATTCCATCTGAGATTCCGGCATTTTTGTCTGATTATCGTGATATTTTTGAAGAGCCTAAGATTGGTTCACTCCCTCCTCACAGGGATTGTGATTGCGACATAGATCTGATTCCTGGCAGTAAATTTCCAAAGGGTCGTTTGTTTAACCTATCTGTACCTGAACATGCTGCTATGCGCGAGTATATTAAGGAGTCCCTGGAAAAGGGACATATTTGTCCTTCTTCATCACCTTTAGGAGCCGGTTTTTTCTTTGTCTCTAAAAAGGATGGCTCTCTGAGGCCTTGTATTGATTATCGTCTCCTGAATAAAATTACAGTCAAATATCAGTATCCGTTGCCTTTGCTGACTGATTTGTTTGCTCGCATAAGGGGGGCTAAGTGGTTCTCTAAGATTGATCTTCGTGGGGCGTATAATTTGGTGCGAATTAAGCAGGGGGATGAGTGGAAGACCGCATTTAATACGCCTGAGGGCCATTTTGAGTATTTGGTAATGCCTTTCGGCCTTTCTAATGCACCTTCTGTCTTTCAGTCCTTAATGCATGATATTTTCCGTGAATATTTGGATAAATTTATGATTGTGTACTTGGATGATATTTTGATTTTTTCTGATGACTGGGAGTCTCATGTTCAGCAGGTCAGGAGGGTTTTTCAGGTTTTGCGGGAGAATTTTTTCTGTGTAAAGGGTTCAAAGTGTGTTTTTGGGGTTCAGAAAATTTCATTTTTGGGGTATATTTTTTCCCCTTCTTCTATTGAGATGGACCCTGTCAAGGTTCGGGCTATTTACGACTGGACACAGCCTACTTCTCTGAAGAGTCTCCAGAAATTCTTGGGCTTTGCTAATTTTTATCGTCGATTTATAGCTGGTTTTTCTGGCGTTGCTAAACCTCTGACGGATTTGACTAAAAAGGGTGCTGATGTTGCCAATTGGTCCCCTGCTGCCGTGGAGGCCTTTCGGGAGCTTAAGCGCCGCTTTTTGTCTGCCCCTGTGTTGCGCCAGCCTGATGTTTCTCTTCCCTTTCAGGTTGAGGTCGATGCTTCCGAGATCGGAGCGGGGGCGGTTTTGTCGCAGAGAAGTTCCGACTGCTCAGTGATGAGACCTTGTGCGTTCTTTTCGCGAAAATTTTCGGCCGCCGAGCGAAACTATGATGTTGGTAATCGGGAGCTTTTGGCCATGAAGTGGGCATTTGAGGAGTGGCGTCATTGGCTTGAGGGTGCCAGACATCAGGTGGTAGTTTTGACTGATCACAAGAATTTAATTTATTTGGAGTCTGCCAGGCGCCTGAATCCTAGACAGGCACGTTGGTCGTTGTTCTTTTCCCGGTTTAATTTTGTGGTCTCGTACTTACCGGGTTCTAGGAATGTGAAAGCAGATGCCCTTTCTAGGAGTTTTGAGCCTGACTCTCCTGGGAATTCTGAACCTGCTGGTGTCCTTAAGGATGGAGTGGTTTTGTCTGCTGTCTCTCCAGATTTGCGACGTGCTTTGCAAGAATTTCAGGCGGATAGACCTGATCGTTGTCCGTCTGGTAAACTGTTTGTTCCTGACGAGTGGACCACTAGAGTCATCTCGGAAGTTCATTCTTCTACTCTGGCAGGTCATCCGGGAATTTTTGGCACCAGAGATTTGGTGGCTAGATCCTTCTGGTGGCCTTCCCTGTCTCGAGATGTGCGTGTTTTTGTGCAGTCTTGCGATGTGTGTGCTCGGGCCAAGCCTTGTTGTTCTAGGGCTAGTGGGTTGTTGTTGCCCTTGCCTATTCCGAAGAGGCCTTGGACGCACATCTCTATGGACTTTATCTCGGATCTCCCTGTTTCTCAGAAGATGTCTGTCATCTGGGTGGTGTGTGACCGTTTTTCTAAAATGGTTCATTTGGTGCCATTGCCTAAGTTGCCTTCCTCATCTGAGTTGGTCCCTCTGTTTTTTCAAAATGTGGTTTGCTTGCATGGTATTCCGGAAAACATCGTTTCTGACAGGGGTACCCAGTTCGTGTCTAGATTTTGGCGGGCAGTCTGTGCCAGGTTGGGCATTGATTTGTCCTTTTCATCTGCATTCCATCCTCAGACCAATGGCCAGACGGAGCGAACTAATCAAACTTTGGAGACTTATTTGAGGTGTTTTGTGTCTGCGGATCAGGATGATTGGGTTGCCTTTCTGCCGTTGGCGGAGTTTGCTCTTAATAATCGGGCTAGTTCTGCCACTTTGGTTTCTCCTTTCTTTTGCAATTCAGGGTTTCATCCGCGTTTTTCATCTGGTCAGGTTGAATCTTCGGATTGTCCTGGAGTGGATGCGGTGGTGGATCGGTTGCATCGGATTTGGGGACAAGTGGTGGATAATTTGGAATTGTCCCAGGAGAGGACTCAGCAGTTTGCTAACCGTCGTCGTCGTGTTGGTCCCCACCTTCGCGTTGGGGACTTGGTGTGGTTGTCTTCCCGTTTTGTCCCTATGAGGGTTTCTTCTCCCAAATTTAAGCCTCGGTTCATCGGTCCTTATAGGATTTTGGAGATTCTTAACCCTGTTTCCTTTCGTTTGGACCTCCCGGCATCTTTCGCTATCCATAATGTGTTCCATCGGTCGTTGTTACGGAGATATGAGGTACCGGTGGTTCCTTCTATTGAACCTCCTGCTCCTGTGCTGGTGGAGGGTGAATTGGAGTACGTCGTGGAGAAGATCTTGGACTCCCGTATTTCTAGACGGAGACTTCAATATCTGGTTAAATGGAAAGGCTATGGTCAGGAAGATAATTCTTGGGTAACTGCCTCTGATGTTCATGCCTCGGATTTGGTTCGTGCCTTTCATAGGGCTCATCCGGATCGCCCTGGCGGTTCTTGTGAGGGTTCGGTGCCCCCTCCTTAAGGGGAGGGTACTGTTGTGTATCCGCTTTTTGGGCTCCCCTGGTGGTTGCTGGTGGTACTGGTGACTTGTTTGCACTTTGCTTCTTCTGTTCACCTGCTTCCATCAGTGTTTGGGAGTTTCCTATTTAGCCTTGCTCTCCAGTCATTTCCTTGCCGGTCATCATTGTAACCAGAGCCTTCGGTTGCATGTTCCTGCTACTAGTCTGCTGATCAGCTAAGTGGACTTTGTCCTTTTGTTTTGTACCTTTTGTCCAGTTTGCAGTTTTTGTAATTCTCTGTAGCTGGAAGCTCTTGCGGGCTGAAATTGCCACTCCTGTGTCCTGAGTTGACACAGGAGTCTTAAAGTAATTTCAGGATGGTTTTTGAAAGGGTTTTCAGTTGACCGTGAAGTCCTCTTTTGTATCCTTCTGCTATCTAGTAAGTGGACCTCTCTTTGCTAAATCTACTTTCATACTGTGTATGTCTTTTCCTCTTAATTCACCGTTATTACATGTGGGGGGCTGCTATCATCTTTTGGGGTATTTCCCTAGAGGTAAGCCAGGTCTGTTTCTTCCTCTACCAGGCATAGTTAGTCCTCCGGCTGGCGCGTGGCATATAGGAAGCCGTAGGTATGCTCCCTGGCTACTGTTAGTTGTGTGGTAGATTTAGCTCACGGTCAACTCGAGTTTCCATCACCCGAGAGCTCGTTCGTTACTTATATGTTTCTTACGTTCCCTTGCCAATGGGAACCATGACACTCGCCCATATTTTTTGCAAACTGATTGGGACTGTTTTGGGCCCATTGTGGCATAACTGTCCACGTCAATTGTCGTCCCTGATGAGTGAATGCAAATAGAAATTGGCAATCTGGGTGTAATGGAATGTTGAAGAAGGCATTGGTAAGGTCGATGATTGTGAACCAAGCAGCGTTATGAGGTATCTGGGACAAAAGAGTATGTGGATTAGACACCACCAGAGTTTCTAGAACAGTAGCTGCACTAACTGCCCGTAGATATTGTACACAGGGGGTTGGCCGGGTGGGGTCTTTTTCTTAACGGGAAACAAGGGCGTGTTACATGGGGAAACACAGGGTACCATGGCACCATAATCAAGTAACGTTTGTATTTGCCCCTTGAGGCCCCGCTTCTGATCATGTTTCAAAGGGTATTGATGGACTTTGGGAAAAGGGGCACCAGGTTTGAGAAACACTTTTACTGGTTTTACAGGCATTTTCCCTATATCATCTGGCCTTTTTGACCAGAGTTTGGGTGGTATCTCTGAGAGATATGGGGCAAGTCGTTGATCCTCAGGCATTGTTGGGGGTGGATCTGGGCCTATCAGGGCCATCATAACTGTGGGTAGGGCGTGTAGGATACAGATCTCCTTATTGTGTTTATCTGCATAGGGGTTATATAACGTAAGGACCATCTGATTATTATCTTCGAATTGTAGTCTGGAGCGGAATTGTGATAATAAATCTGCCCCCAGTAAATTTACCGGACATATGGGAGAGATTACGATCTGGGCCGTGACTTCAGGGAAAGGTCCCACAGGGATGGGTTTTGTAAGAGTATATTTATTGGGTCTGCCAGCTACTCTAATTAAAACAAGCTCTTGATCTGAGAATTGACATGGCGGGGCTGGGAAGGGAGGTTCCCAGACATAGGGTTAAAAGAGATATTCGAGTATGGGACTGGATTTGTGTAAGGTGGGGAGGGCAGGAGCTGAAGTCTGTTACGTGGGCCACTGATAAGGAACGGAGCTGCGTCCTTGTAGCTAGGGTGGGGGCTAAGATTGGAGAAGGAATCGCTGTGGCCATTGATTTAACCTTTAATTTCCCTGCTGATGCAGAGCGGGGTAAGTTCTGAAAACTTTGTATTACTTTTAAATGCATCATCCGGAGTGGAAGTCTCAATATTGGATCTGACTGACATTATTGCCTCTTTCAATTCAGATTTAAGGCCGGACATTAAAGCTACTACAAAAATGTGTGAATGGGCTTTATTTTACAATGAGAAACCCAGATCTTTAAATACTACCATAAGACGCCCATAGAACTTCTCGGCAGTTCAGGATTTTCTAGAACAGTAGCTGCACTAACTGCCCGTAGATCTTGTACCAGCCGGTACACAGGGGGTTGGCCAGGTGGGGTCTTTCTCTTAACGGGAAACAAGGGCGTGTTACATGGGGAAACACAGGGTACCAGGGCACCATTATCGAGTAACGTTTGTATTTGCCCCTTGAGGCCCCGCTCCTGATCATGTTTCAAAGGGTATTGATGGACTTTGGGAAAAGGGGCACCAAGTTTGAGAAACACTTTTACTGGTTTTACAGGCATTTTCCCTATATCATCTGGCCCTTTTGACCAGAGTTTGAGCTTTATTTTACAATGAGAAACCCAGATCTTTAAATACTACCATAAGACGCCCATAGAACTTCTCGGCAGTCCAGGATATATTGGTGCCTTGGGGTTAAGGGGCATAGGGCTTACAGTCGGGAGGAGAGGCTTAATTTTCTGGGGAGGGACCATATTATCTAGCAGGGAGATCCCCTGTCCCAAATTTTGTATTGTTTGCTTTCCCAACACATTAATCTCAGTCACTTTCTCAGTTCCTTCTTGCACCATAAAACATCCAGTTTTTTGTCATAGTAATAGACAATTTTCCTTTTTCAACGTAACAAAAACAATCAGAATTCACTTCCTCTGTTGATCCTCAATTTGCTATATATCAACCACTCAACTTGAAGCAGGTAAATCTTTTATGAATTTTTTTAATTACATTGATAACTAAACAATCATTTACAAGTTTCCTTTTAAAATTTAGTCACCATATTTCATTTTTAATTTTCAATTTTAGTTTACAATATTTTTTTTATTTCAATATATACAGTATTATTGTTTTAAACATAAATATTCCAGCGTGTACTATACCAAGGACAGAATATATCGAGAATCTTGAGAGCAGCTACGTGTCCCCTCCATACCAGAGATTTAGAGATAAGAATAGAGAGGCGACAATCACAAGCAAATCCCGCAGCGGTTTGATTCCCCCCTCCCATCAGGTATTCAGCAGAGATAAGAATTCACAGCATTCCTCAACACAGAAAGGAGAAAGCAATAGCGCAGCTGTTTGACTCACCCCTCCCATCAGGTATTTTAGAAATTTCACACAGAAACAGAATACAGCAGTTCTCAGACTTAATTAATTTCTACAAAACCTTTATCACTCAATTCATGTGCCAGACCACCTTAGAAAAACCCATGATTGAGAATATCTTTCCTGCATTCTTGACAGATTTCTTTTCCCGTCTCTGGGCTAACAATATCAGATTCATCACACAAATTCAAAGTCTTCTTTTTCTTCCACGGGGACAACAACAGCGATGTCCGTTATTCCATTGGTGGTCGGTGGGCGCGGCCATCTTGCTTTGGCCGCAGAATCGGCGCTCTGCTGGCCGCGGCTTCAGGAAAATGGCCGCGGGCATCCGCGCGTGCGCAGATGGCTATCGCGGCGGCCATTTTCGTGAAGCAGAATTCGCATCTCGGCTTCACGAAAATGGCCGCCGCGATAGCCATCTGCGCACGCGCGGATGCCCGCGGCCATTTTCCTGAAGCCGCGGCCAGCAGAGCGCCGATTCTGCGGCCAAAGCAAGATGGCCGCGCCCACCGACCACCAATGGAATAACGGACATCGCTGTTGTTTTCACACCCCTGGCAGAGGATTCGGGACCTTGGGCATGCGCACACCACTACGCCACCAACGGAACACTACGCAAGATCTGGGGGAGGACACCACACCCTTTTGACCTGACCAGCCTGATTGACAGGTGAAAACGACTACTTCGGTAACGTATTTCGGCAGCATAGGTGGGAAATCGGGGTACACAAACTACACTATTGTAATGCACAGCTCAGGCCCTATTTAACGGTATTTTTATCTCATACCGAAAAAACGGGGTGACAGGTTCCCTTTAAGTGTTGTGCTCATGATCAGTAAATTTCCGTCCGTATTTGCAGGGTTTTATTTTCTGCAGCATATCAATTCTTTTTGGGTTTCTGCAGCGTTTTTGACTCATTGACTTCAATTGAGTAAGTCAAATCTGCAGCAAAAATGCAGGTGTAAAAAGGTTTGCGTATTTCCTGCTAAAAACGCTGCAATTTGTCAAAGGGAAATGATATCAGAAGGAGGAATAGTGTGTAAGCGGTGAATATGTGTGTTTCTGTGTGTGTGGACGGAGAATATGTGTGTGTTTCTATTTGTGGGCAGAGCATATGTGCGTTTGTCTGTCTGTGCACCCATCAAAACATTTACATATTCACATTAAAAATACATACTCACCAAACACCTAATCCCCGACGCCCGCGTCTTCTGCAAACAATCAAAATTAATAAACCATGGGGGGCGTGGCCTGACTGCGAAGGAGAGCAGTCGCACATCGTGGGAGCTCCTGCCTAGCTCGGGATTTCTTTTTAACCTACTGGCCCCGCGGTGAAAGTCATAACTCCGGGAGCAGCTGGAAACGCTTTGCCCGACCCCGAGTGCATTCTTGGACGGAAGGCACACCTCGTCCCAGTGCGGGATCGACAGCGGAGGAGAAGGAGAGAAGTGAGTGAGGCGCCGCCATCTTGGGCGACGCACGGGCTGAGAGCGCCACAGACTTCAGCGGCACCGGGAAGGTATGAGCAGCCCCTTACTGGGCCTCCCTCCCCTGCATCAGCCCACCGCTTACACGGCCGTTGCTTACCTGCATCAACGTCCCCTGTGGCCCGGCGTCTCGTGCGGCACGCTGGACTGTGGTTGCTGGACCCCAGCTGCCGTCCCCTGCCTGCGGTGTTTAGCCGGGGAGAAGGAGGACGTGCCTGGCGGCAGGACTGCTGAGAGGGATCATCGTCCTTAACGGCGCCCTGTGTCTCATCCGGCTGCATCGGTGGAATAGCGCGCCCCTGGGAGCGGGGTGAAGGACCAGGGGACTTCCTGCCAAGCCCGGCACCATCTTGGACCCTCCGCAGGGTGCAGGGAGGAAAGATCCCTGCAAGCTGCGCTCGGGGCAGGATCGCTCCCCTTCTACGGCTCGTCTCTGTGCCTCCCCTCCTGCTGCCCCATACCCATATACCCAGTACAAACCCCACAAAATAACAACCTGGCTGTGGGTTGCATTGAGGGGATAGTCTGGCATTGTGCGCTGGATCTGGCTGTGTCGACATTCGGGCTGTGCCTCTGTGACACAAATCGGAGATCTTACTGACTTTTTCTTGTAATACATGTGCCATTACTTTTATATTTCTTGAATTTTCCAGTGGCTACCAGCGTGCCTGATTTTACATAAAGACGCTGGATCAATCATTAAGGGTCTTTGCTGACATCCTGTGGTGAAACCTGGAACAACGCCAGATTTACATTATATCCGTTATCTTAGGGTACTGGGATCCAGCTTACAGGGTCTTGTACACGTCCCTAGTGAATACCGAGAACTCGGCCCGGGGTGGGCTTGCTGATGGGGGGCTAGGCTCTGTGGAGTGACGGCCCCACCCCCCATATCCCATCAACATTCTAGACACATAGTGCTAATCACAGACATCTATGGCAAAAAACAGAAGGATCCCTGAACAGAAAGTAAACTCGATCGGGGAAACTACCTCTGAGGATATGAAACGCTACTTAAATCCGACCCCCCAGACTAGACACACAAGGTCTGCAATGACTCCTTCTACTAATCGTGACAATTTCCCGCCTGGGGAGTCAATGGGTGCACGTAGTTCGTCGGCTGATGACTTCGAAGAGGACAACGCAGATTAGGAGGAAATGAACATTGTAGAACTAAGCAAGTATATCAAAGCTCTACCTACAAAAAAAGATCTTGAGGGATTTGCTTGCAGGCTTGAAAATTCATATAAGCAAGAAATCCACAACTTGCAGAAGGAATTCACCACACGAATAGAGGACGTGGAAAAAACTCAAGAGAACATCTTCCGTGAACTGCAAGCTCATAGAGACATTTTAATAGATCACACTCTTAAAGGGAACCTGTCACCCCGTTTTTTGAAGATGAGCTAAAAATACCGTTAAATAGGGGCAGAGCTGGGCGTTACATTAGTGTCTTTGTGTGCCTTTATAACCTACCTAAGCTGCCGAAATACCTTTGTAAAGTCGCCGTTTTCTGCTGTCACGCTGGTCTGGTCATATGGGCGTGGTGACAGCGCTGTTTCTCCCCCAGAAACCTGCTCATCATTACGTTGGTGGCGTAGTGGTGTGCGCATGTCCAAAGCGAAAATCCACTGCCCAGGAGATTCAAAACAGCGCGGTCTTCGCTATTCGCCGCTTACCGGTGGGCGCGGCCATCTTTCCTGTGGCCGCGCGTGCGCAGATGGAGCGCTCTGCTGCCCGGGGCTTCAGGAAAATGGCCGCCGCGATCTCCATCTGCGCACGCGCGGAATCCCGGGGCCATTTTCCTGAAGCCCCGGGCAGCAGAGCGCTCCATCTGCGCACGGTAACACGGGGTGACAGGTTCCCTTTAAGCTAGAAGATATATCATCTGGCATGGAAGACCTTGAAAATCGCAATAGACGAAATAACATTCGTATACGAGGTCTACCAGAATCTATTGGCTCCTGTTGTGAATTCTGCTCTTGGGCTCCCTCCGGTGGTTGTAAGTGGTAGCGCTGCTGTCTCTGAATCGCAGCATTTATCAGGTGTGTTCACTTTTTGCAATTTTGACTGGGCTATTTAGTCTTGCTTCACCCTTTAGTCAGTGCCAGTTGTCCATTGTTCCTGGAGGATTCACATCCCTGCCTGGTCTCTTCTGCTTTGCAGTTCATTTCAACAAAGATAAGTTCTGGCCTTGATTTTTGCTGTCCACATGCTGTGGCCTTATTGTTCAGTTCTTTTCCATGTTTTTGTCTTGTCCAGCTTGGTTTTTATAAGGATTTGTTTAGCCAAGCTGGTATCTCTGGAGATGCAGATATACCCTCCATATCTTTAGTTAGCTGTGGAGATTTTATATTTTCTGTGGTGGATATTTTCTAGTGTTTTAATACTGACCGCATAGTACTCTGTCCTATCCTTTCTATTTAGCTAGAAGTGGCCTCCTTTGATAAATTCTCATTTCAGTCTGTGTATGTTTTTTACCTCTCCTCTCACAGTCAATATTTGTGGGGGGCTGTCTATCCTTTGGGAATTTTCTCTGAGGCAAGATAGTTTTCCCTTTTCTATCTCTAGGGGTAATTAGTCCTCCGGCTGTGTCGAGATGTCTAGGGAGCGCTAGGTACATTCCACGGCTACTTCTAGTTGCGGTGTTAAATTCAGGGTCTGCGGTCAGTACAGGTACCACCTTCTCCAGAGTACGTCTCATGCTGCTCTTAGGCCACCAGATCATAACAGTACAACTGGCCAACAATGAGTTAACCGCATCTCAGAAGAAGGGAAGGAAAGTGCTGAGCCATTTTTTTTTCTGTAGTCTGTTGTGTTGTTTTTTTTCTTCCCTCTTTACCTCTGGGTGGCTCAGGAGTTCGGCGCTGGTATGGATGTTCAGGGATTGGCTTCTCGTGTGGATCAACTTGCTGCTAGAGTACAGGGTATTTCCGATTATATCGTTCAGACTCCGGTTTTAGAGCCTAGAATTCCAACTCCTGATTTGTTTTTTGGGGATAGGTCCAAATTTCTGAGCTTTAAAAATAACTGTAAACTGTTTTTTGCTCTGAAACCCCGTTCCTCTGGTGATCCCATCCAGCAGGTTAAAATTGTTATCTCTGCTGCGTGGTGACCCCCAGGATTGGGCATTCGCCCTGGAACCTGGGAATCCGGCGTTGCTTAATGTAGACACCTTTTTTCAGGCGCTTGGGTTATTGTATGATGAACCTAATTCAGTGGATCATGCTGAGAAGACCTTGTTGGCCCTGTCTCAGGGTCAAGAAGCGGCAGAATCATATTGCCAGAAGTTTAGAAAATGGTCTGTACTGACTAAATGGAATGAGGATGCCTTGGCGGCAATCTTCAGAAAGGGTCTTTCTGAATCCGTTAAAGATGTTATGGTGGGGCTCCCCACGCCTGCTGGTCTGAGTGATTCTATGTCTCTGGCCATTCAGATTGATCGGCGCTTACGCGAGCGCAGAGTTGTGCAGACTATGGCATTGTCTTCCGAGCGGAGTCCTGAGCCTATGCAGTGTGATAGGATTGTGTCTAGAGCTGAACGACAAGGATTCAGACGTCAGAATAGGTTGTGTTTTTACTGCGGCGATTCTGCTCATGTTATTTCTGATTGCCCTAAGCGTACCAAGAGAATCGCTAGTTCAGTTACCATCAGTACTGTACAAACTAAATTTCTGTTATCTGTGACCCTGATCTGCTCATTATCGTCATTTTCTGTCATGGCATTTGTGGATTCAGGCGCCGCTCTAAACTTAATGGACTTATAATTTGCCAGACGTTGTGGTTTCCCCTTGCAGCCTTTGCAGAGTCCTATTCCTTTGAGGGGCATTGATGCTACACCATTGGCTAAAAATAAACCTCAGTTTTGGACACAGCTGACCATGTGCATGGCGCCAGCCCATCAGGAAGATTGTCGTTTTCTGGTGTTGCATAATTTGCATGATGCTATTGTGCTGGGTTTCCCATGGTTACAGGTGCATAATCCGGTATTAGATTGGAAATCTATGTCTGTGACTAGTTGGGGTTGTCAGGGGGTTCATGGTGACGTTCCTTTGATGCCAATTGCCTCCTCCCCCTCTTCTGAAATTCCTGAGTTTTTGTCAGATTTCCAGGATGTTTTCAATGAGCCCAAGTCCAGTTCCCTTCCACCGCATAGGGACAGTGATTGTGCTATTGACTTGATTCCAGGCTGTAAGTTCCCTAAGGGCCGACTTTTCAACCTGTCTGTGCCAGAACATACCGCCATGCGGAGCTATGTTAAGGAGTCCTTGGAGAAGGGACATATTCGGCCATCTTCTTCACCATTGGGAGCAGGGTTTTTTTTTGTTGCCAAAAAAGATGGCTCCTTGAGACCCTGTATTGATTATCGCCTCTTGAATAAGATCACGGTCAAATTCCAATACCCTTTGCCTTTGCTTTCTGATCTGTTTGCTAGGATTAAGGGGGCTAGTTGGTTTACTAAGATTGACCTTCGAGGGGCATATAATCTTGTTCGTATTAAGCAGGGTGACGAATGGAAAACTGCGTTTAATACGCCCGAATGCCATTTTGAATACCTTGTGATGCCATTCGGACTCTCTAATGCTCCATCTGTGTTTCAGTCCTTCATGCATGATATATTTCGGAATTTTCTTGATAAATTCATGATTGTATATTTGGATGATATTTAGATTTTTTCAGATGATTGGGAGTCTCATGTGAAACAAGTCAGGATGGTATTTCAGATCCTTCGTGATAATGCCTTGTTTGTGAAGGGGTCTAAGTGCCTCTTTGGAGTACAGAAGATTTCTTTTTTGGGCTTCATTTTTTCTCCCTCATCTATAGAAATAGATCCGGTTAAGGTTCAGGCCATTCATGATTGGATCCAGCCCACATCCGTGAAGAGCCTTCAGAAATTTTTGGGCTTTGCTAATTTTTATCGCCGTTTCATTGCCAACTTCTCCAGTGTGGTTAAACCCCTGACCGATTTGACGAAGAAAGGCACTGATGTGACGAATTGGTCCTCTGCGGCTGTTTCTGCCTTTCAGGAGCTTAAACGCCGATTTACTTCTGCCCCTGTGTTGCGTCAGCCGGATGTTTCTCTTCCTTTTCAGGTTGAGGTTGACGCTTCTGAGATTGGGGCAGGGGCCGTTTTGTCTCAGAGGATTTCTGATGGTTCCTTGATGAAACTGTGTGCCTTCTTTTCTCGAAAGTTTTCGCCTGCGGAACGCAATTATGATGTCGGCAATCGTGAGTTGTTGGCTATGAAGTGGGCATTTGAGGAGTGGCGACATTGGCTTGAGGGGGCCAAGCACCGTATTGTGGTCTTGACCGATCATAAGAATCTGATTTATCTCGAGTCTGCCAAACGGCTGAATCCTAGAAAGGCCCGATGGTCCCTGTTTTTCTCCCGTTTTGATTTTGTGGTCTCGTATCTTCCGGGTTCTAAGAATGTTAAGGCTGATGCCCTCTCTAGGAGCTTTTTGCCTGATTCTCCTGGGGTCCTTGAGCCGGTCGGTATTCTGAAGGATGGGGTGATTCTTTCTGCCATCTCCCCTGATTTACGACGGGTTCTTCAGGAATTTCAGGCTGATAAACCTGACCGCTGTCCAGTGGGGAAATTGTTTGTTCCTGACAGATGGACTAGTAAAGTGATTTCGGAGGTTCATTGTTCTGTGTTAGCTGGTCATCCTGGGATTTTTGGTACCAGAGATTTGGTTGGTAGGTCCTTTTGGTGGCCTTCTTTGTCACGGGATGTGCGTTCTTTTGTGCAGTCCTGTGGGACTTGTGTGCGGGCCAAGCCTTGCTGTTCCCGCGCTAGTGGGTTGCCTTTGCCTTTGCCGGTCCCTGAGAGGCCTTGGACGTATATTTCTATGGATTTTATTTCGGATCTTCCAGTTTCCCAGAGGATGTCAGTTATCTGGGTGTTTTGTGACCGGTTTTCTAAGATGGTTCATTTGGTACCTTTGCCTAAGTTGCCTTCCTCTTCTGATTTGGTTCCGTTGTTTTTTCAGCATGTGGTTCGTTTGCATGGCATTCCAGAGAATATTGTGTCCGATAGAGGTTCCCAGTTTGTTTCTAGGTTTTGGCGAGCCTTTTGTGCTAGGCTGGGCATTGATTTGTCTTTTTCTTCCGCATTTCATCCTCAGACAAATGGCCAAACCGAGCGAACTAATCAGACTTTGGAAACTTATTTGAGATGCTTTGTGTCTGCTGATCAGGATGATTGGGTGGCTTTCTTGCCATTGGCCGAGTTTGCCCTTAATAATCGGGCTAGTTCTGCTACCTTGGTTTCACACTTCTTTTGTAACTCTGGTTTTCATGCTCGTTTTTCTTCGGGGCAGGTTGAGCCTTCTGATTGTCCTGGGGTGGACTCTGTGGTTGACAGGTTGCAGCAAATTTGGGCTCATGTTGTTGACAATTTGGTGTTGTCTCAGGAGGGGGCTCAGCGTTTTGCTAACTGTCGTCGGTGTGTTGGTTCCCGGCTTCGGGTTGGGGATTTGGTCTGGTTGTCTTCCCGTCATGTCCCCATGAAGGTTTCTTCCCCTAAGTTTAAGCCTCGGTTTATTGGCCCTTATAGGATTTCTGAGATTATCAATCCAGTGTCTTTTCGTTTGACCCTTTCAGCCTCTTTTTCCATCCTTAATGTTTTTCATAGATCTTTGTTGCGGAAATATGTGGTGCCCTTTGTTCCCTCTGTTGATCCTCCTGCCCCGGTGTTGATTGATGGGGAGTTGGAGTATGTGGTTGAGAAGATTTTGGATGCTCATTTTTCGAGGCGGAAGCTTCAGTATCTTGTCAAATGGAAAGGTTATGGCCAGGAGGATAATTCTTGGGTTGTTGCCTCCGATGTTCATGCTGATGATTTGGTTTGTGCCTTTCATTTGGCTCGTCCGGATCGGCCTGGGGCTCTGGTGAGGGTTCGGTGACCCCTCCTCAAGGGGGGTTACTGTTGTGAATTCTGCTCTTGGGCTCCCTCCGGTGGTTGTAAGTGGTAGCGCTGCTGTCTCTGAATCGCAGCATTTATCAGGTGTGTTCACTTTTTGCAATTTTGACTGGGCTATTTAGTCTTGCTTCACCCTTTAGTCAGTGCCAGTTGTCCATTGTTCCTGGAGGATTCACATCCCTGCCTGGTCTCTTCTGCTTTGCAGTTCATTTCAACAAAGATAAGTTCTGGCCTTTATTTTTGCTGTCCACATGCTGTGGCCTTATTGTTCAGTTCTTTTCCATGTTTTTGTCTTGTCCAGCTTGGTTTGTATAAGGATTTGTTTAGCCAAGCTGGTATCTCTGGAGATGCAGATATACCCTCCATATCTTTAGTTAGCTGTGGAGATGTTGTATTTTCTGTGGTGGATATTTTCTAGTGTTTTAATACTGACCGCATAGTACTCTGTCCTATCCTTTCTATTTAGCTAGAAGTGGCCTCCTTTGCTAAATTCTCATTTCAGTCTGTGTATGTTTTTTCCCTCTCCTCTCACAGTCAATATTTGTGGTGGGCGGTCTATCCTTTGGGGATTTTCTCTGAGGCAAGATAGTTTTCCCTTTTCTATCTCTAGGGGTAATTAGTCCTCCGGCTGTGTCGAGATGTCTAGGGAGCGCTAGGTACATTCCACGGCTACTTCTAGTTGCGGTGTTAAGTTCAGGGTCTGCGGTCAGTACAGGTACCACCTTCTCTAGAGTACGTCTCATGCTGCTCTTAGGCCACCAGATCATAACAGGCTCCTCTGATCTAGACCGCACAGTACAAAGTATCTTCCTAGACTTGCTGGACGATAAGGAGGGCAATTCTATTGAGTTTGATAGGATCCATCACGCTCTGGGTCCCAAACCCACTTCTGACACGCGACCACGCGATGTCATATGTAGAATTCACTATTACAGGATCAAAGAAGCCATAATGATGGCTGCCAGGAAAAAAGAAGTTGTCCGTTTTGAGGGACATCAAATTTTAATTCTTTGAGACCTATCCAGAAGCACACTACTTCTACGCAGAGCCCTGAAACCATTACTGGCCGAACTTAAAAAGAAAGACATCCCATACAGATGGGGGTTTCCTTTTCAATTAACAGCAATTAAGGGAGGCAAAACGGCTTCTTTTCGAAGGCTATGTGATTTGTCTACTTTTCTGGGCACCTTCGAACTTCCTATGGTAAATCTTCCTGAGTGGCCCGTGAGCCCGATGCTTCCAGAAGCCCCACCAGAATGGCTCAAGGTCCAGCAAGCCAAAAAACGAGACAACAAGCGTGCTCCATCTGATCCGCCATGAGAACTTCCTATTTTTGCTTGTGTGTCCTGGTGGGTGGGCTCTGCCTATTGATAGAGTGGGCCTCATAAGACGGCTTCTATAGTCTGGTTTTTCTTCTTTCTCTGTTATGCTAGACAGGGTTGTCTGGCAATCATTGCATAGTTTTATTTTGTTAGCACCTCATTTTTATATTCTTCGTTTCTTATGTGCAGATGTTGCGGACCAAGGGAAGTCATAGGTTCGTAGCAGGAGTTCTCCCTCCAAACTCTTCCCCCCTTTTCTCTCAGGTCTTTCCTCCTTTCCCCCTCCCCCCCCCTTTTTTTTCTTCTCTTTTCCCTCTTCCCTTCTCTCCCTTCCCTCCCTCTCCTCTTCTCATCTATATGGGAGATTTGCCTGCATAAATAGGCTTATACCAATATTTTCCATAGCTTATAAAACAACCTCGACTTTACATCTTGGTACCTGCACAGATAGTTAATCTCCTTGTTTTCATATACAACATATATAATTAGTAGTGTTGACATGTGTCTAACTGTTATTTTTCATGTTTTCTTGGGTTGGGGGGGGCTGTTCATGGCTCCTCTTTGGGCTTCCTTCCCCTTGGCTGGGTTCTCGGGTAGTATGCTACCAGAACGCGTCTTAGCGTTGCAAGAATTACTGAGTCTTGGCTCCATTGTAACTATGGATGTGTTTTGTTTTCTCTTTGTTTCTCTCTTTTTCTGTTCTGCGCACTTCCCCTTTCTTCTCCTTCCTAAATGTCTCTTATCTATGCGGGTACCTCTCTCGGGTGGATCTTTGAAAATTTGTTGCATTGTGAAGTATTCGGACTATGGGTAAAATAAAGTTTTGCTCCTTTAATGTAAAGGGGCTAAATATCCCTGAAAAAAGAAGGCAGGTTCTATGTACAAGCCACAAGCAGCAGGTTTCAGTCTTAATGCTCCAGGAGACCCATTTTAAAACAGGGGTTGTCCCTCTATGTATCTCAAAATATTATCCCAAATGGTACCACAGTTCCAATCCACATGCCAAATCTAAAGGGGTTTCGATAGCTTTCCATAAAAATTTTATGCCTGAAGTTCTGAGTTCCTTAGTAGACCCAGATGGTAGATATGTGTTTCTAAAAATTTCCTGTGATGCACGCCAACTGGTCTTAGCTAATGTTTATTTTCCGAATCAAGGTCAGCAGAGTTTCGGTGCGGAGTGTGGGAGGCGCCTCGGGGAGTTTGCTGGCTCCTCTCCTGTGATACTGGGGGGCGATTTCAACATTCCCATGAATCTGGTGGTAGACGTCTCCTCGGGTAAGACTTCTTACTCACTTTCTTCTATTAGTCGGATTCGGAAACAAATGCGCGATATGAGACTAGTAGACGTATGGAGGGTTCTTCATCCGGGCACTAGGGATTACAGTTTTTTTTCACAAGTACACAACACATATAGCAGAATTGATTACTTTTTTATCTCACATAACCTGCTGGATCTTCCAGTGGAGGCAGAGGTGGGTTCGATTCTGTGGTCGGATCATGCTCCGATATATTTCTCAATTCTGCTTCATTCTAACATAAAACCGGGATTTTCGTGGCGCCTAAATATGAACTTACTCCAGGATACACTATGCAAAGCCGATGTGGTAAAAACGATCTCCAACTTTGTAACAGACCATGAGGGGGATACTACATCTCCTCCTATGAAATGGGAGGCTCTAAAAAGCGTAATACGGGGAGTCCTCATCTCGCATGGTGCGCGCCTGAAGAGGGAGAGGGTTGCGGAAATAATCAAACTATCAGACCAAATTTATAAATTAGAAACGCAACATAAAAGGGATCTTAATGATGTTACGTTTGCACACCTGTCTACAGCTAGGCAAAAGTTGCTCGCCTTATTGGATCAAAAATCACGCTACTTCAGGGAAAGGCTCCGAAATCGCTTTTATCAATTTGGAAGTAAAAGCGGCAAGATTCTGGCTAGATATATTAACCCACGCGGCCCAAATACATTTATTCCTTTTATTAAAAACGGGAGAGGGGAGAAGGTGCACAACACCAGGGACATCATTTCGTGCTTCAATGACTATTATAAAGACTTATATAACATAGATGGACACTATAAGGATATGTCTACATCCTCACTCCATAACAAAATTAACACATATCTACAACAAAATAAAATACCCCTCTTATCAGAAGATAAGGTACTGGATCTAGAAAGGGAGTTTACATTGGAAGAGGTATTGGAAACTATTAAAGATCTGAAGCAGGGGAAAAGCCCAGGTCCAGATGGGTATTCAGCTGGTTTTTATAAGTTATTTTCCACATCATTGAGCCCGATCTTTCTTGGAATGTGCAATTCTGTTTCCTCCGGCGGTTCCTTTCCTCCTCAGGCTTTAGCCACTCATATCACGGTCATACCAAAACCGGATAAGGATCCCTCGTTGTGTAATAACTACCGTCCAATATCCCTAATAAATCTAGACGTAAAAATCTATGCAAAAATGATTGCAAATAGACTGAGTCCTCTCCTTCCTGATGTGATAAATCAGGATCAGGTGGGCTTTGTCCCGGGTAGGGAGGCGCAGGATAACACCATACGGGCCATCTCTTTAATAGACAGGGTGGGACGGGAGGGAGGAGATCCTATGTGCATCCTGTCGATTGATGCTGAAAAGGCCTTCGACCGGGTGCACTGGGAGTTTTTATTCCAGGCCTTGAGGATGATTGGTTTGGGAGAAAATATGTTGCATAGAATTAAGGCCTTGTATGCCTCTCCTAGCGCTCAGGTTAAGGTAAACGGCGCCTTTTCGGATGCGTTTGCAATTAGGAATGGCACGAGGCAGGGGTGCCCGCTTTCCCCTCTCTTGTACATTTTGTCGATGGAATATCTGGCCACTGCCATACGTAATAATCCCTCTATTAGGGGAGTTAAACTAAGATCGGAGGAGCACAAGTTGGCGCTTTTTGCCGACGATATTCTTTTATATATTACTTCCCCTATAACTAGTATACCCAATATTATATCAGAATTAACAAAATTTGGACATTTAAGCAATTTTAAAATTAATTCCCATAAATCAGTGATCTTAAATATATCATTACCACTATCTGAGGTGGGCCGGTTGCGCACCTTCTTCCCGTTTGGATGGCGCTTTGACTCACTTACGTATCTAGGGGTCAGGTTAACAGCCAGAATCTCTGGATTGTATGACGCAAATTTTAAAACGACGTTACAAAAAGCGGAGCTGGACCTGGAGAGGTGGCATAAACTTCAATTGTCCTGGTTTGGTAGAGTTAACGTAATCAAGATGGACTTGTTGCCACGTCTTTTATATTATTTCCAGACAATCCCGTTGTACCTTCCTGCTTCCTTCTTTTCGCGACTTAAGAAAGCGGTCATCCGATTCATCTGGTCCCATACCAGATCCCGAATATCATATTTTGTTGTAAGCAGGTCCAAGAAAATGGGGGGAATTGGCCTACTGGATTTCCTAGTTTATAGCCGTGCCTCAATCGGTACATGCATTTTAGATCTATACCACAGCAGAAATAATAAGAAATGGGTTGGCCTGGAGGGTGATCTTGTTGGTGGGGATCCTCAGACGATACTATGGAACACGGGAGGAGGGGGGTTTGGGTCTAGCCTACCCTTCATGACTAGGAACATGCTCCTGCTTATCCCGCAGAGTGGCAGGAACATAATAACCTCTACATCCCCGGGACCACTAACCCCATTATATGACAATCCTCACTTTCCTGCAGGACTCCGTAGGGAAACTTACCTGAGTAAGAACAGGGCTTCACGGCCCATCATATATGACTTCATAAATCAGACAGGTATTAAGCCCCTACACGAAATATACCAGGGGGAGGAACCTCCTGAGGGCTCTTGGTTCTTCTATGAGCAGTTAAAAAGCTTCATAAGCGCGACATTCAAACTTAACAAGTCCATGGGAACTCTGACCCCTTTCAAGAAAATTTGTATTGCTGGGGAGCCCCCGGTCCGCAAGGTCTCCTTGTTATATAACCTTTTCCAGGAGAGTCAAACCCCAACACATGACTTTCCTACGTTTTTTTCGAGATGGGAGAGTGACTTGGGGATATCTTTGTCTCAAGAGGAGAGGGACAAGATTTTATTATTTACTTTTAGGACCTCGCTGTCTGCTATGTCACAGGAGAGGAGCTATAAGATTCTGTCGAGATGGTATAGATGCCCTTACCAGGTTCATGCTATGTTCCCGGTGATCCCAGATATCTGTTGGAGATATGCAACAGAAAAGGGGACATATGTCCATATCTGGTGGGAATGTCCGCCTATAAAGAAACTATGGACGCTAGTCTTTGATCTTTACAATAAATTATCTATTCGCAAAATACAGCCCACGGTGGAACTAGCCCTTTTGTCTCTGTGTGACCTATCGATCTCTGGGTTTAAGAGGAGTCTTCTCAGATATTTTCTCACGGCAGTCAGGAACTTGATTCCCCGATATTGGAAGCAGGATCGTTACCCCTCATGCTCCGATTTTGTTGCGGAACTAAACGATATTTACAGAATGGAACAATTGATTAACCAATCCACTGGGGATTCTGGAAAATTCTATAACATTTGGGCTCCATGGATTGTATTCAGGGAGACCCCAGAGCTGGACGCGTGGCTGTCCAGATCCTAACCTGCATCTGAAACCGCTCCAGATGTGTTCATGGAGTGGATGCTGCCCCTTTACCCCAACTTACTGTTGTGGCTTAAAATCAATGTCAACGATATATCGGCTTCCCCACCGCTGTATGGGGATTGGGGCTCACCCAGGGGGGGTCGCATTCCCCGTACTTATCGTACCCTTCTATCTCTACCCGCATTCCCTTCTTTCTCCCTCCTTTCTTCTTTTCTGTAACTTTCTCTCTTTCTAACTGCCTTTTCTACTTAGTGACGTTTTTTTTTTTCTAAAACAATCGACTCAACATAGTGAGTAATGAATGATTTTCTTCGTTGTTGTTTACCTGTTACAATAATGAATGTTATTATTACTAAATTGAAAGTGATAACATTGGCATTGGCCAATAACACCCGGAAACCGCTGGGACTTTATCTTCATGTTTGAATCATGGGTTGTATCCTATTGATTTAACCATCTGTGTTTCAGCGTTGTTCCATTTCTGTATTGTTCATTTGCTTCAATAAACTTGATTTATACAAAAAATTAATAAACCATCATATACTTACCTTTTCGCCATAGTCCATTTAATACCGAGTGTCCCTCGTCGATCTCACCCGGCCGCCGGCGATACACTGACAGAAGGTAATTGCTCCCGCAGTGTATCACTGAGCCGCTGTGAGAGTTCACCGGAGTTCATCAGGTGATCAGCTCCGGTGCTCTCGCTTACGGCACCACTGCGTGGGAAAGTTCTCACACAGCGGTAGTGCCGTAAGTGAGAGCAACAGAGCTGATGAACTCCGGTGGACTCTCACGGCAACTCAGTGATACACTGCGGGAGCAATTACCTCCTGTCAGTGTATCACCAGCGGCCAGGTAGAGCGGTCCCATCTCCCGATGTGACTGTTCTACATGTGAGATTACCGTTGGACACTCGGTATTAAATGGACTACGTCGGACAGGATAGTATATGTTGGTTTATTATTTTTTTGATTGTTTGCAGAAGATGAGGGCGTCGGGGATTAGGCGTTCAGTAAGTATGGTAAAATAGGTATTAGACCTACCGATAATTATGTTTCCAGGAGTTCATCCTGACAGCACCATGGAGGTTGTCGTCCTCCTTGCAGGGACAGGAAAGCACACAAGAGGTTAAAAGGCCCCTCCCCACCCCATTCCCTCAGTGTTTTAACAAGTACCACACCATGGTTGATGGAACTTAACAATTTTACAAATTTATTAATCAATATCATATTAAGACATCATGCAAAATAACATAATCCTCATGGAGAGGTGATCCAAGGAATGCCCACCTATAGATTTTCTGGCTGGGCCCACCAAAGTAGTGATCTTCTCACTGCCGGGGATAAGGACGTTGCTCTGTCGTGTGAAGACTGGCGCCAATCTCAGACTGACAAGATTTCCCTCTGCAGGGCTCTAGAGTGGTACTGGGCCCTCCGGACACAGGAGATGCAAGCCGTCAGGACGCCTAAAACTTTCATTGCAGACCTGATGGAAGCGCGACTTCTCAGGAGCTCTCTGATTCTGTTCCGCACCGACTCCTGTTTCACTACTAGTAAGCAGGATGTTCTGCGACTGGAGTCCAGCAACACGCCCAGGTAAATTTCCCTGTTTTCTGGGTCCAAATCCAACTTTTTTCTGTTGATAATCAAATCCAGGTACTCCATTGTGGATTTGGTAATTTCCCTGTGCAGTTGGAGTTCTTCCGCTGAACTTGCCACTAGGAGGAAGTCATCTAAGGGTACTGTCTCACAGTGGCACTTTGGTCGCTACGACGGCACGATCCGTGACGTTCCAGCGATATCCATACGATATCGCTGTGTCTGACACGCTACTGCGATCAGGGACCCCGCTGAGAATCGTACGTCGTAGCAGATCGTTTGAAACTTTCTTTCGTCGTCAAGTGTCCCGCTGTGGCGGCATGATCGCATCGTGTAACAAAGGTTGTATACGATGTGCGCACAGTAACCAACGGCTTCTACATCGCAAATACGTCATGAAATTATCGCTCCAGCGTCGTGCATTGCGAAGTGTGACCGCTGTCTACGACGCTGGAGAGATATTGGAGCGACGCTGGAGTGTCACGGATCGTGCCGTCGTAGCGACCAAAGTGCTACTGTGAGACGGTACCCTAAGTACGGTACTATGATAATCCCCTGGTTTCTCAGATAGGCTATCACTTCCGACACCAAATTGCTAAAAACTCGGGGAGCCAAAGCCAGGCCAAATGGAAGGCAATGAAACTGGAAGTGGCAGGTCCGATTCCGGAATTTCACCGCAAACCTCAAATATTTTTGGGACGCCAGGTAAATATGAACCTGATAATAAGCGCTTTTCAGGTCGAAGGTGCACATTAGAGCGTCTTTGTCTATAAGGTGAACCGCTGATTTTACCGACTCCATCCTGAATCTCTTGGATTTGACGAAAAGGTTTAAGGGCTTCAGGTTTATTATGGTGCGGGACTCCCCCGATGGCTTTATGATGGTGAAAAGAGAGGAGTATTGACCCTCGCCCACCTCTGCCTGGGGATCAAAACTATAACAGCTGAGCTGACCAGCTGTCTTACATCCGCCAACATAGTAGATTCTGTCAGTAAGATCCAGGGCGCGATAAACCTTTTGGGGGAGGTGTAGCAAACTCTATTGCATAGCATTCTGCTATGGTTCTGAGAACCCACTGATCCTGGGTAATCTGGGACCAATTTGCCACAGTTGTCCCCTAATCATTGCCTTCTGGATCTTGAGCTCGACACAAACAGGGTCCCCTTACTTCCCCCCCCCCCCTGCTGTAGGAGCTACTGTAGGTTCCCTTACTGGGCTTCCCCTGGCCCCTGGATTGTCTCCAAGAGGGGCATGCCTTACAAAAGGACTGGTTCCTCCTAAACCTGTCTTCCGGGAACCCCTTCTTTTTATCGTAAGCCTTCTCTAAAATATCATCCAGTGGCGACCCGAACACCCTTAACCCGGAGAAGGGAATGGAGCATAACTTGTTTTTAGAAGCCTTATACCCCCGACCAGGTTTTCATCCATATAGCTCTATGGGCCGCATTGGACAATGAGCTATTTCTAGCAGCGACTCTTACAGATTCGGCAGATGTATCTGCTAAAAAGGCAGTAGCAGATTTCATCAGAGGAAGGGAGGCTAAGATGTCCTCTCAGGGTTTTGTTGGTTAAATGCGCCTCCAGTTGCCCCATCCATAAAAACATAGACCTGGTAGCTGAAGTAGCGGCTATGTTGGTCTTAATCAAAGCCACAGATGACTCCCAGGCCCGTTTCAGGAGATTATCCGCCTTCTTATCCATAGGATCCTTTAAACTTGAAGAGTCCTCAAAGGGGATGGATGTCTTCCTGGCGACCTTAGCGACTGGCACATCAATCTTCGGTATCTCTTCCCAGATCTTAATGTCCTCAGGATCAAAGGATAGATGTTCTTAAAGCCCCAAGATATCACTAAGCACCTCTCAGCATCCTCCCACTCCTCCAAGACCACAGCCCGAATGTGATTGTTTACCGGGAACACACGCTGCTTTTGAGCTCGGAGACCCCTGAACATTACGTCCTGTCTTGACGGACATCCTCCACTTGCGTTCGTATTTCTGAGAGCTTGTACAAGCTCGCCATATCCTCAAGAGGAAAACAGTTATCTCCTGCCCCAATCCTGACTCTCCGATAGCACTTTGCCCTCTTCCTCCTGGTCTGACCCCAGGGGTTGAGATTCCTCATCTGAACTGAGCTTTATCTCCCACCGAGGTCTCTTAGCACATGGACCTGGACTGGGAGGCTGCGGACGAGTAAAGCTGGATATGGAAGCGTGAAACTCTTCCCGAATCAGGGACCTCATCTCAGACAGTAGGGATGGCTGCTCTTCCATCACAATTTTGATGTTGCAGGTGTCACAAAGCATTCTGCCATACGTGTCCGGAAGTTTTACATGGCATATAGGGCATCGTCTGGTCTTTGCAGAGGCTTTGCCAGACCGTTTGGGCATAGGCAGGGACATAGCTGGGGTTCCCTTATCCTGCACAGCGCAAGAGAGGGAATAGTCAGGGGCCCTGCTCTTACTTCACCGTCAGCGCGACGGAATTCTCCACCGTGTGACTTCTGGAAGTAGCGGTGCCGGCCGGCATCCAGGCCGAAAGCCTCCCACCGGGTGGAAGCGTGTTATGACCCCAATGGCGAGGGTCTCAGAGGAACGTGGAAGTCTGCAGAATACAAAAATCCAGCTCATAGGGCAGTGGTAACTGGGTTGACCATATATCTACTCCTAACGCCAACACTAGAAGTAGCCGGGGATCATTCCTACGTTGATTCTAGATGACACGCGCCAGCCGGAGAATCTAGCTACCCCTAGTAGAGGAAAACAAAGACCTTTCTTGCCTCCAGAGAAGGGGACCCCAAAGCTGGATAGAAGCCCCCCACAAATAATGACGGTGAGGTAAGAGGAAATGACAAACACAGAAATGAACCAGGTTTAGCACAGAGAGGCCCGCTTACTGATAGCAGAATAAAGAAAGGTAACTTATATGGTCAACAAAAACCCTATCAAAATCCACACTGGAAATTCAAGAACCCCCGAACCGTCTAACGGTCCGGGGGGAGAACACCAGCCCCCCTAGAGCTTCCAGCAAAGGTCAGGATATAGTTTTGGAACAAGCTGGACAAAAATACAAAACCAAAACAAATAGCAAAAAGCAAAAGGCAGACTTAGCTGATATAACTGGAACCAGGATCAGTAGACAAGAGCACAGCAGACTAGCTCTGATAACTACGTTGCCAGGCATTGAACTGAAGGTCCAGGGAGCTTATATAGCAACACCCCTAACTAACGACCCAGGTGCGGATAAAAGGAATGACAGAAAAACCAGAGTCAAAAAACTAGTAACCACTAGAGGGAGCAAAAAGCAAATTCACAACAGTACCCCCCCCCTTAGTGAGGGGTCACCGAACCCTCACCACGACCACCAGGGCGATCAGGATGAGCGGCATGAAAGGCACGAACTAAATCGGCCGCATGAACATCAGAGGCGACCACCCAGGAATTATCCTCCTGACCATAGCCCTTCCACTTGACCAGGTACTGAAGCCTCCGCCTGGAGAGGCGAGAATCCAAGATCTTCTCCACCACGTACTCCAACTCGCCCTCAACCAACATCGGAGCAGGAGGCTCAGCAGAAGGAACTACAGGCACAATGTACCGCCGCAACAAGGACCTATGAAATACATTGTGAATAGCAAACGACACAGGAAGATCCAGACGAAAAGATACAGGATTAAGGATTTCCAATATCTTGTAAGGCCCAATAAAACGAGGTTTAAATTTGGGAGAGGAGACCTTCATAGGAACAAAGCGGGAAGAAAGCCATACCAAATCCCCAACGCGTAGTCGGGGACCCACACCGCGGCGGCGGTTGGCAAAGCGCTGAGCCTTCTCCTGTGACAACTTCAAGTTGTCCACCACATGATTCCAGATCTGCTGCAACCTATCCACCACAGAATCCACCCCAGGACAGTCAGAAGGCTCCACATGACCCGAAGAAAAGCGAGGATGGAAACCAGAGTTGCAGAAAAAAGGTGAAACCAAGGTGGCGGAACTAGCCCGATTATTAAGGGCAAACTCAGCCAACGGCAAGAATGTCACCCAATCGTCCTGATCAGCAGAGACAAAACACCTCAAATAAGCCTCCAAAGTCTGATTGGTTCGCTCCGTCTGTCCATTAGTCTGAGGATGGAAAGCAGACGAAAACGACAAATCAATGCCCATCCTACTACAAAAGGATCGCCAGAACCTGGAAACGAACTGGGATCCTCTGTCAGACACAATATTCTCAGGGATGCCGTGCAAACGAACCACGTTCTGGAAAAACACAGGAACCAGATCGGAAGAGGAAGGCAGCTTAGGCAAAGGAACCAAATGGACCATCTTGGAGAAGCGATCACATATCACCCAGATAACGGACATGCCCTGAGATAGCGGAAGATCAGAAATGAAATCCATGGAGATATGTGTCCAAGGTCTCTTCGGGACAGGCAAGGGCAAGAGCAAACCGCTGGCACGAGAACAGCAAGGCTTAGCTCGAGCACAAGTCCCACAGGACTGCACAAATGACCGCACATCCCTTGACAAGGAAGGCCACCAAAAGGACCTGGCCACCAGATCTCTGGTGCCAAAAATTCCCGGGTGACCTGCCAACACCGAGGAATGAACCTCAGAAATGACTCTGCTGGTCCACTTATCCGGGACAAACAGTCTGTCAGGTGGACAAGACTCAGGCCTATCAGCCTGAAATCTCTGCAACACACGTCGCAGATCCGGAGAAATAGCTGACAAGATAACTCCATCTTTAAGAATACCAACAGGATCAGCGACTCCAGGAGCATCAGGCACAAAGCTCCTAGAAAGAGCATCGGCCTTCACATTCTTTGAACCAGGTAAATACGAGACAACAAAATCAAAGCGGGAGAAAAACAATGACCAGCGGGCCTGTCTCGGATTAAGGCGTTTAGCAGACTCGAGATACATCAGATTTTTGTGATCAGTCAAGACCACCACACGATGCTTAGCACCCTCGAGCCAATGACGCCACTCCTCAAATGCCCATTTCATGGCCAACAACTCCCGATTGCCCACATCATAATTTCGCTCGGCAGGCGAAAACTTCCTAGAGAAAAAGGCACAAGGTTTCATAACAGAGCAACCAGGGCCTCTCTGCGACAAAACGGCCCCTGCCCCAATCTCAGAAGCATCCACCTCAACCTGAAAGGGAAGTGAGACGTCAGGCTGGCACAAAACAGGCGCCGAAGAAAACCGGCGTTTCAACTCCTGGAAAGCCTCCACGGCAGCAGGAGCCCAGTTAGCTACATCGGAGCCCTTCTTGGTCATATCCGTCAAAGGTTTCACAATGCTAGAAAAATTAGCGATAAAACGACAGTAGAAGTTAGCGAAGCCCAAGAACTTCTGAAGACTCTTAACTGACGAGGGCTGAGTCCAATCAAGAATAGCTCGGACCTTGACTGGGTCCATCTCCACAGCAGAAGGGGAAAAAATGAACCCCAAAAAGGGAACCTTCTGTACACCAAAGAGACACTTTGAGCCCTTGACAAACAAAGAATTTTCACGCAAAATTTTAAAGACCAACCTGACCTGCTCCACATGCGAATCCCAATTATCAGAAAAAAACAAAATATCATCCAGATAAACAATCAAAAATTTATCCAGATACTTCCGGAAAATGTCATGCATAAAGGACTGAAAAACTGAAGGCGCATTGGAGAGACCAAAAGGCATCACCAAGTACTCAAAATGACCTTCGGGCGTATTGAATGCGGTTTTCCATTCATCACCTTGCTTAATGCGCACAAGGTTGTACGCACCACGAAGGTCTATCTTGGTGAACCACTTGGCACCCTTAATCCGGGCAAACAAGTCAGACAACAGCGGTAAAGGATACTGAAATTTGACAGTGATCTTATTTAAAAGCCGATAATCAATACAAGGTCTCAAAGATCCGTCCTTTTTTGCCACAAAAAAGAATCCCGCACCAAGAGGGGAAGAAGACGGACGAATATGTCCTTTCTCCAGAGACTCCTTGATATATGAACGCATAGCGGTATGTTCAGGTACCGACAGATTAAACAGTCTTCCCTTAGGAAATTTACTGCCTGGGATCAAATTTATAGCACAGTCACAGTCCCTATGAGGAGGCAGTGCACTGGACTCAGACTCACTGAAGACGTCCTGATAATCAGACAAATACTCCGGAACTTCCGAAGGCGTAGAAGAAGCAATAGACACAGGCAGGGAATCCCCATGAATACCACGACAGCCCCAACTTGAGACTGACATAGCCTTCCAGTCCAGGACTGGATTATGGGTCTGTAACCATGGCAGCCCTAAAACAACCAAATCATGCATTTTATGTAAAACCAGGAAACGTATCACCTCGCGGTGTTCAGGAGTCATGCACATGGTAACCTGTGTCCAATACTGCGGTTTATTTGCAGCCAATGGTGTAGCATCAATACCCCTAAGAGGAATAGGATTTTCTAATGGTTCAAGAGTAAAACCACAGCGCTTAGCAAATGAGAGATCCATGAGACTCAGGGCAGCACCTGAATCTACAAACGCCATGACAGGATAAGATGACAGTGAGCAAATCAAAGTTACAGACAGAATAAATTTAGGTTGCAAATTACCAACGGTGACAGGACTAACAACCTTAGCTATACGTTTAGAGCATGCTGAGATAACATGTGTAGAATCACCACAGTAGTAGCACAAGCCATTCCGGCGTCTATGAATTTTCCGCTCATTTCTAGTCAGGATTCTATCACATTGCATTAAATCAGGTGTCTGTTCAGACAACACCATGAGGGAATTTGCGGTTTTTCTATCACATTGCACCGAATTAGGTGTCTGTTCAGACAACACCATGAGGGAATTTGCGGTTTTGCGCTCCCGCAACCGCCGGTCAATTTGAATAGCCAGTGCCATAGTATCATTCAGACCTGTGGGAATGGGAAAACCCACCATAACATTCTTAATGGCTTCAGAAAGGCCATTTCTAAAATTAGCGGCCAGTGCACACTCGTTCCAATGTGTCAGCACGGACCATTTCCGAAATTTTTGGCAATACACTTCAGCCTCGTCCTGCCCCTGAGACATAGCCAGCAAGGCCTTTTCTGCCTGAATCTCAAGATTGGGTTCCTCATAAAGTAAACCGAGCGCCAGAAAAAACGCATCAAGATCAGCCAATGCCGGATCTCCTGGCGCCAGCGAAAAAGCCCAATCCTGAGGGTCGCCCCGTAAGAACGAAATAACAATTTTTACTTGCTGAGCAGAATCTCCAGATGAACAGGGTCTCAGGGACAAAAACAATTTACAATTATTCACGAAATTCCTAAACTTAAACCTGTCTCCGGAAAACAGTTCAGGAATCGGTATTTTAGGTTCTGACCTAGGATTTCTGATAACATAGTCTTGTATGCCCTGCACACGAGTAGCCAGCTGGTCCACACTTGTAATCAAGGTCTGGACATTCATGTCTGCAGCAAGCATAGCCACTCTGAGGTAAAGGGGAAGAAGAAAAAAAAAAAAAAAAACTCAGAATCTTCTTTCTTATAATCCCTCTTCTGCAATGCATTAAACATTTAATACTGGCCTGGCAAACTGTTATGACCCCAATGGCGAGGGTCTCAGAGGAACGTGGAAGTCTGCAGAATACAAAAATCCAGCTCATAGGGCAGTGGTAACTGGGTTGACCATATATCTACTCCTAACGCCAACACTAGAAGTAGCCGGGGATCATTCCTACGTTGATTCTAGATGACACGCGCCAGCCGGAGAATCTAGCTACCCCTAGTAGAGGAAAACAAAGACCTTTCTTGCCTCCAGAGAAGGGGACCCCAAAGCTGGATAGAAGCCCCCCACAAATAATGACGGTGAGGTAAGAGGAAATGACAAACACAGAAATGAACCAGGTTTAGCACAGAGAGGCCCGCTTACTGATAGCAGAATAAAGAAAGGTAACTTATATGGTCAACAAAAACCCTATCAAAATCCACACTGGAAATTCAAGAACCCCCGAACCGTCTAACGGTCCGGGGGGAGAACACCAGCCCCCCTAGAGCTTCCAGCAAAGGTCAGGATATAGTTTTGGAACAAGCTGGACAAAAATACAAAACCAAAACAAATAGCAAAAAGCAAAAGGCAGACTTAGCTGATATAACTGGAACCAGGATCAGTAGACAAGAGCACAGCAGACTAGCTCTGATAACTACGTTGCCAGGCATTGAACTGAAGGTCCAGGGAGCTTATATAGCAACACCCCTAACTAACGACCCAGGTGCGGATAAAAGGAATGACAGAAAAACCAGAGTCAAAAAACTAGTAACCACTAGAGGGAGCAAAAAGCAAATTCACAACAGAAGCGGCTCTACCCAGGAGCCCGTCCGATCGCTGGTCTCTGCAGCTGAGGGACTCACCACCGGGAAGTGTCAGCCCCGGACTGCCTGACAGGGGGAAGGATTTGACGCGCCGCACAATCCCCCTGAGCCAATCCTCCGGTAAGCAGAGCTTCTTCTCTCCTGTGTCCCTCCATGCAGGGACAGGAAAAACACTTAGGGAATGGGGTGGGGAGGGGCCTTTTAACCTCTCGTATGCTTTCCTGTCCCTTCAAGGAGGAGGAAGATGACCTCCATGGTGCTGTCAGGAGGGACGTTCTGGAAATTTAGATTCAATAAAGGAGTCTGTGTGCTTATTTCAAATACAGGACTTTTTTCTGGCTGTGTCTTTATTTACCATGTAACTATAGGATTAGTAATGGATAGGTGTCTTATAGACGCTTCTCCGTTACTAAGCCGTGGGCTTGATGTCTCCTGACAATACAAAGGTGACATCAACCCCACAAATATGAACCCCACTTGCCACCACTACAGGGCAAGTGGGAAGAGCGAGGCTAAGTGCCAGAATTGGCGGATCTATAAGATGCACCATTTCTGGGAAGGCTGAAAGCTGATGTTTTTTGCCTGGGGGGATGGGTGCCAATATCCATGGCCCCTTCCCCGGCTATTAACATCAGCCCACAGCTGTCTGGCTAGCCTTTGCTGGTTCAATTTTATCGGGGTCCCCCTGTTAACTAGCCAGTAAAGGCTAAGCAAACAGCTATGCGCTGATATTAATAGCCTGGGAACCTTTGGTTATTGGCTCCTTCCCAGAATATTAACATCAGCCCTCAGCTTTCTCTCTGCTGATTATGTAAATTATGTGGGAGCCCACGCAATTTAAAAAAAAAAAATGTTTTTTTGTAAAATAAACATATTGCATTTCACACAGATTTCTGACAGTTGCTGTTTTGTTACAGATTATGTAGGTTAATTATGTTAATGCTCCTACATAAGATCAATATAATACACCGTACACTCTGAGGATATATATTGTGACAAAACTATAATTTATTACAGTGCTACAAAGATAATATTCAACTGTGCAATAGGCGACCAGAAGTCAAAAAAATGACAACGTTTCGACTCTTCCCGAGTCTTTTTCATGTGGTCACTAAAAAAAGAACGAAAATGTATGAGTAACAGACAAGACAATATATACAATTTATACAATTAATGCAATATGCAGCCGTTAGCACATAAGGATAAAGTCCCAGCAAAGAGAAACAAAGAAGTACTTATCGGTTACATAGCACATACTGGATATTAATATACATCAATCAATTAGCAAGCAAAGGTAGTTACAATCGGGATCATGGTCCAATATATAGTTATAGAGTACAAGATCCAGTGGGAGTGTCGGGGTCGTCACGACAATAACCCTTATTCACCAGTCATTCCAAATTAAAGTATGAGCAGAGCATGTGGTACCGGGTAAGAATGAGTCAGACAAAGAGCTGGTTCAATCTCAGTTGATGCTCGTGCATCTACAAGTGTCAGCAACGATCACAGCAACTAACTTTGTCGGGGTCGTAAACGACAATATACCCTCATTCACCAGTCATTCCAAATTAAACTATAAGCATGTGGTACCGGGTAAGAATGAGTCAGGCAGGTAGCTGGTTCAATCTTAGTGCATGCTCGTGGATCCACACACATGTGTGTAACCGTCACAGCAACTGAACTTTATTTTAGAATACACAATACTATATTGAGTGTTAGGGGAAGGCGTGCATTAGGCGGGGTTTAAGCTAACATTCAGTCTTTCTGATTTGTTCTAACATCTTCTGGTGGATCCTCCTTTTCTTCACATTCCTTAAGTTTCGTTTCTAAAGAAATGAATCTTCATCCCTCCAGACACTAACCTGAAACGAAACTGAACTCTGGCGGCCATCTTTAAATACAATTACATTTGCTTTAGCAGGGGAAAACTTATTGTTTCACAGTATATAATATATAAAAGTACAAAAGGTATATAAGAAAGTATATTTTCACCTTGACAATCCCCCCTAAACACTAAGTTTTTCCCTTAAAGAAAGATCCTTCGAGACTGTCCATGTGATGGGAAAAGGGGAGGTGCATTTCTTCATCCAGACACCTCAGAAACTCTCCCCTAGCGAGAGGCCTCCAGGCAGCTGAACCCTTCACTAACCTCACATGGAGTTCTCCCACTGTCCCTAAACTAAATCTCTTGGCATCATCTGAGAATGGGGGGGTTTTGTCTATTCTCTTGAGAGGAATATACTTCGGGATCTCCCCTGGATCAGTACCATTGTACTCTGATGGATCTACTTCTTGATTGCGGAAGGTGCCAGTCGGAGTTGCTTTGGCAATAACCTTTTTATACAAGGGAATAACACAACAGAGAATTATCGATCCAATTATAAGGAGGGCAATTTGTACTAAACAAACTTATTGAAGGAATCCCTTGATCCCACCTAACCAACTGGAGAAGAAAGATGTGTCTACTCCAGCATACATGACACGTCGTCTTATTGTCCTAATTTGTTCAACTTCTTTAGAAACCTTCAGGTCTTTCGGATCTACATTTCGCCATTCAGGTCTGGCTGTCTAGATTTCGTCTCGTATGTCTTTGGTCATACCGTCAATGAATGTATTTACCAATACTCTAACATCAAGTGGGTTTATGGGACTGTTTTCCCATTTCAACTGAAATAGCTCTACACTTTCCTTTTGTCACATCTGTAGAAAATCTTAATTTGCGTCTTAGCACGTCACTTGTTTTTGTGCTCACTAACTACCTAGGCCTGCCTAGGTGCACTTAATACGTCCATCATATGGTCATTATTTGTCTGTAGAATGAGAAAGGTTGGTTCTCAGGGTCAGCCAAATGTTTTTGCATAGCTAGCTAGTCAGAGGGCCTCCAGGGATAATACTCCTGTATCTGTCTTACCCTACCTGATGTGGTTGGTTCTCTGGTGGTGGGGAGTGACATGACATGCTGGTCTACAGCTCCTTCCCAAAAGGATTACTGTCAGTCTACTCCTAAAAGTTAATGTCCCCACTATCCACCAACCACAATCCTGTGTCAGCTTCTTATATCACTACATGTGATCTTGTCTGGACAGGATTCAGTGTAATTCTCTTAGGTCGGGTTGCAGCACTGGTCATACAAGTGTTAGGGCCCAAGTCCTCAACTATATCCTGAAAGGCATCACAGCTATAATTAACAAATCCTTGTTCTCTGTAATATATATATATATATATATATATATATTTGATCCATTCAACATTTTTATTAATCTGCACCTGTGGGATTATAGAAGCAAAGTCAGCATAAATCTGGTTCTGGGCTTTAAACTGGTCAGGCACCCCCCTTGGCACTCCAATGGCATCAATATATATACTAGTGGATCTTCTTCATAACTCAGGTGCAGCTGATCGAGAGTTCTCCTTTTTCTGGTAGGTTCATCAGGTACCTTTGGATCCCAAGGTAAAATCTTGAACTGCATGGCTAGTTTAACAAGGGTGCATTGGCCTATCCAGGCATTAGGCAACCTGGGACGAAGCTTACCATCTCCACATAACCAATAAATATCGTACATATAATATGTATGTTTGATTAGCAAATCAGTATCTAGAGGACTGTTCTCCTTGCAGAAACCTGTCTCAAAGATGCCTACTGGTGTACCTATGGTGTCGTGGGAATTATAGCAGGTGTAATTGTCAGCTAATACGGTTACTTCTCCTGGGACCTTTAGTCTGGGTTTCTTATGAATTAGTGGGACATAATCTGGGCAATCAGTGGACTTCAAACCTTTCAACAAATTCATGACACAGGCGGTGGTGTTGTCATCAGGAAAAAGCAATGCATGTGTGTATTCGCAGCAGCACAAGCAATACATCCTACAGAGATATTCTGGACTCTTACATTGTATCTCACCCATTCTAACCACAGGTTTTTCCTTGGGGCTGTTTGTGTTTCTATGGAGAAAACCTCTTGCCAACTGAGACCTGGAATGGGGATCACTTCATTAACTACATTTTGCAAATGCTCACCTGGGCCTGTTTTAACTGTACTGGTAACAGGGGCTTTGGTTGGTCTGAAGCTAATATCCTGGAGCTGTATATGGCCTAAATACCCATGGTATCCACTACTAAATACATAATTATAATGCCTTCCCAGTACAAATGTCTGCAGGTCAGCAGATTGGGGGCTTTCGAGATTTAGGAGGAGGGGGTGACAACTTTTACCCCATTTACAGCCCCTGAGTGGTTGCAGAAAAGCGGTTAGATGCATTCCCTCACAAAGACTTCCACCCGTCCCATCCTTGGGGAACATGGCTTCGCTAGGTTTATATCCCCAATCATTCCCTGTACTCCAGGCAGCATCTGTCCAATAATAACAATTATTGTTGTCGTTTCTGGTAACACATATATAAAACTGGATGATTCCCTCTACCACCCGTTCAGTCTCAAGGCATTTGACTACATCACAGAAATCAAATCGCCAGATATTCACCGGGGCTGTCAGGTTTACCCAGAGAATAGTGGGACCAGAATTCTTATTTACAATAGGGGCCGAAGAGGTAGGGGCGAGGATGGCCCCCAACCTCAAGATCAAAAACAGCAACATTTCCCTTCAGTCACTACTGTGACTAAACACTGGTTCGGTCTCTTTTACAGTGTGAGGCGTGGATACAGGTGCTCTTTCCTTCAAGTTTTACTGCAGTGGGGGTGACCGGGATCACCGTGTGAAGTCCTTCAAATCTCGTCTGGAGACAATCTCTGCGCACAAACTTTTTCACATACACCAGGTCTCCTGGCACAAAAGGATGGTGTCCAGGAACCTTGTCTGAGTCTGGAAGAGAACTGAAGACAGTTAAATGCACTTTGGCAAGGTGTCCATGTAAGGCCTGCACATAGCTAGTCAAGTCCTGGTACTTGGGCTACAACTGTTGTGGAAAGAAACATTCAAGATTGGGGCTCCTGCCAAACAGAATCTCATACGGTGACAGTCCTGTCTTCCTGTTTGGGGTATCTTACTGAAAACAAAGCTAGAGGAAGGCATTCTGTCCATGGTTTACCAGTCTCTGTCATTGCCTTCTGGATTTTAAGCTTAAAAGTTCCATCTAGTCTCTCCACTTTTCCACTGTTCTGCGGATGGAGTATGCAATGCTTGACTTACCCCCAGTGCTGCCATTACCTCTGACATGATCTCTCCAGTAAAATGGGAACCCTGATCGCTTTCAATGACTTCAGGAACTCCATACCTGCATATGATCTCAGCCATCAGTTTCTTCGCCGTTGTCTTAGCCGTAGCTTTGGCAACTGGGTAGGCTTCTGGCCAACCTGAAAATAAATCAATGCAGACCAACACATACTCATACGTCCCTACCCTGGGTAACTGAATTTAATCAATCTGCAGTCTCTGGAATTGGTTAAAGGGGCCGGGGAGTGTGTTTGGATGGGGTTTTCACTGTCCTACTCTGATTATGTGTGGCACATATCATGCAGCTCTGTACCTGCCTTTCTGTGCAGGTGGAAAACTCGGGGGCAATCCATTGTTTCTATAGGGTGTCACACATGGCCGTCTTCGAGTGGTGCACATTCCCGTGCAGAACCTGTGCCATCATTGGGTACAGTACCTGTGGTAGGCAGACCTTTTCACCCCTCCCCCATAGTCCGGTAACGGTATCAGAGCAAGCCCCTATCCTTTGCCACCTATTTTTCTCCTCCTTACTTGCCTGTTCTTGTAACCGGGCTAAGATGTCTTTCAACACAAGTGGAGATGGTGGGGTGTCCAGGTGATGTACTCTAGAGGCTACAGGAGTGCTTGCTGCTTTCTTGGCAGCCTGGTCTGCCAGTGCGTTACCCTTTTGTCCGTCCATCAGTGCCTTTGGTATGTGCCTTTACCTTTATAATGCCTGCTTGCTTGGGTGGGAAACTGTAGTGCATTCATAAGTTGCTGGACTGCCTCAGCATGTTTAAAGGGGTGGCCATTTGCTGTCAGGAAAGCCCTGGCTCTCCAGATAGGCCCATAATAGTGTGTAATGCCAAAAGCATACCTGGAATCAGTGTAGATATTTACAGTCTTACCTTCTGCTTCTTGTGCACACATATGAGCTAGCATTGACTCTGCCTTGATTACCTCATGTTCTGAGACCACAGCATATCTGGTACAGTAGCATCCTTGGTCATCTTGGTGACGGGATCCATCTACAAAAAGCTCAAAATCAGCATTAGAATAGGCACACTAGAGACCAGCCGTTTCCTGAGACATCAATTCTAGACAATCATGTGGTTTGGAAACCTAATCTTGTTCCTCTGGATCCATTCTTAAAAGAAAAAAGAAAAAGAGAGTGTCCTTGCTCATGTCACCTACTCCTCCCCCCTTTGGATCCAGGGGAACTAGGAGAAAAGTAGCGGGGTTCAGGACAGTGCACCTTTTCAAAGTCACATTAGTAGGCATGAGAATAGCACACTGAAGTCGCAGCTGTCTAGCCATGGACATGTGGCCAGGTTGTACTTGGTTAAGGATACTATATACATCGTGTGGGGTGTGGACCATCAGTGGGTAATCCAAAACAATCTCTGAAGACTTGTGTAGCAACAGCTGGACAGACAACACAGCCCGAACACAGAAGGGGCTTCCTCTTGCCACCGTATCCAAGCGGCCGCTGTAATAAGCAACAGGTCTCTGTTTGTCTCCATGAAGCTGAATCAGCACACCTGTAGCATGTCCTGCATAGGTGAGCTCTGTCTGCAAGGCAGTCTGCAATACTGTACGGCAATGCTCGGGTGTCTTGTAATCGTATACGGGGCCTGCAGTGTGTAACACTATATCACAGGGCAAATTCCCTCTTTGGGTGGACATAGCGTCTCCTGGATACAAGGGGCCATAAACGACAAGGTAGGCCTGACACTCTTGGGCTATGGCTGGGCTTCCCTGTTGGCTATCTGTTGGGCCAAACCACCTCTATGTGACAGGGTAGAGTTAGCTGGGTTCACTATGGCTCCTGCCTGGTGGGTAATTATGTCCCCATACCCTACTGAGAAAAGAACCTGGGATTCCTGAGGTGTGATATAGTAGCGTGAATGACAGGGAAACCAAACTTCAGATTCCTAGAAAGTCTGGCCTTGTAAGTGTGAAGGTTTCACGGGAAGAGGAGATGTAGAGGCCTTTCCGGGCTGGGAGGTCTGGCATTTACACCGATTAAAGCAAGCTCTTGGTCTGAAAATTGACATGGGGCTGGGGAGGGAGTTAGATTCCTATACAGGGTTAAAGGCGTATTGGAGTGTGAAGCTGGACTTGCATGTACGATAGGAGGGGGCAGAAACTGGAATCTGTTACATGGAGATAAGAAACACTGATCTCGCAGCTGCAGCGATGGGGGCCAGTGAGAGAGCAAGAATTACTACGGCTAGTGATTTAACCCCTGTCTTTCTTGCTGGGCTAAATTCTTTTGAAAACTCTTTTACTATTTTCAATACATCATCCGGAGTGGAAATCTCAATATCAGATCTACTACAAAAAGGTATGAATGGGCTTTTTATTACAATGGGAATCCCAGATCTTTAAATACTACCATAAGACGCCCATAGAACTTCTCGGCAATCCAGTATATATATTGCTGCCTTGACTGTAAGGGGCACAGGGTTTACAGTCGGGAGTAGAGGCTTAATTTCTTGGGGAGGGACCATATTATCTAACAGGGAGCCCCCCCCCTGTTTCTCTTCAATTTGCTATATATCAACCACTCAACTTGATACAGGTAATTACCAATCTTTCAATTACTTACAAGTTTTCCTCTAAGACTAGACACAGATCTATTTCACTTTCAATTCCATACAGTACTTATTGCTTTAAACACAAATCTCTCAGCGTATACTAAACCAAGGACAGAGAAAACTTTGGAATGCAATACATGGTTTCCCTGTCTGTAGCCCACAGCACCGAAGGGAAAAATTTCAAGCAGATCGCGCAGGGATTCACTCACCCCCTCCCATCTAGTAACACGGAGATAAAAACTTCCACTGCATTCTTCAGCGCTGAAGGGAGAGCAAGAGCCCAACTCTATACCCCCCTTTCTCCAGCACGTAGCGCAGATCAGGAGAAAAGAGGAGAACTGACAAAGAAATCTCGCAGCGGTCCGCTCCGCCCCTCCCCTACACTACATAGCACTGATACAAAGCTCCGTATCCTCTACAAAGTCACAAATTACAGCAGTTTTCAGACTTAATTTCTACAAAACTTTCCTATAATCCTCCGTGGTCTGGGCGGAGCCCCAAGGACGGTCTGTACGCACACACAAGGCAGGTCTCCACACAGGTTGGATTCTGCACAACACAAACAGGACACACCTATGCTTCTGGAGATCTCTTTCCGCTGCCATTACAGGGCGGTGGCTGGGACTACATTTTCATCATCAGTGGCATGGCGGCCATTTTACAATCTGTAAGATCACAGTTCAAAGGCATTTTATAACCAAATACGGGTTCTATATTGTCTGATCCTTCCTCTCTATCAACCTATTTTCATCCTTTGTTCTTTAAGCTTCGCGCAACTCGCAGATAAGCTTCTTGACTGCCTCTTGCCCTCCCGTGACCATTGTCTTGACTTCCACGGCATCCTCATCTAACCTGTGGGGCACGGACTTCTTCTGCTTTAAGATACGCAGCATGACTCTTACAGAATACTATGTCCTCCTGCAGTAGGCCACTGGCAGCGATACCAACACTGCGTTCTATACCACGGAACTTCGCGTTCAACGTACTAGGAAAAGAGCCTCGCGCTCAATATTTCCTGTCCCTAACCTGAACAACAGTGATTAACAGGCTATCCTGCCACGATATTCCAAACCGTCGGGAGGCGGTCTCCTAGTGAGAGCCCTCCACAGAAATACAGGTGGTCCCCCTCCGGGACGTCTTAATTACCTAGCTGGTACAATATCACAGAGGCTGCGTCTCCTATCCCTTCCTCTAAGCTGCCCCACAATCTACAACTCGCTCAATTTTTCAGTCCACTTCACTACTAGACAATAGTCACGGGTAGGACGGTTGAATGGAGTACAATGACCGGTAAAGGAGGTGTGGTGTACAGAGGACGCACAGAATGTGACGTCTCTCAGTTGCTGGTTCAGAGCGTGGCACAGGATCGCATTCGATCTCACCACTCGATCGGTCACCTCCCGGACCCAAAGAGACCACAGACAAACCAATAACGGCTGAGACACTAGCAAGTGTGACATATACAATGTACATGATCGCCACTTACCGTGTACGGAGGGTGATCAGTCCTCGAGGTCAGCCACTACGGGTATCATCCACAGACATCCAGGCATGGGTCCAGAGGGTCTCGGATCGCTGGCCACGCCCCCCGTTGGGCTGCCAAATTGTCGGGGTTGTAAACGACAATATACCCTCATTCACCAGTCATTCCAAATTAAACTATAAGCATGTGGTACCGGGTAAGAATGAGTCAGGCAGGTAGCTGGTTCAATCTTAGTGCATGCTCGTGGATCCACACACATGTGTGTAACCGTCACAGCAACTGAACTTTATTTTAGAATACACAATACTATATTGAGTGTTAGGGGAAGGCGTGCATTAGGCGGGGTTTAAGCTAACATTCAGTCTTTCTGATTTGTTCTAACATCTTCTGGTGGATCCTCCTTTTCTTCACATTCCTTAAGTTTCGTTTCTAAAGAAATGAATCTTCATCCCTCCAGACACTAACCTGAAACGAAACTGAACTCTGGCGGCCATCTTTAAATACAATTACATTTGCTTTAGCAGGGGAAAACTTATTGTTTCACAGTATATAATATATAAAAGTACAAAAGGTATATAAGAAAGTATATTTTCACCTTGACAACTTTATTTCCGGATACACAGTACTATATTGTTTTAGAAAAAGGAATGCAATAGGCGGGGTTTAAGCAATACATATCTAGTATTCAGTCTTTCTGATTTGTCCTGATGTCTTCTGGTGAATCCTCCTCTCTTCACATTCCTCAAGTTTCGATTTCAGAAGAAATGATACTTCTTTTCTCAGAGACGAAAAGTAGGGCATAGGTGAATACTGGCAGCCATTTTAAATACAGTTACATTAGCATCTGCAAGCATGGGGAAAACTTATTGTTTCACATAACAGTACAAAAAGTGTATAAAGATATATCTTTTTCACCCTGACAGGAGGACAAGGGTCCAAAGGAGACATAGAGCCCAAAAAGGCAGAGGCCCAATAGGGTAGTAGATATGTTTGTAGTAGAGGTTATTTACCTTAGCAAGGTTGAATAAAGGTATGTCGCACAAGTTATTCTTTAGCAAAATATAGGATATCTGTGGGGGATAAGAGGCGTCAATAAGGTTGTAAAATAGAGGACAGAAGTGCTTAGCAGCTAGGGAAAATTACCTTACATAGAGCAGTATCTAATTTAGTTAGATCCAGTATGGAGTGGTTAGAATCTGTGTTGAATACAAGGGGTTAAAATGTATGTAGTCCGGAACACAGAAAAGGAGTATGTATAATGGTGGGGCAGTAAGTTACCTGGTGGAGCTGGAGTAGAGGTAATGATTCCGTGCCATAGGGGTATACAGGGTTTCTGTGGGGAACATGAGTAACTTAAGTGAAGCTGTCAGTAGAACGCCCCATGGTGGCAGTTAACATATGCGGTCAGAGATCAGGGTACCAAGACATGTGCAGTGGTGGAACAGGGGATTACCTGGCAGGACTGGGATGTCAGCGGCGCTCCCGCGCTTTGCTGGATGAGGCACATGGAGGATGGCGTCTCGGCCCTATTATAGGGAGGCGGCGGGACTTGCGGTGCCGGAAGTGCTTTCACCCGGCACCGGAAGTCCCGCCGCGTCCGTCGCCAGGTGTTGTGCGCATGCGCAAGCATTGAATGGGGGAAAGAACGTTCCCTGATATAGGAGAGCATAGTCAGGGATGATGGTAATAGCGCCTGCGCAGCCCTGGAGTAAAAGGAACGTGATAATTGTTTGTAATGGACTTATAGATACATACATAGTAACCCTTACAAGATATTGAAAACTAAATAATATGGCAGAATGACCCTAGAAAAGAGTGATTAAAAATAATAAAAAAACTGAACACAGATATCCTATATTTTGCTAAAGAATAACTTGTGCGACATACCTTTATTCAACCTTGCTAAGGTAAATAACCTCTACTACAAACATATCTACTACCCTATTGGGCCTCTGCCTTTTTGGGCTCTATGTCTCCTTTGGACCCTTGTCCTCCGGTCCTCCCACTGGATCTTCTACTCTATAACTATATATTGGACCATGATCCCGATTGTAACTACCTTTGCTTGCTAATTGATTGATGTATATTAATATCCAGTATGTGCTATGTAACCGATAAGTACTTCTTTGTTTCTCTTTGCTGGGACTTTATCCTTATGTGCTAACGGCTGCATATTGCATTAATTGTATATATTGTCTTGTCTGTTACTCATACGTTTTCGTTCTTTTTTAGCGACCACATGAAAAAGACTCGGGAAGAGTCGAAACGTTGTCATCTTTTTGACTTCTGGTCGCCTATTGCATAGTTGAATATTTTCTTTGTAGCACTCTAATAAATTATAGTTTTGTCACAATATATATCCTCAGAGTGTGCGGTGTATTATATTCATCTTGAGTGCTTTAGGACTACCTAGTCCTCTACACCAGCACCTCGCCATTGCATTCCTAGTGCACAGCAATTTTCTTTTCAATGCTCCTACATAGGCTGGTGACTGTGTGTTTTTATTTAATATTAATGAGGGTATCTGTCTGAAGAGGTTGAACAAGGAAATGACATCACAATTCTTTTTTTTAATAATATATCTTTACTTTGCTCTATGGAATTACAAAAACGCATAAAAAATATGCGTATTTTCAACTGTGTTTTTCTGCCAATACGCAACAATAGCCTTAAGGTAATTGGTTCTCTATTTTCTTCAGTTGCAAGGGTCTGACCCTGTTCGCAGAGCCAATTGAAGGAAGGGGGGGGGGGGGCAATGCCAGTTTTGTCTTCTCTTCACCATGAAATCCCTCTGCTAAATGAAAACAAGACATACAGTGCCTAAAAGTAGTATTCAACCCCCTGCAGATTTAGCAGGTTTAATAAGATGCAAATAAGTTAGAGCATTCAAACTTCAAACAAGAGCAGGATTTATTAACAGATGCATAAATCTTACAAACCAAAAGGTTTTGTTGCTCAGTTAAATTTTTATAAATTTTAAACATAAAAGTGTGGGTCAATTATTATTCAACCCCTAGGTTTAATATTTTGTGGAATAACCTTTGTTTGCAATTACAGCTAATAATCGTCTTTTAGAAGACCTGACCAGGCCGGCACAGGTCTCTGGAGTTATCTTGGCCCACTCCTCCATGCAGATCTTCTCCAAGTTATCTAGGTTCTTTGGGTGTCTCATGTGGACTTTAATCTTGAGCTCCTTCCACAAGTTTTCAATTGGGTTAAGGTCAGGAGACTGACTAGGCCACTGCAACACCTTGATTTTTTGCCTCTTGAACCAGGCCTTGGTTTTCTTGGCTGTGTGCTTTGGGTCGTTGTCTTGTTGGAAGATGAAATGACGACCCATCTTAAGATCCTTGATGGAGGAGCGGAGGTTCTTGGCCAAAATCTCCAGGTAGGCCGTGCTATCCATCTTCCCATGGATGCAGACCAGATGGCCAGACCCCTTGGCTGAGAAACAGCCCCACAGCATGATGCTGCCACCACCATGCTTGACTGTAGGGATGGTATTCTTGGGGTCGTATGCAGTGCCATCCAGTCTCCAAACGTCACGTGTGTGGTTGGCACCAAAGATCTCGATCTTGGTCTCATCAGACCAGAGAACCTTGAACCAGTCAGTCTCAGAGTCCTCCAAGTGATCATGAGCAAACTGTAGACGAGCCTTGACATGATGCTTTGAAAGTAAAGGTACCTTACGGGCTCGTCTGGAATGGAGACCATTGCGGTGGAGTACGTTACTTATGGTATTGACTGAAACCAATGTCCCCACTGCCATGAGATCTTCCCGGAGCTCCTTCCTTGTTGTCCTTGGGTTAGCCTTGACTCTTCGGACAAGCCTGGCCTCGGCACGGGAGGAAACTTTCAAAGGCTGTCCAGGCCGTGGAAGGCTAACAGTAGTTCCATAAGCCTTCCACTTCCGGATGATGCTCCCAACAGTGGAGACAGGTATGCCCAACTCCTTGGAAAGGGTTTTGTACCCCTTGCCAGCCTTGTGACCCTCCACGATCTTGTCTCTGATGGCCTTGGAATGCTCCTTTGTCTTTCCCATGTTGACCATGTATGAGTGCTGTTCACAAGTTTGGGGAGGGTCTTAAGTAGTCAGAAAAGGCTGGAAAAAGAGATAATTAATCCAAACATGTGAAGCTCATTGTTCTTTGTGCCTGAACTACTTCTTAATACTTTAGGGGAACCAAACAGAATTCTAGGGGGTTGAGGGGTTGAATAATAAATGACACTCTGAAAAAACTTTTCCCAATTTAAAAAAAAAATTAAACAAAGAAATAACTTTCTTTTTTGCTGCAGTGCATTTCACACTTCCAGGCTGATCTACAGTCCAAATGTCACAATGCCAAGTTAATTCCAAATGTGTAAACCTGCTAAATCTGCAGGGGGTTGAATACTACTTGTAGGCACTGTATGTGTGTTGTACTGTGGGGTTACTTCTGTACTCACTTGTCGTTCGGGAACCCTTGATACCTCCCCATCCTTAGGACCGGAAACAGCTGCACACATAACAGGAGACATATGATTCGGTTCAGCAGGTTCAGTTTTACTGTGCAATTTGGATACATACAGCTGCGGCATATAGAATGAAACAAGAGTTCCCTCTTGGTTGGTGTTCTTGTAGCGCAGTACACTATCAGTTCTTGTGTCCATTCTGCTCGACCTGCCCCCACCTTAACAGCTTCTGTTGGTACCAGGGACTTCCTATCTGGCATTACAGCTTCTCCCACCATCTTTACCTCTCGCTGTGACCTGACCGTCCTCTTCCATTCAGGGGAGAGCCATGCAATCCAGTCTCTTTGGGCCCTAGACTGCCCATGATCTGCGTGAAACTGCAGACGTGTTCTCATACTGTTTGAGGACTTAATACTGATTGGACTCTTCGCAACTTGTGCATCCGTTGACCTTGGACCTTTCACTACTAATGCTGTGTGAGACTCCCTCCCTATGAAGTGCTTCCCATTTTTTTCTCATCTAACCTCTACCAATATGTGTGCTATTCCCAAGCTTTTAACTATAGCTTACCTTGAATTATGCTAAACTGTATGCCTGTGACTTGTCAGTGGTTCCCCTATGGACAGCTCCCCCCATCCCACTCCCTGGGGATGGCCTTGAGGTTAAACCTCCAGGAAAATCGAAAGCATACAAAAACTTTAATAAATACAGGTGCTGTATATCCACTGGAAGTTACAAAACCTAAAAAATGATACACAGCCAATATATTTAATAAATAATATATATTGTTTATTGACAATGTTAATTAAAAGATAAATAATTCATGAACAGAAAAAAAGAGAAAAGGCCACCAGGTGGCGAAAGAGTGCAGGGCTCGATCAAGGGGTATGAATATACAAGTACAAAGATGGAAAAGTAAGTCAATGAACAAAGTTATACAATTCAATACACAAACATTTGTTTCAAAAAAGTTATAAAAGCTATCTATATATATTATTTATACGTTAGTATATACTACGTGTATTAAAGAGTATAACGATGAGTAGTAATTATACATAGTTACACAATCAGCAAAGGGCTACAAACTTTGATCAATGCTACAATAAAAGTAACAAATATATCTAATAAATATGATAAGAGCAAGGCAGGTCAATGTGTGTTAAAAATTTAATTAATATAAATAGGTGACCTATCAGCTGACCACCAAGGTGCTAGTGCATTTACAAATCATACTGCATATAGGTAATAAATAATCATTACAATCACTGCTTGTCAAAAATTTTAAATGCACAGGAAAAAATAATAATGTAAAAATAAATTTAACAAACAAATCTGGAAAAAGTAATAAAGGTAGAACAGGTCAATGTTAAAGGGAACCTGTCACCCCGTTTTTTCGGTATGAGATAAAAATACCGTTAAATAGGGCCTGAGCTGAGCATTACAATAGTGTAGTTTGTGTACCCTAATTCCCCACCTATGCTGCCGAAATACGTTACCGAAGTAGTAGTTTTCGCCTGTCAATCAGGCTGGTCAGGTCAGATGGGTGTGGTGTCCTCCCCCAGATCTTGCGTAGTTTTCCGTTGGTGGCGTAGTGGTGTGCGCATGTCCAAGTCCCGAATCCTCTGCCAGGGGTGTAAAAAAAACAGCGATGTCCGTTATTCCATTGGTGGTCGGTGGGCGCGGCCATCTTGCTTTGGCCGCAGAAGCGGCGCTCTACTGACCGCGGCTTCAGGAAAATGGCCGCGGGCATCCGCGCGTGCGCAGATGGCTATCGCGGCGGCCATTTTCGTGAAGCTGAGATGCGAATTCTGCTTCACGAAAATGGCCGCCGCGATAGCCATCTGCGCACGCGCGGATGCCCGCGGCCATTTTCCTGAAGCCGCGGTCAGTAGAGCGCCGCTTCTGCGGCCAAAGCAAGATGGCCGCGCCCACCGACCACCAATGGAATAACGGACATCGCTGTTGTTTTTACACCCCTGGCAGAGGATTCGGGACTTGGACATGCGCACACCACTACGCCACCAACGGAAAACTAAGCAAGATCTGGGGGAGGACACCACACCCATCTGACCTGACCAGCCTGATTGACAGGCGAAAACTACTACTTCGGTAACGTATTTCGGCAGCACAGGTGGGGAATCGGGGTCCACAAACTACACTATTGTAATGCTCAGCTCAGGCCCTATTTAACGGTATTTTTATCTCATACCGAAAAAACGGGGTGACAGGTTCCCTTTAATAAAAGACAAGTGTCAATAGTGAATGACCTGCCTATTAGCTAATAAGGTGCCAGTGCATATAGAAATAATGCCTCGCAGACCAAATGCTTCTGCATATTAATAGTCAAATGCGGATCAAATAACATACATCTGTGCTGGGCCCGCACACACCCGACGCGCATTTCGCCTTGGCTTTGACGAGGGGGAGCTGTCAATGAGGCCCAGAGTATGATCCAACTTTAGTTGTATCAGTGTCCTCAGGACACATATACAGCTCAATGATGGTGGAGCAGGGAGCCGAGAGGTCCTTCCTCCACCGTTCAGTCAGGTCATGTCAGTGGCAGCGGAGAAAGGTAAGAGGAGCAGAATTCAGATGTGTGTATATATATATCTATAGCTGTGTATGAACATCCACGTGTGCCCTTAGGGTGTGTGTCCACGGTCTGTAATGACGGCGCTTTGGATGGAGCGGAAAACCCGCTTCGCCCAAAGCGCCGCCCCCCTCTGTACGCACAGTGATTCAGGATGTGTTCATTGCACTCATCTGGAATCTCCGCACCCCATACATAGGGCCCTGTGATTTACCTTGTGGCGACGGAGCGTCACCACAAGGTAAACAGACATGCTGCGTTCTAAAAAGACGAGCCGCATGTCCGTAAATGCAGGGCCTCCGGATGCGTGTTCGCACGCATAGTGGAGACAGCATTTCATAAAATCACCTCCACTATGCTGTAACATCTGGACGCTGCGGGTTGAACGCTGCGGTTGTAAGCAGCATCCAATCCACAGATAATCCGGATGTAATCCTGAACATGGACACATACCCTAACAGGGCCGCCATACTGCGTGGGAACACTAATGGGCCTCACCAGATTTCTGTGTGGGCACATGTTAGCGCCTAACAATTACTGTGGCGCGTTCTGCAGCATGCGCCCCTCTCTTATTGTGCATAGTTGGGAGAAATGGATTGGAATAACCCATAGTTTTCCAGAAAAATACTTAGAATTGAGAGTCCTCAGTGGTTGATACCTTTTAATGGCTAACTGAAAAGATGGTAACAACAAATTGCACGCTTTCGAGACTACTCAGGTCTCTTCATCAGGTATAGACTAATAGAAATTCTGAAGAATCACATATTTATTAAATGATTAAAGATATGTTATTTATTATATATGTGATTCTTCAGAATTTCTATTAGTCTTTGCCTGATGAAGAGACCTGAGTAGTCTCGAAAGCTTGCAATTTATTACCATCTTTTCAGTTAGCCATTAAAAGGTATCAACCACTGAGGACTCTCAATTCTAAATATTTTTCTATCCCCTGGCTGACACGGTACCAAGATATATCTTCCCTGTACCTTAGTTGTCCGGGGATTTGTTCTCATAGGGCTGCTGCTGTTACAAAGAACAAGGTCTGCACCTGTGGCGAAACACTTGCACCTGCAGTCCTCCACCGGTAGTGGGCGCTGTGAGCACCGTTTCTCACTTATCACAACGTGCAGCGTTTACTACAGCTTCTAAACAGGCTCTAGTTTTAGCCTCCTCTGAACTTCAGCGTGTTACAGCCTAGCGCCCTCCTCCCAGAGCGGCAGACCCGGGGAGGACCGCTCTATACGCGGACAACTTCTCTCACAGCTGTGTGTGTGTGTGTGTGCCCATCTCCGCCACTTCCGAGGAAGCAAAGCTGCTATCACTTCCGGGTTATTGGAAATGAAGGGTCGCTGCCATTGGTCAAGCTGTCAAAACTGAGCCCTGTGATTGGTTGCAGAGTCGCCGGACTGGTGCCTGATTGGCGACGTGACCGGGTTGTACTTCGGGATTGGCTGCTCGGTCGGTGCAGCGTGTGATTTCGCAGCGTCACTGCTGTGCGGGGCCCTGTTTGAATGAGACTGGGAGACAGCGACAGCCTGGAGAGCGGACTGCGCCCCGATAGCCGCCATGCCCGTATATGCAGGTACGGGCGCTATGTGCGGGGACTGCTGGGGCGATGCGGCCTGGGGCATGGAGACGAGTGCTCTGCTCCTCTGTCGCCCTGACTTCCTGCAGGAGAGGAGCGCCATGCTGAGGCCGCCCGTGTTGTGGGTGCTGACCTGGGGCAGCTGCTGCTATTGACCTCTTCCTTCCGCGGGCAGTTTTCATGATGGTTCTCTTTCTCCCGACACTGTCCATGTTCCCATCTAATGTAATGCCGAGAAGTGTGGGCGCGGTGATCTGGTGAAGAGAGCCTGGTTCCGCCTCAGTGTTTGGGTTTACTGTGGTCATTGATTGGTAAAAATGCCCAGGAAAGGTGATGCCCCGGGTCAGCGCCATCTCCGTGGGCCAAGGAGGAATCCGACCACCGTACGTTGGATTGGGGGGTGTGGGTCTTGTACCCTGTCACTTCTTTCCCTCCGGCAGTGGCCTCGGCTGAGGGCCTGTTATTTGTCCTGTGCGCTGTCCTTTGGTGTCATTTTGGGCTGTATTCTCCCATTTGACTGCTTTTTATGACCTTTTTGGGGAGGAAGGTGGTGAAACTGTAACAGAAATTCTAGTATTTTTATTCTTTGATTTTTCGTGCTGACACTTACCTTTTTATAGGTTTAATAATTTTGGTAATTGGACTAATGGGGTTGTATCGAAATGAATTTTTTTTGTTAAAGGCAGATGATTCATACTCTTAAGGGGCGATTTTTTTTTTGTTTGTTTGTTTTAATCTTTTTTCATATTAGTCGTTTTTTGGAGACTAGAAACTGATTCTTAAACCACTTGTGCTATACGCTGCAGTACAAAGTGAGATGAATAATCTTATGTGAAGCCCCACCATAGGAGTACAAAGGTGGTAGTGACTGGGACCCCAGGAAGCCCCTGGTTGCCATCCAGCTGCACCCTACAGTTGGGTCACGGGAGGGGAGTGGCAATGTGCACCCAAACGGACCCCCCCCCCCCTTGATTGTGCCCACTCCATACACTCTCATCTCCGTCCAGCGGATGTAAGGAAGGAGTTAAAGGTGAGTTAACAAATAGTGACTGATAGACGCGGTGCCCTATGGCCATGATCCATGAAGACTGGCATTATTTTCATGCAGGTTTTAGTGATGGCACCCCTGTAGTGAGATGGCCCTCCTTCACCAAGAGGTGAGCTCCACTTAATGAATTAGGTGCACCTTACACCTGGAGTGTGCCCTCGTCAGAAATGTTCCTCCGGCCAGTCGTACAGGTTTGTATGGATATTTGTGTACTTGGGATCGGTCCCGTACTGTATCTGCCATTCACTTCGCTCCAGTTTTCTATTCTGTATGCTGGCAGAAGCACCAACCTCCATGTGTCTTGGTGTTCATGATGATGTACAGGATGTAAAGTAGTTTTTGTTTTTTTTTCTTTACACAACATGTCAGACGTACATTTTTGTCTGTCTGCAAGCTGGCATCTTTGTTGCCATGTTATCTAAAGGGTTAAATAGTCAGAGGGATGTTAGCCATACATTGGAGCTGGCATCCGCTGCTCATGGAGCAGCCCCATTGCCATGCATTATGTCCCATTGTGATAAGGGATGCAAGGGCAGGATCAGGTTGTACAGTTGTGTCTTTAGAATCCGATATTAGATAATTCCCCCCCACAGCCCCGGTTCTCCCCTTTATCCATGTGGCCCTGTGAGGAGCAAATGCGATCTCATATGGTCTAGTATGCAGCAATGTACCTGATTTCTGTCTGACGCTTGCCTTAGTGTAATTTGTCCAGGTTCCTCATGATGTGGGTGTCTCGGTAAGAAACCTTATATTACCTGCCACTGCTGGGCCCCTCGCCAGTCACTAGAAAGGGCGATTCTGTCCCCACTTGACGGGCACCACAAGGACAGATGGGGGATCTTATGATGAGGCGGACATACAAATCTTTACCCCTTTGAGAAAATCTGTCATCTCTACGGACGTGTTTGTTTTAGTAAGCGTTGCGCAAAAAAATGAATACATTTCTAGTGGAATAGGATGCCCCGTACACAATAGTTGGCAGTGGATGAATGTTGTCTCGGCTGACAGCTCTCCGACTCCTCCATACACCAGATCTCTCAATCCCCTGTATTCTCGATGAGAGGTCTAATATCAGACTCATCTTCTGGCGACTTATCTCAGAGCAACAAAAATGCCAGCCCTAAATTGGCCATGCCAGATCCTTATAGGGGTTGTCCGGTCTTAACCCCTTAACCCCCAAAGGTGGTTTGCACGATAACGACCGGGCCAATTTTTACAATTCTGACCACTGTCCCTTTGAGGTCATAACTCTGGAACGCTTTCACGGATCCCTGTGATTCTGACATTTTCTTGTGACATATTGTACTTCATGTTAGTGGTAAAATTTCCTCAACATTACTTGCGTTTATTTGTGAAAAAAACGGAAATTCGACAATTTCGCAATTTTCCAACTTTGAATTTTCATGCTCTTAAATCAGAGATATGTCACACAAAATACTTAATAAGTAACATTTCCCACATGTCTACTTTACATGAGCACAATTTTGGAACCAACTTTTTTTGGGGGGTTAGGGAGTTATAAGGGTTAAAAGTTGACCAGCAATTTCTCATTTTTACATCACCATTTCATTCTATATGATAGAAAATACCAAGTGTGACACCATTCTAAAAACTGCACATCTAAAGGTGCTCAAAACCACATTTAAGAAGTTTATTAAACCTTCAGGTGTTTTACAGGAATTTTTGGAATATTTAAAAAAATGGAATAGCCTCAGTGTCATGCATATGCATTATGTCCTATTGTGATAAGGATGTAATGGCAGGAACAGGTTGTACAGTTGTGTCTTTAGAATCCGATATTAGATACGGTAATTCCCCCCCTCAGCCCCAGGGACATTCTACATGCTTCCCAAAATCCACAAATCTGGAAATCCAGGAAAACCAATTATTTCATGTGTGGGCACCCTTACTGAGCAGGTATCTGGATGGGTAGAGGGTATTCTTAAACCCCTGGTAAAGGATACCCAGCTTCATTCAGGACACAACTGACCTATTGAATAAATTATCAGCAATAGGTCCTCTACCAGAAGGAACCATCCAGGCCACCATGGATGTGGAATCTTAGTACTCTAATATCCCACACCAGGATGGATTAAATGCCTGCAAATTCTTCCTGGAAAACACAGGGACTGATGCTGATTCTGTGCTGAAACATATAAAATTCATCCTCACCCAAAATTACTTTGAATTTGACAAGAAGATCTATCTACAGGAGACTGGCACAGCAATGGGAAGTAAAATGGCCCCACAGTATGCAAATCTGTTCATGGCCAAGCTTGAAAGCAACTTTTTGTCCTCATGTCCCATCAGGCCTCTGGCCTACTACCACTACATTGATGATATTTTAATCATCTGGACGGAGTCTGAGCCACAGCTAAAGACGTTCCATGAACAGTTTAATCAATTTCACCCTACCATCAGCTTAACACTCAACCACTCCTGCACTGAAATTAACGTTTTGGACACCATCATTAAGCTGCAGAACAATGAAATAGAAACATCCCTGTATCAGAAGCCAATCGGCCGTCCAACATACCTTAAATGGGACAGTTTCCATCCAAAACACATAAAAAAACTCTATTGTCTACAGCCAAGCCATCAGATACAATCGTATATGGTCCAACCCCATGGATAGAGATGAACACCTTGGTCGCCTCAGAAAGACCTTTTTGAAGCGGGGCTACCATCGAAGAACAATTGAAAACCAGATTACAAGAGCCACCAGAATATCAAGGAATCACCTGCTACATTACAAAGCTAAAGAAGAAAACAACCGGGTACCTCTAGTAGTTACCTACAATCCAAATCTGGAGGCGCTAAGGGGAGCGGCACGGAAATTACAACCTCTACTACAAAAAGATGCCAGTTTACAATCCATTTTTCTAGACCTTCCCCCCCACTACTGTGTTTTAGGCAGCCCCCAAATCTAAGAAGCATCGTTGCCAAAAGCTCCCTGTCCTCTCCAACAGCTGCAGGTACCTTTCCTTGCAATCAGGAAAAATGTAAAACCTGTCAATTTATAATGACCACGGACAAGATAAAGATCCCCAATTAATTCACATCTGGACTACAAGATACCAGGTACTTTCAGATTCGTCACTTCTAATGTGGTGTACCTAATTATTTGTACTAAATGTCCAACTGGGGGTCTGCATGTAGGGGAGACATGGGCAGAAACTGAGAACAAGAATAAATTCTCACCGCCGCACAATAAGAGAAAAAAGAATGTATCTACCTGTGGCAATACATTTCTGTCTCCCGGATCATAACATTATGGACATGAAATTACTTGTATTAAAAGGTAACTTCAAATCTCAGAGAGACGGAAGAGTCTGGGAATATAAACTGATGATGACCTTTGACTGTCTTAGTGCAGGAATGAATGTGTCGCATGGATTTATGTCTTTTTACATCATCTAAGGAATTTGCCCCTCAGACCATGTGGGGGCATCATAACAGAACCAGACCCCAATCAGAGGACAATACAACACTCCTTATCTAAGAACTGGTCCAATATTTATGGACATAACTGTTTATCACTCATGGTAATTCTGCTTCATGTCACCTGTCTTATCCATGTTTTTTTCTGTGATGTGTTGTGCATAAATATGTGGTTCTCCAGAATTTCTTTTAGTCTGTGCCTGATGAAGAGACCTGTGTAGTCTCGAAAGCTTGCAATTTGTTGCCATCTTTTCAGTTAGTCATTAAAAGGTATCAACTACTGAGGACTCTCAATTCTAAATATTTTTCTATCCACTGGCTGACATGGTACCAAGATATATATCTTTCCTGTATAAAAAAAAATAAAATGAACATTTAACTTTTTTTTCACAAAAAATGTACTTCAGATCCAATTTGTTTCATTTTACCAAGGGTAACAGGAGAAATTGGACCCCAAAAGTTGTACAATTTGTCCTGAGTACGCAGATGCCCCATATGTGGGGGGGAACCATTGTTTGGGCGCATGACAGAGCTCGGAAGGGAAGGAGCGCCGTTTGACTTTTCAATGCAAAATTGACTGGAATTGAGATCGGATGCCATGTCGCGTTTGGAGAGCCCATGATGTACCTAAACAGTGAAACCCTCCACAAGTGGCACCATATTTGAAAGTAGACCCCCTAAGGAACTTATCTAGATGTGTTGTGAGAACTTAGAACCCCCAAGTGTTTAACTAAAGTTTATAATGCAGAGCCGTGAAAATAAAAAATCTTTTATTTTCCCAAGGGTAACAAGATAAATTGGACCCCAAAAGTTGTTGTCCAATTTGTCCTGAGTACGCTGATACCCCATATGTTGGGGTAAACCCCTGTTTGGGCGTACGGGAGTGCTGGTAAGGGAAGGAGCACTGTTTTTTACTTTTTCAACCCAGAATTGGCTGGAATTGAGATAGGATGCCATGTCGCGTTTGGAGAGCCCTGATGTGCCTAAACAGTGGAAACCCCACAATTCTAACTCCAACCCTAACCCCAACACACCCCTAATCCCAACCCTAACCACACCCCTAACCCAAACATGCCCCTAACCACACCCCTAACTCCAACACACCCATAACCCTGACACACCCCTAACCCTAATCCCAACCGTAAATGTAATCCTAACCCTAACTTTAGCCCTAACCCTAGTGGGAAAATAGAAATCATTTTTTAATTATTTTTCCCTAACTTAGGCGGTGATAAAGGGGGGTTTGATTTACTATTTATAGCGGGTTTTTATATTTGGCAGCTGTCACACACTAAAAGATGCTTTTTATTGCAAAAAATAGTTTTTGCGTCACCACATTTTGAGAGTTATAATTTTTCCATATTTTGGTCCACAAAACTACATTTTTTGATCGCTTTTTATTCCGTTTTTTGTGAGGCAGAATGAACAGAAAACAATCAATTCATGAATATCTTTGGGGGGGGCGTTTATACCGTTCCTTTGGTAAAATTGATAAAGCAGTTTTATTCTTCGGGTCAGTACGATTACAGCGATCCTCATTTTTTTATGTTTTGGCGCTTTTGTACAATAAAAACTTTTATATTAAAAAAATTTAATTTTGCATCGCTTTATTCTGAGTCCTATAACTTCTTTTAATTTTTCCGCTGATGACTCTGTATGGCGGCTCATTTTTTGTGGGATAAGATGACGTTTTCAGCGGTACCATGTTTATATCCGTCTTTTTGATCTCGTGTTCCACTTTTTGTTCGGCGCTATGATGATAAAGCATTGCTTTTTACCTTGGGTTTTTTTTTTTTTTTTTACGGTGTTCACTGAAGGGGTTAACTAGTGGGACAGTTTTATAGGTCGGGCCGTTACGGACGCGGCGATACTAAATATGTGTACTTTAATTGTTTGTTTTTTCTTATTTTATTTTTATTCACATAGAAATGTATTTATTGGCGATTATATACAATACCGACCAAAAGTTTGGACACACCTTCTCATTTAAAGATTTTTCTGTATTTTCATGACTATGAAAATTGTACATTCACACTGAAGGCATCAAAACAATGAATTAACACATGTGGAACTATATACTTTATAACTACTATATAACAAAAAAGCATCAAAACAAAAGATGCTTCCCTATGCCATCGGAGCGCTGCGATCATGTTTGATTGCAGAGTTTTGAGGGTTAATGTTGCGGGAGCGGCCGTGACCGCTCATGGCACATAGTGCCGTATGTCAGCTGTGATAATCTGCTGACGCTCGTCCGTGCTCCCCCCCCCCCCCCCCGTGAGCGCACCTGATCGCCTATGACGTACTATACTTTCCATGGGAATTAAGTCCCAGGGCACATGGACGGGATAGTACGCCCAATGGCAGAAAGGGGTTAAATGACAAGTCTACTGCTCTGTGACTACAGACTTGTGGTTTCTCACATCGCACGCACTGCACACTGTGAGGATTCTCTGGTGTCAGCCCCAGGAATGGTGGGCATGTGGCCGCACGCATGCCATATGCATAATCCGACTAGACTGTTTCTGTCGTGCTCAATGCAATGTATTGCGCGAGGCTGGTAAAGGTCTAGTCGGAGTCTGGCCGTGAATGTGTATCACATACTTGTGGTCAGGTGATCGCTGTTGCTGGCACGGACAGCGGCGAATCCTTGCAGTGTGCGCGATGTGTGAAGTCACAAGTCTGCAGTCACACTGACTGCAGACTCGTTTTAGACTGAACAAACCCTTTAATCTTCCCATACATCATATGTTGGGGAGACTCAGTAGGCCCCCCCAAATACACAAACTGGCAGCCAAGCCCATGTAGATCACTGTGGTTTATCCTGATGAAGTTGTGTACTTCGAAACACGTTGACTATTAAACCACATCTCTTTGAAATCTGGTCTTCTCCTCATTATTGATGGCAGTACAGGTTAACCCATTCATTTCCAGTTTTTTCTTTTAAAGGGAACCTGTCAGTTCCCCTGTGCCCTCCAACCCAGGAGCATTCACCTATGTATGATTAACCCCCCTCCCTAACCAGTCCTGTATAACGTAATTCAGTTACATAAATGCGTTAAAAAAGCCTCTATAATGTCACCATTCCTATGCTAATGAGGGCTTTGACTAGTCGATATGTTCAGTAAGTCAGGGTGTATGTTTCCCAGCTTCAGAGACGCACTGCTCATGACCAGAAGTTTAGAAGATGGTTTCAGCGCAGTGTATGTCTCTGAAGCTGGGAAGCGTACACCCGGACACATTGATGCTGCCGATACGAGCGGTGCGCATGTGCAAGATTTCCATGAGCTGCCGATGACACCGCTAGTGCAAATTGTTATCACACCCACAGGGACGTCATAATATGGATGGAGGGCTGGCTTCTCTGGGGAACTAATGCCCTATCGACTAATCAAAGCCCTCATTAGCATAGGAAATGGTGACATTATAGAGGCTTTTCTAAGGCATTTATGTAACTGCATTACGTTATACAGGGCTGGATAGGGAAGGGGTTAATCATACATAGGTGGAGGGCACGGGGGGGGACCTGACAGGTTCCCTTTTAGCCCCTCTAGATCGTTGTTAGTCTAATGTGTATAAGAGCTGTAACGGGGCACATTGCAGAATTCTAAGACAAAATTGCTGGCATATTATGGGGAATACAAGTACTTGCTGCATCCTGTCAGGAGAGGGGATGTCTTCTTTATCCCATGTCTATACTAATATGAAACACATGCTTTATTTACCTGTGAGGTTGGCACTGATGTATGTGTAATGCCGTGGCCGGAGGTGCATTAGACTGTACCTGGTGGTAAATGAGGTTTGTCTGTACCCATGAGGTGGTGCTGCGGAGGGAGTAGTAATCGTCCTAACAATGGCTCCTTATATCCTCCTGTGTGCGCTGTGACCTCATCCAGCTTGTGATCAGGCAATGAAGTCGCATTGTGTTCTCCTCCGTGTACCTTTCTGTATTCTGGGTATAAAGCAGATTATCAAAAGTGCAGGGAAAACAAGAGCTGTTACGTTTGGCCTCCAGTCAGATCCCAGGTTATATATTCCAGGTGGTCTCTACTCCCCCTATTTATTAGTTTCAGTTCCCTCAGATCTTTACCTGTTTGTTTTTACCAAGCATTAAATTGTGCTATTTTCTGCCACCAGTTAACGTGAAGTGGGGGAAGGAAAAGTTTGATAATGTGGAGTTGAACACCGACGAGCCTCCGATGGTTTTCAAGGCCCAGCTGTTTGCACTGACAGGAGTGCAGCCGGACAGGCAGAAAGTCATGGTGAAAGGAGGCACATTAAAGGTATGAGCTTTACAAGGTGCTCTGGTTCTACTCTGCGGCTCTGAGCTTCCCATCTTTTGGTTATCCCGAACTTGGCTGCATTCACCTCAGTGGTAAAGTGCAGGAACATCACATGCATCCTTATGTACGGAAGTGCCGCACTGCGTGCTGAAGCGCAGCAGCCCCATTTAATACCATAAGGCCACGGTCACACGGTCAGTATTTTACCTCAGTATTTGTAAGACAAAGCCAGGAGTGGGTGATAAATACAGAAGTGGTGACATGTTTCTATTCTACTTTTTCTCTCTTGGTTTTGGCTTGGGCCTCTTTCACATTTCCGTCGGTACGGGGCCGTCACCAACTGTCGGCCCTACGTACCGACGGACGTTGTGCAAAATAGTGCACAACGTGGGCAGCGGATGCAGTTTCCCGACGCATCCGCTGCCCATTATGAAGACCGGGGAGGAGAGGGCGGATCCGACGGACAAAAAAAACGTTCCCTTGAACGTTTTTTTGTCACGACGGTCGGCAAAAACACGACGCATCCGTTGCACGACGGATGCGACGTGTGGCCATCCATCGCAATCCGTCAGCAATAACAGTCTATGGCAAAAAAACGCATCCTGCTGGCACATTTGCAGGATCCATTTTTTTTTACTAAACGACCGATGGCAAAAAACGGAAATGTGTAAGGCTACTTTCACACTAGCGTCGTGCACTGCACGTTGCAATGCGTCGTTGTGGAGAAAAAACGCATCCTGCAAAGTTGTCTGCAGGATGCGTTTTTTTCCCCATAGACTAACATTACCGACGCATTGCGACGTAGTGCCACACGTCGCAACCGTCGTGTGACGGTTGTGTCGTGTTTTGGCGCACCGCCGCCACAAAGAAAGTTACATGTAACGTTTTTTTGTGTGTCGGGACCGCCATTTTCGGACCTTACAATGAAGCAGTGGAAGCGTCTTAAGACTGCTTCCGCTGCCAACGTCGGTGATTTTCTTCACAGTATGCGTCAGTACATCGGGCCGACGCAGCGTGACCGCCCCATACCGACGCTAGTCTGAAAGCAGCCAAAAAGGCCTTACACATACTGAGGTTAATTACTGACCAAATTCTGAATGTGTGAACGTAGCCTAGCCATTTTATATCTGCTCATTAAACCATCACTAGCAAATCCTGGAATAAGACTTTATTGAAATAAAGCTTAATAATATCATGTTGCTCAGCTTTTTTATGCACTTACTGCAGATCTGCTTTCATTTCTCCGCTTGCAGTCAGTGAATAGAAACATTCCTGCTTACCTTCATGGAGGACAGATTTCTATATATCTTTTAAAGGCTAAAAACATGCAGTATAAGATTTTTCATTCACAAACAACAAACAGACATATTATATATCTGATAGCTGAAGCACACCGTTGATTAGACGTTGTCCCCATTGCTCCTGCTCCTTGCTCTTCCTGCAGAGTGCCTCTAATATCTGATGTCCTTTTGGTGTACAGCCAGGAGCTGACATTATATTGTTAATCCATCTAGTTTTTTCTTTTCTTTAGGATGATGATTGGGGTAATCTCAAGATAAAAACTGTAAGTCGTTTCTTCATGTTCTGATGAAATCAGTTTGCATTAGTCTATTTTGCATGCAATGGGTTGGAGTTTCAGTGTGACAGCTAGAAGCTGCTGAAAATACAGTAAAATCCTCCTTTTGTAAATTGACTGTCCACGCTCCTGACTAGGCAGGTGACATGACGGTATACTAAACTGCCTCCGCTCAATTCCTCTGCACCTCGTCTGTCATTGTCCGGCTTCAGAAGTGGGCGAGCACATGCCAGTGACTGACCTCACCAGTTATGCCCATCTTCTCCACTTAGATATTCCTGTGGTATTTAAAGGGAACCTGTCAGCAGTTTTGGCCGATATAAGATACGGCCACTGCCTTTCAGGGCTTATATACAGCATGCTATAATGCTGTAGATAAGCCCGCGCTTTGACCTGAAAGATAAGAAATATAAGTTTGGTTTTTTTCATCCTGGATCCTGATTCTTTCTCTTGAATATACATTGGTACTCGTGGCATCGAAGAAATGAAAACCCTTTTTTCCTTGCTTTTTGTAATTTTTTTTTTTTTTTTATTGATCAATTAACAAAATGCAAAATGAATGAACAAAAGAGAAATCTAAATGAAATCTTTAGTGTGACTGCATATACCTTCAATACAGCTTCAATTCTAGGTACACTGGCACAAAGTCAGATGTAAAAATTACAGTCAGTTGTACGAGTAATCAAATATATCAAATAAGTATATTTTTCACACGTTTATCAAAGCGGAGTCAGTTGAAACAGCAGTGTAGGAGGCATAAGCTCTGTACGGAGTAACCAAACTTAAAAAAAAAAAAGAAAAAAAAAAGGGGGTCAGGTTATAGTTGACAGCTTCAGTTTACAGGTCATACAATATGGCAAGACAGAGCATAGCAACAAGACTCAAGGTAGTTATACTGCAGTAAGGACTCTCCCAGGCAAAGATTTTAAAGCAGACTGGGGTGCTGTGCAAAATTCTTTTCTGGAAACGACAAGATATAGGCAATGTTGAGGGCTGTAGACACAGTGGTCGGCCAAGGAAACTCAATGCAGCAGATAAAAGACCCATCATTTTGCTTCCCTTCAAAATCATAAGATGTTCAGCAGTACCATCAATTCAGAAGTGGCAGCAACCAGTGAGACCCAGCCTCATCCATGTATTAATCAGACCTCTCTCCAGAAGAGGTATTTATGTGTGAAATGCTACAAAAAAAAAACCCCAAAAAACATGCCTTCATCAAGGAAACAAGGCCCAGCAACTCTGCTACGCACACAAACATAGGAATTGGGGTGCAGAAAAATGGCAGCAGGTGCTCTGGACCGATGAGCTAAAATTTTTAAATATTTGGCTGCAACAGAATCATTTTGTTTCTGCAAATGAAGTTGGGGAGTTAATGTTCACCCAGGCAGATACTTAAGCATTGTGCAATACCATCAGGTAGGTGTATGATTGGCTCCAAATTTATGCTGCAGCAGGACACTGACCCCAAACTATCTTCAGCGTTAAAGAGAGCAAGTCCTGGAAGTGATGATGCGTCGCCCAAAGAGTCCTGATCTCAACATCACCAAGTCTGTGGGATAGCATAAAGAAACAAGTATTTAGTCAAGCCAACAACCAGAGAAGATGTGTATTTATTTCTCCGATATTTGGAACAATCTCACTGCCGAGTTCCTTCAAAAACTGTGTAATTGTACCTAGAAGAATTGATAGTTTGAAGGCTAAAGTTGGTCAGATCAAATATTGATTTGATTTAGATTTGTTTTCTTCATTTTGTTAATTATAATAACTACTAGCACTTCTATTATTGAAAGCATTCACACTTTGCAGCAGTTTTTCCACTAAAATGTTTGCAACGTTCTTTATATTAAAGGGGTTGTCCACTACTTTCAGTTAACCCCCCCAATGTATCCCCCCGAGGCCCCTAATGAATTTTATAAATACCTTCTGTTGCCGTTTTCGCCTGTGAGTGGCGCCATGGCGGCGGCTGAGTCCGGGTCACGTGACCCCCAGGCTGCAGCCGCCGCTAATTTCCGCCGACATCACGTCAATTTCCAGACTCTGGAAATTGATGTGACATCAGCAAGAGGCGTGTCCCAGCCGCACAGTCAGCAATCACTCAAGAGTGACTGGGCTGTGGGCTGCCTGCCTGGCTGTGCTGGGGGCGGGCGGGGTTGTGCTGGGGGCGGGCGGGGATCTGCTGGCCGGCCGCGGTCATGTGCCGAGATGTGCGGCCGGTGCGTTGGCGGCGGCCGGTGCCGTGGCGGCGTTCGTTGCGGTGGCCGGTGCGGCTGTCGGTGCCGTGGCGGCGGCCGGTGCGGTGGTGGTGGCCTGTGCGACGGCGGGGGTCTGCGCGGTGAAACCGAAGGTGCTGGAGTGTAGCTGTGCTGTGGTGGTGGCGTCGTCGTCTGTGTGCAGGCATCGTCCGATGGGACTACAAGTCAGTGACACATTAGCCAATGATGGGACAGTAGTAGTCCCATCATCCGGCTAATGTGTTGAATGTAAAAAAAACAAAAAAAACACACATATACAATACATACATACATACATACATACATACATACATACATACAACACACATACAGGACATGCGATGACATGCACCATGCGACGAAATGCACCATGCGACATCATGCGACATGCAGCATGCGACATGCTACATGTGACAACATGCGACGCCATGCGACTACATGCAGCAAGCGACATGTGACAACATGCGCCATGCGACGACATGCGCCATGCGATGAAATGCGCCATGCGACGACATGCAGCATGCGACATCATGCGACATGCACCATGCGACATGTGACGGCATGCGACGACATGCACCATGCGATGACATGCAGCATGCGACGTCACATCATGCGACATGCCACATACAGTACATACATACGTACAGTACATACATGCATACAGTACATGCATACAGTACATGCATACAACATGCATATAGACATACAGTACATGTAACAGAGTACATACTCACCATCACTTGTCACCTTGATCCCCGAAGCCAGTGTCATCTGTAAAAAATATTAAAATAATAAACAAACACTATACTACCTGATCCACAGAAATCCAATTAAAACGAGTGTCCCTCGACGATCTCCCGTGGAGAGCAGGAGCATCAGCTGATGCGACCGCTCTCCAGGGGCTCCAGGAACACAATGAGGGGAGGAAGGTATCCTTCCACAATGTATTCCCCACAATGTATTCCTACGCCCCTGTGAAAAATAGTCCCTAGTCTCACTTTATGGCATTGCTGTGTGAGAAAGTTCCCACGCAGCTTTTTGCCATAAAGTGAGACCAGTGAACTATAGTAACCTCAGTGATGCACTGCAGGAGCCATTGTCTCCTGTCAGTGTGTCACTGAGGGTCCTATAGAGCAGTGACATCACCCGATGTCACTGTTCTATAGGGGAGATCGTCGTGGGACACGTTATTAATTGGACTACGGCGGACAGGTAGTATACGGTTTATTATTTTACGTTTTTTGCAGGCGCTGAAGTATGGTTAAATGAAGAATAATAAAATACTTTTTCCCTAATGTGTGTGTGTTTTATTAACCCTTTATTACTATTGGATTAATAACGGATAGGTGTCTTATTGACGCCACTCCGTTATTAACCCGGCTTAATGTCACCTTACAATAGCAAGGTGACATTAACCCCTTATTACCCCATATCCCACCGCTACACGGGAGTGGGAAGAGAGGGGCTAAGTGCCGGAATTGGCGCATCTTACAGATGCGCCATTTCTGGGGCGGCTGCGGACTGGTATTTGTAGCCGGGGGGGTGGGACCAATATCCATGGCCCCTCTCTAAGCTATGAATATCAGCCCACAGCTGTCTGCGTAGCCTTTCTGGCTATAAAATATAGGGGGACCCCACATCATTTTTTTTTTTTTTTTGGGATCCCCCTATTTTAATAGCCAGTAAAGGCTACGCAGACAGCTGCGGGCTGATATTCATAGCAGGCTACAAATATTGGCCCCCGGCCGTCGGCTTTCCCCCTCTGGCGCAGAAAATTTTTTTTTTCTTTTTTTTTTTTACTGAAACATATTGTTCATTAACCCCTTTCTGCCAGCTGACGGAATAGTACGTCAGCTGGCAGTATCCCCCGCTTTGAGGTGGGCTTCGCGGTGAGCCCACTTCAAAGCCGCAACATGTCAGCTGTTTTCAATACAAAAAAAAAAATGTACATTATCGCTAAACGGCATAGCAAGAAAAAAAAATCAAAAGACAAAATTACATTTTTTTTTGTCGTCGCGACACTGCATTAAAATGCAATAATGGGCGATCAAAAGAACGTATCTGCACAAAAGTGGTATCATTAAAAACGTCAGCTCGGCGCGCAAAAAATTAGCCCTCACCCAACCCGATATCTCAGAACATATAGACGCTACGGGTATCGGAAAATGGCGCAATTATTTTATTTCTTTTTAGCAAACTTTGGAATTTTTTTTCACCACTTAGATAAAAAATAACCTAGACGTGTTTGGTGTCTATGAACTCGTAATGACCTGGAGAATCATAATGGCAGGTCAGTTTTATGCTGTATGCACATGTTGCAGATTTGGGTGCAGAATTGTCTGCACAAAATCTGCATCTCCTTGCAGAAAACGCCGCTGCGTTTTGGATGCATTTTTTTCACGTTTTTTTCATGTTTTTTGCGCGGTTTTGATGCGAGTTTTTTGTGTGGTTTTGATGCAGTTCTTGGTGCGGTTTTTGTTGCGGTTTTTGCGTGTTTTTTATGCGTTTTTGAAAGCTAAATAAAGATGTATTATTGAAAAAAAAAAAAAAAAAAGATTTGTGATGTCATTATTGTCCAACCCACACTCAATTACACACAGATAGATAGACATATAGATGATGGATGAAATGGATAGACCGATCTACATGTAAATAGATCTATAGATGCATACATCTACCTATTCCTATATCTATCTATAGATATATCTGGATAGATATATCGGATAGATGTATGGATAGTGTAGGGTGCGTGTCCACTGTCCGGATTACATCTGAATTAGCTGCAGATTGGATGCTGTGTACTTGTAGTCCCATCGGATGATGCCTGCACACACACCCCAAAAGACCCCCCGAACAGTCCCGCACACACCCGAACAGTCCCGCACACACCCGAACAGTCCCGCACAGCGCCGCACACATCCGAACAGCCCGCAGACCCCGTCCGCACACACATACACGCACACCGTCACCGCCCACATTCCGCCCACACACTTCCCTCCTCCCGAACTGCAGTGTTTCTCAGACCCACATCCGCATCTAAACTGCAGATCTTTTTTACATCTGCGGTTTTGCTGCGGATGTGCCCGACTCATTGAAAGTCTATGGGTGCATAAACGCTGCACAAAAGAAGTGACATGCTCTGGAAAAAAAAAAGCTGCGTTTCGGTGCGGCTTTATCCACAGCATGTGCACAACAAGTCTGCGGCTCCCATAGGCTTACAATGGTTGTGCACTACACTGCGGATTTGATGCAATTGTGTGCGGCAATTAGTGAACCTAGCAAAAAAGCCAAGCAAAAAACAAGTGTGGGATTGCACTTTTTTTGCAATTTCATCGCACTTTGACTTTTTTTCACATTTTCTGTTACACGACATGCTAAAACCAATGGTGTCGTTCAAAAGTAGAACTTGTCCCGCAAAAAATAAGCCCTCACATGGCCATATTGATGGAAAAATTATGGCTCTGGAAAGAAGGGGAGCGATAAACGAAATCTATCTATCCGTGTGTAATAGAGTGTGCGTTGGACAAATGTAAAAGAGGAGGTTGGACAGAAATGACATCACAAATCTTTTTGAAGATAGAGGAGGGAGGGGTTGGGGTGTGTCTTGGAGTGGGTGTGCTAGGTGCTGGCTTCCAGGCCACTGCAATGCATCATGGAACTTGTAGTATTAGAGCACAGTAAGTCAGGAGAAAGGAAGTTGTCGATTAACCCCATGAGAGCTGGATCCAGCACTGAAGATGTGCTGCTACAGCATGATAAAAGGTAATATTGCTAAAATAAAGACCAGTGGATGTTTTCAGTGGCACATAATAGCAAGATTTATAAAAAAAAAAAAAATGTTTATTGTAGTGGACAACTTCTTTAAGAAGTCTTGCAATTTTCACACGAATACTAAACTCACACTTTGTTTCTTATAGCTGACTTTTCAGCAGTCTCATTATGAAAAAAAAAAAAATTGGTGAAATAAAAAAAAACCAAACAACTTACTATGTAAATTGGGTTTTTATTTTGAGATGGCACATTCCCTTGAAGGCATGGTTTCCCGCAGTTGAAAATGTGAACATTATGTGGTCATTAGAAAATGTGAACATTATAAAAAAAAAAATTACTATTTATATTATTTATATAGCACCATTGATTCCATGGTGCTATACATGAGAAGGGGTTACATTCCTGTAATTTGTATCACTTATGGTAAACAAACTAACAATGACAGACTGATACAGAGGGGCGAGGACCCTGCCCTTGCGGGCTTACATTCTACAGGATAGTGGGGAAGGAGACAGTAGGTTGGGAGGTTGCAGGAGCTCCGGTGTTGGTGAGGTGGTAGCTCCGGTAGTGGTGAGGAGGCAGCGGGGTCATTGCAGGCTGTAAGCTTTCTTGAAGAGGTGGGTTTTCAGGTTCCGTCTGAAGGATCCGAATGCGGTTGATAGTCGAACGTGTTGGGGCACAGGATTCCAGAGGATGGGGGATATTCGGGAGAAGTCTTGGAGGCGGTTGGGTGAGGAGCGAATAAGTGTGGAGGAGAGAAGGTCTTGGGAGGACCGGAGATTACGTGAGGGAAGATATCGGGAGATTAGTTCAGAGATATATGGAGGAGACAGGTTATGGATGGCTTTGTAGGTCAGTATTAGTAATTTGAACTGGATACGCTGAGGGAATGGGAGCCAATGAAGAGATTTGCAGAAGGGAGAGGCGGGGGAGTAAGGAGGAGAGAGATGAATTAGTCGGGCAGCAGAGTTAAGGATGGACTGGAGAGGTGCGCGAGTGTTAGCAGGGAGGCCACAGAAAAAGATGTTGCATTAGTCGAGCGGGAGATGATGAGGGCATGCACAAGCATTTTAGTAGATTGAGGGTTGAGGAAAGGACGGATTCTGGAAATATTTTTGAGCTGGAGGCAACAGGAGGTGGAAAGCACTTGTGCTGTTTGAAGGACAGGGCGGAGCCAAAGGTTACTCCGAGGCAGCGGACTTCCGTTACTGGGGAAAGCGTGATGTGAGATGGGGGGGGGGGGGGGACGGGACATGATGAGTTCAGATTTGTCCGCATTGAGTTTGAGGAAGCAAGAGGTGAAGGAGGATATGGCTGATAGACACTCCGGGATTCTGGACAGCAGAGAGGTGACATCTGGGCCAGAGAGGTAGATCTGAGTGTCATCAATATGAAGGTAGTATTGGAATCCATGGGAATTTGTGTTGTTCCAGGCTAAGTGAATAGACTGAGAAGAGTAGGGGTCCTAGAACAGAGCCCTGGGGGACTCCAACAGAGAGAGTGTGGGAGGGGGAGACGCTGAATGTGCAGTTGGTAAGGTATGAGGAGATCCAAGATAGGGCAAGGTCTTTGACACCAAAGGAAGAGAGGATCTGTAGTAGGAGGCAGTGGTCAACTGTTTCGAAAGCAGAGGACAGGCCTAGGAGGAGGAGTACAGAGTATTGTCCGTTAGCTTTGGCTGTTAGTAGGTCGTTAGTGATTTTGGTCAGGGCAGTCTCAGTGGAATGATGGGGACGGAAACCAGATTGTAGATTGTTAAAGAGCAAGTTAGATGAGAGGTGGGAGGAAAGTTCAGCGTGGACGTGTTGCTCCAGGAGTTTTGAAGCGAATGGGAGCAGCGATATTGGGCAATAGCTGGACATGGCAGTTGGATCTAGGGTTGTTTTTTTTTTTAAGTATAGGCGTGATTGTGGCATGTTTGAAAGCAGAAGGGAAGGTACCAGAAGTTAATGATGGGTTGAAGAGGTGGGTCAGGGATGGGATAAGTGTGGTGGTGAGGTTGGGGAGGAGGTGGGATGGGGCAGTGGAGGAGGGAGTTAAGTTTTGAATAACTATTTTGGGTTGTAGGATAGGGAAGATACGAGGGTTGTGAAGTAGGCCTGTTTAGCAGAGGTGAGGGCAGATTATGAACACTTACCGTGATGTGTTAAAAAACATGTTGTAGATGGGGATGAAGACATTCTTGATTTATGTAGTTCCCCCTCCCCCACCCCAAAAAGTCCGGATTCAAGCCGAGTGTCATGCTACGGTTCTCCGAGCCTCTCGCATGACAGGATCAGAGCACATCTGCAGAGGAGACTGAGAAAGTAATTTCTCCATCTCCTCTGCTGGCGGTGTCTGCGGGAATCGCACTGCACTCGGGTGATACCCGTGTACACTGTGATGTTTCACTCACACCAATAAACTTGTATGGGTGTGAGTGAGCCGAGTCTCACTGCATTCACAGCATGCTGCTATTGTTCTCTCATGTTGAATCGGAATGAGAAAATAATCGCAGATGTGATCTGCCCCATAGAATGACACTGGGCAGAGTACAATGTTATGTTTTATCGCATAGCCCTCAGCCATGTTATACGGTAGTGCGACCCCATCCTAACATATATAATTTTCCTTTCATGTTCTTCTCTTTCAAGGGAATGAGCTTGCTAATGATGGGCTCTGCTGAAGCTCTTCCTGAGGAGCCCGCAGAGAGGCCTGTATTTGTAGAAGACATGACAGAGGAGCAGTTGGCCTCTGCAGTAAGTGTACTCTTATAGCATTTTATTCTTTGCAGCTTTCAGATTTATATCTTTTCCGTGACACATCTCACAATGAGGTCGAATTGTATATGAATTTCAGGTATCTGGTTTAATCGAAACTAATGTCATCACAAGTATTGATGTATATTTTTGTAGAAACCGGACTCTCATTTGAGTAATTTAAAAAAAAAAAATAAAACACTGTGCATGGCATACTTGTGGTGTCCTTTGCTGTTCTGGTGATTGCCCATCAGACCATCCGCCTTACGTTGTCCATTGCTGATGAGAAGAACTCTCTTCTATTCCTATTGATTGTTCTGTACAGTAGTGGGAATGGCTTTGCTGCTTGTGTAATAGAGGATCTACAGTCCTGCTCACTATTATTGGCACACCTTCATTTTTTTTCAAAGACGGTATAAACTCTTCATAAATGAATGGAAATGTACCTACCGTATATACTCGAGTATAAGCCGAGCCGAGTATAAGCCGACCCCCTTAATTTTGCCACAAAAAACTGAGAGAACTTATTGACTCGAGTATAAGCCTAGGGTGGAAAATGCAGCAGCTACCGGTGAATTTCAAAAATAAAAATAGATGCTCCATACCGTTCATTATGGCCCCATAGATGCTCCATATAAAGCTGTGCCACATATAATGCTCTGCACCGTTCATTATGGTCCCATAGATGCTCCATATATAGCTGTGCCATATATAATGCTCTGCACCGTTCATTATGGTCCCATAGATGCTCCACATAAAGCTGTGCCATATAGAATGCTCTGCACCGTTCATTATGGTCCCATAGATGCTCCACATAAAGCTGTGCCATATATAATGCTCTGCACCGTTCTTTATGGTCCCATAGATGCTCCACATAAAGCTGTGCCATATATAATGCTCTGCACCGTTCAGTATGGCCCCATAGATGCTCCATAGAAAGCTGTGCCATATATAATGCTCTGCACCGTTCAGTATGGCCCCATAGATGCTCCATAGAAAGCTGTGCCATATATAATGCTCTGCACCGTTCAGTATGGCCCCATAGATGCTCCATAGAAGTCTGTGCAATATAAAATGCTGCTGCTGCAATAAAAAAAAAAAATGACATACTCGCCTCTCTTGCTGCCCGCAGCTCCTCAGCGTCCCGTCTCGGCGTCTCTCCGCACTGACTGTTCAGGCAGAGGGCGGCGCACACACTAGTACGTTATCGCGCCCTCTGACCTGAACAGTCAGAGCAAGAGGACGGGAAGACGGAGCGGCGCCCGGCGGGTGGAACGTGGACAGGTAATTATGACATACTCACCTGCTCCCGGCGTCCCTGGCTCCTTATCCCGGACAGCTGGTCTCCGGGTGCCGCAGCCTCTTCCTCTGTCAGCGGTCACCGTTACCGCTGATTAGAGGAATGAATATGCAGCTCCACCCCTATGGGAGTGGAGTCCATATTCATAACTTTAATGAGCGGTCCCACGTGACCGCTGAACAGGGGACGAGCTGCGGCACCGAAGACCGTGGGACGGGCAGGGGGAGCGCCAGGAGCGCCGGGACTAAGTGAGTATGCGACAGTCCTCTCTCCCCCTCACCCGCCGACCCCACCGCCGATCATGACTCGAGTATAAGCCGAGAGGGGCACTTTCAGCCCAAAAATTTGGGCTGAAAATCTCGGCTTATACTCGAGTATATACGGTAAGTTATATCCTCAGGACTTTTTCATTAGTGGTCCAAAGTAAAACCACAATAAAACATTTTTTCTCAGCTAACATGTTGCAATTTCAAAGAAGAAACAGAATAAACTGCATGTACAGCAATAAAGACCCCCCTAATTAATACTTTGTTGTACACCTTTTGACATTGATGACTTCCTCCAAATGTTTCTTGTAGCCATCTATAAGCTTCTTGCACTTCTCAGCTGGTGTATTCTCCCACTCTTCCTTTACAGTTTGTTCACGCTCTTGAATGTTTGCACGGTTCTTTTTCCCAATGGCAGATTTCAGCTCACCCCAAAGATTTTCAATAGGATTGAGGTCAGGACTCATTACTGGCCTTTTTAAAACAGTCCATTCTTTTCTTTTTCAACCGTTCCTCTATTCTTTTGGATGTGTCCTTTGGGTCATCATCTTGCTGGAGTGCCCATGATCTTCGACTCAAACCAAGTTTGCTTATACTGGTTAGGACATTTCACCGTATAATCTCTTGATAATTCTCTGATTGCATGATTTCTGTAATACTGTCAAGGCCTCCAGTACCAGACCCAGCAAGGCAATCCCACAGCATTATGGATCCTCCACAATGCTTAACTGTTGGTAGGTTGTTCTTTTCCTTATAAATTCACAGACAAAGAACCCCAGTACTAAGTGATTAAAATGTAACCTTTTATTATTAAATTATTAAAAGAACATCATAAGTGCACTACACAAACCATCACCATAACAACAGACACAACCAATAGGAAAGGCCAGGGTGGTGCCTAGCCCTGCACTTCACTATGTGCACCCTACCTGGCAGCGGAGGTTGGTACCCTATTACCTACTCAGATGGCGCCCCCGCTCACCGTAGGCTATCTCTACTATCCCTATTGGATCCTTAATAATAAAAGGTTACATTTTAATCACTTAGTACTGGGGTTTTTTGTCTGAATTTTTTCAATAAATATACCCCCAAGGATAATTTTTCTTTTTCTGTGAAAGTCTTTTCCTTATAAGCTTCATTGCTCTGTGTGTAAATGAACTGTTGCTTTGCATTGCCAAAAAGCTCTTTTCTCCTTCGCCACATTGGGGGACACAGAATCATGGGTGTTATGCTGCTGTCACTAGGAGGCTCACACTAAGTTGAGACAAAAAAGGTTAGCTCCTCCCCTACAGTATACACCCTCATGCTGGCTTCCAGAGACCCAGTTCAAGCTTACTGTCCGTAGGAGCCACACTGGATTTAACTTTTTACTGGACGAAGGGGCGACGGAACCTTTCAAGGCTCCGATCTCCCCGAACCAACAACAGGCGAGCACGGGAGTTTTACCTCTCCGTATACTCTCCTGCGACGTGGGATGCCACTGCCTGAGCTGACTTTTGGGCGACGGGCCCCTTCAAGGGCACTGATCTCCCCCTGCTTTACAGACAAGCACTGGAATGTCACCTCCAGTATCCTCTTCTGCAGCCAGGCCTTATTGCCGGACATCTGCCCTGCCCACCAGGTCTCACCCTCGGCTGTTCAGAGGCACGTTCCACTGTGGCGTCCGTGCAGCCCCCCACTGCATCACCACTGAAAAAGCGGATGATGGAAGGAGGCGGACGGTTCCTCTCCACCCCCTTTTAAGGGGACGGTGGATGGAGGCTCCCCTAACCATGCACCGTCCTATCTACCTTGAATCCTACATCAGGCTGGTACAGGAGATCTGAGGTTTTCAGCCCCCCCCCCCTCCATAGGGGTAAGTGCAGATAAGGGGTCGTGTTTTCTGGCGTTTTGGGAGAGCTCCATGGCGGTAAGGGCTCTGCGGCGTCTTCCCGGCGGTCCGCGGGTGTGCGCCGGCCGAAGTCGAAAATTTAGTCCCCGGCTTCGGCCTAGTACAGGCCGCATTCCGATAAACCCTGCCCACGCTCGCGTCATTCTTGCGGCTCCGCCTCCGGTCCTGGCGCTTCTCGCTCCCTGCGAGACTACCCCACAAACTCTCGGCAGCCATCTTCCCTCTGCACAACAGCACCGGCCGGCTTCTTCCACACGCCAGCAGCTTTGGAGGTTTTTTCCACGCCACCTATCCGACTTGCGAGGCAAGGGACCTGGGTAAGGAGACTTCACTAAGTGCTTCCCAGCAACGTTATCCCTCTGCTTCCACTAGCAGCCTCTTTTTTTCTCATATTGGGGTACAACATGTCGCAGTTAAGGGTTAAAAAGACCACTAAGGTACATACCACCTATTTCTCTTCGTGTACCACCTGCCAGCCTCCTCTCCCTCGGCCTCAAAACTCCACTCTGCCCTGCCTGTGATGCCCAATGTGCCCAAGAGCCCTCCGCCGCTACCGACCCCAGTGTATCTAGCCCCCCTGAGTGGGCCGCGTCACTGTCACAATCCATGGCTTCGCTAGCCAAAGCGATTTAATCCCTTCATGACCCCTCTGGGTAGCGGGGCGTTCGTTTTCCTGGGTTAAGAGACCCCTCTATAACAGGGGAATCATTGGCCAGCAGGGGCCGCTCTCACCTGAAAGAGGTACGGACATCCAAAAAACGGATCCGCACTACCTCTCCTGAGCATTCACCACGCCATTCAGCCTCTGCTAGCTCCACTTCTCGCTCACCCTCTCCAGGGTCTCAAAGCGATCACGACTCTGAGTATGAGTCTGAGGCATCCTTGGACCCGGATTCTCTGGAGTTTCGATCAACTGTTGATTCCTCATTGAGGCTGTCAATCATGCGCTAAAGGTTGATGATGACCCTAATTCAGCTCCGGATCACGCGGTTTCCTTTACGAGAACCAAGCGATCCCATAAGGTGTTCGCCTTTCATCCAGATTTCCTAGAGATTGTCCGGCGACACAGGGAGCGACCGGATAAACGCTTTACGGGTAAAAAGGCCCAGGAATCGAAGTATCCCTTTTCTGCAGATCTCGTCAAAGATTGGACAGAACCACCTCTGGTAAATCCTCCGGTATCGCGTTTGGCTACCAAAACGCTTTTATCCGTACCTGACGGGGCTTCAATTAAAAATCCCACAGAACGCCAGTTAGATTCTCTGGCTCGCTCGGTGTATGAAGCCTCAGGTTCCTCCCTATCTCCTTCCTTCGCAGCGGCATGGGTCGCCAAAGCAATAGTTTTCTGGGCAGAGGCTCTTGCAAAATCCATTCAGGACCAGGCTCTTCCTTCTGAAGCGGCAGATCTCGCCAAACAAATCACCATGGCTGGAGATTATGTGATGTACGCGTCATTAGACGCAGCAGACTGTGCGGCAACTGCGGCTTTAAACGCCATCACAATTAGGAGAGCTATTTGGCTTAGAGAGTGGCGCGCGGATTCCTCCTCAAAAAAAGTCTATTATTTCCCTTCCCTTTCAGAGCGGACGTCTGTTTGGAGAAAAATTAGACCAGCTTATTTCCGATGCTACAGGAGGGAAAAGCAAGTTCCTCCCTCAACACAGGCCTAAAGCTGCTTTTCAGCGCCAGCAACATTTTCGTTTTCGGCCCTTTCGCAGTAGCCCTGTCTGGTCCAACTCCACAGCCTCGTCCAGATCAGAACGATCACTACGCACAGACAGAGACTCTCGGCCTTCTTACAGACCGAATCAGTCCTGGCGAGGTAAGCCTAGGCAACCCAGAACCAGGGGATCCAGGCCTTCCAGATTTCCTTCACAATGACTCGGGGAGAATTCCAGTCTACACCACCAAAGTAAGCGGATGCCTGCTTCTTTTTCAACACGTCTGGCTTTCCGTCATTCACGACTAATGGGTCGGAGACCTGATGTCTTCTGGTTACAAAATAGAATTCTCTGGCTCCCCTCCAGCACGGTTTTTTCCCTCTTGTCTACCAAGTTCGGGGGTTCAATCTCGTGCACTTCATCGCGCCATCGAATCCCTCCGCCAAAACGGGGTAATTGTTCCGGTTCCAGAACACGAGAGATTCAGAGGTTTTTACTCAAACCTCTTCGTCGTGCCAAAAAAGGTCAGGACGGTGCGCCCTATTTTGGACCTGAAGCTCCTAAACAAGTATGTAAAGGTACGGCACTTCAGGATGGAATCCCTCCGGTCAGTCATCTCCTCAATGGAGAGAGGGGAGTTCCTAGCATCAATAGACATCAAAGATGCTTATCTTCATATCCCAATCTTAGGCCTCCAGTACCAGACGCAGCAAGGCAATCCCACAGCATTATGGATCCTCCACAATGCTTAACTGTTGGTAGGTTGTTCTTTTCCTTATAAGCTTCATTGCTCTGTGTGTAAATGAACTGTTGCTTTGCATTGCCAAAAAGCTCTTTTTTTTGTTTCATCTGTCCACAGAACATTTTCCCAGAAGGATTGTGGTTTGCCAGGGTACTCTTTGGCAAAGATCATTCGTTCCTTTTTATTTTCTTCAGCAATGGTTTCTTCTTTGGCTTTGACCCATAAAGCTATGCTTTAGCGTGCAGCATATGGTACTTGTTGAAATCATGACCCCAGACTGTTCCAGGTTGGTTTTCAAGTCTTTGGATGTTTGACGTGGTGTTTTTTCCATCATTCGCACCAACCTTTGAAGACCTCTCTTGTCAGTTTTCTTCTTTCCCCCACGTCCATGGAGGTTCTTCACTGTTCCTTGCTTGGCAAACTTCTTAATAACATTGTGCACTGATGAACCTGGGATTCCAAGGTCCATAAGAGATGACCTTAGTCTTGTGTTTGCTAATAATAGCAGTTCTGATTTCCTCAGCCAGCTCCTTTTTGTCTTCACCATTGTGAGAAAGGAACAGGGCCTACCATGTGGGTTTTCAAAACACAGAAGTCATCATTAATTTGTTAATTCATGTCACATGGGCACTGACAATCACAGGTGATTCTCATTTGTGATTTACCACAGGCGAGGCACAATGTGTTTCCATACTACTTTAGTGTAAAAGATGTCAATACTAGTGCACAGCAAGCTTAAGGTTTTTCTATTTTTCCCTCTCCTTGTTTTTTGTTATACATTATTTATCATTTGCTTTTTTTTTTTTTTTTTATTAAATACAAGTGTGCTATACAAAAAAAAAAGCTTGATTAATGTGAAATATCTCCTGAAAAAAATGATGTACTTAAAATTCATGGGCTCCAGTAACAATGAGCCGGACTGTAGGTGTCGGGTGATTGATGTAGGCCATCGATATCAGATTTTGGGGTTCCCTCTTCCAGAACCCCACCAATCAATTGATTAAAGGTGCCATAGTACATATAATTAAAATTCTGCCTTGGTAGAAACGTAACACAATTTGCTGAACAAATCCCCAATAAAGATGCCCACGGTGATTGGTTCAATGTGCATGTTCTTAACACTTTTTCATCAGGATCTTTGTATTTTCTTTTGTGTATATTAGAACAATGCAAAAAAAATTGAGGGGAAAAAAAGGCAAATTGGACATCATTTCACACACAACCCCAAAATTGATTCAGACAAAATTGTTGGCAAACCACTCGTTAAAACTCACCTGTGGCAAGTAACAGGTATGGACAATATGAAAATCACACCTGAAACAAGATATAAAAGGGAAGAAGTTGACTTGGTCTTTGCATTGTCTGTCTGTGTGTCACATACTAATCATGGAGAACAGAAAGAGGAGAAGAGAACGGTCTGAAGACTTGAGAACCAAAACTGTTAAAAAATATCAGCAATCTCAAGGCTACAAATCCATCTCCAGAAATGTTGATGTTCCTTTCTTCACGGTGTCAACATAATCAAGAAGTTTGCAACATATGGCACTGCAGCTAATCTCCTTGGACGTGGATGGCAGAAAAAAAATTGATGAAAGGTAGATAGTCCAGATGGTGGATAATCAGCCCCAATCAAGTTCCAAAGAAATTCAAGCTGTCCGGCAGGCTTAGGGTGCATCAGTGTCAGCGCGAACTATCCCATGGAGATTTGAATGAAATGAACCGTTGCGGCTGGAGACCCAGGAGCAGGAGACCCAGCAAGAACGATGCAATGTGGTGGTCGTGACTGAAATGCTGGCCTGTGAGGTTAAGTGAAAGTACCCCTCCAATTGGTTGAATCTCCGAGAGGAAGCTCTGTGATAGGAGCAAAAGCGCGCCGAGAAGACGTGCGCTGTGAAGCGGGTGGGGCCCTGCTATTGGCCTGAAAAGAGCGCACGACTTAAAAACGTGAGTGGCCAGAGTAAACCGGGAGGAGGTGCTGCCAGGTAGAAGTGGCCGCAGCTGTGCGTGTATTACTACATTACAGCCGCCCTGTCCCACGTGTGAAGGGACATTAACATTTCTCTGACATGCCCAGCTACGGGGAGAAGATCATACATACCTGTAACTTGCGTTCCTGGTCCTCTTCACCAATGAGGATGCCATCAGGAGCCCCAAGGTGGATGGGGGTCACTGGTATGAGAAATCCTCCTTCCCGCACCGTCTCCAGATGGTGCAGAAGATGGCGTCAACACCTTATTAGAAGGGGGAAGGCCACCACTGGTGACCAGTTTTTCTCCCAGCCCTCTCTGAGGAGAGGGGTGGGGAAAAGGCTAGGACCGGCCATCAGGAATCACCCTGAACACCGTTGAAGGTGACAGGGTATGAGGTTATGACTTGCAGGTCCGAGAGTGGGCGATGTGGGTGACACCACACTGCTCTCTGTCGCGTAAGTGTGGGAAAACAGGGTGAGAAATTACACCCTGTTACCCTGAAGATGAAGAACCTGAAAGACAAAGGTAAAAGGTTAATAAAAGCACAACAGTTGACCTGAAAAGGAAAACTGTGGATTAAGGATCAGATCCAGGCCCTTTTCCTACTGACACTAAGCGCACACACACACACACACACACACACACACACACACACACACACACACACACACACCTTTCAGTGTTTGCCTTGAAACACGCAATTATTTTTCCACAATGTCTGTAACTGACTTTTCATGTCTTCTGTATCTTACAGATGGAGTTGCCTTGTGGGTTAACTAACCTTGGAAACACGTGTTACATGAATGCCACAGTTCAGTGTATTCGCTCGGTGCCAGAACTAAAAGAGTCTCTTAAGCGGTATACATGAGTTTGTTTTTTTCTTGGCCGTCTTACAGGCCTGTGGTTATAAATAAAAGCCTCTTGTGTCAAAAGAATAGTTTGGGATTTCTGGCTATTTGAGCTGTAGATTAAAAGCAAAAGCACACACTGGCAAATTTTTAAATTTTGCAACTTTTTAGAAATGTTTTTAATGCAGGAAATGTTTAATCTGGGGTTTCTTCTTAGGTGCTAATAAGCGCTTAGAGACTTAGGGGGCCATTCATTAAGACTGGCCTAGCGTGCTCCGGTATTAATGAAGTGCTCCCTGGAGTACCCTGACTTCATTAAGTGACATTTTCTGTCTGATGCTCTGCATGTGCCACCACCAGAAATGTACACCAGCTAGGGGGTGACGTACATTTAGCGTAAGTTGCACCACTTTAGTATTGTAACTTATGTATATAATGGGTACCCATACCTGCCTTTGCTATGCCCATATTGGCATAGCTGGCTGGGACTGACTTACAAATGCAAAATTATGCACTGTTTTTTCATGGCTGCAGAGTGTTGATATCAGATTCCTGGTGTAAGCACATTAATGAATCCGGCCCTTAGGGTTTACTACGCCAATACTACCTATACTGTATGACACGTAATGCTGGGATCATACACAAGGGTATCTAGACAAAGGATCCTTGGGTTGGATTTCTTACTTAAACCCATGCAGTTGTGGCCTGTGCCGGGGTCCAGGCCCAGTTGTGGCCTGTGCCGGGGTCCAGGTCCAGTTGTGGCCTGTGCCGGGGTCCAGGTCCAGTTGTGGCCTGTGCCAGGGTCCAGGTCCAGTTGTGGCCTGTGCCGGGGTCCAGGTCCAGTTGTGGCCTGTGCCGGGGTCCAGGTCCAGTTGTGGCCTGTGCCGGGGTCCAGGTCCAGTTGTGGCCTGTGCCGGGGTCCAGGTCCAGTTGTGGCCTGTGCCGGGGTCCAGGTCCAGTTGTGGCCTGTGCCGGGGTCCAGGTCCAGTTGTGGCCTGTGCCGGGGTCCAGGTCCAGTTGTGGCCTGTGCCGGGGTCCAGGTCCAGTTGTGGCCTGTGCCGGGGTCCAGGTCCAGTTGTGGCCTGTGCCGGGGTCCAGGTCCAGTTGTGGCCTGTGCCGGGGTCCAGGTCCAGTTGTGGCCTGTGCCGGGGTCCTGTGACGTACAATTCTTTAAAGCAAAGTAATGCTAATACTATTGGGGTCATTATAACATGGCTTGTATGGGGGTGTATTACCTCACAGGGTGTTGGTCAAAGCTCTGTAATGTTTGTGTGTTCATTTATTTCAGCTATACCGGTGCCTTGAGAGCATCTGGAGAAATGGCCTCCGCTCAGTATATTACTGCAGGTTTGTGTCTTGTTTCTCCGTAGAGTATACATATTATATGCACCGAGAAGTAACATGGATTTCACAAAGTTAAGGATCGATTAAACTTTTTGATGAGATCAGTTGTATTAAACTAGAACTTATAGCAGTGTAAGGCTGCCGTCACACTAGCAGTAAGTGGTGCATATGTTTCTATTATACTTTTCCTCTATTTGTTCCACTCCTGGTTTTGGCTTACAAATACTTATGTAAAATACTGACCAAATACTGCTAGTGTGACGGCAGCCTAAACGCTCCATGCCATAGTTTCTTATTCTTTCATGACTCAGTTCATCAAATGTGTGACACATCCATCTTTCCTGTTTAGCCCTTCGTGATTTATATGAATCAATGGATAAGACCTCTTCCAATATTCCGCCAATCATCCTTCTACAGTTCTTACATATGGCCTTTCCACGATTTGCAGAAAAAGGTGAACAAGGACAATATATACAACAGGTAATTTTTCCAAAGATGCCCTTTGTAATGCTAAGGCTGGGGTACAAGGCCAGTTTGGCCGCGACTCTTGCTTCACTACCAAAGTTCAATAGCTGTCGCTGCTACTTCCTGCGACTATGTCAAGCAAGTCAAATTAAATTAAGTCTAACCATGTTCGTTTTTTGTTTTTTTTTTTTTTTTTTTTTTTGTGCCTTGCTTGTCGCATTCATAGGTCATAGTACCCTTGGAGTTGCAATGCGACTCAATTCAATTGTATTGCACTGCCATGCAGCCTAGCAGACTTTAATCATGCAACAAATGTTGCAGCCAAAGTCTTTGTTGTTACTCCAGCCTTAATGTACCTTCCTGGACCCCCCCCCCAAAAAAAAAAAAATAAATAAAAAAATAAAAATAAATGTAGCATTCTGATGAGCCACTTTCTAGTTACAGTATGATCTACTTTCTTATGGTCTTCTGTATGCCTGGATGGGTTGCTTTATGAAAGCAGCCCATCTGCACACCTCATAGAACTCACTTCATAGAACTCACCTCTGTGCCGGAGTTCAGGGCGGCTCTGAAAAGTTGACCATGCACATTATACTTCATCTTAACCCGCCAGTTTTGGTAGGAGTGAACGGTCTAATGTGCATTGGACTCCCCGACTCTTGCTTGGCAACATTGATGGGAAAGAAGGATCTGGCATTTTTTATTTCAATAATTTTGTTCTTGTGCATTATTAGCCACTGCCACAAGTGGTTGGTGGTACTGAGACTGCATTCATGCTTGCTCTAACCAGGAGTGCATGTCTATAACCGAGCTCAGGGGGAATTGCTGTTGGCCAAATGAGCAGTTTGCTGACGCTTCTTGAATGTGTATGGGCAGTTTCTGCATGGCTCCTGGCAGTCTTGAGCCATCATTCATTACTCAGATGAATGCAGTGGCCACTCTATGGGAAATGGGTAGTGTCTGATATCTCTGGAAGCGTCAGCTGTTTGCTGAGGGTCCAGGATGCTGGACCACAGCAGATCATGGTGGTTCCAAGGAGAAAGATGCAGCACGTGATGAGGCAAACCCTTTTAATATATTACCCATATGTCCTCTATTTGAATTGGTTGTTGAACTTGCATATTATGTTTTTATTTTCCAGGATGCTAATGAATGCTGGGTAGAAGTTATGCGGGTTCTTCAGCAGAAGTTAGAACCCATAGAAGGAGACACAGAAATGGAGGTAAATGCTCAGTAGGTGGCTTTTATTACTGCTCTCACTGTCTGTCCTTCCTTTTGGTCCTAATTTAGTTGCTTTGTACCCCTACAAAAAGTGTATATTTTGAAGCGAAGACGTTCACTACTGCCTTGATGTTTACGGCTCACTGTTTTATATTGTAGGCTGTTAAGTATTAACATGCCCTGGTCTATATCTAGACATGGTGCTGTATATAAATGTCTACAAGTCCAAGTTCACACTACTGTATTTTCATTCCGAGTGCTGTTTGAGATTAAAAAAAAAAGACAACACTCAAGCTAACATGCAGATGTGTTCGTTTTTTCCTCCCCCATTATTTTTTCACGGACTGAAGCTGCACTTAAGAAAAAATTTGCATTTTGCACTAATTTTTTTCAATGTGTCAGATGGGACTCCTCTATTCAGGCCAATTGGTGCACAAAAGGAAATGTTATTGCATATGGTGCCGCTGTATATAATCATTTTTATGATATGTAGCCAGGGCCGTATTTGCCACTAGGCACTTGAGGGCACGTGCCTAGGGCGGGACAATGCAGGGGGGGGGGGGGGGCGGGCGGCACCTGAGCAAGGTTGTGTTTTTTTTGTTTTGTTTTTTTTTTAAGTCGTGGGTCGTCCTGCCTGCCTCCCACCCACCCTCCTTGAAGACGATACTCACCCTGCTCCAGCGATGCCTGGTCTCAGCGTCTGCAGCTCGTCCTGAGTGAGCAGTGGTACCACTCATTAAGGTCATGAATATGCGCATATTCATGACCTTAATGAGCGGTATCACATGACCGCTCACGCAGGAAGAAGGTGCTGCGCCGGGAGTCGGGACAGAGCCAGTGTGATGTCGGCACGGCGTGGGAAAGGTGAGTATAGGGGACGGGGGGATGAAGGAGGACGATAAGCGGCGCCATGCAAGATGGGAGCGGGGGGGTTGAGAGATCAGCCATGCATACAGGGGGGGGAATATGAGCCATGCATACAGGAGGGGGGGGGATATGAGCCATGCATATGGGATGGGAGGGAGATGAGCCATGCATACAGGAGGGGGGGTCATTACAGTATTGAGCATCATGTGGGATCATTATACAGTATGGAGCATCATGTGCGGCCATTATACAGTATGGAGCATCATGTGTGGCCATTATACAGTATTGAGCATCATGTGTGGCCATTATACAGTATGGAGCACTGTGTGGACATATTTTTTTTGTTTATAATGTATATGAAACAGTGTGATCAGCAGTGCTAAATGGCTGTGGTTGGGATGTGGATATGGGTGTGACTAGTTGTGAAATGGGTGTGGTCAGAGGCGTGGCCTAAAATTTGCCGTGGCGCACTACGTGCGCCGCAAACTTTATACCTCCTTCCCTTCATCAAAAGTTGGGGGGTATGGTACCGCATTTGCCAGATCACGGCAAGTGCCGTAAATCCCATAGGGAATGAATGAGGCCGAACGCAGTGTTACTGTAAGTGATCCGTTACGCAGAAGATGCAGAAAAACTGCCGGATCTGCTGCAAAAGGCGACTTTCACATCAGCGATTCTTGCCAAAGTCACTGCCGATAGTGTCATACTCACCAAAGGGGGAGGCAGCACTAAAAGTGCCTAGGGCAGCAGAAACTCTAAATACGGCCCTGTATGTAGCTCTTTAAGTTTTGAAACTTCATTTAGTGTTGTAAATTTTTTATAACGTCGGTATGAAAACTGATTGCATGCTTATAACCAATGACAAAAAACTTTTTTTTTTTACAGATTTTCTGGATCAAACTTGTCTTTCTTTTTTTTTTTTTTTGGTATTTGCTCATGTGACAATATATTCTAGAATATAGTGACTTATCTGTATTTTAGCGGTAATTTATACCATGTTACTGGTTGTGATTTTGGAATGTGATGTTCAAATCTGTACATATGTTTTTGATTTGTGTAGACAGTCTATTTTTATTTGACTCGCTGTTATAGCGCCACCATATTCCACAGCGCTTTGCAGACAATATCGGCACTGTTACCATTGGGGCTCATATTCTAAATTCCCTATTAGTATGACTTTGGAGTGTGGAATTTGGAGACTGGAGGAAATGCATGAAAACATGGGCAGATCATACGGACTCCTTGCATATGTTGTCCCTGGTGGGATTTGAACCCAGGACCCCCAGCGTTGTAAGGCTACAGTGCTCATTGTCTTGCACCTTTTAATAAAAACAAAATGATCTGTGCAGAAATGTGCAAAATGATTCTGTAAGGTAGCTCATATTTCTATGTCCATTTACTGTCTTAGCAAAATAGTAGGATAACTAACCCTTTATCTTGTCTCTTTAGACGGAGTCTCCTGGCGCTGCTGCTGCACCAAAGAAGAAGAGTTTTATTGACCAGTTTTTTGGTATTGAGTCGGAATTGACGTATCCTTTTATAGCAAACATTAAACAAAATGACACTGAAAACAGTGTTGGAACTGTGAGGCTCACATCGAGGGCATGGAAACCATTTCTTTTTTATCTAGCATCTCCAGAGGTGCTTTACGTTATTCTTGTGCCATGCAGTAAATAGATCATGTTTGTTTTTTCCTTGTGGTACATCATATCTCGTTACTGATTTCATCTAGCCGCACTTCTTTCTTGGTCCGTGTCTCAGCCTGCTTTTACTTGCGTTATGGCCATTATTTCTGGTTGCGAATTAAATGTAGGGTGCAGAAGGTAATCTTCATTGAGCTGCATATACAGAGTACTCACACATTGCAGTTGTCATCTGACACCATCCTGATACTTTATTGAAGAAACTAAAATGGGTAACATTAGTCACTGACATTCTGAGTCTACATGGTGACGTTTCTGCCAGAATCCCCCTCTTCCTCATCTACTATATAATTGTCTAAGGGTCACTTCCGTCTTTCTGTCTGTCCTTCTGTCTCTCTGTCTGTCACGGATATTCATTGGTCGCGGCCTCTGTCTGTCATGTAATCCAAGTCGCTGATTGGTCGTGGTAAAACAGCCACGACCAATCAGCGACGGGCACAGTCCGGCGGAAAAATGGCCGCTCCTTCCTCCCCGCAGTCAGTGCCTGCTCCGTACTCCCCTCCAGTCTGCGCTCACACAGGGTTAAAGGCAGTGTTGACCGCGGTGTAACGCACTCGGTTAACGCTGCTATTAACCCTGTGTGGCCAACTTTTTACTATTCATGCTGCCTATGCGGCATGAATAGTAAAACGATCGAATGTTAAAAATAATAATTAAAAAAATCGTTATATACTCACCGTCCGTCGGCCCCTCGGATCAGGAACAGGCCTTTCCCGCTCCTCGCGACACTCCGGTAACCGGTCCATGCTGCGATCTCACAAGATGATGACGTAGTGGTCTCGCGAGACCGCTACGTCATCATCTCACGAGACCGCAATGCGCTCTTGAGACCGGAGCGCACGAGCATCGTCGGTAACCGCTTCGCTTGGATCCGGGGGCTCCGGAAGGTGAGTATATAACTATTTTTTTTTTTTTTTTTACCAGGGATATGATGCCCACATTGCTATATACTACGTGGGCTGGGCAATATACTACGTGGGCTGGGCAATATACTACATGGGCTGGGCAATATACTACATGGGCTGGGCAATATACTACATGGGCTGGGCAATATACTACATGGGCTGGGCAATATACTACGTGGCTGGGCAATATACTACATGGGCTGTGCTATATACTACGTGGCTGGGCAATATACTACATGGGCTGTGCTATATACTACGTGGCTGGGCAATATACTACATGGGCTGTGCTATATACTACGTGGCTGGGCAATATACTACATGGGCTGTGCAATATACTACGTGGCTGGGCAGTATACTACGTGACAATGTACAGCGTGGGCTGCGCAATGTACAGCGTGGGCTGCGCAATGTACAGCGTGGGCTGCGCAATGTACAGCGTGGGCTGCGCAATGTACAGCGTGGGCTGCGCAATGTACAGCGTGGGCTGCGCAATGTACAGCGTGGGCTGCGCAATGTACAGCGTGGGCTGCGCAATGTACAGCGTGGGCTGCGCAATGTACAGCGTGGGCTGCGCAATGTACAGCGTGGGCTGCGCAATGTACAGCGTGGGCTGCGCAATGTACAGCGTGGGCTGCGCAATGTACAGCGTGGGCTGCGCAATACACTACGCATACATATTCTAGAATACCCGATGCGTTAGAATAGGGCCACCATCTAGTGTTTAATAACCATGATCCAGCTGGACCGTTCTATAGGCACCAATTAGCCCTAATACAATCTCTAATTCCTAATGCATTCACAAAACTAGATCAGAACTTTATGCATATGTATAAAAGCTCCAGCCATAAAATAAGCGATCATAAGATGCAATAATGTAATGCTTCTCAGTTAATCATTTCAGTTGTAACGTTTTAATTCGGACCATCCAATAAATTTCCTGCTGCCGCAGCAGTTCCTTACTAGCTGTAATATCCTGAATAGTGGCAACCTCCTCTAACACTTGTCAATGTAATGCATTGAGTCAGTAGCCAAATTTTTATAAGATCGATTAGTAGATTTATTTCCATTCAAACGAATATTAACAAGTATAGAAGTCTGCCCTACATAACCTCGTCCACACCTGCATTTTAATAGGAATATGCAAATTTCTCCTTCACCTCATTGGGGGCACACAGACCGTGGGTGTATGCTGCTGCCACTACACAGACCGTGGGTGTATGCTGCTGCCACTAGGAGGCTGACACTAAGTGATACAAAAAAAGTTCTCTCCTCCCCTGCAGTATACACCCTCCTGCTGGCTCTCAGCTAACCACTTCTTGCTTAGTGTCCGTAGGAGGCACACGGACGGGTCGGCTAATCAGACCCAAAACTCTTTATTTTTTTACCTTTTACATTTTTGATTTTACTTTCTACAACGAAGGGGCGATGGATCCTTTCAAGGCTCCGATCTCCCCGAACCATCAACAGGTGAGCACGGAGATTGTCGCCTCTCCGTTTCCTCTCCTGCAACGTGGGATGCCACGAATGAGCTGATTCTTAGGGGCGACGGGCCCCTTCAAGGGCACCGATCTCCCCAAACCCTGCACGGACGAGCACAAGGAGTGTCCCCTCCACGTACCCTCTTCCCCAGCCAGGCCTATTGCCGGGCAACTGGCCCTGTCCACCCGGGGGCTGAACGCCGTGGATGTACAGAGGCCCCTCTCTATGGCATCCGAGCAGCCCCCACTGTCCCACCACTGTTAACCCCTTCATGACCCAGCCTATTTTGGCCTTAATGACCTTGCCATTTTTTGCAATTCTGACCAGTGTCCCTTTATGAGGTAATAACTCAGGAACGCTTCAACGGATCCTTGCGGTTCTGAGATTGTTTTTTCGTGACATATTGGGCTTCATGTTAGTGGTAAATTTAGGTCGATAATTTCTGAGTTTATTTGTGAAAAAAATGGAAATTTGGCGAAAAATGTGAAAATTTTGCAATTTTCACATTTTGAATTTTTATTCTGTTAAACCAGAGAGTTATGTGACACAAAATAGTTAATAAATAACATTTCCCACATGTCTACTTTACATCAGCACAATTTTGGAAAGAAATTTTTTTTTTGCTAGGAAGTTATAAGGGTTAAAATTTGACCAGTGATTTCTCATTTTTACAACAACATTTACAAAACCATTTTTTTTAGGGACCACCTCACATTTGAAGTCAGTTTGAGGGTTCTATATGGCTGAAAATACCCAAAAGTGACACCATTCTAAAAACTGCACCCCTCAAGGTGCTCAAAACCACATTCAAGAAGTTTATTAACCCTTCAGGTGTTTCACAGCAGCAGAAGCAACATGGAGGGGAAAAATTAACATTTAACTTTTTAGTCACAAAAATGATCTTTTCGCAACAATTTTTTTATTTTCCTAAGGGTAAAAGGAGAAACTGGACCACGAATGTTGTTGTCCAATTTGTCCTGAGTACGCTGATACCTCATATGTGGGGGTAAACCACTGTTTGGGCGCACGGCAGGGCTCGGAAGGGAAGGAGCGCCATTTGACTTTTTGAATGAAAAATTATCTCCATCGTTAGCGGACACCATGTCAGGTTTGGAGAGCCCCTGTGTGCCTAAACATTGGAGCTCCCCCACAAGTGACCCCATTTTGGAAACTAGACCCCCCAAGGAACTTATCTAGATGCATAGTGAGCATTTTAAACCCTCAGGTGCTTCACAAATTGATCCGTAAAAATGAAAAAGTACTTTTTTTTCACACAAAATTTCTTTTAGCCTCAATTTTTTCATTTTCACATGGGCAACAGGATAAAATGGATCCTAAAATTTGTTGGGCAATTTCTCCTGAGTACCCCGATACCTCATATGTGGGGGTAAACCACTGTTTGGGTGCACGGCAAGGCTCGGAAGGGAAGGCGCGCCATTTGACTTTTTGAATGGAAAATTAGCTCCAATCGTTAGTGGACACCATGTCGCGTTTGGAGAGCCCCTGTGTGCCTAAACATTGGAGCTCCCCTACAAGTGACCCCATTTTGGAAACTAGACCCCCCAAGGAACTAATCTAGATGCATAGTCAGCACTTAAAACCCCCAGGTGCTTCACAGAAGTTTATAACGCAGAGCCATGAAAATAAAAAATTATTTTTCTTTCCTCAAAAATGATTTTTAGCCCGGAGTTTTTTATTTTCCCAAGGATAATAGGAGAAATTGGACCCCAAATGTTGTTGTCCAGTTTGTCCTGAGTACGATGATACCCCATATGTGGGGGTAAACCACTGTTTGGGCGCACGGCAGGGCTCGGAAGGGAAGGCACGCCATTTGGCTTTTTGAATGGAAAATTAGCTTCAATCATTAGCGGACACCATGTCGCGTTTGGAGAGCCCCTGTGTGCCTAAACATTGGAGCTCCCGCACAAGTGACCCCATTTTGGAGACTAGACCTCCCAAGGAACTAATCTAGATGTGTGGTGAGCAGTTTGAACCCCCAAGTGCTTCACAGAAGTTTATAACGCAGAGCCATGAAAATAAAAAATTATTTTTCTTTCCTCAAAAATGATTTTTTAACCCACAATTTTTTCTTTTCCCAAGGGTAACAGGAGAAATTGGACCCCAAAAGTTGTTGTGCAGTTTCTCCTGAGTACGCTGATACCCCATATGTGGGGGTAAACCACTGTTTTGGCACACGTTGGGGATCGGAAGGGAAGTAGTGACTTTTTGAAATGCAGACTTTAATGGGATGCTCTGCGGGCGTCACGTTGCGTTTGCAGAGCCCCTGATGTGCCTAAACAGTAGGAACTCCCCACAAGTGACCCCACTTTGGAAACTAGACCCCCAAGGGAACTTATCTAGATGTGTGGTGAGCACTTTGAACCCCCAAGTGCTTCACAGAAGTTTATAACGCAGAGCCGTGAAAATAATAAATGTTTTCTTTCCTCAAAAATATTTTTTTAGCCCAGAATTTTTTAATTTTCCCAAGGGTAACAGGAAATATTTGACCCCAAAAGTTGTTGTCCAGTTTCTCCTGAGTACGCTGATACCCCATATGTGGGGGTAAACCACTGTTTGGGCACATGCCGGAGCTCGGAAGGGAAGTAGTGACGATTTGGAATGCAGACTTTGATGGAATGGTCTGCGGGAATCATGTTACGTTTGCAGAGCCCCTGATGTGCCTAAACAGTAGAAACCCCCCACAAGTGACCCCATTTTGGAAACTAGACCCCCCAAGGAACTTATCTAGATGTGTGGTGAGCACGTTCAACCCCCAAGTGCTTCACAGAAGTTTACAACGCAGAGCTGTGAAAATAAAAAATCATTTTTCTTTCCTCAAAAAAGATGTTTTAGCAAGCAATTGTTTATTTTCACAAGGGTAACAGGAGAAATTGGACCCCAATATTTGTTGCCCAGTTTGTTGTGAGTACGCTGATACCTCATATGTGGGGGTAAACCACTGTTTGGGCGCACGTCAGGGCTCGGAAGGGAAGTAGTGCCATTTGAAATGCAGACTTTGATGGAATGGTCTTCGGGCATCACATTGCATTTGCAGAGCCCCTGATGTGCCTAAACAGTAGAAACACCCCATAAGTGACCCCATTTTGGAAACTAGACCCCCCCAAAGAACTTATCTAGATGTGTGGTGAGCACTTTCAACCCCCAAGTGCTTCACATAAGTTTATAACGTAGAGCCGTGAAAATAAAAAATAATTGTTCTTTCCTCAAAAATTATGTTTTAGCAAGTAATTTTTTATTTTTGCAAGGGTAACAGGAGAAATTGGACCCCAATCGTTGTTGCCCAGTTTGTCCTGAGTACGCTGGTATCCCATATGTGGGGGTAAACCACTGTTTGGGTGCACGTCGGGGCTTGGAAGGGAGGGCGCACCATTTGACTTTTTGAACGCAAGATTGGCTGGAATCAATGGTGGCGCCATGTTGCGTTTGGAGACCCCTGATGTGCCTAAACAGTGGAAACCCCTCAATTCTAACTTCAACACTAACCCCAACACACCCCTAATCCCAACTGTAGCCATAACCCTAATCACAACCCTAACCCCAACACACCCCTAACCACAACCCTAACCCCAACACACCCGTAACCCTAAATCCAACCCTAATCCTAACCCTAATCCCAACCCTACCCACAACTGTAACCCCAACACAACCCTAACCCTATCCTTAACCCTAACCACAAGCCTAATCTTAACCCTATTTCCAACCCTAGCCCTAATTCCAACCCTAAGGGTACCGTCTCACATAACGATTTACCAACGATCACGACCAGCGATACGACCTGGCCGTGATCGTTGGAAAGTCGTTGTGTGGTCGCTGGGGAGCTGTCACACAGACCGCTCTCCAGCGACCAACGATGCCAAGGTCCCGGGTAACCAGGGTAAACATCGGGTTACTAAGCGCAGGGCCACGCTTAGTAACCCGATGTTTACCGTGGTTACCAGCGTAAAAGTAAAAAAAAACAAAACCGTACATACTCACATTTCGGTGTCCTTCAGGTCCCTTGCCGTCTGCTTCCCGCTCTGACTGAGTGCCGCCGTACAGTGAGAGCAGAGCGCAGCGGTGACGTCACTGCTGTGCTGTGCTCTCACTTTCCGGCCGGCAGACAGTCAGAGCGGGAAGCAGACGGCAAGGGACCTGAAGGACACCGAAATGTGAGTATGTACGTTTTTTTTTTTTTTTTTTTTTTTTACTTTTACGCTGGTAACCACGGTAAACATCGGGTTACTAAGCGCGGCCCTGCGCTTAGTAACCCGATGTTTACCCTGGTTACAAGCGAACGCATCGCTGGATCTCTGTCACAACGATCCAGCGATGACAGCGGGAGATCCAGCGACGAAATAAAGTTCCAAACGATCTGCTACGACGTACGATTCTCAGCAGGGTCCCTGATCGCTGCTGCGTGTCAGACACAGCGATATCGTATGGATATCGCTGGAACGTCACGGATCGTACCGTCGTAGCGATCAAAGTGCCACTGTGAGACTGTACCCTAACTCTAATTCCAACCCTAACCCTAAGGCTATGTGCCCACTTTGCGGATTCGTGTGAGATTTTTCCGCACCATTTTTGAAAAATCCGCAGGTAAAAGGCACTGCGTTTTACCTACGGATTTACAGCGGATTTCCAGTGTTTTTTTGTGCGGATTTCACCTGCGGATTCCTATTGAGGAACAGGTGTAAAACGCTGCAGAATCCGCACAAAATTGACATGCTGCGGAAAATACAACACAGCGTTTCCGCACAGTATTTTCCGCACCATGGGCACAGCGGATTTGGTTTTCCATAGGTGTACATGGTACTGTAAACCTGATGGAAAACTGCTACGAATTCGCTGCGGATCCGCGGCCAATCCGCTGCGGATCCGCGGCCAATCCGCTGCGGATCCGCGGCCAAATCCGCACTGTGTGCACATGCCCTAACCCTACCCCTAATTCTAACCCTAATTCTAACCCTAATTCTAACCCTAATTCTAACCCTAATTCTAACCCTAACCCTAGTAGAAAAAAAAATATATATATTTTATTTATTTTTATTATTGTCCCTATGGGGGTGATAAAGGGGGGTCATTTACTATTTTTTTTTATTTTGATCACTGTGATAGGCTATATCGCAGTGATCAAAATACATCTGAAACTAATCTGCCAGCCGGCAGATTCGGCGGGCGAAGTGCGCATGCGCCCGCCATTTTGGAAGATGGCGGCGCCCATGGAGAAGCCGGACGGACACCGGGAGGCCCGGTAAGTATGAAAGGGGGGTGATCGGATCACGGGGGGGGGGGACCGAAGCACAGGGAGGGGGGACCGGAGCACGGGGGGAGCGGACAGGAGGACGGAGGAGCGGACAGGACGACTTAGGGGGGCGGACCACGTAACGGAGCACTGGGGAGGAGATCGGTGGGTGTGGGGGGGGGACAGATTAGGTTTTCCAGCCATGGCCGATGATATTGCAGCATCGGCCATGGCTGGATTGTAATATTTCACCGTTTTTTTGGGTGAAATATTACAAATCGCTCTGATTGGCAGTTTCACTTTCAACAGCCAATCAGAGCGATCGTAGCCACGAGGGGGTGAAGCCACCCCCCCTGGGCTGAAGCACCACTCCCCCTGTTCCTGGAGATCGGGTGAAATTGGAGTTAACCCTTTCACCCGATCTGCAGGAGCGCGATCCCTCCATGACGCATACGCTGCGTCACAGGTCGGATTGGCACCGACTTTCATGATGCAGCGTATGCGTCAAAGGTCGGGAAGGGGTTAAACCTGATGGCACAAGGAGGCGGACTGTTCCTCTCCACCTCCCTAACAAAGGGATGATGGATTGAGGGTTACCCCTCTATCCCTGCTTCGTCCACGCTGCAGTACCCGACCTGCAGCAGTACCATAGCGTGCGTGTGCTTTCCTCGGCACTGAAACCCAGTTATCCGCGGCGGCTCCATGCCGGGACGCGCACCGATGGTGAGTGGATCCAGTCAGCGATGGACCTCTGCAGTGGGATATTCACATGCTGACATGCAGTCTCCGCTTCCGTGTGGCCCACCTCCCTGAGGTAACACTCCGGCCGGCTGCAAAAATTTAGCCCCCGGCTTCGGCGGATGTGTAGGCTGCATCCCGGATGCCGTGCCCGCACTATGGCGCGCTAAGGCGGCTCTGTTTACCTTTTCTGGCGCTTCTTCCCTGCAACGGGAGCGATCGCTTCTCTCGGCAACGCCCCTCTATTCTACCCCTGGTATTGCTCACGCCGGCTGCAGAAATCTAGGTCCCGGCTTGGGCCTATTCATGGAAGTAACTAGGCTCCGCCCATATCACATCTGTGGCTCCGCCCCTGAATTGCCACCTCTCACTCTCTGTGAGACTTCACCACTTCTGCAACTCCCGGTGGCCATCTTGGTCCACCCTGCCAACACACACACACGCTATGGTTTTGCATTAAAGGGGCACAACGACTCTGCAACCGGGTAAGGAAGTACTGCTCTCTTCCCCTGTATCTTCCCCCTGTGCTTAAAGACACATGTCCAGTATCTCCTGCCTGGTCTTAAAGGTACACGACCATTATTCCCTTGCCTTAGAAGTACACGACCAGTATTCCCTGGTCTTAGGGGCACATGACCAATATTTCTTGGTCTTAAAGGCACATGACCAGCATTCCCTGGTCTTAAAGGCACATGACCAGCATTCCCTGGTCTTAAAGGCACATGACCAGCATTCCCTGGTCTTAAAGGCACATGACCAGCATTCCCTGGTCTTAAGGGCTCATGACCAGTCCAAAGCCGGTCACTCTAAATGAGCTCAGGAGCCCTCCGCCGCCGATCCCAGCTTATCCCAGAGTACCTAGTTCCTTGAGTGGGCTTCATCACTGCCGCAACTCATGGATTCTCTGACCAAGAGATTGAATCCCTCCGTGAACCCTCTGTGGCTCGGAGTGCTCGCAGGACTAATATAGATGGTCCCTTTCCTTCATGTGAGCCGTCGGCTAGCAGGGGCCGCAAGTTTTCTAGAAACGTACAGAAATGATTTGCTGAGAACAAGTCTCTGAATACGGATCGGATATTGCCTTGGTTCTGGACTCCAGAACTTCAGAAAAGGATGGATTTGCCTATTGATATCATCCACTAATCTCTGTAGATTGACGAGGACTTCGGTTCTACTCTAGACCACGCACTGTCCCTCATAAGGAGACTAAACTCCCAGCAGAGCATTTGCCATAAGCGATCCACTGGACAGAAACCTCTTCAAGCGCGGTATCCTTTTTCAGCCAACATGCGAACACGTGGGATGTCCCCTCCACGTATACCCACCTAAGATGTGAGATACCACACCTGGTCTGATTCTTAGGGGTGTCGGGTCCTTTTAAAGGGCACCGATCTCCCAACACCATCAATATACGAGAACATGGTGTCGCCTCCATGTATCCTCTTCTGCAGCCAGGCCTAACGCCGGGCAACCAGCCCTGTCCACCCGGGGACCTTAACTCTGTGGATGTACAGAGGCTCCCTTTTTGGCGTCCGAACACCCCCTTCTGCTCCCTTCCCTGTTGAGGATGGTGGATTGAGGGTTCATCATTTTAACTCCGCACTGTCAAAAGAGAGCGGCGATAGTAAGAGACTGCTTTTCCTGACCTTCTGCATGCAGCTGCGTATTCTGCCACTTGGCATATTAACCGGGTAGAACCAGTATCCCTGCCCGATGGGTCATCAATTAAAAATACAACGGACTGTCAGATAGCAAATCTAGTTCGTTCCATCTTGTGACCTCCGGTTCAGCGCTCTACCCCTCCTTAGCTGCCACATGTGTTGCTAGAGCAATGGTGTCCTGGTCAGAGACCTTAACTAAGTTGATTTCCAACAGTAACCTCCCGAAGACGGTACAGCTGGTCAATCAAATTTCTTGAGCGAGGAGACTAGCTGCTTCACGCCTCTCGGATGCGTCTACTTGCGCAGCGCTGTCAGCCGCAAATGCCATTACACTCAGAATGACATTATAGCTCAGAGAATGGAAGCGTACTCTGCGTTCCAAAGGCCTCTGACATCACTCCCTTACTAGAGTGATTGGTTATTCGGTGAGAAGTTGGGATCCTGAACCTCAAACTTCTACCAAGCTTGACAAGGTCCCCCTTCTTCGGATGTAGTTCCTCCGCTCAGCCATTACTTCAATGGAAAAAGGTGGAGTTTCTGGCATCCACTGACATTCGGGATGCTTACCTTCATATTCCTATGTTTTCCCCTCTTAAAAAATTCCTTCGCTTTCCCTTTCGCGAACAACATTTTCAAATCTCGACCTTGTCCTTCGGCCTTGCTACCGCATCCATAGTGTTCGCAAGGGTTATGGCAGCTGTCATGTTCCTCTTGCACCCTAGAGGCGTAGTCGTCCTGCCCTATCTGCTCGATTTTCTAGCCGCTCTTCCAGCCCTGTGCTGAGTCGTCAATATCTCTTGCGATACCTTCTCTCTCCTGGGCTGGCAGCTAAGCTTAGACAAGTTTTTCCTCATTTCCAGCCCAGCAGATAACCTTTTTGAGGATGATCCTGGAATCTTCCAGAAGGTTGGTGATTTCTCCCTTGACACAAGGCCGTGGCCCTTCAACAGGGAGCTTGCGCACTTGTTCACTCATCCCCTCGTTCCATTCGATTTGGTAGGAGGGTTCTGAGGAAAACTGATGACAACAATGTAAGTGGTTTCCTACGCTCCTCTCGTTTTCTGCAGGTCAAACAGGCTTTCAGAGGGTAGTCTCTAAGCTCCTTCCTCATCCAGGAGAGATCCTTTCTCCCGGTTCAATGGTTATTAGTGACTACCGATGCCAGTCCTCTTCTGATCATTGTTCTGGGGATCTAGTTCTACTGCAGGTCCACTGCCTTCTGGTGGGTCACCCCATCCGATTCAATCGGACAATCCCATGTCTGTGCCATGCGTCAATCATCTAGCAGGTACCCACGGTCAGGCGTCATGGCCGAGGTACCTTACATTCTTTGTTGGGCACCGATCTCATTCGGTGATCTCGGCACTACACATCTCAGGAGTAGAACTCTGGGCGGCAGACGCCGTCAGGGTCCCGCCTCATGTGAGTGGGAACTTCACCCGGAAGTCTTCCATCAGATCTGTCTTCTCTGGAGCACTCCAGATGTAGGTCGGATGGCGTCCAGACTGAACGCCAATGTACTCTAGTCCATGGTTCGGCCTCCAGATCCAAAAGCCATCGCAGTGCATGCTCTGGTTCTTCCATGGTACCATTTTCCATAACCCCTCTTCCAATACTTCCAAGATCTTTTTGGAAGCAGGAAGGGCCCCAGTGATCCTGGGAGATCCGCACTGACCATGTCAGATTTTCTCGTTTGCAGAACTAGTATTTTCCCGTCTTATTGCAACAAAACTGCAAATATGGACTTCCTCGCAGGGAGTCTTCACATGTGGTTCTTCCCTATCGCATACCGTTAGATCTTTGGGACCTTAATGGTCCTGGGAGTCTTACAGTAGACTCCTTTTGATCCGGACAGACTTTACTCTCAGGGAAGGTCACCCCTTTTTTCTCTGCGATCTCCTCATCTTGATGAGTTTTCGGAGCTAGCCACTCCGTTCTTTCAGACTTTTTTTCCCTTATTACCATCAAGGCAAGGTTGCCCTCAGGCCATCCTGTCCCTTGTTACCAAGGTGGTATTGTATTCACACAGTTATGAGGGCTCGTTCTTACATCATCTCTTTCGGCACCAGTCCACAAAACGGAATGGGTTCCCCATATTCTGGACGAGGCGAGTGCTCTGAGTAGGTACGTCTCAAGGACAGGGTCCTTCCGAAGGTTGGACACTTTATTTGGACTACTTCACGGTAAGAGGACGGCTTCCTGATGGTTACAGGAAGGGTTTAGTCGTTTAATCGGCCATGTTAGCCTGGTAGATTCGTTACACCATCCAGGAGTCCTTCCGTGTTAGATGTCAGCCTATCTCCCTGTCTATCGAGGGTTCTAGGCACCAAGCGTCGGCAAAGCACGCCTGCAAGCTTGCAAGTTCGTCCAGTCCGCATGCATTCATGAAACACTATAATTCCCAGACTTCCACAGATGTGAGTCTGGGCAGGCGGACTCTGCAGGCCGCGGTGGCGCACTTGTAAGTAGCGGTTACACAGGGCCTGATCTGATGTTTTCCCCACCCAAGGACTGCTTTTGGACGTCCTACGGTCTGTGTCCCCCAATGAGGCGAAGGAGAAATAGGCATTTTTGTGTACTCACCGTAAAATCCTTTTTCCGAGCCATTCATTGGGGGACACCGCTCCCACCCTGTTATTAGCTTGTGCTTGTTTTATAATTTGACATTATATACACTCATATATTGTTATTGATCTACAACTGCTTTTGCACCGAACTGGTTAGCTGAGAGCCAGCAGGAGGGTGTATACTGCAGAGGAAGAGCTAACTTTCTTTGTATCACTTAGTGTCAGCCTTCTAGTGGCAGCAGCATACACCCACGGTCTGTGTCCCCAAATGAATGGCTCGGAGAAAAGGATTTTACGGTGAGTACACACAAATCCCTATTTTCATATCACGTGAAAAAGAAAACTTTAGCTGCAATTTTTTTTTTTTTCATTGGGTAAAGAGTGAAATTAAGGAGAAAATGTATATCATCATCCTTAACAGAATTTCAATGCTAGCAACTGAGGCAAAGCAAAAGTACCTTTTTTACTAGATTAAATTCTCCTGATTCTCATAAACTGACTACGAGAGGCCTTTAAAAAGGAAGGGTATGGTGGCTATTATAATGTAAAATGTTATTGTTAAGCATCGGTTTAGGAAACAAGGAATATTCCTATTTATCATCAAATTTCACAAGATGTACATCCAAATAGTTGCGTGACTGCTGTTTTCATTTGAAAATTGGATGGTCTCCCAGTAGGACACAGGACTGCCCCATAAATACTGCGATATGTGAGTAGTCTGTATATGAAACTGCTTGAAGATTGCCTTATACACCCAACATCTTTATTCATATAATACATGTGGTTTTTGAACTACTGAGATGTCGTAGACATGATTTTCGCTAGCCTTGTGTTTTCTTAATGATGCCCTAAGCATGAAATGTGCTGAATCGGAGGAAGAAGAAGTAACCAAAAGCTATGAAAATCAACTCCAGCTCAACTGCTACATCAACCAAGAAGTGAAATATCTCATCACGGGCCTCAAACAGGTGAGAGCAGCTCCTTGTGTTTTACACTGTATCAGTGATCGCCCAAAGGCAATTACTTAGGCTGTGAATAAATGGTAGCTTTTCCTATTAGTCTGCACATTATAAATGTATTTTTTTATTTACCGAAAGAGCATATGGTCAGCAAAATAATCTTTGTTATTCTATATAATAAAATATTTCTATTAAACTCTGCATGATTTTTAGGACCGTTCTTGTTTAAGAATGGACCCATGGTGGTCTGTGAAAAAACTAAAAAAACAAACAAACCACTCCCTTACTGGACGCACACTGTTTATTTCCTGGCTTCCTTTCCAGATTGAGGGAAGGAGGGTGGATATCGGGTGAGTGCTGCAGCCAATCATTGGCCAGACTGGTTACAGCGTTCACGGTCCCGTTCTATCAAAGTCGTAAGAAACTGTCTTCTAGATCCCACAATGTTTCTGGCTCATATGAATTTTTTTTTCTTTTTTGAAGACCACTATGGGCCAAGTTTGAAATGATTGAAAGGTAGGGGGCAACACCTGAAAATACATTTTTAACTCTTATGTAGTGAGTGCCCCCAAATACATGAACCAAGTCTCTAAATAACTCCCCATGTTTATGCTTCCTGTGGCCTGCGTGACATGCCAGTATGGGACAGTCGTGGTTGATTTTTCTTGTTGTAATGCATTAGTTTGTAATCGATGCTTTTATTTGCTGAAGGAGATTTTTTTTATTGTAGCGCTTTTTAAGCTATTTAACTTTTTCAGCGCCTTCAAGACGTAATCACAAAACTGTCACCGTCATTACAAAGAGATGCTTCATATAACAAAACTGTAAGTATAGAAATTGTTGCCTTTAAATCACTTTGTAAAAATTACCATAGTATTTTGAAGTTCATGAGAATATTTTTTTATTATACTATGAAACTGAATGAAAGTCCCAAAAAAGAAAGCCGTAGTTTACAGAAAGGAATAAAAGACTATAGACACTTTTTTTAACAAGGGTTGTCTGCAGATTTTATTTATTTGTATGCCTCCTGATATCCAGTTTACAACCTGATCGAGGTTTTAGATTTTTTTCTCTTGTGGGAGTGTCCCTCTCTGTAATACATGCTGGACGTGAAGTCTATGTCCTGGGTGCTGCTGTGTGCACCTGCTTTCTTGTATCTGCATGAACTGCACTTATTTCCTCTCCATGAACTTGAATTTTTCTATAGCCTGTTTTCTTTATCCAACTTTCAGAAAAAAAAAACACAACTTGGGTTGGAAATTGTACACAGATGTGCAATGGAGATAGGGGAATATATATTGCAGATCTTGTGTACAATTTCCAACCCAAGTTGTGTTGTGTTTTTTTTTGTTTTTTTTCTGAAAGTTGGATAACTTTTTGCATTTAGGATGCAAAGTGATCATGATTATTGCAGGTTTACTTAATGGGCAGACAGTATTTAGTTCTTATGCAGAATTTGTATTTGAACTCCCCCCATCTGTCAGGACTCACCCGTGTAAAAGCACACACGTCCATACATTTTCTCATTAAGCACAATATAATACGCACTTGCTAATAAATGATATGCACATTTGCATAATGTGCACGCATATACATAGTACAAAAATCCACACAAGGATATATACGATACCCACACACAGATAACACATGCATATACATCACAAAAATGTCATGTACTTGTTCAGATGACCAGAGGAGTATTTGGTCATTCCTTCATTCAGACTGTTAGGGCTTGTTTCCATTTGCGAGAAACGCGTCTGTGTCTCGCATGTGGAAACCAAGCTCTGGTGCCAGCACTTGGGAGCGGAGAGTGCGGCCGCATAGCAACACATGGAGCCACATGCTCTGCTCTATAGTGCCGGCGCCAGAGCTTGGTTTCCACTTGCGAGACACGGACTTGTTTCTCGCAAATGGAAACAAGCCCTTAGGCAGAGAAAATCCTCTTGTACCTAACAGTGCGAAAGCTCCTGTCTGCCATAGCCAAGGTCCTGAGTCTGACAGGACAAACCACACTTATTAATTTTTAGTAACTATTAATACTGAGCATAGAAAAATGCAGAGGACTCTTCCCACGATGTCCTTAGAGAAGGAGAATCCACACTCGGAGTAAAGTGTAATCACAGCAGCATCTGAGATGTTTGCAGCTGTCTGAAGCTGGGTGCGCAGAGCTTTATTACACTTAGACACCCTTCACATGTCCTGGTATTTCCAGTAGTGGGAAAACAAGTACCGGTGCTATCCTTGTGGCAGTATGATACCATCCGTGTGGTATACGTATGTCTGTGTCCGTGTGACACATAATGGAATAAAATGAATAATGCAAATGATAGATGTTTAGGTGTTGGATGTGCAATGATAAAGATTATATATCTTGATGACATATATTCATCTATTATCAGTACTTTGTGTGTGTACTTTTCTTGTATTTATCTAATCACTAAATAAAAAAAAAATGGTGTGGAGTCCCCCTTATTTTTATTACCCGGCTGAGGGAAAGCAGACAGGTGGGGGCTGGTGTTGTTGTTCTGGGAAAGGACCATTATCCATAAAGATTTGCAGCCTATTAATATCAGCTCACAGCTGTTTGCGTAAGCAGGCTAATAATAATAATTTTATTTATATAGCGCCAACATATTCAGCAGTGCTTTACTGATGAGGCTTAAAGAGAACGGGTCACGTGGAAAAAAAAAAACGCTATTAACCTGCAGATATGGGGTTAATCGACAGGTTAATATCTTTCTGAACTTGCTCGACACCTAGACACCCACTGCGGTAAGGAAATGAACTTTATTCCACCTGGCAGTGTTCGGCATCTAGTCACTGCTCTGTGTACAGAGAGCAGCAGCTGTAACCATACCCTCGGCACTGACTGACAGCAATTCGGCATTGGGGTCGGCTGTCAGTGTCGGGGGTACAGTTACAGCTGCTGCTCTCTATACACAGAGCGGTGACTGAACCCACGCCAACGCCACCCCCGTGACTGAAACCAGAACGCTACAGGTTCCCTTTAAGAAATACACTTAGTTGTTTTTCAACAACCGCAGTAAAGTTGCATTTTAACATCTGAGACCTCTCATAGCCAGTCTTGATTATTTTGGTGCATTTTCTAAGAATCTGTTACATTTCAGACTCTATTGTCTAATTTAAAGGGGTTTTCCCACAAATACAGTGCCTTTTCATATACTAACACATGTCATAACTTAATACTTTCTCATTTGAAGTATTAAAAAAAAAAAAAAAAAGTATAGTTTGTCAGCAGTCTTCAGACGTATATAGTGTTACAGGCCTTTATCTGTGCTGTCTGTCAAGTCAGTCCGACCATAATGGGACTTCCTAGTAATGATCGCGCATGGAATCCTCCTGAATAAAGCATGCAGTCATGGCCGCCGACTTTTCTCATTAACACGCAGGGCTTCCTCATCCGCACTGTCATTGTTCATTCATCAGCATGGAGTGAGTTTGCTTTCCTTAATGAAGAGACCTGCAGACACTCTGTACGTCAGTCTCTCTAAGTCTTCTGCTTCCTAGCTACTCGGCAGCACCGTACAGCGGTCGCATTATAACAGAAGCTCCAGCTACTTGCCATACTCCGTTCCTATGAAGTCAGTCTGTAACCAGAGGGTCTCTGACATTGTTATGGGACTCGGGAGCGCACACAGAAGCAGGGAACTCTGGGAAATGTAGTTCGAATATCCTGGAGGAAGTCATGTGATGCTGGGCTGCTGACACCCATAGGCAAATACATTCAGTGCAGCGGACAGGGAGTTTGTCTGATGTCCTGTAAAAACTCAGATATGAGGTAGGAAAATGCATAGAATGCTTTGAGGTGCATGTGGCTAAAGTGTTTTGTTTTTTATCATATTCATGAGAAAACCCCTTTAATTTTCACTTTTTGTGGTCTCTTCACAGACAAGAATAAGCCGTTTACCTGCCTACCTGACAATCCAGATGATGCGGTTCTTTTACAAAGGAAAAGAGTCTGTAAATGCCAAAGTTCTTAAGGTACGTTTGTATCTCTGTGATTTGTGAAGTTTAATAATGTGTCACAAAGGCTGTAATGATCACTTGTGCTCTACAGTTCTGTGAAAGTGTTTGCCCCCTTCCTGATATCTTATTCTTTTGAAATGTTGCTGAAGAATTCTGCAAAGATGAGTGGGACGAAATTCCTCCTGATCGTTGTAAAAGACTCTGCCTGTTCTGTCCTCACTAAATAAGGCAGGCTCACGTAGCTATACAGGCAGCTAAACCGCTATACCGGAGTCCAATAAGGAGGCTGTGGTTGAGTCTGTGCTTTATTAAACGTAGTGGTATATTGATGCGGTGAAACTGTAAACAATGATATACATACAATCAGTGCATGGTATAGAAGAAATACATACTACACATGATGTACATTATGCATAAACATTTTAGAAAGCTAGTAACTGAACTACGGTACAACTGACTAAGCTGGGCTAATATAGAGCAGAAATTATCTACAGAAAGTATAAAGACATACCGGCAATGCTATCGCAAGGAGGATGAAGTGCAAGCATCTTTCCTTGAAGGCAAACTGTAGGAAGTGAAAGAAAATGGAGGGAGATGAGCTACCATAATGCTTTTGCAAAGGGGGAGGAGAATCAGACATGGAAAAATAGAAAAAACAGAAATAGAAGTGTGAACATGACTCTGACCGCTAGATAGAGCCAAAACACTACAAACAAAGGTATGAACAAATTAGATGGCGGAGACAGAACACTCCCCGTCTGACATCAACGGATGTCACTACTCCTTTCTTCTGAAGTTAACAATAGGACCAGTTCGGATACCGGTCTGAAAAATGTCTTAGGTTCATTCCCTTTGGTCATCCTTAGTTCAACTTTGCGGACGTTACCGTCTTTGCTCGGGAATGTTGCGGTAACTAGACCAAGTGGCCACTGGTTCCGGTGAATTTGACAGTCTTTCACAAGAACAAGGTCACATATGCTCAGATTAGGCTTAGTAGATTGCCACTTCGTCCGTGGCTGCAGGGTAGACAAATATTGTTTGCGCCACCTGTCCCAGAAAGTATTTGCAAGACTTTGTACCTGTCTCCATTGGCGCTTGTAGAGGTCCTTAGCGTCGAATCCTCATGGAGGGGCACTGGACAGTCCCGTTTTCTGGGTAAGGAGAGTAGCTGGAGTCAATAACAAGGGCTCCTCAGGGTCGTTAGGAACTGGAACCAAGGGTCTTGCGTTGATCATAGCTGCAGCTTCTGCCATGAAGGTCATTAGGCTTTTGGGTAAGCCTCGCTGCTCCTTTAGATTTTTCCATGTCACAAGTTCTGGTGGTCCTGAATGAGCGAGCTATATGAGTCAGGCAGGTAATGGCTCGAATAAGCGACTTCCAACTTGAGAATCTGTGGAACCTGCAAGATCCAAGCTGGATAACAGAGGTCATTGTATGAAGTGTAGACACCTGAGGGCTGATTTCAGCATCTGAGTCCTCTCCTACTAGTTCAAAGGTGTCTGAAAAGCATTCCTCGATGTACAATAGTTTTGGTCCTGAGAGCCATGTTGTGCTTCCTAGTCGACTTGCGTCAACTGCCCTAGTTGCATGATCTGCGGGATTCTGGTCCGTGGGTATGTAATGCCACTGCTTCGGATGAACTGATCTCCTGATTCGTAGTACTCTGTTATTGACCAAAAACATAGAATCGCCTGGTTTCGTTGTGGATATATTCCAGGACTATTTTGCTGTCTGAGTAGAACTTGGCCTGTGTCAAGTCGATATCCATTTCGGATGTGATGAACTTCGCTAACTCAACAGCTAAGACTGCGGCACAAAGCTCTAACCTGGGTATAGTGTGCTCTGGTTGTGGTGCGAGTTTGGCCTTCCCCATAATAAACCCAATGTGGCACTGACATTTGGAGTCTACAGTTTTGAGGTAGGCAACAGCGGCAATCGCTTTGACAGAAGCATCTGCAAATACGTACAGTCTTTGGCTTTGTATTTCTGAAGATGGCACAGGGGTGTATGATCTTGGCACGTTCAGGTTTGAGAGGGCTGCTAACGAGTTCTTCCACCCTTCCCACTGGATCCTCTTGTCAGGTGGCAGAGGTGCATCCCAGTCAGATGTTTCTCTAGTTAAGTCTCTTAGTAGGGCCTTGCCTTGTATAGTAACAGGAGCTGCAAAACCCAAGGGATCGTACACACTGTTGATGGTAGACAGGACGCCTGTGCATGTGAAAGGCTGACCTGAAAGGTGAAAGTGTCTGACTGTAGATTCCAGAGAAGCCCGGGGCTGCGTTGCATTGGTGCAGGGTCTGAGCCCAGGTCCAGGTCTCTGAGACCATTACATAGGTCCTGAGAAGGGAATGCTTCCACGAGTTCTTGGCTGTTTGAGGCTATTTTATGAAGCCTAAGGTTCGAGCAGGCAAGCATGTCTTGGGCTCTCCTGAGAAGACTGACGGCAGTCTCATTTGAAGGCATGGCTTTCAGACAGTCGTCGACATAAAAGTCCTTTTCTATGAATTGTCTGACATCTGCTCCGTATTCTGCTTCTCCTTCCTGAGCCGACCTTTTGAGTCCGTAAATGGCGACTGCAGGGGAAGGACTGTTGCCAAAGATGTACACTCTCATGCGATACTCTGTGACTTCTTTAGTAGGATCATTGTCTCTGTACCAGAAGAATCTTAGGAAGTTCCTGTCTCTCTCTCTCTCACAAGGAAACAATGGAACATTTGCTGGATGTCAGCGATGAAGGCAATGGAATCCTTACGGAAGCGCATAAGTACTCCCAGAAGTTTGTTATTGAGGTCTGGTCCTGTCAGTAGAACGTCATTCAGGGAGACATCATTAAACTAAGCACTGGAATCGAACACAACTCTAATCTGGCCTGGTTTCTTAGGGTGATATACTCCAAACATGGGTAGGAACCAGCATTCTTCAGAGTCTTTGAGAGTGGAAGCTAGTTCTGCATGACAGTTTTCGAAAATCTTTGACATGAAGGAGAAAAAGTGATCTTTCATCTCTCTGGTTTCTTTTGTATATTATGTTTGAGAGTGGAGAAACGTTGTAATGCCTGATTTCTGTTGTTCGGTAGACGTGGTCTGTGGGTTTTGAAGGGAAGAGATGCGACCCAGCTGTTGGTCTCATCTTTAGCAAGTCCCTTGTCCATTATCTCTAAGAACAACTTGTCCTCTACCGACATTGCCACTTGGTTGTCCTGCTTAGTTCTCTGGAAGACTGTACACCCTAACTGATCCTCATAGCTTCCCGACACTATACTGCTGTCGTGAGTAAAGTCTATTAAATGGTTGGGACGTTGGATGCTGTGTGGCAGTTCCCTGACATGGAACTCATTGTTACAAGGTTGAAACAGAGATGGTCGTCCTTTCTCCAATGTATTTGTCAGCATGCTTGTCACAGAAGATGGCAAGATGGTGCATGCGTCCCAAGCATACATTGCCAATTATGACCCATCCTAGTTCTAGCCCTTGGGCATAGGGCGCATTGTGGAGTCTATTGATGTGATGTCTCACTTTATGAACCTGCAGGATATCTCTCCCCAACAGCAGAATTATCTGGGCCTGATGGTCGAGTTCCGGTATAAGGTGTGCTATTCGTTTCAAGTGAGCGTGATGGATTGCTACATCTGGCGTAGGGATTTCAGATCTGTTGTCTGGGATCTGGTTACATTCGATGATTGTAGGTAGTGGTAGGCAGAATTGTCCGTCTAAAGACTCGATTTGGTAGTCAGTAGCTTTCCTGCCTGCTGTTGTCACAGTACCTGCACACGTCTTTAATGAGTAGGGAGTCCTTGGCCCTTTGATGTTGAATAGGTTGAAGAATGTTGATCTTGCCAAGGATCGATTACTTTGATCATCCAAGATGGCATAGAGTCTTACAGATTGGTCTCTATGGCCTTTTGGGTATACTCTGACGAGGCATATTTTTGAACAGGACCTACTGTCTATTGTCCCTTTGCAGACTTCTGTACATTGTGAAGTGATCTCTGGTGTAGCTGTATCAGTGTTCCTTTCTTCCCCGCCATGCTCACTGTTTCGTGTACTCCATGGAGCTGGGCCAGGGTGTAGAGCAGTGTTATGGTCTGTGGTGCCACATTCTGTGCATTTTACCCTTGCAATCCTTGGCGAGATGAGTTCTGGACGAGCAACACTTGTAGCAGATACCGTTTTCTTTCAGGAAACTTCTGCGATCTGACATAATCTTTATTACTCTGTCGCCTCATTGGGGGACACAGGACCATGGGTGTTATGCTGCTGTCCACTAGGAGGCGACACTATGCATAATCTGAAAAAGATTAACTGTGGCTCCTCCTGTGCAGTATACACCCCTGGACGGCATCAGCCTTCTCCAGTTTTTGCTTAGTGTCGCATAGGAGGCACACCTAAAAGATTTTTACTCTGTTTTTTCCGACGGGATTACAGATGAAGAAAAGAGGGTCTCCTGTGAGACTCCTGGCATGGCTCCTTCCTCGCCCCCCTATTATGGGGTGCCCAGTTGAAGTAGAGATGGCTATTCCCCATGTTGCTCCTTCCCCAGTCCCTCGGGTGCTGGTTCGAAGTCGAGACCCCCCCTCCTTCCCCAATTCCTTTTGGTTTCTGGGTGGAGGTCGAGGCGAGGATAAAGGCCCCCTGAAGGTGACAACAGCACCCTCCCTATCCCCCTCTGGGGGTATTAGGTTGAGACACCTCAGGTAGGGCCTGTACAGGCAGCATTCTACAGCTCCCAGCAATGGGCCAGCACACTGCGCCTGCATCCAGGGACCCCAGCCCAGCTGCGGGCTCCTGTTGGGGCCGGGGGGAGTGCAGGCAGGCATGGCACATTTAGACACAGGGCTCCCTGCCGCCCGTCTCTGCGGCAGCACCAGCTCTATACTGCCTCAGGGAGACCCCTACCGGGCTCCCCCTTCCGCTTATAGCCCCACCGCCATCCTGCCTTTAAATCCGGAGGGGTCCGGTTCAGATCCGACCCCCTCCCGGACTTTCGCGCCGGCCTGGAGCCCTTCTGGGCCTCAGGCATCTAATTTAGGCCCCGTCTTCGGCCTAGATGAAGCTGCCGCCTCCTCTCCGCCCCCTGGCCCGTACCCCGGATGACAAATATGACACTACAGTGTCATAAAGGGGGTGGATCGAGACAGAAAGATCGCGTTTTTACACAGCCTTGCCGCCTTTTTCCAGCTCTCCGCCCCCTTCTCCTCCTTTCCTCTCTGTCTCAGCAGCCATTTTCGGCTGCAGATTAACCCTGCATCTCCCGGTCTGCAGGACCAGGACCAGGCAGCCAGTCTTCAGGGGGCACAGGACTGTGGATCTTCGGCGCTGGACCTAGGGGCACACTGGTGGGGTAAGATCACAGCTGGGTTTTTTACTCAGCTGTGAATCCATATTACCTATAAGGCTCCCCTATAGGTTTCTCTACCCCTGTAAGGTCCTCTGCTGGAAGCACTTCTGCACTCTGTGCACTATGCCGGGCTCAAGGTCCAAGAGAACCAGGCAGAACTGCTATTATGCATTCTGCACAGCCTGCGGGACTGCTCTCCCCAGTAGTAGCACGTACTCGCATTGTCAGAACTGTATACAAACTAATGTGTCAGAGCCCCAAGAAGCCCCTGCCAATGCCTCGGTGTCTAATGCCACGCCGGAATGGGCTACTCAGATATCGCAATCTATGACGCAGTCTATAGATAACCTAACCTCCACATTGCTTCAGGCTCTGCAGGGTCATGCCCCGGCTATGACCGTTACCCAGCAAAGGGAGAGCTTGACTCAGGAACAAGATGACCCTGGCACATCCACGTCTAGGTCAGGACGCAAGCGGACCCATAGATCAAGTCCATCTGCGTCATCTCATAGCACACGGTCATCCCCCTCTAGGGAGAGACACCGTAGCTCCAGGTCATCTAGACCGTCCCATTCCAGGGACAGACAATGCAGATCTCCGCAATCCCCGACCAGAGAAGGCCTCCTCCCCAGCCCACTCAGCAGGGGACGCCTCAGTGATACACAGGATTCGGAAGGCATCTGCGACTCTGACTCAGACAGAGAAACGGAGGGGTCCCTGATCCCAATCCCTCCTAGCAATACAGCGCTAGTTGAGGACATAATTTCATCAATCCATCGGGTGCTGGACATTTCTAATCCGCCACCAGAGGCCCCAGAACATAAGATTTCCTTTGAAGGACCTCTGAAGCCGCCTAAGGTTTTCTCTATCCACCCAGAGTTTAAGGCGATCCTTAAAAAGCAGCTCTCACAGCCTGAGAAAAAATTCGCTAATCGCAAATATCTGGAGGCGAGGTACCCCTTCCACACAGAAGGACACCAAGGAATGGACAGATCCACCTGAAGTGGACCCCCCAGTCTCTAGGCTAGCAGCACAGACCCTCTTTTCACTGCCAGATAGCTCAACCCTCAGGGACGCAGCAGACCGGCAGGTAGAATGCATGGCTCGTTCAATTTTCGAGGCAGCAGGGGCATCCCTGGCTCCCGCGTTTGCCTCAGTCTGGGCTGCCAAGGCCATTCTGGCCTGGGCAAAGAATTTACAAGCTCTCCAAGCATCCGCTCCTGAGCTGTCGGACCAAGCGGTTCAAATAGCAGTTGTAGCAGACTACATGCTCCATGCAGCTCTGGATTCAGCAAGGGGAGCAGCGGGGATAGCATCAAACGCCATCACGATTCGGCGTATCCTCTGGCTGCGGGAATGGAAAGCGGACGCAGCCTCAAAGAAGTCCCTCATGCACCTCCCCTACCTCAGAGGGAGACTTTTCGGTGAACAGTTGGACACTATGATATCCAACGCCACCGGGGGTAAGAGTACTTCTCTTCCCCAACTGAAACCAAACTCGATTCCGATCCTTTCGGAATTCCTCGGGCTGGTCCGTCTCGCGTCCAGCACAAAATCGTAACCGTTCCCCACGCAGGGACAACTCACGATCGATGCAAAGGTCGGACAAGACCTGGCAGTCAAAAGCAGGCCAGCCTAAGCCCAGAGGAGGAAAATCTCAGACTTTCTCCTCATCATGACATCAAGTCTGGCTGCCTATTACAGAAGACAGGTGGGTCATGGAACTAGTGTCTTCCGGATACAAAATAGACTTCACCTCCAACCCACCGGACCGATTCTTCCTCTCTGTCCCCCCAAAACCCCCAGCTAAGGCTCGTGCCTACCACCAAGCGGTCTCCTCGCTTTTTCAAGCAGGAGTCATAGTACCGGTACCCACGACCGACCGCTTCCGAGGGTTCTACTCCAATCTCTTAGTAGTTCCCAAGAAAGGAGGCAGCGTACGGCCCATACTAGACCTAAAACAGCTCAACAAATATGTACGGGTCCGTCATTTCCGCATGGAGTCCCTTCGGTCCATCATTGCGTCCATGGAGAAGGGAGAATATCTCGCTTCCATAGACATACAAGACGCGTACTTGCATATACCCATTGCACCTGCCCATCAGAGGTTTCTCAGGTTCGCAATAGGCCAGGACCACTACCAATTCGTGGCTCTCCCTTTCGGACTCGCCACGGCTCCCAGAGTGTTCACCAAGGTCATGGCAGCCACCATGGACGTCCTGCACTCCAGAGGCATAGTAGTCGTTCCATACCTGGACGATCTACTCATCAAGGCTCCCACCTTCAAGGACTGCGAGCTCAGCGTCTCAATCACAACCGATACTCTCAGTCGCATGGGCTGGTTAATCAACCTACAAAAGTCATCACCAACCCCGAGTCAGTCCCTGACCTTCCTGGGAATGTTATTCAACACCTCCAGGGGTCTAGTGCTCCTTCCCAAGGACAAGGCACTGGCTCTCCGACTAGCAGTTCGCACCCTCCTCCGCAAACCCCCTCGATCTCTCCGGTTTGCCATGAGAGTCCTCGGCAAGATGGCAGCAGCAATAGAAGCTCTCCCATTTGCCCAGTTTCACATCAGACCTCTCCAACTAGCCATTCTCAAGTCCTGGGACAGGAATCCCTTTTCGCTCGACAGGGAGTTCCAGCTAACTTCGTCAACCAGGAGGTCCCTGCACTGGTGGCTCAAGCCAACCTCGCTAGCAAAGGGGAAATCCTTTCTCACAGGTCAATGGAAGGTTCTGACCACCGACGCGAGCCTGACGGGTTGGGGTGCGGTGCACCTACACCACAGGGCACAGGGCAAGTGGTCCCCAGTGGAAGCGACCATGCCCATCAACACCCTGGAAATTCGTGCCATCCTTCTGGCATTGAGGGCCTTCCATCACTTACTGGCAGCCTCTCACATCAGAATACAGTCGGACAATGCCACGGCTGTGGCATATGTGCATCACCAAGGGGGGACCCGCAGTACCCAGGCGATGCGGGAAGTGTCACACATCCTCCCCTGGGCGGAGGACACAGGGTCGGTTCTTTCGGCGGTTCACATTCCAGGTGTGGACAGCTGGGAAGCAGACTTCTTCAGCCGACAAGGAATAGACTCGGGAGAGTGGTCTCTCCATCCCGAAATTTTTCAACAGATCTGTCTCCGCTGGGGGACCCTGGATGTGGACCTAATGGCATCCCACTTCAATGCCAAGGTCTCCAACTTCATGGCCAGAACACACGATCTGCGGTCGCTCGGAGCAGACTCTCTGGTTCAGGACTGGAACCAGTTCCAGCTTCTGTATATTTTTCCACCTCTCCCCCTGATATCCAGAGTGGTGAGGAAGATCACACAAGAGAGAGTTCCAACCATCCTAATTGTACCGGACTGGCCCAGACGCACATGGTACGCCGACATCGTACAACTCACAGCAGACGCCCCTGGCGTCTCCCCGGCCGCCACGATCTTCTATCACAAGGCCCGTTCTACCACCAGAACTCAGGGGCTCTCAATTTGACGGCGTGGCCCTTGAGACCTGGGTTCTAACCCAGGCAGGGCTCTCGACGGACGGCATTGGAACCATGATCAGAGCACGGAAAACAGCCTCTGCCAAGATTTATTACCGTACCTGGAAAGCTTTCTTTACCTGGTGCGAATCTCGTGGCCAGATTCCACTCCCTTATTCCCTACCCAAAGTACTTGATTTTCTCCAATCGGGTCTGGAGGCCAGGCTGTCATTGGGCTCGCTTAAGAGCCAGGTGTCAGCCCTCTCCGTGCTTTTTCAAAGGTGCATTGCTACCAAGCCGCAAGTAAGGACTTTCCTTCAGGGGGTTTCCCGATTGGTTCCCCCCTACAGACGACCGCTAGAAACGTGGGACCTCAACCTGGTCCTGACAGCATTGCAGGAACCACCCTTCGAACCCCTTAAGGAGGTCCCGCTCCGCCTTCTTTCCCAGAAGGTGGTTTTTCCTGGTGGCAATCTCCTCGCTACGCAGGGTGTCTGAACTGACAGCACTCTCCTGCAGACGGCCCTTCCTAGCTTTTCACCAGGACAAGGTAGTTCTTCGTACGGTCCCATCCTTCCTTCCGAAGGTTGTGTCCGACTTCCACCTCAATGAGGAAATTTCACTACCATCCCTTTGTCCGGTTCCGGTTCATAGAGTGGAGAAGGCTCTGCATACGCTTGACCTTGTCAGGGCATTGCTTATATACGTGTCTAGGACTGCGTCCTTCCAGAGGTCTGATTCTCTTTTCCTCCTTCCGGAAGGCGGCCACAAGGGTCTGCCAGCTTCCAAAGCTACCCTTGCCAGGTGGATCAAATCCACCATACAAGAGACCTACCGCCTTAAGAATTCTCCTCTTCCAGCTGGTATTACGGCACACTCTACACTGGCGGTAGGGGCCTCCTGGGCCATTCGGCACCAGGCTTCGGCGCAACAAGTGTGTAAGGCGGCCACTTGGACTAGCTTACACACGTTTACTAAACACTACAGGGTTCATACCCAGTCCTCAGCGGACGCGAGCCTGGGTAGATGTGTCCTGCAGGCGGCGGTGCCCTAAGTATAGGGGCCTGTCTGCACAATATTCGTCCATTGCTTCCCACCCAGGGACTGCTTTAGGACGTCCCATGGTCCTGTGTCCCCCAATGAGGCGACAGAGTAAAGGAGATTTTTGTGTACTCACCGTAAAATCTTTCTCTTAGCCTCTAATTGGGGGACACAGCTCCCACCCTGTTGCCCTTTCCGGGCCGTTGTAACTGTTGAGTTCTCATATTGGTTTCTTGAGCTCGTACATAGTTGCCTTCTTACAGGCATAATTATGTTATTCATGTTACGTTACTCCTACTGCTTTTGCACAAAACTGGAGAAGGCTGATGCCGCCCAGGGGTGTATACTGCACAGGAGGAGCCACGGTTAATCTTTTTCAGATTATGCATAGTGTCGCCTCCTAGTGGACAGCAGCATAACACCCATGGTCCTGTGTCCCCCAATTAGAGGCTAAGAGAAAGATTTTACGGTGAGTACACAAAAATCTCCTTTTTTTTTTACATAGCGCTAGCTAACATATTCCGCAGCGCTTTGCAGTTTGCACACATTATCGTCGCTGTCCCCCGTTGGGGCTCACAATCTAAATTCCCTATCAGTATGTCTTTGGAATGTGGGAGGAAACCAGAGTACCCGGAGGAAACCCACGCAAACACGGAGAGAACATACAAACTCTTTGCAGATGTTGTCCTTAGTGGGGCTTGATCCCAGGAATCCAGCGCGGCAAGGCTGCTGTGCTATCACTGCGCCACCGTGCTGCCCGTGACATAGATTTTCCTCTGAAGGCTCTGCATTTCAGGAGAGTATGAGGCTTCTGATGAAGTGGGCAGTGCTTGTCAGGGTCCTGCACCTTTGTGTCTGATTGGGAGCAGCCAGCAGACCTGTAATTAGAACCTGGAGAAGAAACATAAGTCTTGTGTACTGCTACAGATGTTCTGCGTGGATTTGCAGGTGGTGATGGTGTGGCATATGGCATTGCAAAGTCAAGGCTGGGATGGTTTCTAATTCTCGCTTGTTGGTGTATAAAGTCTACAAACATGGAGAAGGGAGGAAAGGGAACACTGTTTGTATTTGTACGTGGAACCATGTGTGAGCCACCTCTTCTGTAGATTGTAGGAAAACTTTTGGACTATAGGGTTAACACCTCTGGCTGTGTCGAGGAATGCAAGTCCCTGTAGGTCGTCTTCATATTTGGCAACTTGGACTTCCATTAGCAGGTCGCTTAGTTCTCTAAGTTTCTGGAGACCTTTCTTAGAAATTTTAGGGAAGTCATCGATTCTTTTTTACTTCTGCTGAGCCGTAACATTCATCCAGCCTCTTCCAGATCTCTTTGAGGCCAGTCTCAGGGCGGTTTATATTAACGTCTCTGATCCTTACTGCGTGTTTGACTGACTCTTCTCCCAGGTATTTGACTAACAGGTCTACCTCTTCCCTGTGTTGTAGCCCCAAGTCTCTAATGACATTTTGGAAGGAAGCTTTCCAAGCTCTGTAACCTTCAGCCTGGTCAGTGAACTTCATGAGTCCCTTGGCAACCAGTTCACGTCGTGTGAAGAACTTGGCAAATTCTGGCGTGAACCGGTTGTCAGCGGAGTACACTGATGATGGGTTGCCCTGATAGTGATGTGAGGGGCTTTCGTACCTGTTAGTGTCCTCAGGGTGGCGCCAGCCGGTGTTGTATTGCTTCGGTCTGACGTACGGTGTGTCAGCAGGGTGATCCACGCTGGTTACCTGGTGAGGGGCAAGGTAGTCATTAGCAGAGTTGTTTTGCCTCACGTTTTCGAGTTTGTTTCTGTCTTGGAGCTGAGCCTCATGACGACTCTCGCTCATGCATTGTGGTGAGTCTTGCAGTGGAAACTCCAGACTCGACATACTACTTCAGCTATGCAGCTTGGGGTTTAGCGCGGCTTCTAGTGATTCTGCTTAGGCAAGGGCTGCGGCAGCTTCCCTTTTTGCTGCTAGGCTTTCTAAAGCGGCATCCACACATGCCTTCTCTAACTGTGACCTTCTCTCTTGGTCATCCAGGCGTGCTTTCTCTAATTTAAGTTGCATCTCTTGGTCAGCAAAGCTCGCTCGCATTTTAGCGGCATCACCATTTGCGCGGGCAATGGTGACCGTGCTGCTGATGGATGTTGTCTTTGAGGAGACGGAAGTAACAGATCTTGTCCTGTGTGATTTGTGAGACATGGTGTCTTGGGAAAGTGCTTGGCTGTGCAGAGATTGCTGTAGCTGTATTTAGTCTGTGTAGCCGGTGACTTGAATCCCACTAGTTGGATGGCTGCCGTTTCACTGTTCTGGCCTCACTAAATAAGGCAGGCTCACGTAGCTATACCGGAGTCCAATAAGGAGACTGTGGTTGAGTCTGTGCTTTATTAAACGTAGTGGTATATTGATGCGGTGAAACTGTAAACAATGATATACATACAATCAGTGCATGGTATAGAAGAAATACATACTACACATGATGTACATTATGCATAAACATTTTAGAAAGCTAGTAACTGAACTAGGGTACAACTGACTAAGCTGGGCTAATATAGAATAGAGCAGAAATTATCTACAGAAAGTATAAAGACATACCGGCAATGCAATCGCAAGGAGGATGAAGTGCAAGTCTCTTTCCTTGAAGGCAAACTGTAGGAAGTGAAAGAAAATGGAGGGAGATGTAGGCTGAGCTACCATAATCCAAGTTCAAAGAAGAAAAGAAAATGCGGCACTCACCCCAAGATAGCAGTGAAGTTTCTGGACCCGTTGAAGCACATTTGTGTGCGAAACGGCCGTCGTCCGTACTCCAATACCGCACCCTCCTGTATACCTGCACTTCTGATGTCCTGACGGATGTATTTCATATATTTTCTCCAATAAAGTCCACGAACTTCACTGCTATCTTGGGGTGAGTGCCGCATATTCTTTTCTTCTTTGAACTTGGATTTTTGCTTGACATTTTCATGCAGAGCACCAAACCCCTTAGCATTCGTGACGCCTGATTACCAGCTGTCCACCTTCAGTCCTGTCTATTGGAATTTGCATTGCTCTAGTGCCGTTCTATTTTTCACACTTGTCTGTGGTTGAGCTACCATAATGCTTTGCAAAGGGGGAGGAGAATCAGACATGGAAAAATAGAAAAATCAGAAATAGAAGTGTGAACATGACTCTGACCGCTAGAGAGAGCCAGAACACTACAAACAAATAAAGGTATGAACAAATGAGGGCTTGTTCACACGATCCTTTTTTTCGCTGCGGATTTTTCAGGTCCTGATTTGTGAAAACCGCAGTGCCAAACCTGCGGTGGTTTTCACTGCGGTTTTCAGTCCTTTTTCTACTGCGGGTTTCCAGCTGCATTTTCCTATTGGTGCAGGTGGAAACCCGCTGCGGAATCCGCAGACAGAATTGACATGGTACTTCTTTTTTTCCGCTGAAAATCCGCGCTGATTTTCAAGCCGAAAAAAGGATAGTGGGCACAGCGGATTTAGTTTTCCATAGGGTAACATTGTACTGTACCCTGCATGGAAAACGTCTGCGGATCCGCAGCTGCAAATCCGCTGCGGATCCGCAGCGAAAAAAGGATCGTGTGAACATAGCCTTAGAAGGCGGAGACAGAACACTGCCAGTTATCACAATCGCGTGATTGCAGTTGTTGCTGCTAAGTGTGGCCCAACCAGTTATTAGGTTTAGGGGCAATCGCTTTCTCACACACAGGACCCTGTAGGTTTGGATTTCTTTTTCCATTAATAATAAAGACCTTCATTTATAAACTGCATTTTGTGATTACTTATGTTATCTTTGTCAAATATTTACATTTGTTTGCTGATTTGAAACATTTAAGTGTGTCAAACATACAAAAAAAAAAAAAAAAAGGAAATCAGGAAGGGGCACACCCTTTTTCACAGCACTGTATTGAAAAGCCATGCCTTCCAATTGAGGCTCATTTAATTGGGACCTGGATACAAAGCACAGCTCCTATATAAACTCATCAAGAAAATATTAGCGTTCAGGGATTCAAGCTTGAGGAGGATAATTTGCATATTCCAGGTGCCTTCTGGGAAAAGCGAAGAGTCTCCCTCAGCAAGAAGATCGTTGGGTACAGCCGGGACCAGCTGCTTGGAAAGCATCACCAAACCAGGGATTCAAGCTTGAGGAGGATAATTTGCATATTCCAGGTGCCTTCTGGGAAAAGCGAAGAGTCTCCCTCAGCAAGAAGATCGTTGGGTACAGCCGGGACCAGCTGCTTGGAAAGCATCACCAAACCAGGGATTCAAGCTTGAGGAGGATAATTTGCATATTCCAGGTGCCTTCTGGGAAAAGCGAAGAGTCTCCCTCAGCAAGAAGATCGTTGGGTACAGCCGGGACCAGCTGCTTGGAAAGCATCACCAAACCAGGGATTCAAGAATTTTTGCCTGTAGGACATTATTGCAAGAAAGCTTGGCTGAGTAGATTACACAAGAAGGAAAACACACAGCAAGTCAGCAGGATCTAGGAGCAACATGGCAGATGTGACAACCTACATGGTGAGCTGCAGCATGTGCTACATGTTCACAGATCGACCAGAAGAAGAATCCAATTTCACCTGTCAGAAGTGTAGACTAGTGGCCCTTTTAGAAGAAAAGGTGCGGGGTCTGGAAGAAAGAATAGCAACTTTGAAACTCATCAAAGAGAATGAAGACTTCCTAGACAGAACAGAAGCATCTCTACTGGTCACAGAAGGTGAAAAAAGTGTCAGAGAACCTCCAAAAGCAGATGAGTGGAAGCATGTGACCAAAAGAAGCAAGAAGACCATGGAGAAATCACCAACCACACAACTGAAGAACCGATATCAAATCTTTGTAGAGGATGAAGATGGCACACCTAAGGACGAAGCAATACCAGAAAGCAAAAAAGAAAAGGGTACACAGCAACAAGTGACAGCAAAAAGTACAGCCAAGAAGCAACGAAGAGTGGTGGTGGTGGGAGACTCACTACTGAGAGGCACAGAAGCAGCCATCTGCAGACCGGACATAACTGCAAGAGAAGTATGCTGCCTTCCAGGTGCGATGATCAAGGATGTGACTGATAGGATACCAAAGCTCTTCAGCTCCAAGGACGTCCACCCATTTCTTCTGATACATGTTGGCACCAATGACACGGCAAGGAAGGACCTACCGACAATCTGCAAGGACTTTGAAGAGTTGGGGAAGAAAGTAAAGGAGCTGGATGCACAGGTAGTTTTTTCTTCTATCCTTCCAGTAGACGGGCATGGCACCAGGAGATGGAACAGGATCCTTGATGTGAACAACTGGCTAAGACGATGGTGCAGACAACAAGGATTCGGATTCCTGGACCACGGTGTGAATTACTTGTACGATGGACTCCTCGCCAGAGACGGACTACACCTCAACAAACCTGGGAAACACACATTCGCCAGAAGACTCGCTACACTCATCAGGAGGGCGTTAAACTAGAAGAAGAGGGGACGGGAAGAAAAACATTAGACTCGAACAAAGAAGACCCAGGAAAACATACTCAGAAGGGAGGTAAGAACATTTCTAAAACAATCCACAGCGAGGAGATTGGAACAAAACAAAATCCTCTAAACTGCATGCTCGCAAACGCCAGAAGCCTGACAAACAAGATGGAAGAACTAGAAGCAGAAATATCTACAGGTAACTTTGACATAGTGGGAATAACCGAGACATGGTTAGATGAAAGCTATGACTGGGCAGTTAACTTACAGGGTTACAGTCTGTTTAGAAAGGATCGTAAAAATCGAAGAGGAGGAGGGGTTTGTCTCTATGTAAAGTCTTGTCTAAAGTCCACTTTAAGGGAGGATATTAGCGAAGGGAATGAGGATGTCGAGTCCATATGGGTCGAAATTCATGGAGGGAAAAATGGTAACAAAATTCTCATTGGGGTCTGTTACAAACCCCCAAATATAACAGAAATCACGGAAAGTCTACTTCTAAAGCAGATAGATGAAGCTGCAACCCATAATGAGGTCCTGGTTATGGGGGACTTTAACTACCCGGATATTAACTGGGAAACAGAAACCTGTGAAACCCATAAAGGCAACAGGTTTCTGCTAATAACCAAGAAAAATTATCTTTCACAATTGGTGCAGAATCCAACCAGAGGAGCAGCACTTTTAGACCTAATACTATCTAATAGACCTGACAGAATAACAAATCTGCAGGTGGTCGGGCATCTAGGAAATAGTGACCATAATATTGTACAGTTTCACCTGTCTTTCACTAGGGGGACTTGTCAGGGAGTCACAAAAACACTGAACTTTAGGAAGGCAAAGTTTGACCAGCTTAGAGATGCCCTTAATCTGGTAGACTGGGACAATATCCTCAGAAATAAGAATACAGATAATAAATGGGAAATGTTTAAGAACATCCTAAATAGGCACTGTAAGCGGTTTATACCTTGTGGGAATAAAAGGACTAGAAATAGGAAAAACCCAATGTGGCTAAACAAAGAAGTAAGACAGGCAATTAACAGTAAAAAGAAAGCATTTGCACTACTAAAGCAGGATGGCACCATTGAAGCTCTAAAAAACTATAGGGAGAAAAATACTTTATCTAAAAAACTAATTAAAGCTGCCAAAAAGGAAACAGAGAAGCACATTGCTAAGGAGAGTAAAACTAATCCCAAACTGTTCTTCAACTATATCAATAGTAAAAGAATAAAAACTGAAAATGTAGGCCCCTTAAAAAATAGTGAGGAAAGAATGGTTGTAGATGACGAGGAAAAGGCTAACATATTAAACACCTTCTTCTCCACGGTATTCACGGTGGAAAATGAAATGCTAGGTGAAATCCCAAGAAACAATGAAAACCCTATATTAAGGGTCACCAATCTAACCCAAGAAGAGGTGCGAAACCGGCTAAATAAGATTAAAATAGATAAATCTCCGGGTCCGGATGGCATACACCCACGAGTACTAAGAGAACTAAGTAATGTAATAGATAAACCATTATTTCTTATTTTTAGGGACTCTATAGCGACGGGGTCTGTTCCGCAGGACTGGCGCATAGCAAATGTGGTGCCAATATTCAAAAAGGGCTCTAAAAGTGAACCTGGAAATTATAGGCCAGTAAGTCTAACCTCTACTGTTGGTAAAATATTTGAAGGGTTTCTGAAGGATGTTATTCTGGATTATCTCAATGAGAATAACTGTTTAACTCCATATCAGCATGGGTTTATGAGAAATCGCTCCTGTCAAACCAATCTAATCAGTTTTTATGAAGAGGTAAGCTATAGGCTGGACCACGGTGAGTCATTGGACGTGGTATATCTCGATTTTTCCAAAGCGTTTGATACCGTACCGCACAAGAGGTTGGTACACAAAATGAGAATGCTTGGTCTGGGGGAAAATGTGTGTAAATGGGTTAGTAACTGGCTTAGTGATAGAAAGCAGAGGGTGGTTATAAATGGTATAGTCTCTAACTGGGTCGCTGTGACCAGTGGGGTACCGCAGGGGTCGGTATTGGGACCTGTTCTCTTCAACATATTCATTAATGATCTGGTAGAAGGTTTACACAGTAAAATATTGATATTTGCAGATGATACAAAACTATGTAAAGCAGTTAATACAAGAGAAGATAGTATTCTGCTACAGATGGATCTGGATAAGTTGGAAACTTGGGCTGAAAGGTGGCAGATGAGGTTTAACAATGATAAATGTAAGGTTATACACATGGGAAGAAGGAATCAATATCACCATTACACACTGAACGGGAAACCACTGGGTAAATCTCACATGGAGAAGGACTTGGGGATCCTAGTTAATGATAAACTTACCTGGAGCAGCCAGTGCCAGGCAGCAGCTGCCAAGGCAAACAGGATCATGGGGTGCATTAAAAGAGGTCTGGATACACATGATGAGAGCATTATACTGCCTCTGTACCAATCCCTAGTTAGACCGCACATGGAGTACTGTGTCCAGTTTTGGGCACCGGTGCTCAGGAAGGATATAATGGAACTAGAGAGAGTACAAAGGAGGGCAACAAAATTAATAAAGGGGATGGGAGAACTACAATACCCAGATAGATTAGCGAAATTAGGATTATTTAGTCTAGAAAAAAGACGACTGAGGGGCGATCTAATAACCATGTATAAGTATATAAGGGGACAATACAAATATCTCGCTGAGGATCTGTTTATACCAAGGAAGGTGACGGGCACAAGGGGGCATTCTTTGCGTCTGGAGGAGAGAAGGTTTTTCCACCAACATAGAAGAGGATTCTTTACTGTTAGGGCAGTGAGAATCTGGAATTGCTTGCCTGAGGAGGTGGTGATGGCGAACTCAGTCGAGGGGTTCAAGAGAGGCCTGGATGTCTTCCTGGAGCAGAACAATATTGTATCATACAATTATTAGGTTCTGTAGAAGGACGTAGATCTGGGGATTTATTATGATGGAATATAGGCTGAACTGGATGGACAAATGTCTTTTTTCGGCCTTACTAACTATGTTACTATGTTACTATGTTACTATGTTGTCTCGAGACTTTTTACTACCTACCTGGCAATCGTCTAAACTTTTTTTTCTTCTTTAATTCTACACAGGATGTCAAATTTCCCCTCATGTTGGATGTGTTTGAGTTATGCACACCGGATCTACAGGAAAAGATGGTCCCTTATCGATCTAAGTTCAAGGATCTGGAGGATAAGCCACCTAAAGTAAGTAAATAATCCAACAATTCCAATGAGTGCAGGATATTTACACAAATGAATGAGCAGATGTTTAGATGAGTGACAGAAACTCATGTAGCAGCGCATGGACGATAATAATTTTGACTTATATTGTGCACTTCCAGTGGACTTGTGTTGGCAGACCATGCTGCAGGTTATTGTAGATTTTCAGTGCTCAATGTTGTCCAAAAATTCACAACTGAGTGAACGTTGGTGGATTATACCATCACGGTAAAGTACACTGACTTTTCAATGGATGAAGACCGCTGCGTGGACTAAATGCTACAAGTTTATATTAGAGTATTCATTTTTGATCTCTATAGACATCACTAGGTCTTTCTATTGAAGTCCATGCGAGGCTCCATGAAATTGTCTTTACAGAATACCCAAAAAACTAGTAGAACATTCAAGGCAAAAATTACTTGGCCCCCAGTGGTTTGCTGAGAAACTGAGCAGGTATTGCGCCATTAGCCTACTATGATGAATAGGACAGAGGCACAATACCTGCAGATCATGCTCGAGATCGGAGCCAGATTACACCTTTTAAATTATTAGCTAATTTCCTGTTTATACTGCTACACTTATGCCTCATAGACTAGTGCAGCTACACCTTTAGGGCAGCGGTCTCCAACCTTTCTGACCTTAAGAGACCCATTTGGCATCGCACCCCCACAGAGTAGCAAAACTAAGCTCCCGCTTCCCCCCCCATTACCAGTAAAATGAAAGCCAAAGCTTTTGATACAGATAATAATAATAATAATTTTTATTTATATAGCGCCAACATATTCCGCAGCACTTTACAATTAAGCCGGGACATGTACAAACAATAAATCCAGTACGAGTTAAGACAATTTAAACAGTGACATTAGGAGTGAGGTCCCTGCTCGCAAGCTTACAATCTACAAGGAAATGGGGGGACACAATAGGTGAAAAGTGCTTATTTCAAGTCTGGCAATTATAATACATAGGGATTTTCATACAAAGCTGCATGATCCGGTCATCAGCCCGTGTGTTTAAGTGCAGATGTAGTACATGTAGATGTAGTATATGTACATCCAATATTTCCCACAGTACCCCCATTCGGTATCCTTGCATCAAGCACTCCCACCACACTACAGCATCCAGGTACAAGCACTTCTCTAATGGTATGTGCACACAATCCGTAAATGCTGTTGGTTGGATACAACGTACTTGTGCAGTGTCCAGATGTTACAGCATAGTGGATGGGATTTCAAGAAATCCCTTGCCCACTAAGCGTCCACAGATGCCCACAGCTCAACTGCGGAGACGCACATGCGGGGCGCGTCTTTCCAGACTGCAGCATGTAAGTTTATGTTGTGGAGACACAAGTCTCCACAAGATAAATCTCACCCATATAATGTATTGGGTGCGGTGATTCCACACGGTTCAGTGAACACATGCGGAATCACAAGTGTTCAATAGCGGGCAGCGATTTGTGCGGAGCAGACATGTGCTGCCTCCAAAGTGCTGCTAATTCCTGATCGTTTGCACATACTCACTGGCAGCTTACCATACTGTCCCCCATCTGCCCCATGAGTACATGCCCATCCAGATCTGCTCTTCTGTGCGGGGCTGCTCACAAGCCACCATCTGCACCCCTGCTCCTCATAGTGGTGCTAATGTTATAACCGGGTAGACAGCTGTCATCCATGCATCGCGAGCCACAGGTTGCGGACCCCTGCCTTAGGGCAGACAGTATTGTGACAGTTAGTATTATGTGCTTACATGTTGGTATGTAGCACTAATGCTGTTTCTTGTTTCTTTTTGATTAAATATTAGGTAAGCCAGGTTAAGCAAAAAGAAGTTAAGTATGAACCATTCTCCTTTCCAGATGGTAAGTCCATAGTATTATAGATTTTTCTGGTTTCTGTTACCCTTTTGTCACTATTCTGGTCTACATTTGTTGATGGTGCATGGTAGTTGAAGCATGTGCAAAATACTTTAGACTGTCATGCCTCATAATGAATTTGACACATCTTATGCCAGCGCTCCCTTTAAAGGGAACCTGTCACCCCCAAAATCGAAGGTGAGCTAAGCCCACCGGCATCAGGGGCTTATCTACAGCATGCTGTAGATAAGCCCCCGATGTATCCTGAAAGATACATCTTTATTTTCAGATTTGAGTTAATGATATGCTCGTGCTCCAGGGCGGCCTGTGGGGAGTCTCCATGTGGTTCTCTGCTTAGGTATTCATGTGTATGGCCAAAAAAAAATCTCCTTCAGGCAGGCGGTGGCACCTGCGCTGCAGCATGATCGCATATGCAGTGGGTACAGAAAGTATTCAGACCCCTTTAAATTTTTCACTCTTTGTTTCATTGCAGTCATTTGGTAAATTCAAAAAGTTCATTTTTTACACAATAATGTACACTCTGCACCCCATCTTGACTGAAAAAACAGAAATGTAGAATTACTCTGTTGCCTCATTGGGGGACACAGAACCATGGGTGTTATGCTGCTGTCCACTAGGAGGCGACACTATGCATAATCTGAAAAAGATTAACCGAGGCTCCTCCTCTGCAGTATACACCCATGGACGGCGTCAGCCTTATCCAGTTTTTGCTTAGTGTCGCATAGGAGGCACACCTAAAAAAATTTTTTCTTTACTCAGTTTTTCCGACTTGATTACAGATGAAGAAAAGTGGGTCTCCTGCGAGACTCCCGGCATGACTCCTTCCTCGGCCCCCTATCAGGGGTGCCCAGTTGAAGTGGAGATGGCTATTCCCCATGTCGCTCCTTCCCCAGTCCCTCGGGTGCTGGTTCGAAGTAGAGACCCCCCTCCTTCCCCAATTCCTTTTGGTTTCTGGGTGGAGGTCAAGGCGAGGATAAAGCCCCCTGATGGTCACACAGCACCCTCCCTAATCCCCCTCTGTGGGCATTAGGTTGAGACGCCTCAGGCAGGGCCTGTACAGGCAGCACTCTTGCAGCTCCCAGTAATGGGCCAGCACACTGCGCCTGCATCCAGGGACCCCAGCCCAGCTGCGGGCTCCTGTCGGGGCCGGGGGGAGTGCAGGCAGTCATGGCACAATACAGACACAGGGCTCCCTGCACCCCTGTCTCTGCGGCAGCACCAGCTCTATACTGCCTCAGGGGGACCCCACACTGGGCCCCCCTTCCGCTTATAGCCCCACCGCTATCCTGCCTTTAAATCCGGGGGGGTCCGGTTCAGATTCGACCCCCTCCCGGACTTTCGTGCCGGCCTGGAGCCCTTCTGGGCATCAGGCATCTAATTTAGGCCCCGGCTTCGGCCTAGCTGAAGCTGCCGCCTCCTCTCCGCCCCCCGGATGACAAATATGACACCCATCCTGCGTGATAATATAGGTGAATCTAATGAAAATGTAGAGTCCCTGTGGGTGGAGATAAGGGGAGGGGGAAAAAAATAATAAATTACTGATAGGGGTTTGTTATAAATCTCCAAAAATAATGGAAGCAATGGAGAATATCCTCGTAAAGCAAATAGATGAAGCTGCGACTCAAGGTGAAGTCATTATTATGGGGGACTTGAACTACCCTGAAATAGATTGGGGAACAGAAACCTGCAGTTCCAGTAAAGGTAATCGTTTTTTGACAACTATGAGAGACAATTGCCTTTCACAACTGATTCAGGACCCAACAAGAAGGGGGGCACTGCTAGACCTAATATTAACCAACACGCCAGACCACTATTCCCCAAGTGACCCCCAACCCTTATATTTGATATGCGATCACAAAACAATAAGTTTTCATGTCTCCTTTAATAAGATGTGTAGTAGAGGGGTGACAAGGACACTAAACTTCAGGAGGGCAAATTTCCAACAGATGAGAGAGGATCTTGGTGCAATTAACTGGGACGATATCCTGAGACATAAAAGTACACAAAGAAAATGGGAGACGTTTATTAGCATCTTGGATAGGACCTGTGCAGGATACTGTGCACAGTATATACCGTATGGGAATAAACATACTAGAAATAGGAGGAAACCAATATGGCTAAATAGAGCTGTAAGGGGCGCAATAAGTGACAAAAAGAAAGCATTTAGAGAATTAAAGGAAGTAGGTAGTGAGGAGGCATTAAATAAATACAAAAAATTAAATTCTGTAAAAAGCAAATCAAGGCAGCAAAGATTGAGACAGAGAGACTCATTGCCAGAGAGAGCAAAAATAACCCCAAAATATTCTTTAACTACATAAATAGTAAGAAACTAAAAAATGATAGTGTTGGCCCCCTTACAAATAGTCTGGGTGAAATGGTGGATGAGGAAAAAGCCAGTATGCTAAATGACGTTTTCTTCAGTATTTACAAAAGAAAATCCCATGGCAGCCAATAGGACTAGTGATAAAAATTCCCAATTAAATGTTACCTGCTTAACCCAGCAGGAAGTACGGCGGCGTCTAAAAATCACAAAAATTGACAAATCTCCGGGCCCGGATGGGATACACCCTCGAGTACTGCAGGAATTAAGTACAGTCATTGATAGACCATTATTTTTAATCTTTAAAGATTCCATAATAACAGGGTCTATACCACAGGACTGGCGTATAGCAAATGTGGTGCCAGTATTCAAAAAGGGGACAAAAACTGAACTCGGAAATTATAGGCCAGTAAGCTTAACCTCTACTGTGGGTAAAATCCTGGAGGGCATTCTAAGGGATGCTATACTGGAGTATCTGAAGAGGAATAACCTCATGACCCAGTATCCGCACGGGTTTACTAGGGACCGTTCATGTCAGACTAATTTGATCAGCTTCTATGAAGAGGTAAGTTCCGGACTGGACCAAGGGAACCCAGTAGATGTAGTGTATATGGACTTTTCAAAAGCTTTTGATACGGTGCCACATAAAAGGTTGATACATAAAATGAGAATAATGGGGATAGGGGAAAATATGTGCAAGTGGGTTGAGAGCTAGCTCAGGGATAGGAAACAAAGGGTGGTTATTAATGGAGCACACTCGGACTGGGTCGCGGTTAGTAGTGGGGTACCACAGGGGTCAGTATTGGGCCCTCTTCTTTTTAACATATTTATTAATGACCTTGTAGGGGGCATTCGGAGTAGAATTTCAATATTTGCAGATGACACTAAACTCTGCAGGGTAATCAATACAGAGGAGGACAATTTTATATTACAGGATGATTAATGTAAACTAGAAGCTTGGGCTGATAAATGGCAAATGAGCTTTAATGGGGATAAATGTAAGGTCATGCACTTGGGTAGAAGTAATAAGATGTATAACTATGTGCTTAATTCTAAAACTCTGGGCAAAACCGTCAATGAAAAAGACCTGGGTGTATGGGTGGATGACAAACTCCTATTCAGTGGCCAGTGTCAGGCAGCTGCTACAAAGGCAAATAAAATAATGGGATGCATTAAAAGAGGCATAGATGCTCATGAGGAGAACATAATTTTACCTCTATACAAGTCACTAGTGCGACCACACTTAGAATACTGTGTACAGTTCTGGTCTCCGGTGTATAAGAAAGACATAGCTGAACTGGAGCAGGTGCAGAGAAGAGCGACCAAGGTTATTAGAGGACTGGGGGGTCTGCAATACCAAGATAGGTTATTACACTTGGGGCTATTTAGTTTGGAAAAACGAAGGCTAAGGGGTGATCTTATGTTAATGTATAAATATATGAGGGGACAGTACAAAGACCTTTCTGATGATCTTTTTAATCATAGACCAGTGACAGGGACAAGGGGGCATACTCTACGTCTGGAGGAAAAAAGGTTTAAGCATAATAACAGACGCGGATTCTTTACTGTAAGAGCAGTGAGACTATGGAACTCTCTGCCGTATAATGTTGTAATGAGTGATTCATTACTTAAATTTAAGAGGGGACTGGATGCCTCTCTGGAAAAGTATAATGTTACAGGGTATATATATTAGATTCCTTGATAAGGCGTTGATCCAGGGAACTAGTCTGATTGCCGTATGTGGGGTCCGGAAGGAATTTTTTTCCCCATGGTGGAGCTTACTCTTACCACATGGGTTTTTTTTGCCTTCCCCTGGATCAACATGTTAGGGCATGTTAGGTTAGGCTATGGGTTGAACTAGATGGACTTACAGTCTTCCTTCAACCTTAATAACTATGTAACTCTACAGTGTCATAGAGGGGGCAAATCGAGACAGAAAGGGCACGTTTTTTTACACAGCTCTGCCGCCTTTTTCAGCTCTCCGCCCCCTTCTCCCCCCTTCCTCTTCTCGGCGGCCATTTCTGCTGCAGGGATTAACCCTGCACCTCCCAGTCAGCAGGACCAGGCCAGCCAGTTTCCGGGGGTCACAGAACTGTGGATCTTCGGCGCTGGACCTAGGAGCAAACTGGTGGGGTAAGATCACAGCTGGGTTTTTTACTCGGCTGTGAATCCATATTCCCTATAAGGCTCCCCTATAGGTTCCTCTGTAGCATGGCCAGCCCTTCTGCACTCTGTGCACTATACCGGGCTCAAGCTCCAAAAGAACCGGGCAGGACTGCTATTATGCATTCTGCACAGCCTGCAGGACCGCTCTCCCCAGTGGCAGCACGTAACGCACTGCCAGGACTGCATCCAGACTACTGCATCAGAGCCCCAAGAAGTCCCTGCCAATGCTTCGGTGTCTAATGCCACGCCGGAATGAGTTACTCAGAGGTAGCAATCTATGACGCAGTCTATAGATAACCAAACCTCCACATTGCTTCAGGCTTTGCAGAGTCATGCTTCGGCTATGACTTACCCAGCAAAGGGAGAGCTTGACTCAGTAACAGAACATCCGTGGCACATCCACGTCTAGGTCAGGACGCAAGCGGACCCATAGGTCAAGTCCATCTGCGTCATCCCATAGCACGGTCATCCCCCTCTAGGGAGAGACACCGTAGTTCCAAGTAATCTAGACTGTCCCCTTCCAGGGGCAGACAATGCAGATCTCCACAATCCCCGACTAGAGAAGGCTTCCTCCCCAGCTCACCCAGCAGGGGACGCCTCAGTGATACACAGGATTCGGAAGGCATCTGTGACTCCGACTCAGACAAGGAAATGGAGGGGTCCCTGATCCCAATCCCCCCTTGCAATACAGCGCTAGTTGAGGACATAATCTCTTCCATCCATCGGGTGCTGGACATTTCTAATCTGCCACCTGAGGCCCAAGAACACAAGATTTCCCTTGAAGGACCTCTGAAGCCGCCTAAGGTTTTCTCTAACCACCAGAGGTTAAAGCGATCCTTAAAAAGCAGCTCTCATGAGAAAAAATTCGCTAATCGCAAATATCTGGAGGCAAGGTACTTTTTCCCACAGAAGGATACCAAGGAATGGACAGATCCACCCGAAGTGGACCCTCCAGACTAGCAGCACAGACCCTCTTTTCACTGCCAGATAGCTCAACCCTCAGGGACGCAGCAGACTGGCAGGTAGAATGCATGGCTCGTTCAATTTTTCGAGGCGGCAGGGGCCTCCCTGGCTCCCGCGTTCGCTTCAGTTTGGGCTGCCAAGGCCATCCTGGCTTGGGCCAAAAATTTACAAGCTGGCCTCCAAGCATCTGCTCCTGAGCTGTCGGACCAAGCAGTTCAAATAGCAGTTGTAGCAGATTACATGCTTCATGCAGCTCTGGATTCAGCAATGGGTGTAGCGGGGATAGCATCAAACGCCATCACAATTCGGCGAATCCTCAGGCTGCGGGAATGGAAAGCGGACGCAGCCTCAAAGAAGTCCCTCACTCACCTCCCGTATCTCAGTGGGTGACTTTTCAGTGAAAAGTTGGACACAATGATATCCAACGCCACCTCTCTCCCTCAACTGAAACCTATACGCACTTACAAGAAGTGTAACAAAACCGATTTCCGATCCTTTCGGAATTCCTCGGGCTGGTCTGTCTCGTGTCCAGCACAAAATCGTAACTGTTCCCCACACAGGGACAACTCACGGTCAACGCAAAGGTCGGACAAGACCTGGCAGTTGAAAGCAGGCCAGTCAAAGCCCAAAGGAGGAAAACCTCAGACCTTTTCCTCCTCATGACTCACAGACCCCGGAAGACATCCCACCCGTAGGCGGCCGACTTTGCTCTTTCAGCAAGTCTGGATGCCTACTACAGAAGACAGGTGGGTCAGGGAACTCGTGTTTTCCGGATACAAGATAGGGTTCAACTTCCAACCCACCAAACCGATTCTTCCTCTGTTCCCCCAAAACCGCCAGCCAAGGCCTGTGCCTTTCACCAAGTGGTTTCCTCGCTTCTTCAAGCCGGAGTCATAGTACCGGTTCCCGCGGCCGGGAGCTTCTGAAGGATCTAATCCAATCTATTCGTAGTCCCCAATAAAGGACGCAGCGTACGGCCCATACTGGACCTAACTCAACAAATTGTATGGGTTTGTCACTTCCGCTGGAGTCCCTTCGGTCCATCATTGTGTCCATGGAGAAGGGAGAATATCTCGCCTTTATAGATATACAAGACGCATACCTGCATATACCGATTGCACCTGCTCATCAGAGTTTTCTTAGGTTCGCAATCGACCAGGACCACTACCAGTTCGTGGCTCTCCCGTTTGAACTCGCCACGGCTCCCAGAGTGTTCACCAAAGTCATGGCAGCCACCATGGACGTTCTGCACTCTAGAGGCATAGTAGTCGTTCCATACCTGGATGATCTACTCATCAAGGCTCCTACCTTCAAGGACTGCGAGCTCAGCGTCTCAATCACAACCGACACTGGGCTGGTTAGTCAACCTACAAAGGTCATCACCAACCCAGAGTCAGTCTCTGACCTTCCTGGGAATGCTATACAACACCCCCAGGGGTCTAGTGCTCTTTCCCAGGGACAAGGCACTGGCTCTCCGCCTAGGAGTTCGCACCCTCCTCTGCAAACCCCCTCGATCTCTCCGGTTTGCCATGAGAGTCTTTGAGCAATAGAAGCGGTCCCATTTGCCCAGTTTCACCTCAGGTCTCTCCAACTAGCCATTCTCAAGTCCTGGGACAGGAATCCTTTTCCTCTCAGGTAATTCCAGTTAATGTTGTCAACCAGGAGGTCCCTGCACTGGTTGCTCAAGCCAACCTCGCTAGCAAAGGGGAAATCCTTTCTCACAGGTCAATGGAAGGTTCTGACCACCGATGCGAGCCTGACGGGTTGGGGTGCAGTGCACCTATACCACAGGGCAAGTGGTCCCCAGTGGAAGCGACCATGCCCATCAACATCCTGGAAATTCGTGCCATGCTCCTGGCATTGAGGGCCTTCCATCACTTTCTGGCAGCCTCTCACATCAGAATACAATCGAACAATGCCACGACGGTGGCATATGTGAATCACCAAGGGGGGACCCGCAGTACCCATGCGATGCGAGAAGTGTCATACATCCTCCACTGGGTGGAGGACACAGGCTCGGTTCTCTCGGCGGTCCACATTCCGGGTGTGGACAACTGGGAAGCAGACTTCCTCAGACGACAAGGAATAGATTCGGGAGAGTGGTCTCTCCATCCCAAAATTTTTTGCCAGATCTGCCATCACTGGGGGACCCCAGATGTGGACCTAATGGCATCCCACTTAAATGCCAAGGTCTCCAACTTCATGGCCAGAACACACAATCCGCTGTTGCTAGGAGCAGACGCTCTGGTTCAGGACTGTACCCAGTTCTAGCTTCTGTACATTTTTCCACCTCTCCCCGTTATCCAGAGTGGTGAGGAAGATCAAGCAAGAGGGAGTTCCAACCATCTTAATCGCACCGGTCGGGCCCAGACATACATGGTACGCCGACGTCATACAACTTTCAGCAGACGCCCCCTGGCGCCTCCCCGACCACCCGGATCTTCTATCACAAGGCCTGTTCTACCACCAGAACTCAGGGGCTCTCAATTTGACGGCGTGGCCCTTGAAACCTGGGTTCTAACCCAGGCAGGGCTCTCGACGTACGTCATTAGGACCATGATCAGGGCACAGAAGCCAGCCTCTGCCAAGATCTATGACCGTACCTGGAAAGTTCTCTTTACTTGGTGCGAATCTCGCGGCCAGACCCCATTCCCTTATTCCCTCCCCAAACTACCTGGTTTTTCTCCAATCAGGTCTGGAGGCCAGACTGTCCCTGGGCTCGTGTAAGAGCCAGGTGTCAGCCCTCTCAGTGCTTTTTCAAAGGCACATTGCTACCAAGCCGCAAGTAAGGACTTTTCTTCAGGGGGTTTCTCGATTGGTCCCCCCCTACAGACGACCACTAGAAACGTGGGACCTCAACTTTGTCCTGACAGCATTGCAGGAACCACCCTTGGAACCCCTTAAGGAGGTCCCGCTCCGCCTTCTCTCCTAGAAGGTGGTTTTCCTGGTGGCAATCTCCTCGCTACGCAGGGTGTCTGAACTGACAGCACTCTCCTGCAGACGGCCCTTCCTAGCTTTTCACCAGGACAAGGTAGTTCTTCGTACGGTCCCATCCTTCCTTCCGAAGGTTGTGTCCAACTTCCACCTCAATGAGGAAATTTCTCTGCCTTCCCTTTGTCCTTTCCCAGTTCATAGAGTGGAGAAGGCTCTGCATGCGCTTGACCTTGTCAGTGCATTGCGTATATATGTGTCTAGCACTGCGTCCTTCCGGAGGTCTGATTCTCTTTTTCTTCCGGAAGGTGGCCGCAAGGGTCTGCCAGCTTCCAAAGCTACCCTTGCAAGGTAGATCACATCCACCTTACAAGAGACCTACCGCCTTAAGAATTCTCCTCTTCCAGCTGGTATTACGGCACACTCTACACGGGTAGTAGGGGCCTGCTGGGCCATTCGGCACCAGGCTTCGGCACAACAAGTGTGTAGGGCGGTCACTTGGACTAGCCCGCACTCGTTTACTAAACACAACAGGGGTCATACCCAGTCCTCAGAAGACGCGAGCCTGGGTAGATGTGTTCTGCAGGCGGCGGTGCCGCCCCAAGTATAGGGGCCTGTCTACACATTTTTCGCCCATTGCTTCCCACCCAGGGACTGCTTTGGGACGTCCCATGGTTCTGTGTCCTCCAATGAGGCGACAGAGTAAAGGAGATTTTTGTGTACTCACCGTAAAATCTTTCTCTTAGCCTCTAATTGGGGGACACAGCTCCCACCCTGTTGCCCTTTTCGGGCCATTGTTTCTGTTGAGTTTTCATATTGTTCTTTGAGCTCGTACATAGTGGCCTTCTTATAGGCATGTCTGTTATTCATGTTACATTCCTCCTACTGCTTTTGCACAAAACTGGAGAAGGCTGACGCCGTCCAGGGGTGTATACTGCAGAGGAGGAGCCACGGTTAATCTTTTTCAGATTATGCATAGTGTCGCCTCCTAGTGGACAGCAGCATAATACCCATGGTCCTGTGTCCCCCAATTAGAGGCTAAGAGAAAGATTTTACGGTGAGTACACAATAATCTCCTTTTTTTTGCAAATGTAATAAAAAAGAAAAACTGAAATCACATGGTCATAAAGTAGTCAGACCCTTTGCTCAGACACTCATATTTCTCATATGCTGTCCATTTCCTTGTGATCCTCCTTGAAATGGTTCTACTCCTTTATTGGAGTCTAGCTGTGTTTAATTAACCTGATAGGACTTGATTTGGAAAGGCACACACCTGTCTATATAAGGCTACTTTCACACTTCCGTCGGTACGGGGCCGTCGCAAACCGTCGACCCGACGGATGTTGTGCTAAATTTAGCACAATGTGGGCAGCGGATGCAGTTTTACAACGCATCCGCTGCCCATTGTGATGAGCGGAGAGGAGTGGGCGGAGTTCCGGCCGCGCATGCGCAGTCAGAAATGGTGGATCTGACGGACGAAAAAAGTTACATTGACCGTTTTTTTGTCACGACGGACCGCTAAAACACGACACAACCGTCGCACGACGGATGCGACGTGTGGCCGTCCGTCGCAATCTGTCGTCCATTAAAGTGTATGGCAAAAAAACGGATCCTGCGGGCACATTTGCAGGATCTGTTTTTTTGCCATAACGATGGATTGTGACGGAGGCAAAAAGACGGAAGTGTGAAAGTAGCCTAAGACCTCACAGTGCATGTCAGACCAAATGAGACTCATGAGGTCAAAGGAACTGGCCAAGGAGCTCAGATACAGAATTGTGGCAAGGCACAGATCTGTCTAAGGTTACAACAGAATTTCTGCAGTACTCAAGGTTCTTAAGAGCACAGTGGCCTCCATAATCCTTAAATGGAAGAAGTTTGGGACCACCAGAAGTTTTCCTAGACCTGGCCATCCAGCCAAACTGAGCAATCATGGGAGAAGAGCCTTGGTGAGAGAGGTAAAGAACCCCAAGATCACTGTGGCTGAGCTCCAGAGATGCAGTAGGGAGATGGGAGAAAATTCCACAAAGTCAACTATCACTGCAGCCCTCCACCAGTTGTTCCTTTATGACAGAGTGGCCCGACAGAAGCCTCTCCTTAGTGCAAGACATATGAAAGCCCGCATAGTTTGCTAAAAGCACATGAAAGACTCCCAGACTATGAGAAATAAGATTCTCTGGTCTGATGAGACGAAGATAGACCTTTTTGGTGATTATTCTAAGCTGTATGTGTGGAGAAAACCAGGCACTGCTTATCACCTGCCCAATACAATCCCATCAGTGAAACATGGTGGTGGCAGCATCATGCTATGTGGATGTTTTTCAGCTGCAGAGACAGGACGACTGGTTGCAATTTAAGGAAACATGAATGTCGCCAAGTACAGAGATATTCTGGATGAAAACCTCTTCCAGAGTGCTCTGAACCTCAGACTTGGCTGAAGGTTAACCTTCCAACAAGACAATGATCCTAAGCACACAGCTTGAATAACAAAGGAGTGGCTTTAGAACAACTCTGTGACCATTCTTGACTGGCCCAGCCAGAGTACTGACCTAAACCCAATTGAACATCTCTGGAGAGACCTGAAAATGGCTGTCCACCAACGTTCACCATCCAGCCTGAGGGAACTGGAGAGTATCTGCAAGGAAGAATGGCAGAGGATCCCCAAATCCAGGTGTGAAAAACTTAATTGCATCATTCCCAAGAAGACTCATGGCTGTACTAGCGCAAAAGGGTGCTTCTACTTAATACTGAGCAAAGGGTCTGACTACTTATGACCATGTGATAGTTCAGTTTTTCTTTTTTAATAAATTTGCAAAAATTTCTACATATGTTTTATTTATTTTTTTCAGTCAAGATGCAGAGTCTACATTAATAAGAAAAAAATGCACTTTTTTGAGTTTACCAAATTGCTGTAATTGCTCTCTAAGAGTGAAAAATATAGAGGGGTCTGAATACTTTCCGTACCCACTGTATAATGTGTATGTTACTCATTTCTTTGATGTTAGATCTTGCTGAAGAAGAAAAAAATCCTCCGACGAGATGGCGGCCCCTGTGCAGTAGCAGGTATCGAATCATCGATAGCTCCTACTTCGCAGGTGCGGCCAGTGCCCTTTTCAAACATTTTTTTTCTTCCTTTGCCTCATTTGGGAACACAGTATGCTGCTTGCTACTAGGAGGCTGACACTAAGTTAACACAAAGTTAACTCCACCTCTGCAGTATACACTCTCGTTCTGGCTCCCAGAGAACCAGTTCTTGCTTAGTGTCCGTAGGAGGCACACATTTACCAATTTTTAAATTTTTCCAAGTGGAATGAAGGGGTGACGGATCCTTTCAAGGTTCCGATCTACCCGTACCATCAACAGGCGAGCATGGAGAGTGTCGCCTCTCTGTATCCTCTCCTGCAACGTGGGATGCCAAGCCTGGGCTGATTTTTTATTTTTATTTTTTTTTTCGGGGGGGGGCCACTGGTCCCTTCTTGGGCACCGATCTCCCCACACCCCTAACGGACGAGCAAATGGAGTGTCGCCTTCACGTATCCTCTTCCACAGCCAGACCTAATGCCGGACATTTAGCCCTGTCCCATCCTAGGGAATTTAACCCCTTGGATGTACAGTGGCCCCTCTCTTGGTGTCTGAGCAGCCCCCACTGCACCACCACTGATAAAGCGGATGGTACAAGGAGGCAGACGGTCCTTCTTCACCTCCCTTATAACAGGATGATGGATTGAGGGTTTTCCCCCTTAGCCTTGCACCGTCCAAACCAGCAGCAGCACAGGAGGACCTGCAGCAAGCTTCCTTACCTGTCACCCGGCAGCTTCTCCAAGTAAGTGCCAGGGCTGGAGGGCTCCTTTCAGGCGGTCTAGGGCGGCTCTGGTTAAGGGGGACCCATTTTGACAGCACGCATTCTGCCCCCTCCTGTATCTGTGCTGCAAATTTAGTCCCCGGCTGGGGGCTATCAGTCCCCCCCCTTCAAGACCACCTCAGGACACACTACCTGCCATCAGGAAGGAAAGGTCTCGGCAGCAAGTGTGCTCAGCGCAGGGGCCACGCAGTTGGAGAAACGCAGGAGGAGCAGGGACACAGACCTGGGTAAAGGAGCGCTGCATTATACATCCTCCTCCCTGCTGTAACCCCTTTTTTCAGCAGTATCCCTTCTCAGAAGCCCCTATTATAGGGCCACTTTGAAGGGTACTTTATGTCCCAGCCTAAGGCATCTAAAAAGTCTAACAAGACTATGGCTATATTTTTTACTTCATACTCCTCCTGCCAGTCTGCATTTTCCTAAGGCTCCAAGTTCGCCGCTCAGCAATGCCTGTGACCACAACAGCGCTCAGGAGCCCTCTGCCACCACCGAGCCCAGTGTACACCTAGTCCCCCCCTGAGTGGGCTTTGTCACTGTCTCGATCTTTGGTTTTGCTGGTCAAAGTGATTGAATCCCTCCATGATCCTTCGGGGGACCTGAGCACTTGCAGGACTGATGTAGACGGAGGATAATAATAATCATCTTTATTTTTATTAAGCGCTAACATATTCCGCAGCGCTTTACAGTTTGCACACATTATCATTGCTGTCCCCGATTGGGCTCACAATCTAAATCCCCTATCAGTATGTCTTTGTAATGTGGGAGGAAACAGGAGTACCTGGAGGAAACCCACGCAAACACAGGGAGAATATGCAAACTCCTTGCAGATGTTGTCCTTGGTGGGATTTGAACCCTGAACTCCTGCAGGGCTGCAGTGCTAACCACTGAGCCACCGTGCTGCCCAGAACCTCCCCAAGCCGGGATTAGTCGGTTAGCAGGAGCTGAAAGCACTCTAGAAGCAGTCAGGCACCTAGAAAACAGATCTATAGCACGTCTCCTGAGCAGACACGTGCTTTGTCACCTCAGAGCTCTGTTTCTCGCTCTCCCTCTCCAGAGGTCAGTAGCGAATGCGAATCTTGAGTGTGAATCTGATGTTCCCTTAAATCCGGATTCTCCAGATTTTCAGAAAATAGTGGATTCGCTGATTGAGGCTGTCAACCAGGCTCTAAAGGTTAAGGAAGATTCCTGCTCTTCTCCGGATCAAACAGTGTCCTTTTATAAGGCATTTGTTATTCATCCTGAATTTAGAGCCATAGTTAATAGTCACAGAGAACGCACGGATAAACGATTCACAGGACAAAGGCCTCTTGAAGCAAAGTATCCTTTTTCAGCTGATCTGAATAAAGATTGGGCTGAATCTCAGGCGGTAGATCCCCCAGTATCCCGCCTAGCGTCAATAACTGTCCTGTCAGTGCCGGATGGCTCATCCATCAAAAATGCCACAGACCGTCAAAGTTTGGCTCGCTCGGTCTTTGAGGCCTCAGGCTCGCCTCTCTATCCATCCTTTCCTGCAGCATGGGTAGCTAATGCAATGGTTTTCTGGTCAGAGACCTTAGCTACTTCACTTCAGAGCAGTTACCTTCCTCCAGAGGCGACGCACCTTGCAAACCAAATTGCCCGGACAGGCGATTACCTGGTACATGCATCCTTGGATGCGGCCAGTTGCGCTGCTCAGTCAGCAGCCAATGCCATCACTATCAGAAGGACATTATGGCTCAGAGAGTGGAAGGCGGACTCTGCATCAAAAGTCTCACCTCCTTTCCTTAGCAAACTGGTCAGCTTATTTCCGATGCTACGGAAGGAAAGAGTAAATTCCTTCCCCAACCAAGACTTGGGCGTCCCTTTTGGAGTCAGCAACAAATGTTTCTGTTCCTTTTGCTCCACTCCAGGCTGGGCCACTACCACTACTTCGTCCAGTTCAGGTCCATCATTTCCGCATGGAATCACTGCACTCAGTTATCACTTTCCTGGAAGAGGGAGATTTCTTGGCCTCCATCGACATCCGACTCGCTTATACATTCCGATTTTTTTTTTTTTTTTTCTTCCGACCATCACCCCCCATCCCCCATCAGAGATTCCTGCGCTTCGCTGTTTGCAGCCAGCATTTTCAATTCACGGCCTTACCCTTCGGCCTCGCTACGGCCCCCAGGGTGTTCACAAAGGTCATGGCGGCTGTCATGTCCATCCTGCAATCTCGGGGCGTAATCATTCTGCCCTATCTGGACGACCTGTTGATCAAGGGTCCGTCTTTCCATGACTGCGTTTAGTCCATTTGCATCACTTGCGATACCCTTTCTCGCCTGGGCTGGCTGATAAACTTAAGCAGATCCTCTCCTGTCCCAGCCCAATGGATTTCCTTTCTAGGAATGGCCCTGGACTAGTCTCGGGGATTGATAATTCTCCCTCCAGACAAGGTTTTAGCCCTTCAACAAGGATCCCCAGCGCTTTGTTAGTTTTCCCCTCACTCTATCCGGTTTGCAATGAGGGTACTAGGAAAGATGGTGGCCGCAATGGACTTGGTCCCTTTTGCCCAACTGCACCTTTGTCCCCTAAAACATGCCCTTCTGGCAGTTTTCTGACAGTCTCTCTCAACTGCAGATGCCACTTGTCCCTGCAGGTCAGACAGGCTCTCAGGTGGTGGACCCTGAACTCTTCCCTCAACCAAGTCTTTCCTACTTGTTAAATGGCTGGTGGTGACTACCGATGCCAGTCTTTCGGGCTGGGAAGCAGTCTTCCACCATCACCCTGCTCAAGGCCGCTGGTCAGTTCACAAATCGAAGCTACCGATCAACGTTCTGGAGATCCGTGCTATTTGGCTGGCCCTGCAACAGTTCCATCATCTTCTAGTGGGATGCCCCATCCATATTCAATCAGACAACGCCATGGCTGTGGCGTACATCAATCATCAAGGGAGTACCTACAGCAGGGCGGCCATGTCCGAGGTAACTCACATCCTTCAATGGGCAGAGAACAACCACTCTGTGATCTCAGCGATGCACATTCCAGGAGTGGAAAACTGGACGGTGGACTTCCTCAGCCGTCAGGGTTTCACCTTGAGGGAGTGGGAGCTTCAACCAGATCTGTCTTTGCTGGGAGACCCCAGATGTGGAACTCATGGCGTCCAGACTGCATGCCAAGGTTTCCCAGTTTATAGCGAGGTCTCGAGATCCAAGAGCAATCGGAGTGGATGCTCTGGTTCTTTCGTGGCGCCAATTCTGCCTTCCATACTTTTTTCCCTATCTACCGTTACTCCCCAGAGTAATCAGGAAGATCAAGGCGGAAGCAGTCCCAGTGATCCTGGTTGCTCCCGATTGGCCACGCCGTGCGTGGTTTGCAGAGTTGGTATGCCTCGTCTCAGCACCACCCTACATCTGCTCCCTCGTCTGTCTACCACCCTACCCGTGCCCTCCATTCTGCTAATGACCTGAAGTTAACATCCTCAATAATCAGAACCTCCCACTCCCGTCTCCCAAGACTTTTCACGTGCTGAGCCAATATTTTGGAATGCACTACCCAGCTTAATTCGATATACCCCAAGTTTTAAGCATGCACTAAAAACACATTTCTTCAGACTGGCCTACCACCTCAACACATTAATTTAACTATCCCTGTGTTGCCCATTCAAAATTTTTACCATAACCAGGTTCCTAGCATCATGCTGTCATACGACTTATGCATTTAATAGCCCTCTTTGTCTGTACTTTTAGGTATTCTGGTTGATAACCGGTTCATGCAGCATTACATGGAACACCCGATTTCTTACATTATGGCTGGTTCGAACAACGAAGGCAATTTTTGCCATCCACCTTTCGTGTCTCCCCTATTTCCTCATAGATTGTAAGCTTGCGAGCAGGGCCCTCATTCCTCTTGGTATCTGTTGATCTATGTGTTTTATTGTTATGCTTAATATCTTATTGTCTGTACAAGTCCCCTCTAAAATGTGAAGTGATGTGGAATATGTTGGTGCTATAGAAATAAAATTATTATTAAAGAGGTTGGCTCCCTAATCTAAAGGTGATATGCTCCCCTGCTCCACGTAGGCTGACCCTTTTGATGCCTATATACAGTGCCTTGTGAAAGTAACTTTTCAACCTTTTCCCACATATCATGCTTCAAACATAAAGATAGTAAATGTAACGTTTTGGTGAAGAATCAACAAGTGGAACACAATTGTGAAGTTGAATTTATTGGTTATTTTAACATTTTTTGGGAAATTCGAAAACTGAAAAGTGGGGCATGCAAATTTATTCGGCCCCTTTACTTTCAGTGCAGCAAACTCACTCCAGAAGTTCATTGTGGATATCTGAATGATCCAATGTTGTCCTAAATGCCTAATGATGATAAATATACCGTATTTTTCGCTTTGTAAGACGCTCCGGATTATAAGACGCACCCCAAATTTTGAGGAGAAAAATAGGAAAAAACTTTTTTTAATAAATTGAGGGGGCTTCTTATAATCCATGCGTCTTATTGCTTACCAGGGGTTGTGGCTGCGGTGGATCAGGGTCCCAGGGTCGTTGCTGGAGGCAGGAGTGGAGCATTGCTGCAGGCTGGGATGATGGGGTCTGCAGGGGGGCTTCGGTGCTGCATGGGGGCTGCTGTGCTGCAGGCTGGGATGAGGGGTGCTGCAGGGGGCTCTGGTGCTGCAGGGGGCTCTGGTGCTGCAGGGGGCTCTGGTGCTGCAGGGGGCTCTGGTGCTGCAGGGGGCTCTGGTGCTGCAGGGCTGTCTCCAGGGCTGTCTCCGGTGCTGCGGGGGGCTCTGGCAACATTTTGTGAAAGACCAGAGCCCCCAGCAGTTCGTCCATGCGTTCCTGTATGACTGACTCCGGGAAAATGGCCGCCGGAATCTCGAGAGATGAGATCTCAGTGCTGAAATCTCATCTCCCGAGATTCCGGCGGCCATTTTCCAGGAGTTAGTCATACTAGAACGCATGGACGAACTGCTGGGGGCTCTGGTCTTTCACAAAATGTCGCCAGAGCCCCCCGCAGCACCGGAGCCTCCAGCATCACCCGGGGCAGCAGCGGACAACCCCGGCAGTGGCGGCGGGCGACAGCGGCGGCGGGCGACAGCGGCGGCGGGCGGTAGCAGCGGCGGACACCCCCTCATCCCAGCCTGTAATGGTAAGCGGTATATCCGCTTTGTTAGACGCACCCACATTTCCCCCCCAAATTTGGGGGAAATAAAGTGCGTCTTACAAAGCGTAAAATACGGTAATCCACCTGTGTGTAATTAAGTCTCCGTATAAATGCACCTGCTCTGTGATAGTCTCAGGGTTCTGTTTGAAGCACAGAGAGCATCATGAAGACCAAGGAACACAACAGGCAGGCCCGTGATACTGTTGTGGAGAAGTTTAAAGCCGGATTTGGATACAAAATGATTTCCAAAACTTTAAACATCCCAAGGAGCAGTGTGCAAGCGATCATATTGAAATGGATGGAGTATCATACCACTGCAAATCTACCAAGACCCGGCCGTCCCTCTAAACTTTCATCTCAAACAAGGAGAAGACTGATCAGAGATGCAGCCAAGAGGCCCATTATCACACTGGATGAACTGCAGAGATCTACAGGTGAGGTGGGACAGTCTATCCATAGGACAACAATCAGTCGTACACTGCACAAATCTGGCCTTTCTGGAAGAGTGGCAAGAAGATAGCCATTTTTGAAAGATATCCATAAAAAGTGTAGTTTAAAGTTTGCAACAAGCCACCTGGGAGACGCACCAAATGTGTGGAAGAAGGTGCTCTGGCCAGATGAAACCAAAATCGAACTTTTTGGCAACAATGCCAAACGATATATTTAGCGTAAAGGCAACACCGCTCATCACCCTGACCACACCATCCCCACTTTCAAACATGGTGGTGGTGGCAGCATCATGGTTTGGGCCTGCTTTTATTCAGCAGGGACAGGGAAGATGGTTAAATTTGATGGGAAGATGGATGGAGTCAAATACAGAACCATTCTTGAAGAAAACCTGTTGGAGTCTGCAAAAAACCTGAGACTGGGACGGAGATTTGTCTTCCAACAAGACAATGATCCCAAACATAAAGCAAAATCTACAATGGAATGGTTCACAAACTATCCAGGTGTTAGAATGGTCAAGTCAAAGTCCAGACCTCAATCCAATCGAGAATCTGTGGAAAGAGCTGAAAACAGCAGTTCACAAATGATCTCCTTCAAACCTCACTGAGCTCGAGCTGTTTGCCAAGGAAGAATGGGCAAGAATTTAAGTCTCTCGATGTACAAAACTGAAACACATACCCCAAGCGACTTGCAGCTGTAATCACAGCAAAAGGTGGCGCAACAAAGTATTACGTTAAAGGGGCCGAATAATATTGCACGCCCCATTTTCATTTTTTGAATTTCCACTAAAATTTAAAATAACCAATAAATTTCTTTCAACTTCACAATTGTGTTCCACTTGTTGTTGAGTCTTCACCAAAAATTTACATTTGGTATCTTAGTTTGAAGCATGATATGTGGGAAAAGGTTGAAAAGTTCCAGGGAGCCGAATACTTTCGCTAGGCACTGTGTAGCCCTGTTTCTCAAAGAATCACCCAACCAGATAAAAAACACACCTCCAATGCTATTAAGCCCCTACACCTTAAATCTATATACATATAATTGGAGTATATTATTTTACTGTTCGTGAATGTAGATCTTTTTCATTCAAAAGCTTATGGATCCCATACACATCAATGGGGATCTTTTGCATACATTAGAAACAGAAGTGCACAGGATGAAAACTCCATTTTTCTGTTCCATTTGTTGTAACCTGATCCTGAAAAGGTTTTCACCCAAACAGAGAAAAATTTCACTTTCCGTATTTAGTCGGCTTCTCTTCCCTGAATTCCATACTCAAATCTAACACTGCAAATTTGCTTTTTTCTAGTACTTAATTTCTAAAAAGGAAAAAGTGTTTTTTTTTTGTTTTTGTTTTTCCTTTACACTCAATTTGTTTGTGACTTTCTGTTTTCCAGATATTGGTTCCAACAATTGTGGTTATTATGAGCTGCAGGCAGTTCTTACTCATCAGGGAAGATCAAGTTCTTCAGGACACTACGTCTCATGGGTCAGGAGGAAACACGGTAAATACATTTCAGTTGAGTTTAGTTAAGTTCGAGAAGTTAAACATGGTAATAATCCATGTGTATCTTCTCGGGGAGTCTGGCTGTGTCTGACAGCCAGCTCCCTGCCCCCACAGCTGCACTGATTTTTTTAAAATGTCAGTGCAGAATAAAGTGATTAAATAAGAAAAACAGATATCTTCCCACAGTCACTATTAAGGCAATATTACTGAAAATAGGAGCTGTGTAAATCTATATGCAAAGAGTGCGCTCCTCCTAGTATTGGCTGCAATCACCCCCTCCACACCCCCCCCCCCCCAAAAAAAAAATAAAAAAAAAAAAAATGAAATTTTTAGCAAAATTGCATGCAAATTTTTCCACAAATTTTACAGTTTGCATTGCACTATGGAAAACCTGCAAGTAAATCCACAACCTACTTCAGTAGCCTAAAAAAACTGCATTGTATGCAGAGGGTTTTGTAAGCCATGCATCGTGTGGCACTACACCGCCATCCCACAAAAATATGCAACATCTGAACCTAGTCAGTTGTTTGCGACCTAGATAATACCTGAAGCCACAGTTACATGTTGTCCCACAAAAAAGTACATTTTAATCAGTGTAACTTGAAAAAAAAATTGGTTCAACAACTGAATGTTTATAAAAAAAATAAATAAATATATGAATAAATGTTCCTGTGCGGGGGACACAGTACATAAAAGGTGCACATTTATAAGATTATACCAGCGCAGGAATATGTATTTTAACACATCCAATTGTGGAAGATAATATTATTCCAAGATCTATTGTAAAATGTATTTTGTGTGACAACCCTTTTAAATGTATTCTTCATTGCTGTCCTATGGATTATGCAGTCCTCTAACCCTCTGCTCTGTGATAGGAAATATTGCACAAGTTAGGGCACTTTTTATGCATGATTTTCTTATATAAGGATTTTTTTTTATATGATCTACTAATGTAAGTCATGACATGGTAGATGCCCTCTGTAATGCCACTGTATGTTGCCAGAGCTGTCCCACCCATGCTCTCTCGTGCTTTTCTCCCTTTTAGATGAGTGGATTAAGTTTGATGATGATAAAGTGAGCATTGTATCTCCAGAAGATATACTGAGGTTGTCAGGAGGAGGAGACTGGCATATAGCATACGTTCTTCTATATGGACCCAGGAGAATCGAAGCTACTGAAGAAGAGGCCGAACAATAATGACATTTGTCATTTTAGTCATTTTTTTTTTCTTTAGGTGTGAAATAAATGTTCTTCGATTTAGAATCACATGACCCAGATTTTTTTTTTAATAATAATCTTAGAGGAAGACGTGAATTGTCAAGTTCAATTCACTTTGGTGCACAAACTGATGATCCATATCGGAAAGCTGTAAAAAGCTTAAGCTTTCTTTTTCCTATTGTCTTAACGTAATTTTAAAAATTGGAATTCTAAAATGACTAAATGTCCAGCCACTGCCTGGTGGTGCTAAAACAATTTTTGTACGCGTTAATGAACAGACAATATTTATTGCACACCTTCATCATTCATTGTTACTATTGCATGGTTTATACCGCAGTACTTGCCGTCGCCTTATCTGACAGATCTGCCAGGAAGGAGGAAGGATATGTGTTGCCTCGTTGTAACAGTGCTGCTTCCCATAACTTAAGACCTGGCCACAATCGTGTGTCCAGCTTCATCTGACTATCTGGTCCAGACCAATGTTGGCATCTTGGTGACTTCAGAATAAAATTGTTATCAATTTCTGTCTCTAAGTCTGATTCGTAATTAATTTTCTCTGAGAGGGAGAAATAATAACCTAAAGGGGCATGAGAAATAAGTCAATTCTGGCACAACTTGTGCTATGAAAGCCTCTCAAATTGCATGTGCCAATTTAGTATGTGCTTTAAAGAGTTTATGAAAAGAAACTTCTTGATGTGACGTATGCCAGACCTGTGGAGGCAGAATTAAGTGCGCCATTTGAATAGTGAGTTGCAGAGAGTTAAGTTTTGGCACAGTTTCTGCCAGGGTAGTATAGCTTTTATCTTATTATATGCCATTACTTTAAGTCAAATTTTTTTATTGAACATTTTCAAATTTAAGGACATTTACAGACCAAAAAAAACAGATACCAAAACAGTAAGTAAGAGGTCATATCAAAGTGCAAAAGATGAACCAAAGTTCAATAAAGGAGAAGATACCATACTTGCTTGGTTACCTTTAACTTATTAGGACAAAGATTAAATACAGATGAGTACTTATATGCTGGAAAAGTGGAGTCAAGAAATATATTGCATCTGGAATTGGTGTACAACAGAGGCCAAGTGTTCAAAAAAGACCTAGATTGTATCTGTGTAACTGTCTTGATGCCAACCCTGATCCATCAACCCATGGGGTCCAAAGCTTTTCACATTTCATAATAACATTCCTATTTAAATAAATGCCCCTTTTCAAATTCAGTACAAGTTGATTTTATTTATAACCTCCGGGATTATAGGGACCTGATCTATTATCCATTATTGAGCTATTAATTTCCTAGCCATGAATAACATACAAGACATGGCAGTCTTACCATATTCATCAGTAGAGTTGAGCGGCTTTTACTTTTTTAGGATCGAGTCGGGTTTCGCGAAACCCGACTCTCAAAAGTCGGGTAGGGTGAAATCGGCCGATTATTACGATAAGTCGGGAGCCGACTGAAACACGAAACCCAATGCAAGTCAATGGGGAATCAAAGACGGCAGAGAGTGGAGGACAGGAAAACACCTACAGTGCCCATTTTAATGCCAAAAACATCAATTCTTAATACTGAAGATTGTCAATCTTAATTTACTTTATAATAATAGTTAGGCATTGAAAACTGGGGGTCCTTTGGCTAAAGTTGTGGGGGGGGGTAGGGCTGGCTCAAGTTTTTCGTTGGCCCAGGAAACGCGGAATATGTCACGGCGGTGGAGCAGGGAGAGGTAAGCATTTAAACTTTGCAAGTGCTGTGATCCTGAGCAAAAAGGGGGGGCCCACTCGTTCGCATTGACACTGGCACAGGGCCCCTCAAAGTACGGCGGTGTGTATGACGGCGAGGGCGCCTCCCACCGGCAGAGACACTTTTGCGTACTATGAGGGGCCCTGTGCCAGTGACGTTGCCAACGAGTATGCCCCCCCCCCCCCCCCCACCTGATGAAGGAACCTGCACTTTCATCTGCACCTTCCTCTTTGTCCCCGTGTAAGGTGGTATAGTATGCGGGAAGGGAAACCTGACTTTCAGCAGGGTCAGATTCTGGCTGTGTAGTGCAAGGGGAATGTAGTGGTCTGGGTCAATGTACCAGCAGAGTCATCTAGCAGTGGCTGGGCAATGGGCAGGATGACGAGGAAACACAGATATATGCCCAAATAATAAAGTAGGCTAAATGCAGTTCAAAACTGGTAACAGGACTAAACAGGCGGCATAGCTTTGTTCAGCGGAGGACAACTGTAATGAGAGGCTGACAATTAGTAGGCCCAATAAAGTAAGTAGGCTAAATGCAGTTCAAAATAGGTAACAGGAGTAAACTGGCGGCATAGCTTTGTTCAGCGGAGGACAACTGTAAGGAGTGGCGCAGACAGACTTAGTAGGCCTAAAATAAAAAAGTAGGCTAAATGCAGTTCAAAATCGGTAACAGGAGTAAACAGGCGGCATAGCTTTGTGCAGTGGAGGACAGCTGTAATGAGGGGCAGTCACTGAGCAGACAATGGCTGACTGTCATCAAGGCTTCCCTCCTCCTCGGCTGCAGACGCCTGCTCCTTAATGTGCGTCAAACTTTGCATCAGCAGATGCACTAGGGGGATGCTCATGCTTATGATGGCGTCGTCTGCATTTACCAGCCGTGTGCATTCCTCAAAACACTGAAGGACTTGACAGAGGTCTTGGAGCTTCGACCACTGCACACCTGACAACTCCATGCCTGCCCGTGTATGTGTATCCTCCCACAAATACATTACAGCACGCCTCTGTTCGCACAGCCTCTGAAGCATGTGCAGTGTGGAGTTTCACCTTGTTGCAATGCCGATTATTAGGCGGTGCTGGGGAAGCCTCAGCGATCGCTGATGGTTCAGCATACGGCTGGAGTGTACGGGTGACCGGCGGATGTGCGAGCAAAGTCTTCGCACCTTCAGGAGCAGGGCTGGTAACCCCGGATAATTTTTCAGGAAGCACTGCACCACCAGGTTCAAGGTGTGAGCCAGGCAAGGTATGTGTTTCAGTTCTGAAAGGGCTATGGCAGCCATAAAATTCCTTCCGTTATCACTGACTACCTTGCCAGCCTCAAGATGTACACTGCCCAGCCATGACTGAGTTTCTTGCTGCAAGTACTCGGCCAGAACTTCCGCGGTGTGTCTGTCGCCCAAACACTTCATTTCCAACACAGCCTGCTGATGCTTACCACTATCTGTTCCATAATGGGACACCTCGTGTGCAACACTGGCAGCTGCAGATGGAGTGGTCATGCGACTGAGCTCTGTGGACGAGCTCTCGCTTCTGGAGGAGGGGCGAACGCCTACAACCAACTGTTTCCTAGACCGTGGGCTAGGCAGAACTGTCCCACTATGGCTGTCCCGTGTGGACCCGGCATCCACCACATTAACCCAGTGTGCCGTGATGGACACGTAACTTCCCTGGCCATGCCTACTGGTCCATGCATCTGTTGTGAGGTGCACCTTTCTACTGACTGATTGCCTCAGTGCATGGACAATGCGGTCTTTGACATGCTGGTGGAGGGCTGGGATGGCTTTTCTCGCAAAGAAGTGTCGACTGGGTAGGTCATAGCATGGTACTGCGTAGGCCATCAGGGCTTTGGAAGCTTTGCTTTCAACCAACCAGTAGGGCATCTTCTCTAAAGAGATTAGTCTAGCAATGTGGGCGTTCAAACCCTGTGTACGCGGATGAGTAGTTTCTTTTCCTAACGAGAGTCTCTTGTAGGGTGAGCTGGACTGGAGAGGTGCATATGGTGGAACTAGCGGTGGTGGTGGACATGGCCGATTGAGAGAGGGTTGGTGATGGTATTCTTGATGTTGACCTACATACAGTGTTTCCTACCAAAAACCTTGTGATTCCCTGACTGCTTTGGCCTTGCGACGATACCTCCACATTTGCTGCTGGTGGTGTCCTAACTGGTGGGCTTACAGTGAGGGAAGCAATGTAGCGTTGCTGACTACCTTCATTCTGAGCAGGTGCACCAACGGTACAGGACGTTTGGTAGTTAGTCCAGGCTTGCAAGTGCATGCTGGTTAAATGTCTACGCATGCACGTTGTATTTAAATTTAGGGGATTCTTCCCTCTGCTAAAGGTCTTTGAGCATTTCTTACAGATAACTTTGCACTGATCATTCGGATCTTCGTTAAAAAATTGCCACACTCCACTCTTCCTACTATGCAATACCTTTTCAGGCATTGCACGCTGTGCTACTTTCACCGGATGGCCACGCTGTCCTAAAACTGTTTTTTTGGTTGACAAACTTTTTTGGCCTGAGACGGGCCTGCCAGATGAAAGCTGTTGTGATGTTGATGGCTGCTGCGGATCATCCTCCTCCGCTTCTGAGCTACTGTCAGCGGCACCCTTTTCCCCCAATGGCTGCCAATCTGGGTCAACAACTGGGTCATCTATCACCTCCTCTTCAATGTCATGTGCACCTTTCTCTGTCACTGTGTAAGGTGCTATAGCGTTCGGGATGGGGCACCATAGTCTCATCAGGATCAGATTCTGGCTCAGTACTCTGCGAGGGCAATGTAGTGATCTGAGTCAATTGAACAGCATAATAATCTAGCTGTGGCTGTGCATCAGTGCACTCCATGTCCGATTCATCTTGTAATGGGGCTGTTAACAATTTCCCTTTCTAACCCAGGCACGGTATGTGTAAAGAGCTCCATGGAGTAACCTGTAGTGTCGCCTGACGCATCCTTCACTTTTGCTTTGGGTGAAGGACACAAGGAAGCGACTTGTTCCTGAGCGGGAGCATCCACTGATGACTCGCTGCTTTTAAATTTGGAACTTTCTGAAGAGGAGGCAAAAGAGCTAGAGGCTGAGTCAGCAATGAAAGCCAAAACTTTTTCCTGCTGCTCCGGCTTTAAAACTTGTTTTCCTACTCCCAGATAAGGGAGCCTTCGAGGCCTTGTGTAGGCAGACGATGACGCTGGCTCAACACCTCAAGCCTTAGCTGCTATTTTGCTTTTCCCACTACCACCAGATGCTCCACCACCACCACCAGTACCAGCTGGCAACGACCGCCTATGGCCTCTTCCACCAGACTTCCTCATTTTTGGGAAAATCTAACCAAAATAGCAACCGTTATATGGTACTGTAAAACAAGGTAGAAGGTGTATATAAACTTGTTGAGAATTTAATTCTCCCTTTTTTTGTGCTGTAAGTGGCTGGCTGATACACCACAAACTAAGAGGACTGAGGTTTATGCACTTTGAGACTGAACCCAAACTCAGGCCCAGTGTATTTTACAACACAATGTAAGTGGCAGAACGTGGCTGGCTGATATACGACAAACTAACAGAACTGACGTATATCCACTTTGAATCTCCCTTTTTTGGGGGGGAGACAGCACCACAACTCAGGCCCAGTGTGTAACACAACACAATGTAAGTGGCTGGAAGATATCTGAAATTGTACTACAGTCCTTGGATTTTTTCCAATCTCCCTACAATGATCTCAGGACAAGTATGGCAGCAACAAAAAGGACTGCTGCACACAAGTGTGGACAAATAAACAAGATAACTGCAGAAAGGAGCAACAGGATTTTTGCTTTTAAAAAAGCAGTTGGTTTGCACAGCAGCGGTGCAAACAGCATTGCAGCTATCCGGGAGCCTTATCAGGCAGCCTAATAAGCTACAGAGCGGATGCTCAAAGATATAGCCTCCACTGTCCCTGCAAAACAAAGGTGGTGTTGGACAGTGGAAATCGCTACAGCACAAGCGGTTTGGGGATTAATTTTCCCTCCCTAACTATAGCCCTTCTTCTGACGAAGCTGCAGCAACCTCTCCCTATGCTAAGATCGGCAGAAGTAAGATGGCGGTCGGCGTGCATGCCCCTTTATACCCCCTGTGACGCCGCATAAAGCAAGCCAATCACTGTCATGCCCTTCTCTAAGATGGTGGGGACCGAGACCTATGTCATCACACTGCCCACACTCTGCGTCCTCCTTCATTGGCTGAGAAATGGCGCTGAACGCGTCATACGAAACGCGACTTTGGCGCGAAGATCGCTGACCGCATGGCCGATCCCACACTGGGATCGGGTCGGGTTTCATGAAACCCGACTTTGCCGAAAGTCGGCGATTTTTGAATTTGTCCGATCCGTTTCGCTCAACCCTATTCATCAGTAGTCAAGTCCTCAACAAACCCCAATATACACACAAAAGGAGTAGGGATGATATGAATTAAATAAACCCCCGTTCTAATTTACAACACCCCTTTCCAGAAAAGTTCTAGATTAGGACAGGACCACATGATTTGCAGTATTTATTTTACATCTAGAGCAAATAGGATTTATCCGGAGTCCTATGTGAAATAGGAATTAAGGTGTTCTGTATACTTGATGTAGCATACAGGAGCGACCAAAAGTTTAGCTTTTTTTTAAAGTGTGATTACTTCGGTCTGGTTGTTGTGATGCCATTTTCATGGTGATTTTAGTAAACCGGAAGCAAATGGTTAGGATGAAAATTGTGTTTTGATATTGTTTTTTTCCCTTTTATGTGTTAGTTTTCAACATTTGCTGGGCCAAATGTTTTGCATATTTTGTCATGGGTAGTTGAATTTTGCATAAAATGTAATTTTTTTTGTGTGTTTTTCGGTTTAAAAATGCAGACAGCCTAATTTATCACCAGATGTCAGGAAGCTTATTCTGTGAATTCAGGCAAAAGCCAAAAAGAGGTAACTATACAATTCAACTGCTGAGTCAAGTGTCATGCATAATAAAGAGAGAAAAGGAAGGTTATAGAACAGCTGACAAACCTAGAAGTAGAGGACCACAGAAAACTTCCTCCAAAGTTGATCACATTATTACGAAAGTCAGTATCTGATGTTAAAGGGCCACTGTCACCCCCCTCTAGCCATTATAAACTAAAAGAGCCACCTTGTGCAGCAGTAATGCTGCATTCTAACAAGGTGGCTCTTTTAGTTTTAGGTTCAAGCATACCCCAAATAAAACGTTTTTATACTTAGCCACAATTCCTGTCTCTAGCCAGGTAGGCGGGTCCTCACTCCCCAGCTTGGCCAGCTCCTCTGCCGTCACTCACATCTTCATGTGCTTTCGGCGCCGCCCCCTCAGCGCTGTTATCGTTTCAAATCCGGCGCCTGCGCTGTGTACTGGTGTCCTGCGCAGACGCAGTAACCTCTGGCCGTCTTTTGTTCTCTGGTATCAGCCATTACATCAGACATCCACAGAACACCAGGATGGATCTGCTGCACAGCAAATAGCTGTAGGACCTGCCATGATGTCACTGCCATGTGATTAGGGCAATCACATGGCAGTGACGTCATCGCAGGTCCTACAGCTATTTGCTGTGCAGCAGATCCATCCTGGTGTTCTGTGGATGTCTTTTGTTCTCTGGTATCAGCCATTACATCAGACGGCCAGAGCTTACTGCGTCTGCGCAGGACACCAGTACACAGCGCAGGCGCCGGATTTGAAACGATAACAGCGCTGAGGGGGCGGCGCCGAAAGCGCAGGAAGATGTGAGTGGCTAAGCTGGGGAGTGAGGACCCGCCTACCTGGCTAGAGACAGGAATTGTGGCTAAGTATAAAAACGTTTTATTTGGGGTATGCTTGAACCTAAAACTAAAAGAGCCACCTTGTTAGAATGCAGCATTACTGCTGCACAAGGTGGCTCTTTTAGTTTATAACGGCTGGAGGGGGGGTGACAGTGGCCCTTTAATATAAGTGCTGTACAGATTTTGCACAAAATGAATGACGCATATGGGTTCAAAATAAGTCGCCAAACTGCTGCGATGGCTAAGAGCAGTTGGGCTGAATGCACAACTTTCATCTCTGCAAAGAACCAGAAGGTTTGACTTAATCAAACTCAAGAACACAGCCAGAGGCGCTGGGCCTCTCTGACCCTTCCCGGCGCCTGCACACTGCAGTACTTTGCTCTTCCCTCAACAGGGCAGATAAAGTACGCCTGCGCCAGAGCTGCAGCAGGAAGACAAGACGACGTCATCGTATGAAGATAAGAGGCGCCGGACCGCGACGCCCATCGGACTGGACCGAACCGGGACCGCCTCTGGATGAGTATAATATAGCCTGTTTTTCTTACCTTTCAGGTTACATCGGGGCTTATCTACAACATTACAGAATGCTGTAGATAAGCCCCTGATGCCGGTGGCCTTATCTCGTATACGATTTTTGGGGTGACAGATTCCCTTTAAATGCCCTCAATCGGTGCTAGCACCTATTGTGGCTGTTGCTGCAGGATGTCCGCTCTCACATAGAGCTGACACCCACACCTGATTGCCGTGGCGCTGTATATATACTGCTGTTTGCGAGATTGCAGCTCCCGCAGAGCAGTATATGTCGATAAGGGGTTAATACCCCTTTAAGCCTTCATGGCATCCCACATAATGTTAGACATAGTTGCGCTTATTGTTTTCCTGAAAGTAATATTTGAAGGTGGATGACACTAGATTATCGTCTGATTTGGAGCCTGAAAGGATTCATAGCCCATTGAACTAAATATGTTACTGGTCTTGGTAAAATACATAGGGACTAGATATCCGAGAATGTTCGCTCATCACGTGTTATCAGAGTATCTTGGGCGTGCTCGAGTAACATGTCCAAGTCCCTGCAGCTGCATGTTTCTTCATCGCTTCATTGGGGGACACAGGTAACCATGGGGTGTATGCTGCTGTCGCTAGGAGGCTAACACTAGGCAACAAAGGAAAACGGCTCCTCCTCAGCAGTATACACCGACTGACAGGAACAAAGCCCTTCATTTTAAGCTTGGTGTCTGTAGGAGGCGGACCTGGATCTGCTCCCAGATCCGTATTTTCCTTTGCAGGTTCCTTGTTTGTATTTTATTAACATTTTCCCTTTGTCTTTTAGGTTATTCTTCTTAGGGTAACAGGTTGTAATAATTTCTCACTCTGTTTTCTCTGTCCCTCATGACAGCATCATGGAGACAGGGGATCCGCCCACCAAGGACAGGAAACAGATAAAATACAGATAAAAAGGCGGTAACTCGCTCCCCCATCAGCTTGGTTTCCTGTCCTTGATGGGGAAGCTACATAAGCCTACCTTGATCTTTGTGGGATTCCGGGGCCAGTTAGTCCGATCCAGGCAGCGGGTGTTCCCTGCGTCGGCTGGCGTGGTCACCCGAAGCGCCACCGCTGGGGTTAGTGAGCCTCTAGGGTGTGTGAGGAGAGGCGGCAAGGAGATGATCGCGGCCGCCTCTCCAGGGGAAAGCTCCTCATGGCGGACATCGGCAACACGCCTTCACGGGGGTCCCTAAAGGCGGGGATGAGGCAGTATGGAAAGCTGCCTCCCCTGGGACAAAAGCTGCGGTTCTGGGGTTCCGGGAACCAGGATACACGCGGTAAGGTGTGGCGCCCTGTTGGGGGCGGTACCGCCGCAAGGCATTCCCGGCCGGCCAGTGCGCATGCGCAAGCATGGTGACGCGATAGGCGCAAAGCTTGCGCAGGCCTCAATGATGTGCGAGCGCAGGGCAGGACTGGTAATCCAGTCAGAGCACTATTTAAGGGGGACAGCACTCTGGTCGGATGCTTCCAATGGAGCTCGACCAGCGTTCCCCAGGAACCAGGAGTGATCTAGACCTGCAGGAGAAGTCCCCTTAATGAAGGTCACCGCCGCAGCAGCAGCAAAAACGGTGGCCACAGACAAAAGGGAAACAAGCTTCCCACCACCAGCAGCACGATGTTACCGGCAAATGACGCTCGGGATCACAGCACAGCAAAGGCTGCAGCGCAGCCTCTGGCGTTAGGGAAAATCCAACTGCAGATAGATCATCCCCAACTGGTACTGATGGGTCCACCAGGTGGTGAGTGATCTTCGTGAAAGCTAGTGGTTAATGAGACCCCATATTTGTTGTTTTTGTTTTCTTCAAGGGAAGAAAAGTTTAGGAGAAACTAAACACAAAATCTGTGCACTTTGTAGGGAAGATCTTCCCTCTACATGGGGAAAAAAAGACGTTGCAGCTCGTGTGGAACACAATCTGTGAGGGGCTTCCCGGGTTTGCTGCAGACCTTAGGTCATTGATAAAAAACCAGGTGGAAGACACCTTTAGATCCCTACAGGAGGGAAAAAAGCGAAAGAAAACCAGGCACAGATCTCCGACACACGGGTCCAGTGACACGGGTAGCGAAGATGGGGACTCAGACACCTCCAACTCTTCTTCAACGTCATCTTCCACAGGGGGTCGTAGCTGTTTTTCGCTAGAAGAGACTGATAGCCTTGTTAAGGCAGTTAGGAACACCATGGGGCTAATTGACCCTCACCCTAAAAAAAAATCAGTCCAGGACATCATGTTTGGGGGTCTCAAACAGAAAAAGAGAAGGGTCTTCCCACTTAACAAGAAAATCCAGGCCTTGATGAAAAAACAGTGGAAGAAACCAATAAGAAAGGCCCTACCTACACCTAAAAGAAAATACCCTTTTGAGGACCCATCTTGCTCCCGTTGGGAAAAAGCTCCCAAATTAGATATGGCCATCGCCAAGGCATCTAAAAAATTCGCCCTCCCATTTGAGGATATGGGAGTCTTGAAAGACCCCATGGACAAGAAAGCAGATGCTTTCCTGAAAGGCTCATGGGAAGCAGCTAAGGGGGGGTGCTGAAACCAGCGGTAGCCGCCGCCTGCACACCCCATTCCCTAATGGTCTGGCTAGATCAATTAGAGACTCAACTTAAAGAGAAGACGTCTCGGGACACTATTTTGAACACCTTGCCAGTAAATGAGGGGGGTGGCTGCTTTCTTGGCGGATGCTTCCGTGGACTCTTATTAGACTGGCTGCTAGATCAGCGGTCTTTTCCAATGCAGCTAGACAGGCCCTTTGGCTTAAGTGTTGGCCGGGGGATCACCAGAAAAAAATCAAAGTTGTGTACCATCCCCTGTGAAGGAGAGCTCTTGTTTGGTGACATCCTGGATAAATCTAAATATTGGCCTGCACTCTATAATAGGTCGGGATGCTGGTACGACAGACCGTAAGGTCTAATATCAGGATATGATAAATCTACCGCACTCCCTAAGTGGAATATCTTATGCAGAAATGTAGATTTTGAAATGCTAATTTATTCAAATACAAGTAGAAATAGAATCAATCATATATATCGGATCAAAACAAAAGGTAGCTTAATACAACGTGTACATACGACACAAAATGGTGACGTTTCGACCCTCCCGGGTCTTAGTCTAAGGTCGCTGTGAATATAAAAACAACATACATACATTGAATGAATGTACAGTGATGAATATGCGGCTCCACCTCCCATAGGGGTGGAGCCACATATTCATCGCTGTAATGAGCAGTACCACGTGACCGCTCATACAGGACAAGCTGCGGCGCTGAGAGGAAGCATCGCGGGAGCTGGGTGAGTATTTTAATGCCAGCGGGCGGGCGCACAGGGGGTGGGAGGTGGGAGCTGACCGTGAACTTTATTTTAAAAACAAAAAAAATAAAAACATGATTTTTAATTCCTTCTCTCCAGCGAACGCTGCTGGGGAGAAGGAATGAATGGCGGCTTCAGCACCAAACGCAGGGGGGACAGCGCTTACTGTAGCGCTGTCTCCTGCACGGTCCGTGTGGTACTCAGTCGGCACACGGCTGCCACACACTGATGTGCCATGTGAGCTCACGGACACGGATAACTCCGGTACCGATTTTTCCGGTACCGGAATTATCTGGACGTGTGACACTGGCCTTAGATGTGTGACCTGGTTAGTGATCCGTTTCAGAGTGGGAACCTGAAAGGTCATAGGTATGTCGGTAAAAGGTAAAGTCTGTAGTGTCTAACAGGTATTATATGGTGCCCTTCTGATAGGGGATTGGCAATTACCTTAATAGGTACAGTAGCTCGTGGTCTATGCGGCATCCGCGTCTTGCTAATGCTATAATGTTATATCCTTTTTCCCATTGCACTGCTATTCTAGCCTCACCACATATGAGGATTTCATCTTGCCCTGGGGCTACTAATGACACTAGGAATGTATAAGTGTGAATTATATACACTATAGCATATTTATTATGTTGCATTTTCCATTATTACGTTTGTTTCAATGTATGTATGTTGTTTTTATATTCACAGTGACCTTAGACTAAGACCCAGGAGGGTCGAAACGTCACCATTTTGTGTCGCATGTACACGTTGTATTAAGCTACCTTTTGTTTTGATCCGATATACATGATTGATTCTATTTCTACTTGTATTTGAATATATTAGCATTTCAAAATCTACATTTCTGCATAAGATATTCCACTTAGGGAGTGTGGTAGATTTATCATATCCTAACATCCTGGATAAAGCGGGGGATAAGAAAAAGTCCTTCCCTATTTTCGCTTATCCATCCTACAGGAGGCCTTTTCGGAGCAGGAGGTTTATCCGTAGGAGACCAGGCAAAACTCAGGATAGATGGGAGGACAAAAAGAATAAAAATAAAGGGTTCATGTTCAATAAGAGCCCCAACAATAAAAAGCCCTCCCAATGAATCTTTGCCCCAGGTGGGGGGAAGGTTGTCCCTCTTTCTCTCAGCCTGGGAGAAAATTACCAACGGTCCGTGGATATTGGACATAATAAAATCAGGACTAGGGCTAAAATTCCACAATGTCCCCCAACCTTCCTTTATGATAACATCTCAGAGATCGTCAGTGGAGGAACAACTGGCTTTGGAACAAGAAATTGCGGGACTATCGGAGAAAGGAGTTCTCCTGGAGGTTCCCCTCCAAGAAAGAGGGGAAGGGTATTGCTCTCCCCTTTTCCTAAGAAAAAACCAGACGGGTCCTACAGGATAATTATAAATTTAAAAAGTCTGAACAAACATCTAAAACTGCAGCCATTCAAAATGGAAACAATAACCTCAATAAAAATGTTGTTTCCGCTCTGTTTTATGGCAGTGCTAGACCTAAAGGATGCATATTACCACGTCCCTATCCACAGAGATGAGAGATTCCTCAGGATGGCAGTCTGTATCAAAAGGGTGATAAAACATTTCCAATTCGTAGCCCTCCCCTTCGGGCTGGCCATAGCACCTCGAGTATTCAACAAACTAGTAGCAGAGGTTATGGCCCACCTGAGGGAACAAGATACCCTGATTGTGCCTTATCTGGACGATTTCCTGGTGATCGGCAACTCTCCCCAGCATTGCGAAGGCTAATTAGAAAAGATCATGCACTCCAAGATCTAGGCTGGCTTGTGAACCTGACAAAGTCCAAATTAGTACCTCTCAGTATCAGCAGATTCTTGACAATAATGTTCATGAATCAGTGACAAAGTTGAAGTTGCGCAGGGGATGGATCTTTTAGCAAGACAATGATCCACAACACCGCTCCAAATCTACTCAGGCATTCATGCAGAGGAACAATTACACTGTTCTGGAATGGCCATCCCAGTCCCCAGACCAGAATATCATTGAACATCTGTGGGATCATTTGAAGAGGGCTGTCCATGCTCGGCGACCATCTAACTTAACTGAACTGGAATTGTTTTGTAAAGAGGAATGGTCAAAAATACCTTCATCCAGGATCCAGGAACTCATTAAAAGCTACAGGAAGCGACTAGAGGCTGTTATTTTTGCAAAAGGAGGATCTACTAAATATTAATGTCACTTTTCTGGTGAGGTGCCCATACTTATGCACCTGTCAAATTTTGTTTAAATGCAGATTGCACATTTTCTGTTAGTACAATAAACCTCATTTCAAGGCAGAAACATTACTGTGTCCAACAGTTATTAGATATATGAAACTTAAATAGCTGTTGCAAAAAAAAAAAACAATTTTTATAAAACATTAAGCTTAAGATTAATAGGGGTGCCCAAACTTTTTCATATAACTGTATCTTCCAACATGAAGGAGCTACTTGCAGTCAAATTTGCACTCTTAAAATTCCTAAATTCCCTTCACTCTCATCATGTCAGAGTACTGTCGGACAACAGAGTAGTGGTAGCTTACTTAAATCACCAAGGAGATACCCGATCCCAGGCGCTAATGGAAGTAACAAAATCAATCTTCCAACTAGCCGAGAGCAACTTAGAGTCCTTGACAGGCCTTCACATAAGGGGGTGGACAATTCGAGATCGGACTTTAAGTCAATCCCGTCTGAGGCAGGGAGAATGGGAGTTGAACCAGTCTGTATTCAACCAAATCTCAGAAAGATGGGGGACACCAGACATAGACCTATTTGCGAACAATCTGAACAAGAAGGTGCACACCTTTTGCTCTGTAACCCCATTAGGGAACCCCATCGCGCTAGACGCATTTCTGATTCCATGGAATTACCAGCTAGCATACGCTTTTCCCCCAATCGCACTAATACCAGCAGTCCTGAAATAGGTCTGGCCACAAGTACCCTAAAGGTCCAGGTCGCAGCCTTGGGGGCCTTATTCAAATACAATCTAGCGGGGAATCGTTGGGTTTCCAGGTTCGTTAAAGCAGCAGGAAGGTCAAGACCCCTACCCTTGCGGAGTACCCCTCAGTGGGATTTAAATTTAGTACTTACAGCCCTGACTAAATCTCCCTTCAAACCCTTGGCAGATGTTTCACTGAGAATCCTATCACTTAAAACATCCCTATTGGTTTTCCTTACTGATAACAAGCCTTATCGGCTAGCCCCCCTTTCACACAATTCTTGGATGATAGGGTCGTTCTCAAGACTGATACAGCCTACCTCCCAAAAGAAGATTCTCGATTCCATAGATCACAGGAGATTTTCCTTCCCTCCTTTTGTCCTAACCCCAAAAATGAGGAAAAGACCTTACACACGTTAGATGTTATAAGATGCCTGATTCATTACCTAGAGGCCACTAGGGAGCGTAGGAAGGATAGATCTCTTTTTGTATGTTTTCAGGGTTCTCTGAAAGGGAAAAAAGCCTCCAAAAGCACACAAGCAAGATCGATCAGACGCCATCAACCTACTGTATACATCAAGTGGGGTGCCCGTCCTGGGGAAAATCAGAGCTCACTCAACGAGAGCAATAGCAGCCTCCTGGGCGGAAAGGGCCGGTGCTTCAATTGATCAGATATGTAGAGCTGCTACCTGGTCTTCACCCTCTACATTCTTTAAGCACTATTGGTTGGACCTTGTCTCTTATTTAAGACCTTACCTTTGGGAAAAGGGTTCTGGAAGCGGTGGTCCCTCCCTAATGTACAGTCTATGCAAATCTCTCTGTGGTGCCGTCATGAGGGACAGAGAAAAATAGTTACTTACCGAAAACGGAATTTCTCTGAGCCCATGACTGCAACCATACATTCCCTCCCTTCACGTGGGTGTACACACTAGTAAAAATTATGCTAATACTTAAGTAAATAGTTATTAACCTAAGTTCCCCCCATCATACTCTGTAAACTACTGATGCAGGAGAGATGTACCGCCTTTTTATCTGTAGGTTTCCTGTCCTTGGTGGGCGGATACCCTCTCTCCGTGGTGTCGGCTTGGGCTCAGAGAAATACCGTTATCGGTAAGTAACTATATTTTTCCCGTACTTATGCGACAGAGCAGTGTGGCGTCACAAACATCGCCCACTCCCAGGCCCACAGGCGGGACCTAATCCCGTCACCTTTCCAGGTGTTTCAGGATGATTCCCGGCGGCCGGTCCTTTGCCTTTTCCCCACCTTACCCCTCTCCTCGGAGAGAGCTGGGAGGAAGACTGTGGTCACCAGCGGTGACCTCCCGCCTTCTCGTAAGGGGTTGATGCCGTCTTCTGCACCGTCTGGAGACTGTGCAGGAAGAATCCCGGATTCCAGCGACCCTCTCCCACCCGATGGCTCCCGATAAGATCCTCATCACTGCAGAGGGACCGGGACTCGCCACAGGTATGCTCCCTCCTCCCCCTCTGCAGTGGCAGGCGTCATCCCGAGGTACACTGCCCCTTCTGGGTCAGGGCGGCATAAAGGTATGTTTCCACAGGGCGTATTGCTTGAGTTTTTGCTGCGGATTGGATGCTGCGTAGATCCGCACCATCCAGATGTTACAGCATAGTGGAGGGGATTTTATGAAATCCCATCTCCACTATGCGTACAAACACACAGGCAGACCTGCATAACCGGACATGTGGCACGTCTTTATAGACCGCAGCATGTCTATCTTGCGGAGACGGAGCAAGATACAGTCTATGTATAGGATGCGGTGATTCCGCTTGTGTTCAATGAACACATGCGGAATCACCAGGCGCACAAAAGGGGCCAGGGCTTTGGGCGGAGCGGGGTATCCGCTAGGTCCAAAGCGCTGCTAATACGCCCCATGGAAACATACCTTTAGAGTTAAGATCTCCCAGCAGCTGCGGACCTTTTTACAATGGCCGGGCTCAGCATTTGTGGACATTCCCCCTTCCTTGTTGGCCACACCCCTTTCTTTTCTTCCTGCAGCCAGTCACAATTGTGCGTTTAAAAGCGCGCTCTTTTTGTCCAATAGGAGGCATCTTCCTCCTTTTCTTGTGAATCTGGCCATGTCCTCCGCAGCACTTTTTTTTCAGGGTGTTTTTTCGCTCCAATCATGGAGCCTCTCCTTCCTGGCTGTTCACCTCCGGCGTGTCAGCCAATTGGAGAGAGACGTTCATTTTTCACCGGCCAGCAGATTCTTCTGGCTGTTCACACCCCTGGCGTGTCAGCCAATAGGACGCTTGCATTCTCTTTTGCCAGCCGGCACATTGCAGCGCTGTGGGACAAGCTTCTTAGGGTGTTCCCAGTGTTTGGACATAATCGCTTAAAATTTCCCTGTGATTAGGGAAACTCCTGGAACGGTGTTTTACCCGTTTAAAGGAGACAAAGTGCTACTGAGCAGGTGCCTCATCCTCCTTTAGGTTCAGAGTCTGGGTAATAGCCAGGATAATGCTATTGACCATATCCTGCATCTTTGAGATCTGGTCCTTATCAGACTGTGATACGGAATCCACATCCAACCCAAAAACCGCAGTTGAGGAGGGGGCATGGGGGAGTAATGCATCCAGGAGGATGCTGAGGGGCCCGGAGAATTGGAAGAGCCTGAAAGAGTTTGCTTCCTTTGCCTTGTGCCCGATTTGTCCCTGTGAAGGTCGCGGTCAGGTGCGTGCGAATCACCATGAGAGGCGTTCTGTTATGATCCGGTGACCTTGGAGCCACATGAAAACTTTCTCTGGAGTCGGTGGAACCTGTACTGACCGCAAATCCTGAACTAACACCGCAACTAGAAGTAGCCGTGGGGTGTGCCTAACAAACCCTAGACACCTCGACACAGCCGGAGGACTAAATACCCCTATAGATGGAAATAGGAATGCTATCTTGCCTCAGAGCAGACCCCCAAAGGATAGGCAGCCCCCCACGAATGACTGTGAGTAGGAGAAGAATAGACACACGCAGGTAGAAAACAGGATTTAGCAAAAGAGGCCACTCTAGCTAAATAGGAAAGGATAGGACAGATTAGTAGGCGGTCAGTATTAAAACCCTTCCAAAAATATCCACAACAGATAATACAAAAAGTTCCACAATCTAACTAAAGACATGGAATGTATATCTGCCACTCCAGAGAATTCAGCAAGACTGAGAAAATACTGACACAATCTAAGCTGGACAAGAAAACACAAAGAATAGCACTGAATTGTGAAGCACACAGCATGTGTGCCACAGGAAAAAAAAACCCAGACACTTATCTTTGCTGATTTGGCAGAAAGGAGGAACCAGGCAGAGGTCCACACCTCCCAACAACAATTGACAACTGGCAAGGACTAATGAATCCTGCACACCTAAATACCCCAGTCAGAACTGCAATCAGCAGACACACCTGACCAGGACTGAAACCCAGGGACAACTGCATTACCACCTACTACCACCGGAGGGAACCCAAAAGCAGAATTCACAACAGCGTTCGGAGCACTGATGGCATTGGACAAATGTGGAAGGCATTCCAGGACCTGGGACTGTGAAACTTTTGTCAGGTCAAAGACTGACTGTGACATGGCAACAGCCCTCTCTGGAGGGAGAGGAGTGCATAAAAAACCTCTCTAGGGCTGGACATAAGTTGAGCCTTGGGGATACTGCTGTGGAGGAGCTATGCCAAAAACAACAAACAAACAGAGCCTACCCGATGCCTGCGACGACCAGAAGAAAACTGTGGAAGCTGTGTTTCCCTTTGTGTAGAGCGTCTGCAAGTCTGCAGAGAGCACAGAAATGCAGAGTCTACTCAGCATTTTCCAGGAAGGAAGCAGCTCGATATTCTCTATCCCTTCAGCCCAAACCTCGCTGATAAATTGGCAGAATCTCCTAATGTGGATCCACCAGTTTCTCGCCTGTCTTCTAAGACAGTCCTTATTAATATATTCTCATTATTACTTACTTGGATGATCTTCTGATCAAGGAGTCGTCCTGTCCAGAATGCAATCAGAGTCTCCAGATCACTCTGATCCGTCTTGGGTGGATAGTCAACAAGGAGAAATCTTCCCTGACCCCTGCTCAGCACCTGGTGTTTCAGGGCATGAGGTTCGACACAGCCCAAGCCCGTGTCTTCCTTCCAAAGTAAAAGTTTCTCTCCCTCTACCAGGGGATCCGCACTTTAAAACGTCCAGCTCCTCTATCCCAATGGTCCTGCATGAGTTCTGGGGAAGATGATTGCCACCATGGAAGCCGTACCTTTTGTCCAGTTCCATACCCGTCCTCTTCAACTGGCCTTCTTGTCGGCTTGGGACAAAAGGACTGTCTCCTTGGACTACCCGATGCCTGCGACGACCAGAAGAAAACTGTGGAAGCTGTGTTTCCCTTTGTGTAGAGCGTCTGCAAGTCTGCAGAGAGCACAGAAATGCAGAGTCTACTCAGCATTTTCCAGGAAGGAAGCAGCTCGATATTCTCTATCCCTTCAGCCCAAACCTCGCTGATAAATTGGCAGAATCTCCTAATGTGGATCCACCAGTTTCTCGCCTGTCTTCTAAGACAGTCCTTATTAATATATTCTCATTATTACTTACTTGGATGATCTTCTGATCAAGGAGTCGTCCTGTCCAGAATGCAATCAGAGTCTCCAGATCACTCTGATCCGTCTTGGGTGGATAGTCAACAAGGAGAAATCTTCCCTGACCCCTGCTCAGCACCTGGTGTTTCAGGGCATGAGGTTCGACACAGCCCAAGCCCGTGTCTTCCTTCCAAAGTAAAAGTTTCTCTCCCTCTACCAGGGGATCCGCACTTTAAAACGTCCAGCTCCTCTATCCCAATGGTCCTGCATGAGTTCTGGGGAAGATGATTGCCACCATGGAAGCCGTACCTTTTGTCCAGTTCCATACCCGTCCTCTTCAACTGGCCTTCTTGTCGGCTTGGGACAAAAGGACTGTCTCCTTGGACTGACCCGTGCTTCTGCCTCTCAGGGTGAAGCAGTCACTGACCTGGTGGATGCTGTCAGCTTCAGTCCTACGAGGGAGGTTTTTCCTTCCTCTTCAGTGGCAGGCCATCACCACCGACTCCAGTATCCGCGGTTGGGGAATGGTCTTACTGCATCACACAGCGCAGGGTCGCTGGAACGTCCAAGAAGCCACTCTCCCCATTAATCTCCTGGAGATCAGGGCAATTTTCTTTGCCCTTCGCTGCTGGCAGACCGTCCTCGCAGGCTAGCCGGTCCGCATAGTCGGACAACGCTACCATTGTGGCCTACATAAACCATCAGAGAGGGACTCACAGCAAAAGGTGATGGCAAAGGTAACAAGGATTCTGCGATGGGCGGAACGTCACATTCCCGCCATATCAGCCATACACATTCTGGGGGTGGAAAATTGGGCAGCCAATTTTCTGAGTTGTCAGGGTCTCGCATTGGGTGAGTGGTTTCTCAATCCCGCCGTGTTCAACTGGATATGCCAGAAGTGGGGCACATCGGGCGTCAAACTGATGGAGTCTCACATGAACCACAAGGTTTCTCAGTACGTAGCCAGGCCCAGGGATCCACTAGTCATGGGTTGCGATGCTCTAGTAATCCCGTGGTCCCAAGTCAAACTGCGTTATCTTTTTCCACCTCTCCCCTTGAGTCTGAAAATCGTGAAAAAGATAAAGGCAGAAGGAATTCTCGTAATCCTGATAGCTCCAGACTGGCCAACACAGGCCTGGTATGTGGAGCTGGTGAACAAGCTCATGGACGTTCCCTGGAGGCTTCCAGACTGTCCGGATCTTCTCTCTCAAGGCATGGCCATTGAGGCCGCAGTCCTTAGAGAGGACAGTTTTTCCCATCAGGCATCAGGTCATTCAGACTATAATTAGGGCGAGAAAATAGGCAACCTCATGTATCTACCACAGATACTTTAAGGCCTCCTTCTATTGGTTTGAGGACAATTTAGTTCCTATGTTTTTTCTCTCCCTTCCACCCTTGGTTTTCTACAAGTGGGTCTTGACTCAGGTTTTTCACTCAGTACTCTTAAGGGGCAGGTTTCCGCTCTCTCAATTCTTTTCCAGTGAAATCTGGCTTCCCATTCCCAGGTAAAGACCTTTCTTCAAGGAGTCACCCACCTGGCACCTCCTTATCGTTCTCCTATCGACCCATGGGATCTTAACCTTGTCCTTGGCGCGCTCCTTTTGTGCCAATTCTAGATATTTAGTTTTTTCTCTTGTCATGGAAAGTTGCCATTACATCCATCAGCAGAGTTTCTGAATTAGCGGCATTATCCTGCCGTTCCCCATTCCTGATTCTTTATCAGGACAAGGTAGTTCTCAGGCCTGTTCCTTCCTTCCTACCTAAGGTTGTCTTTTCATTTCACATTAATGAAGATATTGTCCTTCCTTCACTATGTCCCTCTCCAGTCCATTCCCTGGAGAAGTCCCTCCAACAAGTTGGATCTGGTCAGAGCTATCCGAGTCTACCTGTCAAGGATTGCTTCCTTTCGCCACTCTGATACCTTGTTATCTGAGGGTCGTCGTAAGGGGCTCCCAGCTTCTAAGTCCACTATTGCCTGTTGGAGTAGTTCGGCAATATTGGAGGCATACCGCGTTCAGGTCAAACAGCCTTCTCTGGGAGTGAAGGCTCACTCCACTCGGGCGGTGGGGGCTTCCTGGGCTGTTCGTAACCAGGCCTCAGCTTTACAAATTTGTGAGGCTGTGACCTGGTGATCTGTGCACAGCTTTGTGAGGTTTTACAGGGTTCATACCCATGCCTCATCTGATGCAGTGCTGTGAAGGAAGGTGCTGCAGGCAGCAGTTGCGCACTGGCTGACCTGAGTCTGTTTTCTTTGCATTTCTTCTGTTCCAACCCTTGGGAAGTCCCATGGTTACCTGTGTCCCCCAATGAAGCGATAAGAGGGATTTTTGGTACTCACCGTAAAATCTTTCTTGGAGCCTTCATTGGGGGACACAGCATCCTCCCTAACTGTCTGTACCTCTATTGGGCCTACGTGCCTTTGTTGCTGGTACATATGTTGCGTTTTGGTTGCTTCTCCTATTGCTTTAGCACTAACTGTAGGGCTTTGTGCCTGTTGGTGGGTGTATACTGTTCAGGAGAAGCTATTTTCCTTTTTCGCCTAGTGTCAGCCTCCTAGCGACAGCAGCATACACCCCATAGTTACCTGTGTCCATGGTTTTACGGCGAGTACCAAGAATCCCTCTTTTGCAGCTGTTAGGCAATCCCCCTCATATGTTGAGGCTGTCTAACAAACAAGCAATCCTCACATGTGTTGATAGGATTCAACAGTCAATCTGACAGGTACCGATGGCGCATTGCTTATGGAATAGAACACTGACGTTGCGGATTGCGTCAGTCTTTGCTCATTCAGGTACATCCAGTGGAGTGCCTCTTTAGAATGTTCAAACAAAAAGGTTTCTCTCAGAGCAGCCACTGTATTTTGCTGGGTATAACATACAGTTGTGAAAAAGTGTTTGGCCCCCTTCCTGATTTCCTATTCTTTTACATGATTATCACTATGGATGATCGATTAGCTTTGGGTAAGAGCTTATCCGAATAGCTAAAGCAATTACCGAATAGGTGCCTCTGTATCTTGGATAATCCTGATAATCAGCTGTTCAGCGCCGCAGCTGCATGTGTGACAGTCACAACACATGCATGAAGAGCCTATTTGTTAGGCTCTCCATGCATGTGTTGTGACTGTCACACAGCGGCAACACATGCAGCTGCGGCACCAAACAGCTAATTATCGGGAGCGCTCCATTTATCCATGTTACTGATGCAGTTATTCTGTATGCGCTATTCGGATAAGCTCTTATCCAAAGCCATTCGATCATCCCTATTTGTCACAATGCTTTAGATCAGAATTTATATATTAGACAAAGATAACACAAGTAAACACAAAATGCAGTTTTTGAATGAAGGCCTTTATTAATGGAAAAAGAAATCCAAACCTGCAGGACCATGATTTCCCCCAAAAACTTAACTGGGTGGGCCACCCTTAGCAGCAACATCTGCAATCAAGCGTTTGCGATAACTGGCAAGTAGTCTTTTACAAAGCTCTGGAGGAATTTTAGCTCATTCATCTTTGCAGAATTGTTGTAATTCAGCCACATTGGAGGGTTTCCGAGCATATACCGCCCTTTTAAGGTCATGCCACAGAAGCTCAATCAGATTAAGGTCAGGATTGTGGCTAGCCAGCCCCAGACCATCACACTACCAACACATTTTACTGTTGGCATGATGTTCCTTTTCTGAAATGCTGTGTTACGTCTACGCCAGATGTAATGGTACATACACCTTCCAAAAAGCCCAACTTTTGTCTTGTCAGTCCAGAGTGTTTTCCCAAAAGTCTTTGGGAATATCAAGATGTTTTCTGGAAAAATTGAGATAATCTTTTCTGTTCTTTCTCAGCAGTGGTTTTTCGTCTTGGAACTCTGGCATGCAGGTCATTTTTGCCCAGTCTTTCTTATGGTGGCGTCATGAACACTGAGGCAAGTGAGACTTGCAGTTCTTCGGATGTTGTTGTGGGATCTTTTATGACCTCTTGGATGAGTCGTCACTGCACTTTTGGGGTAATTTTAGTCGGTTGGCTACTCCTGGGAAGGGTCAACACTGTTCCCTGTTTTCGCCATTTGTGGATAATTGCTCTCACTGGTTTTCTGGAGTCCTAAAGCTTTAGAAATGGCTTTATAATCTTTTTCAAACTGAGATATCAACTACTTTTTTCTCATGTGTTCTAGAATTTTTGGATTGCGGCATGATGTCTAGTTTTTGCTGATCTTTCGGTCTATTTCACTTTGTCAGGTTCTATTTAAGGGATTTCTTGATTGAGAACAGCGGTAGCAGTAATCAGGTCTGCATGTGGCTACTGAATTCAAATAGACTATAATTTTGATTTTTTTTTTTTTTTTTGGGGGGGGGGGGGTTGCTTTTGGTCACTTTCACACAGAGCCCTGTAGATTTGGATTTCTTATTCCCTTAGTGATACAGACCTTCATTTAAAAACTGCATTTTGTGTTTACTTGTGTTATCTTTGTCTAATATTTGCAGCATATAGGGAAATTTATCCTTTATCATACCCATCGTAGTAGTGTTTGAAGATATAGGTGCTGCAGTGTGTTAGAGCATTGAATACATTTTTTAATGTAGGCTCAGTCACCTGCAGTTCTGGGCTGTTGTCAAACATCTCTTGCTTGGGCTTGTAAGGCCGGGAGAACCTCAGGATCATGTTCAACAAAACTCATTGATTCTCCTATAGACATTGCGGCTGTCCATTGTCCCCATCAAATGATCAGAAAAAGCACTGTGGCCTTGCAGCATCAGAGTCCTGGATTCAAGCTATCGGCACTATATAAACGAGTTACATGAAAAATAAATAATCTGGACAGGGGTTTCATTAAAACAAAACATTTGGATGTCATGTACCCTTTGCTAGCAGATGCCCTAAAAGGAGTGTCTTTTTTGCTGGTTGTAGACACAGCTGGTGAAATTATGTTGTCCATGACAGCTACAGTGTCCTTCTTAAATCTGTGAAATTGAGATGTTGATTAACTTGTAAAATATTCCATCAAAGCTGAAAGTTCAACACCAAGGTTAATATTTGCTAGGTAGTGTTAGTAAGGCTACTTGGACCAAACCACTAAGGGATGGCATTCTGTCTGTTACTTTGCTTCAGAAAAACTTGCTCAACACATCTCTGAACATGTAGCTACAGTTGTGGCCAAAAGTATTGACACCCCTGCAATTCTGTCAGATAATACTCAGTTTCTTCCTGAAAATGATTGCAAACACATTCTTTGGTATTATCTTCATTTAATTTGTCTTAAATGAAAAAACACAAAAAGAATTGTCCTAAAGCCAAACTGGATATAATTCCACATCAAACATAATAAAGGGGGTGGACAAAAGTATTGGCACTCTTCGAAAAATCATGTGATGCTTCTCTAATTTGTGTAATTAACAGCCCCTGTAACTTACCTGTGGCACCTAACAGGTGTTGGCAATAATTAAATCACACTTGCAGCCAGTTGACATGGATTACAGTTGACTCAACCTGTGTCAGTGTGCACCACATTGAGCATGGAGAAAAGAAAGAAGACCAAAAGAACTGTCTGAGGACTTGAGAAACCAAATTGTGAGGAAGCATGAGCAATCTCAAAGCTACAAGTCCATCTCCAAAGACCTGATGAATGTTCCTGTGTCTACCGTGCGCAGTGTCATCAAGAAGTTTAAAGGGAAGGTACCGCGTTTGTAGATCATTAATAAATCACTGTAATGTAGCATAACATACTGCTATAACCAAGTTTTAAATGCATGTGAAACAGATTTCGTGTGTTATATGTGTTTAAAGAAGGAACTGGGGGCTGACATCTTGGTTTCACAGCAGTTCACGACACTAACAGTGTCATTTTACAGCACCCCATGGACATAGGAGATAATAGACCGGCGCTGACCCTATCTTTAACATTGGAGAGGTGTTAGCAGTGAGCTGGGCACGCCTCTGTGGGCTGCACAACTCACTGCTGTAGGTGTGACTAGCAGCCATTTTATTATAGCCCAGTGCTCTCTGCCAAGCTCCACTTACTCTCTATCACAGGAGCTCCATCTCTCTGCCATACAATGTATCTCTCCCCTCCCTCCACAATGCCTGGCCATTCACTGCAGACCTGGAGCTCCTGAGTCACAGACAGCTCTGCACAGACAATGCTGCTGTATGTGGACACACCACATAAACTAACTGTGCTTCTGATGCAGTAACTGCTGGTGATAGCAGATCACAGGTCAGTCACACACAAAATGGCTCTGCCCTGTGATGCTGCTCTTCATTCTGCCCCAGGGATATTAGACCACCCAAAAGGGGAGGGTACTGCCCAGATTTTCCAGCTAACAGTAAAGCTGGTAAGTCTCACTATATCTGCTTGAGGTCTAAAACGGAAAATGCTCCCCCTAGTGGTCAATATATATATTTGTAAGAAAATATATAATATTTTTCATATAGAAATGTTTGCAAACAGTGCAAACATTGCATTAGTACATTTTATTTACTATTTTAAGCTTAATTTCACAAAAAAACAAACTACAAGAAAACTGGTGGCACCTTCCCTTTAAAAGCCCATGGCACTGTGGCTAACCTCCCTAGATGTTGACGGAAAAGAAAAATTGACAACAGATTTCAACGCAAGATTGTGCGGATGTTGGATAAAGAACCTCGACTAACATCCAAACAAGTTCAAGCTGCCCTGCAGTCCGAGGGTACAACAGTGTCAACCCGTACTATCCGTCGACGTCTGAATGAAAAGGGACTGTATGGTAGGAGACCCAGGAAGACCCCACTTCTTACCCCGAGACATAAAAAAGCCAGGCTGGAGTTTGCCAAAACTTACCTGAAAAAGCCTAAAACGTTTTGGAAGAATGTTCTCTGGTCAGATGAGACAAAAGTAGAGCTTTTTGGGCAAAGGCATCAACATAAAGTTTACAGGAGAAAAAAAAAGAGGTATTCAAAGAAAAGAACACGGTCCCTACAGTCAAACACGGCGGAGGTTTCCTGATGTTTTGGGGTTGCTTTGCTGCCTCTAGCACTGGACTGCTTGACTGTGTGCATGGCATTATGAAGTCTGAAGACTACAAACAAATTTTGCAGCATAATGTAGGGCCCAGTGTGAGAAAGCTGGGTCTCCCTCAGAGGTCATGGGTCTTCCAGCACGACAATGACCCAAAACACACTTCAAAAAGCACTAGAAATTGGTTTGAGAGAAAGCACTGGAGACTTCTAAGGTGGCCAGCAATGAGTCCAGACCTGAATCCCATAGAACACCTGTGGAGAGATCTAAAAATGGTAGTTTGGAGAAGGCACCCTTCAAATATCAGGGACCTGGAGCAGTTTGCCAAAGAAAAATGGTCTAAAATTTCAGCAGAGCATTGTAAGAAACTCATTGATGGTTACCAGAAGCGGTTGGTCACAGTTATTTTGGCTAAAGGTTGTGCAACCAAGTATTAGGCTGAGGGTGCCAATACTTTTGTCTGGCCCATTTTTGGAGTTTTGTGTGAAATGATCAATGTTTTGCTTCATTCTCTTTTGTGTTTTTTACATTTAAGACAAATTAAATGAAGATAATACCAAAGAATTTGTGATTGCAATTATTTTCAGGAAGAAACTGAGTATTATCTGACAGAATTGCAGGGGTCAATACTTTTGGCCACAACTGTATGTGAGAGGTCACTCTTGAGGTTCCATGGTCATCCACTTCTGGGGTTCTCTCTGCCGTAATCTGTGGCACCTCACGGCTCAAAGGCATGCCTGAGGACAAATCATCAAAAATGGCTGATGGCCCACCCCTTTCTGGTAAATGACCGCATGTAATTATCAGAAAAAGAATACTTGCTTTCCCTAAAACAAGAACATCTATTTGGTTTTTAGAGAAGATCCAAAACCCAGTTCCTCTGTTTTTACTTTCTCCAGCTCTTGTTGTAGTTATAAGAAACAGGGAGCTCAGGATCATAAAGCGAGACCGTCCTTTAGACCACATACATCATAGCATCACTGCCAACAGACGCCAAGACTCATCACTGCATGAAGTCAAGGCCCCAAATGACCAGGTCATTTGCAGTTAAAAACATAGTTACTTACCGATAACAGTATTTCTCTGAACCCATGACGGCACCACGGAGAGAGGGGATCCGCCCCACAAAAACAGGAAATCTACAGATAAATAGGCGGTATCTCACTCCCACATCAGTTGGTTTACAGAGCATTAACGGAACTTCTGACTGGCAACATGAATGGCTACTCAAAATATTTAATATTAATGTAAGCTTAATAGAGGCAACGCATGGCTATTTTCAAACTAACTAATTTCAGTGAGTACACCCACACGTGAAGGGAGGGAATTTATGGGTGCGGTCATGGGCTCAGAGAATTATCATTATTGGTAAGTAACTATGTTTTTCTCTTTCCACCATGACGGCACCACAGAGAGAATTACATAGATTGTACATTGGGGGGACCACTGCCTCCAGAACCCTTCTCTCAAAGGTAAGATCTGAAGAAAAGGCTAGGTCTAGCTGATAATGGTTAAAGAACGTAGAGGGAGAAGACCAAGTAGCTGCTCTACATATCTGCTCTATCGAGGCGCCGGCTCTCTGTGCCCAGGAAGTTGCCACTGCTCTTGTCGAATGGGCTCTTATCTCCTCCGGAATGGCTCCCCCACATGAGGAATATGATTGGGTGATAGCGTCTCTTATCCATCTTGCCAGCGTGGCTTTCGATTTGTCCTTTCCGTGGACCCTAGAGGCATACAAAAAGATCTATCCTTCCTACACTCCCTCTCTTTCCGCTCTAGACCACTGAACATTAAATCTTGGACTGTTTACTTGGGCCGGGAGTCTACTAGACCTATGGTTGTTCTGACCGCTTTAACAAGGGAATCTGTCTCCTCTATCGGGAAGCAGCTGCGACCCCTTCTGAGAATGATGAAGAGGAAAGGGAAGATAATGAATTGTTTGAGTCAGACAAGTCGCTCCCCCCTCATTAGCACTTGCTTCAGGGGACCTGTCCCTGGATCTATGTTTTCTCCGTGAACCCTTAAGGGCTTTGAAGGTGTTTTCTACCTGATTTTTGATTAACGTTCTCAGGTCTGATGCAAATTTTGGAGTCTCTTCAAAAATTGTTTGCTCTATGCAGGTAGTACAGAGCCTCTTTTTCCCCACGTGGTTGGTAGCTCCTCTGTACAGAGTGCACACGCCCTATACTTGGACTTTGCCATACATTTCATTCTCTATGAGAGAAAACAGACCCTAATTAAAGAGTGGACTTTCACGAAGTTCACTTACCCTCCTGTAGAAAGAAGGATACTGACTTTGGGCCAGGGACCATTTTCACAGATGGATCCTCTTTTGGCCTGGTGGCTCTGCTGGAGCTTCTGCTGCGCCGAGACCCTGAATGGCTGCCGCCACTGCGTTGCTGGGAAGAAGCCTCTTCCACTTGTTTCTCCTGCTGCTGCAGATGGTGAGGGGACTGGTCTTGTTAGACCTGCTCCTCTGGTGGCTCCTGATCACTCATGGTGCTCAGCTCCTTGAAGCGCTGTTCCCCGCGAGTTTGCTCCTTTAAATCCCCTTCAAGGCTATCCTACTACTTCCGGAGATGCAGTATGCCTGAACTACTGGATTTCCCAGTCATGCCTGGCGCTAATTGCGTCACTGGCTCCCATGCATGCGCACTACTGATATCCCAGTTGTGCATTGCGGTTTACTCGTGTCATAGGGGGACGCCGGATCGCGCGTCCGCACTACCCTGTCCTGGCGTTGTGCCGCCGGCAAGGCATGAAGAGTCCGGCAGGCTCTCCAGTAAGGCGACCGCTGTCACCTAGTCGGCCCCCTCCGCTGCCGCTATGTGCCTTCTCTGCAGCACACTTGGCGATTTTGTGATAAATCCGGGAGAGGCAGGCTCGGATCTTTTTCCTTCACTGCCTCTCCCTGCACAACCTCAAGGTCCACTGACCCCAGAGGTGGGGCTTTGGGCAACCGCCCCAACCGAGGCAGGGAACTCCCGCTGCCTGGATCGGACTGGTCGGCCCCCGGCATCCCACGAGGATCTACAGGTATGTCCTACGTCGACTGTACATTCCCCCATCAGGGACAGGAAACCAACTGATGCGGGAGAGAGGTACTGCCTTTTTATCTGTAGGTTTCCTGTCCCTGTGGGGCAGATCCCCTCTCTCTGGTGCCGTCATGGGGGAAAGAGACGAAATGTTAGGCTCTCTCACGTGAAATAGGCCTGGATATGCAAAGAGGTTTCAACAAGATACAAAAATAGAATTCTCTTCCATGTCACCAATTTTTTTTTCCTCTCACACTACTCCTTCCAAACATATCATTCCAATCCAGACCCTGTCCAATTAAGGAGTGATAGTACCATTCCTCAGTCAGAACAACGTCACAGCTTATATTCAAATATTTTCATTGTTACCAAAAAGAATGCTCTGTGCACCATGTCCTAAATCTTAGACAATACAACCGATATGTGAGGGTTCAAGATTTTCAGATGAAGTCTCTCAGGACAATGACATCGATGGAACAGAGAATTTATGAAACCCATAGACAGCAAGGGTGTATAGTTTTGCATCTCGATCTCACAGCTTTTCCCTTTACTTTTCAGTCTGAGACCCTTGCTACCAACTGGTGACCCTAGCCTTTAGTTACCTGAAAGTTTTTGTAAATACAAAAAAATAAACTGTACCTAAACAAATAATGCAACAGCCCAGGGACAAATATTTTATTAAGAGTCCTCCAGGAACAGCAGTTTCATTAAAAAAGAAAGAAAAGTCATCCTACAAAATCCCAAACACTGCATGAAAAAGCATTACTCTCAATATCAGTGTGATATGAGACCGTGCTAACCTAAAAGGAATGATGTACATATCCGATAACCAGCAGATCTATGTTCCGTTCTCGGGGTCATTGCTCAAATTTTCTGCCAGGTCGCTCAACTGAGCTTGATTCAAAGCAGCGATCAGATTCTCAACCGTGGCATGGGCTCCCTCCCGATCCTGCCAAGCCACCAGCAGCAGTCTGGCCCTCATCTTCACATCCTCACTGTCACATTCAATGTCCTGAATATCTGACTCTTTCATTTCTAAGTGAGGTGCCAATACCTTCCACTGCTGTCTGAGCTTATTAGCAAGTGACTCGATGAGCTCGCCAGTGATTGCCTTCTGCGGCTGGACTTCTGGACCTGGAATAGCATTAAAAGGATTCATAAGGAGTTTACTTTAAATATGTTAACAATATAAAATATCTGAAATGCAAGACACCCGTTGATAATATTGCTAAAAACTGCTTGGATTTCTACAAGTAACCAACTATACAAAAGAATTAATTTACAAAGAAATGTCATGAACTCAAAAATGCTTGGTTTATGTATTCATTGAATTGTCCAATTCCTCCTTAACATTAATTTTTTTTGTTATTTTATTTAATTGAACTTGGAGTTGCAGAGACATTGTGCTTTTTCTTTAGAGGGCTCTAAAAGCAAATTTTGTAGTCTCCACAACAGGACAGTTACCAGAACTTTTCTGTAGGTGTTTCTTGAGACTGCCCTGTGACGCTGCATAATTATTCAACTTCCTCACAGAAGGGTCTGGTGAGAACAGGCTTGTGCCCAGAAGATCACACTGTGCCGAGGGAAGTGTCACATCACCGAATCCTTCAGCGTCAAGCAGCAGAGGAGCTGCATCACTATACGAGTATGTCTAGTCCCATTCACAATGAGCATGGGCAGGGTTTATGTAACTAGCAAACACACATCCCCTGCAAACCCTGGGACTGTCTGTCTGACCATCCATCCGTATGCTACATGTATATGACCACCAGTCGCTAATCCAACTCTGCTCCTTTTATGGGTGCACCAGTCACCAACTGTTACTGACAGTCTTGGGCTGGCAGGAGATGTGTGCTTGCACTTACAAATGACATAGCCGCTGCTAATGATCGGTGTGGAAGGGATCAGACATACTCCCATCGCGATCCTGTGCTCCCCTCCTGCTCCAGTGAGTGTCAGTGAAATGACTCGTCCCTCACACTGCTCTGGGTGCAATAATCATGCAGCGTCACAGAGCAGTCTGAGGAGGCAAACACAGAGAAAGTTGTGGGAACCACACTGTTGGTAAAGGTGGCAACATTGATTTTAGAGCCTGTAAATAAAATCACAATATCTCCACAACCTTAATTCTGATTTAAGAAAAACAGAAAAAAAGAATGATCAGGATGAAAGTGACAAATTTAATGAATACAAAAAGCAAGCACTTCTGAGTTGATGACATGTTGTCTTTAAAAAAATAAATGTATATTGAGTGAGACAATGGCAGAGAGGAAAAAAAACTTTCTGCAATATCAGAACAGAACTACACACTTCTCACTAGATACAAAACAGATAGGGGCAGATTTGTCAAGGCACCAGGTATGTAAGGGATTCCTCTTGATAAATATCTCTATTATAGGTTCTGTGCCGATTAACCAAAATGTCTAGAGCCATTTAAACATCTTGGTGCCCGGCCCTGGCTTGAGAACTGCGGCTCTTAGGCTAGTTTCACACTAGCGTTAACTGCAATACGTCGCAAATGCGTCGTTTTTGCGAAACGCCGCATCCAGCAAAAGTTTTTGCTGGATACGTTGTTTCGTCATAGAGTAACATTAGCGACGCATTTGCGACGCATTTGCGACGCATTTCCAAACGGTGAATGCGTTTGGCGGCGTTTGGGCGTATGGTAGCGGTCCGTCGGGAGAAAAAAACGTTACATGTAACGTTTTTTGCTCCCGACGGTCCGCTTTTTCCGACCGCGCATGCGCAGTCGGAACTCCGCCCCCACCTCCCCGCACTTCCCCGCACATCACAATGGGGCAGCGGATGCGTGGGAAATATGCATCCGCTGCCCCCGTTGTGCGGCGGAGACCACACTAGCGTCGGGAACGTCGGCCCGACGCGCAGCGACGGGTTGTTCCCGACGCTAGTGTGAAAGTAGCCTTAGAGACCAGCGCAAGCCCTCCTTTATCTTATTAGATTTCAGATTGCTTGCATAGTGCCGGAGTTAATCTTATTATAGTGCTTTGGAACAAAGCACTATACTGTTATTCCATCGTGGATAACTTCTTCTTATTATAGTGCTTTGGAACAAAGCACTATACTGTTATTCCACCGTGGTAAACTTATTATTATTATTATTATTATAGTGCTTTGGAACAAAGCACTATACTGTTATTCCACCGTGGTAAACTTCTTATTTATAGTGCTTTGGAACAAAGCACTATACTGTTATTCCACCGTGGTAAACTTCTTATTCTTATTATTCAGTCCGCACGTAATGCGGCCCGAACCGCTAAACTCACAGACTCCAGTGAGGTGTCATTTCGAAGCCAGCGTTCCTGAGAGGTGTGCTAAGTATTTTTCGTGTCGATCGGATTTGTAGTTTTGGCGCAATTTGCGTTTGAAAAAAGTGTCTCAATGCATTTCAATAGGGAAATTTTCCAATACGTTTATAATGGGCCTGATTTCTGAGGCAATTTCTAAAAATAACTGCCACCTGGCTGATTACCTCATTGATATGCGCAGTGAGACCCAGTTACTATGACACGAACAGAAAAAACAAAGCTCGCAGGCGGCACTGTCTTGCTAAATGCCGGCTTTTCAGTGGGGATTACAGACGTATATCCTACTTAGCCACTCAAAGGGAAAACTTTCAGGTGCTCCATCATGAAAAATAGTCTTTTAATTAGAACATCCAATTAGAAAAAGCAATGAGGGCACTCACCAGTTTCCAAAAGTGATTCCTTTATTTACGAAACAACATCCAGAGGGCCGTTGTGGCCGGGGGAAAGAGAGGGGGCCTCAGCCCGTGTGAGCAGAGGAGATGGACGACGGCCGTTTCGCACCTGGTTGTGCTTCTACGGGTCTGGACCCGTAGAAGCACAACCAGGTGCGAAACGGCCGTCGTCCATCTCCTCTGCTCACACGGGCTGAGGCCCCCTCTCTTTCCCCCGGCCACAACGGCCCTCTGGATGTTGTTTCGTAAATAAAGGAATCACTTTTGGAAACTGGTGAGTGCCCTCATTGCTTTTTCTAATTGGATGTTCTAAGACCCAGTTACTATGCCAACGCCTATAAACTCTACCAGCCCACCAGGTCACAAGTTTTGTCAGATAATATCAGCTCTTAAAGTGACAGTACAGCACAATTACAAAGCACTATCTGTAGTCTTATCATTATTGCCCCGCTCACCAAATCGGACCCAGCCCACCAAATCGGATCAGAGTGCCCCCGCTTGCCAAATCGGACCCAGAGTGCCCCCGCCCGCCAAATCGGACCCAGAGTGGCGCCGCCCGTCAAGTCGGACCCAGAGTGGCGCCGCCCGCCAAATCGGACCCAGAGTGGCGCCGCCCGCCAAATCGGACCCAGAGTGGCGCCGCCCGTCAAATCAGACCCAGAGTGACCCGGGCCACCAAATCGGACCCAGAGTGACCCGGGCCACCAAATCGGACCCAGAGTGACCCGGGCCACCAAATCGGACCCAGAGTGACCCGGGCCACCAAATCGGACCCAGAGTGACCCGGGCCACCAAATCGGACCCAGAGTGACCCGGGCCACCAAATCGGACCCAGAGTGACCCGGGCCACCAAATCGGACCCAGAGTGACCCGGGCCACCAAATCGGACCCAGAGTGACCCGGGCCACCAAATCGGACCCAGAGTGACCCGGCCCACCAAATCGGACCCAGAGTGACCCGGCCCACCAAATCGGACCCAGAGTGACCCGGGCCACCAAATCGGACCCAGAGTGACCCGGCCCACCAAATCAAACCCAGAGTGACCCGGCCCACCAAATCGGACCCAGAGTGACCCGGGCCACCAAATCGGACCCAGAGTGACCCGGGCCACCAAATCGGACCCAGAGTGACCCGGGCCACCAAATCGGGGCCCAGAGTGACCCGGGCCACCAAATCGGGGCCCAGAGTGACCCGGGCCACCAAATCGGACCCAGAGTGACCCGGGCCACCAAATCGGACCCAGAGTGACCCGGGCCACCAAATCGGAACCAGAGTGACCCGGGCCACCAAATCGGACCCAGAGTGACCCGGCCCACCAAATCGGACCCAGAGTGACCCGGGCCACCAAATCGGACCCAGAGTGACCCGGGCCACCAAATGGGACCCAGAGTGACCCGGCCCACCAAATCAAACCCAGAGTGACCCGGCCCACCAAATGGGACCCAGAGTGACCCGGGCCACAAAATCGGACCCAGAGTGACCCGGCCCACCAAATCGGACCCAGAGTGACCCGGCCCACCAAATCGGACCCAGAGTGACCCGGGCCACCAAATCGGACCCAGAGTGACCCGGCCCACCAAGCCTCAACCCTGAGGGGCTACAACTACCAAACCAGCGCCTGAGGGGCACCCAAGTGTGAAAGTCTTGCAGGGGCAGCCCGGGCACCATTCCAAAGCACTATCTGTAGTTCCTTCAGGAAATACCCATCTAGTCTTATTATTATTATTCAGTCCGCACGTAATGCGGCCCGAAACGCTAAACTCACAGACTCCAGTGAGGTGTCATTTCGAAGCCAGCGTTCCTGAGAGGTGTGCTAAGTATTTTTCGTGTCGATCGGATTTGTAGTTTTGGCGCAATTTGCGTTTGAAAAAAGTGTCTCAATGCATTTCAATAGGGAAATTTTCCAATACGTTTATAATGGGCCTGATTTCTGAGGCAATTTCTAAAAATAACTGCCACCTGGCTGATTACCTCATTGATATGCGCAGTGAGACCCAGTTACTATGCCAACGCCTATAAACTCTACATCAGCCCACCAGGTCACAAGTTTTGTCAGATAATATCAGCTCTTAAAGTGACAGTACAGCACAATTACAAAGCACTATCTGTAGTCTTATCATTATTGCCCTGCTCACCAAATCGGACCCAGCCCACCAAATCGGACCAGAGTGCCCCCGCTTGCCAAATCGGACCCAGAGTGCCCCCGCCCGCCAAATCGGACCCAGAGTGGCGCCGCCCGCCAAATCGGACCCAGAGTGGCGCCGCCCGTCAAGTCGGACCCAGAGTGGCGCCGCCCGCCAAATCGGACCCAGAGTGGCGCCGCCCGCCAAATCGGACCCAGGGTGGCGCCGCCCGCCAAGTCGGACCCAGAGTGGCGCCGCCCGCCAAGTCGGACCCAGAGTGGCGGTCGCCCGCCAAATCGGACCCAGTGGCGCCGCCCGCCAAGTCGGACCCAGAGTGGCGCCGCCCGCCAAATCGGACCCAGTGGCGCCGCCCGCCAAGTCGGACCCAGAGTGGCGCCGCCCGCCAAATCGGACCCAGAGTGGCGCCGCCCGCCAAATCGGACCCAGAGTGACCCGGCCCGCCAAATCGGACCCAGAGTGACCCGGGCCGCCAAATCGGACCCAGAGTGACCCGGGCCGCCAAATCGGACCCAGAGTGACCCGGGCCGCCAAATCGGACCCAGAGTGACCCGGGCCACCAAATCGGACCCAGAGTGACCCGGGCCACCAAATCGGACCCAGAGTGACCCGGGCCACCAAATCGGACCCAGAGTGACCCGGGCCACCAAATCGGACCCAGAGTGACCCGGGCCACCAAATCGGACCCAGAGTGACCCGGGCCACCAAATCGGACCCAGAGTGACCCGGGCCACCAAATCGGACCCAGAGTGACCCGGGCCACCAAATCGGACCCAGAGTGACCCGGGCCACCAAATCGGACCCAGAGTGACCCGGGCCACCAAATCGGACCCAGAGTGACCCGGCTCACCAAATCGGACCCAGAGTGACCCGGCTCACCAAATCGGACCCAGAGTGACCCGGGCCACCAAATCGGACCCAGAGTGACCCGGGCCACCAAGTCGGACCCAGAGTGACCCGGCCCACCAAATCGGACCCAGAGTGACCCGGCCCACCAAATCGGACCCAGAGTGACCCGGCCCACCAAATCGGACCCAGAGTGACCCGGCCCACCAAATCGGACCCAGAGTGACCCGGCCCACCAAATGAGGGGCTACAACTACCAAACCAGCGCCTGAGGGGCACCCAAGTGTGAAAGTCTTGCAGGGGCAGCCCGGGCACCACTCCAAAGCACTCTGTAGTTCCTTCAGGAAATACCCATCTAGTTCTTATTATTATTCAGTCCGCACGTAATGCGGCCCGAACCGCTTCACTCACAGACTCCAGTGAGGTGTCATTTCGAAGCCAGCGTCCCCAAGAGGTGTGCTAAGTATTTTTCGTGCCGATCGGATTTGTAGTTTTGGCGCAATTTGCGTTTGAAAATGTTTTTTCCCCTCATTGTAATGCATTTCAATAGGGAAATTTTCCCATAGGTTATAATGGCCGGGTTTCTGAGGCAATTTGAAATGTACCTGCCACCTGGCTGATTAGCTCATTGATATGCGCAGTCAGGCCCAGTTACTATGCCAACGCCTGCGAACTGTACATGACCCCAGCACAGTTTTGCCAGATAATATCAGCTCTTAAAGTGACAGCACAGCACAATTTCAAAGCACTATCTGCAGTCTTATTATTATTACAGTACACAGCGCAGAGCCGCGCATTATACAGCGCAGAGCCACGCAGCATACAGCCCGGAGCCGCGCAGCATACAGCGCAGAGCCCCACAGTATACAGCGCAGAGCCGCGCAGCATACAGCGCAGAGCCGCGCAGTATACAGCGCAGAGCCGCGCAGTATACAGCGCCCACCAAATCGGCCCCTGAGGGGACCCACCCACCAAATCGGACCCAGAGTGGCTACAACTACCAAACCAGCGCTTGAGGGGCACCCAAGTGTGAAAGTCTTGCTGGGGCAACCCGGGCACCATTCCAAAGCACTATCTGTAGTTCCTTCAGGAAATACCCATCTATTTCTCTCTGTTATCAGCCATTCCCCATACTGCTGTCAGTCTATTTCTCTCTGTTATCAGCCATTCCCCTGTCCTGCTGTCAGTCTATTCTCTCTGTTATCAGCCATTCCCCGTCCTGCTGTCAGTCTATTCTCTCTGTTATCAGCCATTCCCCTGTCCTGCTGTCAGTCTATTCTCTCTGTTATCAGCCATTCCCCGTCCTGCTGTCAGTCTATTCTCTCTGTTATCATCCATTCCCCGTCCTTCTGTCAGTCTATTTCTCTCTGTTATCAGCCATTCCCCGTCCTGCTGTCAGTCTATTCTCTCTGTTATCAGCCATTCCCTTGTCCTGCTGTCAGTCTATTCTCTGTTATCAGCCATTCCCTTATCCTGCTGTCAGTCAGAGTGACCCGGCCCACCAAATCGGACCCAGAGTGACCCGGGCCACCAAATCGGACCCAGAGTGACCCGGGCCACCAAATCGGACCCAGAGTGGCCCGGCCCACCAAATCGGATCCAGAATGACCCGGCCCGCCAAATCGGACCCAGAGTGACCCGGGCCGCCAAATCGGACCCAGAGTGACCCAGCCCGCCAAATCGGACCCAGAGTGGCGCCGCCCGCCAAATCGGACCCAGAGTGGCGCCGCCCGCCAAATCGGACCCAGAGTGGCGCCGCCCGCCAAATCGGACCCAGAGTGGCGCCGCCCGCCAAATCGGACCCAGAGTGGCGCCGCCCGCCAAATCGGACCCAGAGTGACCCCGCCCACCAAATCGGACCCAGAGTGGCCTCCCCCCTTTAGGGGCTACAACTACCAAGCCAGCGCCTGAGGGGCACCCAAGTGTGAAAGTCTTGCAGGGGCAGCCCGGGCACCATTCCAAAGCACTATCTGTAGTTCCTTCAGGAAATACCCATCTAGTTATTATAGTGCTTTGGAACAAAGCACTATACTGTTATTCCACCGTGGTAAACTTCTTCTTATTATAGTGCTTTGGAACAAAGCACTATACTGTTATTCCACCGTGGTAAACTTCTTATTATAGTGCTTTGGAACAAAGCACTATACTGTTATTCCATCGTGGATAACTTATTCTTATTCTTATTATTCTTATTATTATTCAGTCCGCACGTAATGCGGCCCGAACCGCTTCACTCACAGACTCCAGTGAGGTGTCATTTCGAAGCCAGCGTCCCCAAGAGGTGTGCTAAGTATTTTTCGTGTCGATCGGATTTGTAGTTTTGGCGCAATTTGCGTTTGAAAATGTTTTTTCCCCTCATTTTAATGCATTTCAATAGGCAAATTTTCCCATAGGTTATAATGGCCGGGTTTCTGAGGCAATTTGAAATGTACCTGCCACCTGGCTGATTAGCTCATTGATATGCGCAGTCAGGCCCAGTTACTATGCCAACGCCTGCGAACTGTACATGACCACACCAGCACAGTTTTGCCAGATAATATCAGCTCTTAAAGTGATAGCACAGCACAATTTCAAAGCACTATCTGTAGTCTTATTATAATTATTGCCCCGCTCACCAAATCGGACCCAGAGTGACCCCGCCCACCAAATCGGACCCAGAGTGACCCCGCCCACCAAATCGGACCCAGAGTGGCCTCAACCCTGAGGGGCTACAACTACCAAACCAGCGCCTGAGGGGCACCCAAGTGTGAAAGTCTTGCAGGGGCAGCCCGGGCACCATTCCAAAGCACTATCTATAGTTCATTCAGGAAATACCCATCTTTTTCTCTCTGTTATCAGCCATTCCCCTGTCCTGCTGTCAGTCTATTCTCCCTGTTATCAGCCATTCCCCGTCCTGCTGTCAGTCTATTCTCTCTGTTATCAGCCATTACCCATCCTGCTGTCAGTCTTTTTCTCTGTTATCAGCCATTCCCCGTCCTGCTGTCAGTCTATTTCTCGCTGTTATCAGCCATTCCCCTGTCTTGCTGTCAGTCTATTCTCTCTGTTATCAGCCATTCCCTTGTCCTGCTGTCAGTCTATTCTCTGTTATCAGCCATTCCCTTATCCTGCTGTCAGTCAGAGTGACCCGGGTCACCAAATCGGACCCAGAGTGACCCGGGCCACCAAATCGGACCCAGAGTGACTCGGCCCACCAAATCGGACCCAGAGTGACCCGGGCCACCAAATCGGACCCAGAGAGACCCGGGCCACCAAATCGGACCCAGAGTGACCCGGCCCACCAAATCGGACCCAGAGTGACCCGGGCCACCAAATCGGACCCAGAGTGACCCGGGCCACCAAATCGGACCCAGAGTGACCCAGGCCACCAAATCGGACCCAGAGTGACCCGGGCCACCAAATCGGTCCCAGAGTGACCCGGCCCACCAAATCGGACCCAGAGTGACCCGGCCCACCAAATCGGACCCAGAGTGACCCGGCCCACCAAATCGGACCCAGAGTGACCCGGCCCACCAAATCGGACCCAGAGTGACCCGGGCCACCAAATCGGACCAGAGTGCCCCGGGCCACCAAATCGGACCCAGAGTGCCCCGGGCCACCAAATCGGACCCAGAGTGCCCCGGGCCACCAAATCGGACCCAGAGTGCCCCGGGCCACCAAATCGGACCCAGAGTGGCCCCGCCCACCAAATCCTGAACTACCAAACCAGCATCTGAGGGGCACCCAAGTCTGAAAGTCTTGCAGGGGCAGCCCGGGCACCATTCCAAAGCACTATCTGTAGTTCCTTCAGGAAATACCCGTCTAGTTATTATTATTCTTATTATTATTCAGTCCGCACGTAATGCGGCCCGAACCGCTAAACTCACAGACTCCAGTGAGGTGTCATTTCGAAGCCAGCGTTCCTGAGAGGTGTGCTAAGTATTTTTCGTGTCGATCGGATTTGTAGTTTTGGCGCAATTTGCGTTTGAAAAAAGTGTCTCAATGCGTTTCAATAGGGAAATTTTCCAATACGTTTATAATGGGCCTGATTTCTGAGGCAATTTCTAAAAATAACTGCCACCTGGCTGATTAGCTCATTGATATGCGCAGTGAGACCCAGTTACTATGCCAACGCCTATAAACTCTACATCATCCCACCAGGTCACAAGTTTTGTCAGATAATGTCCGCTCTTAAAGTGACAGTAGAGCACAATTCCAAAACACTATCTGTAGTCTTATAATTATTGCCCCGCTCACCAAATCGGACCCAGCCCACCAAATCGGACCAGAGTGCCCCCGCTTGCCAAATCGGACCCAGAGTGCCCTCGCTTGCCAAATCGGACCCAGAGTGGCGCCGCCCGCCAAATCGGACCCAAAGTGGCGCCGCCCGCCAAGTCGGACCCAGAGTGGCGCCGCCCGCCAAGTCGGACCCAGAGTGGCGCCGCCCGCCAAATCGGACCCAGAGTGGCGCCGCCCGCCAAGTCGGACCCAGAGTGGCGCCGCCCGCCAAGTCGGACCCAGAGTGGCGCCGCCCGCCAAATCGGGCCCAGAGTGGCGCCGCCCGCCAAATCGGGCCCAGAGTGGCGCCGCCCGCCAAATCGGGCCCAGAGTGGCGCCGCCCGCCAAATCGGGCCCAGAGTGGCGCCGCCCGCCAAATCGGACCCAGAGTGGCGCCGCCCGCCAAATCGGACCCAGAGTGGCGCCGCCCGCCAAATCGGACCCAGAGTGGCGCCGCCCGCCAAATCGGACCCAGAGTGGCGCCGAACGCCAAATCGGACCCAGAGTGGCGCCGCCCGCCAAATCGGACCCAGAGTGGCGCCGAACGCCAAATCGGACCCAGAGTGGCGCCGCCCGCCAAATCGGACCCAGAGTGGCGCCGAACGCCAAATCGGACCCAGAGTGGCGCCGAACGCCAAATCGGACCCAGAGTGGCGCCGCCCACCAAATCGGACCCAGAGTGGCGCCGCCCGCCAAATCGGACCCAGAGTGGCGCCGCCCGCCAAATCGGACTCAGTGGCGCCGCCCGCCAAATCGGACCCAGAGTGGCGCCGCCCGCCAAATCGGACCCAGAGTGGCGCCGAACGCCAAATCGGACCCAGAGTGGCGCCGCCCACCAAATCGGACCCAGAGTGGCGTCGTCCGCCAAATCGGACCCAGAGTGGCGCCGCCCGCCAAATCGGACCCAGAGTGACGCCGCCCGCCAAATCGGACCCAGAGTGGCGCCGCCTGCCAAATCGGACCCAGTGTGGCGCCGCCCGCCAAATCGGACCCAGAGTGGCGCCGCCCGCCAAATCGGACCCAGTGTGGCGCCGCCCGCCAAATCGGACCCAGAGTGGCGCCGCCCGCCAAATCGGACCCAGAGTGGCGCCGCCCGCCAAATCGGACCCAGAGTGGCGCCGCCCGCCAAATCGGACCCAGAGTGGCGCCGCCCGCCAAATCGGACCCAGAGTGGCGCCGCCCGCCAAATCGGACCCAGAGTGGCGCCGCCCGCCAAATCGGACCCAGAGTGACCCCGCCCGCCAAATCGGACCCAGAGTGACCCCGCCCGCCAAATCGGACCCAGAGTGACCCCGCCCGCCAAATCGGACCCAGAGTGACCCCGCCCGCCAAATCGGACCCAGAGTGACCCCGCCCGCCAAATCGGACCCAGAGTGACCCCGCCCACCAAATCGGACCCAGAGTGACCCCGCCCACCAAATCGGACCCAGAGTGACCCCGCCCACCAAATCGGACCCAGAGTGACCCCGCCCACCAAATCGGACCCAGAGTGACCCCGCCCACCAAATCGGACCCAGAGTGGCCTCAACCCTGAGGGGCTACAACTACCAAACCAGCGCCTGAGGGGCACCCAAGTGTGAAAGTCTTGCAGGGGCAGCCCAGGCACCATTCCAAAGCACTATCTGTAGTTATTTCAGGAAATACCCATCTAGTTATTATTATTATTAGGCTTTTTTTCGCAGTTAATGCGGCCCGAACCGCTGAACGCACAGACTCCAGTGAGGTGTCATTTCGAAGCCAGCGTCCACGAGAGGTGTGCTAAGTTATTTTCATGTCGATCGGATTTGTAGTTTTGGCGCAATTTGCATTTGAAAATTGTTTCCCCCTCATTGGAAAGCATTGTTTCAATGCATTTCAATAGGGAAATTTTCCTATTCGTTTAAAATGGGCTGGTTTCTGAGGCAATTTCTAAAAATAACTTAACTGCCAAATGCCACCTGGCTGATTAGCTCATTGATATGCGCAGTCTGACACAGTTACTATGCCAACGCCTGCGAACTGTACATGACCACACCAGCACAGTTTTGCCAGATAATATCAGCTCTTAAAGTGACAGCACAGCACAATTCCAAAGGACTATCTGTAGTCTTATTATTATTACAGTATACAGCGCAGAGCCCCGCAGCATATAGCGCAGAGCCCCGCAGTATACAGCGCAGAGCCCCACAGTATACAGCGCAGAGCCCCGCAGTATACAGCGCAGAGCCGCGCAGTATACAGCGCAGAGCCCCGCAGCATACAGCGCAGAGCCACGCAGTATACAGCGCGGAGCCGCGCATTATACAGCGCGGAGCCGCGCAGCATACAGCGCAGAGCCGCGCAGCATACAGCGCAGAGCCGCGCAGCATACAGCGCAGAGCCCCGCAGCATACAGCGCAGAGCCCCGCAGCATACAGCGCAGAGCCCCGCAGCATACAGCGCAGAGCCCCGCAGCATACAGCGCAGAGCCCCGCAGCATACAGCGCAGAGCCCCGCAGTATATAGCGCGGAACCGCGCAGTATACAGCGCGGAGCCGCGCATTATACAGCACGGAGCCGCGCAGCATACAGCGCGGAGCCGCGCAGCACACAGCGCAGAGCCACGCAGCATACAGCGCAGAGCCCCGCAGCATACAGCGCAGAGCCCCGCAGAATACAGCGCAGAGCCCCGCAGTATACAGCGCAGAGCCCCGCAGTATACAGCGCAGAGCCGCGCAGCATACAGCGCAGAGCCACGCAGCATACAGCGCAGAGCCGCGCAGCATACAGCACAGCATACAGCGCAGAGCCGCGCAGCATACAGTGCAGAGCCCCGCAGCATACAGCTCAGAGCCCCGCAGCATACAGCGCAGAGCCCCGCAGCATACAGCGCAGAGCCCCGCAGCATACAGCGCAGAGCCCCGCAGCATACAGCGCAGAGCCCCGCAGCATACAGCGCAGAGCCCCGCAGTATACAGCGCAGAGCTCCGCAGTATACAGCGCAGAGCCGCGCAGTATACAGCGCAGAGCCGCGCAGTATACAGTGCAGAGCCGCGCAGCATACCAAATCAGACTTAGAGTGGCTACAACTACCAAACCAGCGCCTGAGGGGCATCCAAGTGTGAAAGTCTTGCTGGGGCAACCCGGGCACCATTCCAAAGCACTATCTGTAGTTCCTTCAGGAAATACCCATCTATTTCTCTCTGTTATCAGCCATTCCCCGTACTGCTGTCAGTCTATTTCTCTCTGTTATCAGCCATTCCCCTGTCCTGCTGTCAGTCTATTCTCTCTGTTATCAGCCATTCCCGGTCCTGCTGTCAGTCTATTCTCTCTGTTATCAGCCATTCCCCATCCTGCTGTCAGTCTATTCTCTCTGTTATCAGCCATTCCCCTGTCCTGCTGTCAGTCTATTTCTCTCTGTTATCAGCCATTCCCCTGTCCTGCTGTCAGTCTATTTCTCTCTGTTATCAGCCATTCCCCGTCCTGCTGTCAGTCTATTTCTCTCTGTTATCAGCAATTCCCCGTACTGCTGTCAGTCTATTTCTCTCTGTTATCAGCCATTCCCCTGTCCTGCTGTCAGTCTATTCTCTCTGTTATTAGCCATTCCCCGTCCTGCTGTCAGTCTATTCTCTCTGTTATCAGCCATTCCCCTGTCCTGCTGTCAGTCTATTCTCTCTGTTATCAGCCATTCCCCGTCCTGCTGTCAGTCTATTTCTCTCTGTTATCAGCAATTCCCCTGTCCTGCTGTCAGTCTATTCTCTCTGTTATCAGCCATTCCCCGTCCTGCTGTCAGTCTATTTCTCTTTGTTATCAGCAATTCCCCTGTCCTGCTGTCAGTCTATTCTCTCTGTTATCAGCCACTCCCTTGTCCTGCTGTCAGTCTATTCTCTGTTATCAGCCATTCCCTTATCCTGCTGTCAGTCAGAGTGACCCGGCCCACCAAAGCAGACCCAGAGTGACCCGGCCCACCAAATCGGACCCAGAGTGACCCGGCCCACCAAATCGGACCCAGAGTGACCCGGCCCACCAAATCGGACCCAGAGTGACCCGGCCCACCAAATCGGACCCAGAGTGACCCGGGCCACCAAATCGGACCCAGAGTGACCCGGGCCACCAAATCGGACCCAGAGTGACCCGGGCCACCAGATCGGACGGAGAGTGACCCGGGCCACCAAATCGGACGGAGAGTGACCCGGGCCACCAAATCGGACGGAGAGTGACCCGGGCCACCAAATCGGACGGAGAGTGACCCGGGACACCAAATCGGACCCGGGACCCGGCCCACCAAATCGGACCCAGAGTGACCCGGCCCACCAAATCGGACCCAGAGTGACCCGGCCCACCAAATCGGACCCAGAGTGACCCGGCCCACCAAATCGGACCCAGAGTGACCCGGCCCACCAAATCGGACCCAGAGTGACCCGGGCCACCAAATCGGACCCAGAGTGACCCGGGCCTCCAAATCGGACCCAGAGTGACCCGGCCCACCAAATCGGACCCAGAGTGACCCGGCCCACCAAATCGGACCCAGAGTGACCCGGGCCACCAAATCGGACCCAGAGTGACCCGGGCCACCAAATCGGACCCAGAGTGACCCGGGCCACCAAATCGGACCCAGAGTGACCCGGGCCACCAAATCGGACCCAGAGTGACCCGGGCCACCAAATCGGACCCAGAGTGACCCGGGCCACCAAATCGGACCCAGAGTGACCCGGGCCACCAAATCGGACCCAGAGTGACCCGGGCCACCAAATCGGACCCAGAGTGACCCGGGCCACCAAATCGGACCCAGAGTGACCCGGGCCACCAAATCAAACCCAGAGTGACCCGGGCCACCAAATCGGACCCAGAGTGACCCGGGCCACCAAATCGGACCCAGAGTGACCCGGGCCACCAAATCGGACCCAGAGTGACCCGGGCCACCAAATCGGACCCAGGCCACCAAATCGGACCCAGAGTGACCCGGGCCACCAAATCGGACCCAGAGTGACCCGGGCCACCAAATCGGACCCAGAGTGGCCCCGCCCACCAAATCCTCAACTACCAAACCAGCGTCTGAGGGGCACCCAAGTGTGAAAGACTTGCAGGGGCAGCCCGGGCACCATTCCAAAGCACTATCTGTAGTTCCTTCAGGAAATACCCATCTAGTTCTTATTATTATTCAGTCCGCACGTAATGCGGCCCGAACCGCTTCACTCACAGACTCCAGTGAGGTGTCATTTCGAAGCCAGCGTCCCCAAGAGGTGTGCTAAGTATTTTTTGTGTCGATCGGATTTGTAGTTTTGGCGCAATTTGCGTTTGAAAATGTTTTTTCCCCTCATTGTAATGCATTTCAATAGGGAAATTTTCCCATAGGTTATAATGGCGGGGTTTCTGAGGCAATTTGAAATGTACCTGCCACCTGGCTGATTAGCTCATTGATATGCGCAGTCAGGCCCAGTTACTATGCCAACGCCTGCGAACTGTACATGACCACACCAGCACAGTTTTGCCAGATAATATCAGCTCTTAAAGTGATAGCACAGCACAATTTCAAAGCACTATCTGTAGTCTTATTATAATTATTGCCCCGCTCACCAAATCGGACCCAGAGTGGCGCCGCCCGCCAAATCGGACCCAGAGTGGCGCCGCCCGCCAAATCGGACCCAGAGTGGCGCCGCCCGCCAAATCGGACCCAGAGTGGCGCCGCCCGCCAAATCGGACCCAGAGTGGCGCCGCCCGCCAAATCGGACCCAGAGTGGCGCCGCCCGCCAAATCGGACCCAGAGTGGCGCCGCCCGCCAAATTGGACCCGGAGTGGCGCCGCCCGCCAAATCGGACCCGGAGTGGCGCCGCCCGCCAAATCGGACCCAGAGTGGCGCCGCCCACCAAATCGGACCCGGAGTGGCGCTGCCCGCCAAATCGGACCCGGAGTGGCGAAGCCCGCCAAATCGGACCCGGAGTGGCGAAGCCCGCCAAATCGGACCCGGAGTGGCGCCGCCCGCCAAATCGGACCCGGAGTGGCGCCGCCCGCCTAATCGGACCCGGAGTGGCACCGCCCGCCAAATCGGACCCGGAGTGGCGCCGCTCACCAAATCGGACCCAGAGTGGCGCCGCCCGCCAAATCGGACCCGGAGTGGCGCCGCCTGCCAAATCGGACCCAGAGTGGCGCCGCCCGCCAAATCGGACCCAGAGTGGCTACAACTACCAAAACAGCGCCTGAGGGGCACCCAAGTGTGAAAGTCTTGCTGGGGCAACCCGGGCACCATTCCAAAGCACTATCTGTAGTTCCTTCAGGAAATACCCATCTAGTTCTTCTTATTATTATTCAGTCCGCACGTAATGCGGCCCGAACCGCTTCACTCACAGACTCCAGTGAGGTGTCATTTCGAAGCCAGCGTCCCCAAGAGGTGTGCTAAGTATTTTTCGTGTCGATCGGATTTGTAGTTTTGGCGCAATTTGCGTTTGAAAATGTTTTTTCCCCTCATTGTAATGCATTTCAATAGGGAAATTTTCCCATAGGTTATAATGGCCGGGTTTCTGAGGCAATTTGAAATGTACCTGCCACCTGGCTGATTAGCTCATTGATATGTGCAGTCAGGCCCAGTTACTATGCCAACGCCTGCGAACTGTACATGACCCCAGCACAGTTTTGCCAGATAATATCAGCTCTTAAAGTGATAGCACAGCACAATTTCAAAGCACTATCTGTAGTCTTATTATAATTATTGCCCCGCTCGCCAAATCGGACCCAGAGTGGCGCCGCCCGCCAAATCGGACCCAGAGTGGCGCCGCCCGCCAAATCGGACCCAGAGTGGCGCCGCCCGCCAAATCGGACCCAGAGTGGCGCCGCCCGCCAAATCGGACCCAGAGTGGCGCCGCCCGCCAAATCGGACCCAGAGTGGCGCCGCCCGCCAAATCGGACCCGGAGTGGCGCCGGCCGCCAAATCGGACCCGGAGTGGCGCCGCTCGCCAAATCGGACCCGGAGTGGCGCCGCCCGCCAAATCGGACCCAGAGTGGCGCCGCCCGCCAAATCGGACCCAGAGTGGCTACAACTACCAAAACAGCGCCTGAGGGGCACCCAAGTGTGAAAGTCTTGCTGGGGCAACCCGGGCACCATTCCAAAGCACTATCTGTAGTTCCTTCAGGAAATACCCATCTAGTTTTTATTTATTATTATAGCGCCATTTATTCCATGGCGCTTTACATGTGAGGAGGGGTATACATAATAAAAACAGGTACAATAATCTTGAACAATACAAGTCACAACTGGTACAGGAGGAGAGAGGACCCTGCCCCCGAGGGCTTACAATCTACAAATTAAATTTATAACCAGGTCTACAAATACTTACTTTCAGTGTTTTCCTTCAATAAAGATTCATTATCTTCGTCATCCTCTTCTCCCGTTTTTATTTCCTCTGAAGGGGGCTAAGAATATTATAGATTTTTAGTGGTAGAATTTGTCAGCTGTTGACATGCATGAGTGTACTATCAATGTTAGAATACTAAACCAGTAAGGAGGGTTATCATCAACCCATTTCGGCTGTTTTTGTTTGTGTCAAGAAGTTCCAAGGTTTACACATGCCATAATTGAGAAACATTGTAAATATTTTTATTCATCTCGTCTGTTATGTACTTACCGGCAATTCTTTTGCTATCTTGATCACCATGTTCTCTAAGTATTCTGGCAAACTCTTAAATTGTTGGTTAGTAGGTTGGAAAAAGTGTGGACTTCTCCGGGCCAATAATCGCAGGGCTCTCCAGCCATAATTAGAGTTGTTTACTACTCTGTGTATAAGAAAAATATACATATTTAGACCATGGTAATATAGGTGCATTCAGCACTGGTTCTTCCTAATATTACAAGCTAGGAAAAAAAAACCTGATTGGACTATAATGTCACCATTTTGTTAGAGTATAGAAAGATTTTCCACACCTCACATTCCCAACGCCCATTAGCCCCTTCCATAAATTTGACATACTAAATCATATGTCGGGTCCCTGTCTATGAAGCAGGGATATTATACACAATTTTGAAAGGAACACTGTCCAATAAATCTGGCTGATGGAGTAATGGACCCTTAAAGCCTGTAAGCCCTATTAAAAATATTATGGCCATGTACTGGGAGATCTGTACATTGCATCAACACACTTGTACTCGTTTTCCACCATGTTTTCAGGATCAGCTTGTTCCATTGCCTCTTCAAAGAACTGTTCCAGAGATGGCATAAACTCCCTATATTATAAAAGAGAAAAGAACATTTAGAAGTCCTGTTAGCAGTGTTCTACAAATTGGACACTTTTTAAAGCGGTATTCTCGCGTTATGAAATTGATTTAGTTAGCATGAAAATTAGCAAGTTTGCAATTGACTTGCTTTTTCTATCTGCCATCATTTTCCTGCTGCGAGAGCTTCTTTCTTAGGCTGCCGTCACATTGCAGTATTTGATCAGTATTTTACATCAGTATTTCTAAGCCAAAACCAGGAGTGGAACAATTAGAGAAAAAGTATAATAAATACAGAAGTGGTGCATATGTTTCTATCACCCACTCCTGGTTTTGGCTTACAAATACTGATGTAAAATACTGACCAAATACTGCTAGTGTGACGGCAGCCTTACAGTGTACAGTTTGTTTCCAAGGAGCTCAGCCATCAGAGCCGGTGGCCTGGCCAAGTGAAATTTCAAGCTGAGGAGTTAACTTGTAAGATACCAATTAGCTTTCTGCAACCTTATTGATTTCTATACAGCAGTTAGACAGCTACTCATCTTCCCCTCCCTGTCAGTCTCTGATCTGGGGCTGATGTTATCAGTCCTACAGGCAGTTTCCAGAGCTCTTGATCACTTTTCAAATGCTCAGTTATTTCATATGCAAATGTTCAGAACAAGCGGTGACAGATCGCCAAGGTTTCACAGAAGCAAGAGGAAGCTGAGCAGTAGAAGCTACTGGATCAGAACTCTTACTCAAGGAGAAGGCCTCTGAGGGAGCAACATCCACGCGAAACGCGAGTTGGGGTACGTGGCCGAAGTCCAGGCAGGATAACTCACCAAATGGGTAGTTAACCTTTTTGCTAAACACTATTGTGTCACAAGTATAGCGTGCACCAGAAACATACTTTACTGTAGACTCCGCATCATAGCATTTCCGCTAGATTTCTCTCTTGCCATAATTTGGTACAGAGTAATAAATTAAACAATCGGACATAAGAATGTTAACTGATGCTGGTGTCTTGTGTAGTTTGATAAAATTGATTGGTGGTCCACATCATCATTAGGTTATCCTGACCAGGTCACCGGCCATGTTCTTTCATTTCACCTATGGATCAAAACCTCTTGTACCCATATAAATTTCTATATTGTATGTTAATTATCAAAAATTTTCTTGGAATAATAAAATCTTTATAATTTTTGTATATCATGACTCAGGTTCGCCTTTAAAGGGAACCTGTCACCCCCAAAATCGAAGGTGAGCTAAGCCCACCGACATCAGGGGCTTATCTACAGCATTCTGTAATGCTGTAGATAAGCCCCCGATGTAACCTGAAAGATGACAAAAAAAGGTTAGGAAAGGTCAGAGAGGCCCGGCGCCTGCACACTGACCTGTTGAGGGCAGAGCAAAGTACTGCAGACAAAGTACGCCTGCACCGGAGCCGCAGCGTGAAGACAAGAGGACGTCATCGTAAGAAGATGGGAGGCGCTGGACCGGACCGCGACGCCCATCGGACCGGACCGCCCTGGGTGAGTATAATCTAACCTCTTTTTGTCACCTTTCAGGATACATCGGTGGCTTATCTACAGCATTACAGAATGCTGTAGATAAGCCCCTGATGCCGGTGGGCTTAGCTCACCTTCCATTTTGGGGGTGTCAGGTTCCCTTTAACAATAATTTATTAAAGAGTCTATAATTAGATGGATACAGTGTAATTTTGGAACTGGTATTTTTTCTTTACACTGTTAAACCTGCTTAGTTAGGAAAACATTGGCTTCTAGGAAGAAATATTCTGTAAAGGGGTACTTGAACTATTGCCTGTAATAAGAGCCAGAGCAGAGGTTGAGGAGACTTTTCAGAACACGCATCAAGAGGGCATTTACACTGGCAGATAACTGAACAAGTATTCATAGGAGCGCTCATTAAACAGGCTGTCAATCATCATACAAATGAGCAATTATCATTTTTTGCAGTACATCACCCTGTGTAAAACAGTGTGGTTGGCCTGTAAATGTAAATGCTCCCTCATACGACAGAGAATCTTTAGATTAACCTAAAACCTGCTGCTTCAGCCTCGCCACTAGCAATCACCATTAATTTATTCTTCACTTTAAAATGTTGAACTGCAGATTATTATACATAATGGCCCTAGTGTTTCAGTTGGCTTTGCTGGGGAGGCATGGAGGAATCAGAGGCATATGATTCATTAAAGGGAATCTATCAGTAGGTTTGAGGCAAAAAGACCATGAATCCAATGATGTATTACTTAGTTTACTGGGTAGAGCAGTTCTGAAACAATCATAGTTTCTAGATGTAGAATACAGCAGAGCTGAGGAAGCTAACCTCGCCCACACCAGGCTCTGCATTTATACTGTCTATAAGCAGTGAGCTGAGGAGGGGGTTGAGCAGGACTAGGAAGCACGAATTGCTGTAGCTGCTGTAGTCCAGGCAATAATCACCAGGTGATAAAACATTCATTGTAAGTAAACAACAGTACACAGCCTGACGTGACACATCGATGAAATCTGTATTTCAACCCCTATCTCATGCTGTCTTCAGATTACATAGCAAAAACTTGCTGACAGATTCCCTTTAAGTTGCTTGTGTCTCTTAATGAATCGGGAGCATCTTAAAAATTTCTGAATTAAGACAACTTGTCATGAATAAGACGAGCGGGTGTCGCCATGCCCTGTTCTGACCACTTTGATGGAGCTGGCCAAAACTGAAGTATAAACTCCAAAAGTTTTGAAAGTTTATTACCCCAGATTTCTGGGAGAAACACTTGGATGCAATTCTCAAGCAACATCAGCAGGCTATGGATGACAGTCCGGTATATGCGTTACCTTATACCTTACCTGGTCTCTGACTTGCAAGCGTCTATGTTGTCAGGACACAGATTCCAGAGCCTTGTTAACTCTTCGCTGAAAAGACAGATTTTAGTTAAAATGGAAAGCTATAACTTCATCCACTTTGCCTCCACATCACAGCCTTTTAGCTAAAAAAAATATTAGGAGAAATGATTAGGTCAAAAATAGAGATGGGCGGACACCAGGATGTTCGGGTCCGGCCGGTTCAGTTGAACAGTAACAAAAAGTTCAGGTTCGGGAACCAGAACAGTACCCGTACCCCATTCATTTGAATGGGGGGCCCGAACATCCAGTGTTTGCCACGCTGTCCTGTGCACGACAGCGTGGCAAACACAGCTTCTGATCAGCAGTACAATCATCACCGCCAATCTGACAGCCGCGGTTCCTACACAGCGTGAGCCCGCAGCTGTGATCGGAGGTATAAAGATTACCTCTGGTCACTGGTGTCAGCTGATGGGACTACTGCTCCTATCAGCCGATGCCTGCTGCCGTTACTAACAGTGAGAGCAGGAGGCGGTTGATGGGAGTGTTCATCAAACGGCGCAGTACATAAATAAAAAAAACTATTGTGGGTGGTTGTCAAGAGTAAAGGTGTCCCGACTCAGATTTTTTAATTATTTAACTAATTAAAAAAAAAAACCACGGCGCCGGCCCACCCCCCATTTTTGATAACTAGCTAAGCTAAAGCAGACAGCTGGGGGCTACTAATCCTATAGTTGTGTTGTAAAATAAACACACAGCAAGAATAACGTCCCTTATTTCAAAAATAAAACAAAACAAACTTTTCAATTTTTATTTTAAAAAACACACACACAAAAAAAAAAACAGTTATACCCGCCTAACGCCCATTCCATTGCATACCTCATCTCCTGTAATAAATGAAAAATAAAAAAACAACCATATCCCTCACCTGTCCCATACCGTAATCCATGTCTGTGGATAGCATTAAGTTACTTACTGGTAATGGCATTTTTCGGAGGCCCATGACAACACCACGAGAGGGGGGATCCGCTCTTCAGGAACAGGAAACCTTCAGATACAAAAGGGCAGCACCTCTCCCATGTATCAGTTGGATTACAGAGCTTGAGAGGACCACCAAGGTTAATGGCACATAAAATAATAAAAATGGCACAATAAAAATAATAAAATGGCACAAACTTCACCCATGTGAAAACTTCTAAGTGGAAGAAGTGAACACCTATACTTTAAGGGAGGGAACTAAGGGTGCTGTCATGGGCCTCCAAAAAAATGCCATTACCGGTAAGTAACAATGCTTTATTCGGACTCCCATGACAGCACCACGAGAGATGTAAAACTAGCTTAGGGAGGGACTACAGCCTGCAGCACCCTTAACCCGAAAGTAAGATTTGAGGAATATTTAAGCAAGGGTCTGAATACAAAGCCTAATTAAACACTATGACAGCAGCTTTGGAATCTTAAATTAAAACTTAACTTTTACTACAGACCTCGTTAAAATACATATACAGATGCAAAAAACACATGTGCATAAAACGTGCTTGTGCCAACAAACCAATAAAAAAGAAGAAATATGTACACCAAGAAGTATCGGGGTCAAGTCATACAATGTTCTCTCAATCAGAAATGATCCTTTTACCCAGTATATACAATGTTCGGGTTTTACTCAAGCCTGCTCCATGGCTCCCATATTTCCAATTGGCTATCTTCAGATGCAGTAATACATAATACATCAATGGTGCCTCATATCAGCAGGTATCTGAGTTATCACAATAGGTATAGAGATGTTTGCTGCATCATTAATAAGCAAATATAATATCTCCTAATACCTTATTGTCTACAAACACTCATTTGTCCTGCACGAGAGTATTACTAATTAGTCCTAATAGCATTGTCCTGTATGTAAACCAGATCAAATTCATGACCTCCGAACATATGTATATGTAAATACAACAATGACAGGCTAATCAAAAAGAAGGAACCCAATAATTAGGTCCCTTAATATATATAATCTTACAGTAGGTTTCCTTGAATGCATCTATGCCGCTCATTAGAACTGTGCTTATCGGCATACATTCATACGGTGGTCATACCAGATCATATGTATCATAAATCTGCTAATACTCATCTGGGTCACCGGTTTACTCCCTCGGTTCGACCATCAGAGTATCGATTTTGCCATACATGACCATGGAACTATCCTGTCCCCTTATCATCTGGTCCATGCGTGATGCCTCCCGACGCGTTTCATCTCAAAGAATCCTCAGGGGATTATGACATCTTATAACCTGTGAGAATAGCTATGGTATACTTACATTTAACTACTTTAAATAGAGCCGTCGCTCGTGTTCATTGCTGCCAGCTTCCGGACGCCGAAAAAGGGGTTTCCGGTATTCCGGGCGCATGCGCTGTCGCAATAGACCGCTTACAATACATCCGGGTGCTGGAGCGCACGCAATGCAGGCTGGGTTACAGGCGTCATTTCCGGATCTCCGGCTGATGATCATCGTTCCAGCATATCACCATATGTAATGGGGGCGGGATCCGCCATCTCACAGTAATTACTGCTCCCGAAACCCTCGATCACATGGGATACTATTCTATTGGTCAACTAGCCCATTATACCAAAAAAATGCAACCAAGGGCTAATCTTATAACCCATTTAGGACAAGTACAGGATTTAACTTGTAATGCTGATGTCTATACCATCTATATCAGTCTACCAACCTACCCGTGCCCTCCGCTCTGCTAATGACCTCAGGTTAGCATCCTCAATAATCAGAACCTCCCACTCCCGTCTCCAAGACTTTACACGTGCGGCGCCGATTCTTTGGAATGCACTACCTAGGTTAATACAATTAATCCCCAATCCCCACAGTTTTAAGCGTGCCCTAAAAACTCATTTGTTCAGATTGGCCTACCGCCTCAACGCATTAACCTAATTATCCCTGTGTGGCCTATTAATAAAAAAACAACAACATAATCACGTTCCTCCATCATGTTCTCATACACTTTATGCAGTTAATAGCCTCTGTGTCTGTACTGCTACACACTTAGGCTGTTAACTGGTTCATGCAGCTTTACATGAACACCCGAGCCTTACACTATGGCTGGTCCAAATAACTAAAGCAATTGTTACCATCCACCTCTCGTGTCTCCCCTTTTCCTCATAGATTGTAAGCTTGCGAGCAGGGCCCTCATTCCTACTGGTATCTGTTTTGAACTGTGATTTCTGTTATGCTGTAATGTCTATTGTCTGTATAAGTCCCCTCTATAAGTTGTAAAGCGCTGCGGAATATGTTGGCGCTATATAAATAAAATTATTATTATTATTATTATTATACAAAATTCATCCGGATATATTCCATGAGGAATCCTCTCAGAGTTCATACATACACAACAAAAGAACTATTTTTTATATAAAGAGATTTTAGGCAGTTGTACGTTCTATAGGCCAGAATATGGAGGTATAAAGATCTTTTAGTAAAACATTTTTTTAGTAAAGACTTTTAGTAAAAAAAAAAAAGTTTTTTTTATTTTCCCTATATGTGACACAACAAACCCCTCCAGAAAAAAAAAATCCATTGCGACAGAGCATGCGCCCGGAATACCGGAATCGCCTTTTTTCGGCGTCCGGAAGCTGGCGGCAATGAACACGAGCGACGGCTCTATTTTAAGTAGTGAAATGTAAGAATACCATAGCTATGCTCACAGGTTATAAGATGTCATGATCCCCTGAGGATTCTTTGAGATGAAACGCGCCGGGCGGCATCACACATGGACCAGATAAGGGGACAGGATAGTTCCATGGTCATGTATCGCAAAATCGATACTTTGGTGGTCGAACCAAGGGAGTAAGCCGGTGACCCAGAGGAGTATAAATAGATTTATGATACATATGATCTGGTATGACCACCGTATGAATGTATGCCAATAAGCACAGTTCTAATGAGCGGCATAGATGCATTCAAGGAAACATACTGTAAGATTATATATATTAAGGGACCTACTGTAATTATTGGGTTCCTTCTTTTTGATTAGCCTGCCATTGTTGTATTTACATATACATATGTTCGGAGGTCATGAATTTGATCCGGTTTACATACAGGACAATGCTGTTAGGACTAATTAGTAATACCCTCGTGCAGGACAAATGAGGATGTTTGTAGACAATAAGGTATTAAGAGATATTATATTTGCTTATTAATGATGCAGCAAACATCTCTATACCTATTGTGATAACTCAGAAACCTGCTGGTGTGAGGCACCATTGATGTATTATGTATTACTGCATCTGATGATAGCCCATTTGAAATATGGAAGCCAGGGCCGGACTGGGACTAAAATTCAGCCCTGGCATTTGAAGTCACACAGGCCCACTTGTCACATGGTGACTGTAAAATATCTTTGTACACTTGTAGGTTACAAGAAGTGAGGGGAGTGTAACACGACTATATAATATATAATTACAGCTGTATCCAGCATTACAGCTCGGTCCTATTTATTGCTTTTAGTTGCAGTACCAAGAAAAGCCGCTACTTTACCTACATAACTGGATTTCGTAGATAATGAAGGGATTGAGACAACCAAAGGCTATGGAACCTCATTCTGATGCTCCATAAACTTTGCTTACAGCCACTTTTGGTTCCGCTGAGCAGCATGAGACCCAGTAACTCTGAAGAGCGGTGACATCAGTAACCTCACCGCTCTTCAGAAATTAAGGATCTTGCGCTGAGCTCGGCGACTGTGAAGAGGGGTATTGTTACTACCGTCACCGCTCTTCAGAGTCGCTGGGTCTTGCCAGGTCTGGGCTAGTAGTGGGGGTGTCTGATAGACACCTCTCCATTACTTACACCAGGGATTGATAGCAGCTGACATCAACCCTAAAAATCATTACACGCTTTCTCCTCCATCATTGCATTCAACTGTACCGGCATCATAGTCGGCGTTGGCGGGAGGAGTCGGCCCACTCCTGGCACCGGTCCTTCTGGCATTTGCCAGAAGTGCCCAATGGCCAGTCCGGCCCTGATGGAAGCCATGGAGCAGGTTTGAGTAAAACCCGAACATTGTATATACTGGGGTAAAAGGATAATTTCTGATTGAGAGAACATTGTATGACTTGACCCCGATACTTCTTGGTGTACATATTTCTTCTTTTTTATTGGTTTGTTGGCACAAGCACCTTTTATGCACATATGTTTTTTTGCACCTGTATATGTATTTTAAAGAGGTCAGTAAGATCTGAGGAAGCACCCATGTCCAGCCTATAATGGTTAAAGACATACTGATAGGGAATTTAGATTGTGGGCCCCATCGTGGTCAGCAATAAAAATATGTGCAAACTGTAAAGCGCTGTGGAATATGTTAGCGCTATATAAAAATAAAGATTATGATTTATAATTTATGAAGGTGGGTGGGGATGACCACGTAGCCGCCTTACATATCTGGTAGATGGAAACTCCAGAACTTTCTGCCCACGAGGATGCTATGGCTCGAGTAGAATTCTACTTTTTAGTACGGTGGTTACTAGATTTGGGGAGAATCCTTTATCCCTTTATAATGCGCTTTCAAAATCGACACGCCATCAATTGGAGTCCTGCTACTTGTGGATGGTTGACTGGGCCCGGGGAAGGGGGGGGATATGGAAGTATCCATGGATCGCAGACCGACACAGTCCTTAGCCACGAGAACCAAGCCCTTCTGGGCCAGAAGGGAGCAATTAGTATAATCCTCGCCCTGTCTTCTCTGATCTTTCTCACTACCAGAGGTAACAGGGATAGTGGAGGGAATGCGTAGGCCAGGATGAAGTCTCACTTCATGAGGAAGGCGTCCAATATAAGAGGTTGCCTCAGGATTTAGAGAACAGAACTGACTTACTTTTCTGTTTCTCTGGGTGGCAAAGAGGTCTATATCCAGCAGACCCCACATGCGGACAATCTGACTGAAGATGGCTCCATTTAGAGACCATTCTCCCTGCCTTAGTATGTTGCGGCTTTGAAAGTCCGCCTTGGCATTGTCTTTTCCTCTTATGTGTAGCGTTGTTAAAGATAGTAAATGTCCTTCCGCTATCTGGAAAAGAAGTTTGGTGGTTGATGTAGGCCACCACCACCCGGTTGTCCGAGAGAATTCTGATATGGTGACACAAGGAGTTTCTTAACCGACAGTTCTACCACCAATAGTTCCTTCAGGTTAGATGAGCTTTCTACCTGGGGATCCCATTGACCCTGGACCACAATATCCCCCATATGGGTCCCCCCCACCCCGAAGGACTGGCATCTGTGGTTATTATACGCGATATGCGATTTTCCCAGGGAACCCCTGAGGCCAAGTTATCCCTGTTAAGCCACCATCTTAGGGAACTTATGGTTGATGTATTCAGTGTTATTCTGCCCTGCCGGAATCCCCCCAGGGTTCTATCATTAAGTAAAATATCCCTTTCAAGGGTCCTTGAGTGCAACTGAGGCCACTTAAAAGCATGAAATAAGGATTTTTGTGTGCTCACCGTAAAATCCTTTTCTCCGAGCCATTCATTGGGGGACACAGACCATGGGTGTATGCTGCTGCCACTAGGAGGCTGACACTAAGTGATACAAAGAAAGTTAGCTCCTCCCCTGCAGTATACACCCTCCTGCTGGCTCTCAGCTAACCAGTTCGGTGCAAAAGCAGTAGGAGATCAATAACAACATATGAGCGTATAGCATGTCACATTATGAGAGTATAGCATGTCAAATTAGAAAACAAGCACAAACTAATAATAGGGAGGGAGCTATGTCCCCCAATGAATGGCTCGGAGAAAAGGATTTTACGGTGAGTACACAAAAATCCTTATTTCTCCTTCGCCTCATTGGGGGACACAGACCATGGGACGTCCCAAAGCAGTCCCTGGGTGGGGACATCATCAGATCAGGCTGTGTAACCGCTACTTACAAGTGCGCCACTGCGGCCTGCAGAGTCCGCCTGCCCAGACACACATCTGTAGAAGTGTGGGTATTATAGTGCTTCAAGAATGCATGCGGACTGGAGGAATTCGCAAGCTTGTGGCCGTGCTTGCCGACGTCTGGTGCCTAGAGCCCTCAGACAGGGAGATAGGCTGACATCTAGCACGGAACGACTCCTGGATGGTGAAAAGAATCCACCAGGCTAACATGGCTGATGAAATGGCTAAACCCGTCCTGTGACCGTCAGAAAGCCTACTTACCATCGAGAAGCCCAAGTAAAGTGTCCAACCTTCGGAAGGACGCCGTCCTCGATACGTACCCACTCGGGGAACTCACTTCTTCCAGATTATGGAGAACCCATTCTGTTTTGTGGACTGGAGCCGAAAGAGATGAGAGAAGGACGATGCCCCTGCCACAGTGGGAATACAATAACACCTTGGTAACGAGGGAAGGGGATGGCCTGAGGGCAACCTTGCCTTGATGGTAATAAGGAAAAAAGTCTGAAAGAACAGAGCGGCGAGCTCTGAAGACTCATCAGGATGACAAGAACGCAGAGAAAAAAGGGGAGCGACCTTCCCTGATAGTAAAGTCTGTCCGGATCAAAAAAAAGGAGTCTACTGTAAGATCCCCAGGGCCATTAAGGTCCCACAGATCTAACGGTACGCGGTAGGGAAGAACTACAGGTGAAGACTCCCTGTGAGAAAGTCCATATTTGCAGTTTTGTCGCAATAAGACGGAAAAATACTAGTACCGCAAGCGAGAAAACCTGACATGGTCAGTGCGGATCTCCCGGGATCACTGGGGCCCTTCCTGCTTCCAAAAAAATCTCAGAAGTAGTGGATGAGGGGTTAGGGAAATTGGTACCATGGAAGAACAGAGCATGCACTGCGGTGGTCTTGGATCTCGAGGCCAAACCATGAACTGGAGTACATTGGCATTCAGTTTGGAAGCCATCCGACCTACATCTGGAGTACTCCAGTGAAGGCAGATCTGATGGAAGACTTCCGAGTGAAGTTCCCACTCACTTGAGGAGAAACCCTGACAGCTGAATATGTCTGCCGCCCAGTTTTCTACTCCAGGGATATGTACTGCTGAGATCACCGAATGATAGATCTCGGCCCATCAGAGAGTGCGAGATACCTCGGCCATGACGCTTGACTGTGGGTACCTGCTAGATGGTTGACGTATGGCACAGCCGTGGCATTATCCAATTGAAGACGGATGGTTGACCCGCCTGAAAGCAGTGGACCTGGGCAGTGGACCTGCTGTAGGATTAGCCGTACCGTTCGGATCCCCAGAGCAATGATCGGGAGAAGACTGACATTGGTATTCCCTAATAACCATTGGACCAGGAGAAGGCTCTGGATGAGGAAGGAGCTCAGAGACTACCCTTTAAAAGCCTGATTGACTTGCTGAAAACGAGCGGAGCGAAAGAAACTGCTTCCATTGTCGTCTTTTTCCTCAGAACCCTCCTAGCGAATTGAATGAACTGAGGGAATGAGTGATCAAGTGCACGAGCTCCCTGTTGAAGGGCCACGACCTTGACTCGAGAGAGAATTACCATCCTTCTTGTGCAGGATCATCCTCAAAAAGGATCTGCTGGGCTGGGAATGAGGAAAAACTTGTCTAAGTTTAGCTGCTAGCCCAAGTGAGAGGGTATTGCAAGTGATATAGACGACTCAGCGTAGTCCTGGAAGAGCGGCTAGAAAGTCGACCAAATAGGGCAGGACGACCATGCTTCTAGGGTGCAAGAGGCACATGACAATCGCCATGACCCTTGCGACCACTCTGGTGCGGTAGCCAGGCCGAAGGGCAAGGTCGTGACTTGAAAATGCTGTTCGCGAATGGAAAGGCGAAGGGATTATTGTAGAGTGGAAAAATAGGAATGTGAGGGTAAGAATCCCGAATGTCGATGGATGCCAGAAAACTCCACCTTTTTCTGTTGAAGTAATGGCTGAGCGGAGGAACTCCATCTGAAAAAGGAGGACCTTGTCAAAGGTTGTTAGAAGTTTGAGGTCCAGGAATGGTCTTACTTTTCATTCCCCCTTTTTGGAACCAAGATCCCTTAGATCTAGACTGTACTGGACAACGCTTCCACTGCTGGTTGGGTCTGTAGAAAAGATACGATCCCTTGTTAGTCTCCTGCTCAGAAGATTTGATTGGCCAGCTGTACTGTCTTCGGGGAAAGGTTACTTGTGTGAATCGAAGTAGTTAAGGTCTCTGACCAGGAGACTATTGGTCAAGCAACCCATGTGGCGGCTAAGGAAGGGTAGAGCGCTGAACCCGAATCCGACCGTCTGTGGTATTTTAATTGAGGATACATCGGGCAGGGATACTGGTAGGTATACCACAAGAAATTCTATCCGGTTAGTCTGCAAAGTGGCAGAATGCGGGGCTGCATCCAGCAGGTCAGGAAAAAACCGTCTCTTGCCATCATCGTGCAGAGCAGAAAATTAGGAACCCTCGATCCACCATCCTCTTAACAGGGACGTGGAGAGGAATCGTCCGCTTTCTTGCATCATCCGCTAAATAATGGGGATACAAAGGGGGGTGCTCGGACGCCAAAAAGGGGTGCCTCTGTACATCCACAGAGTTCAGGTCTCCAGGTGGACAGGGCAGGTTGTCTGGCGTTAGGCCTGGACGCAGAAGAGGATACATGGAGGCGACACTGCATGTGCTCGTCTGTTGATGGTGTGTGTGTGTGTGTGTGTGGGGGGGGGGGGTCGGTGCCCTTCAAAGGACCCGTCGCCCTTAAAATCAGACCAGGTATGGCATCCCACGTAGAGGCTTCTGTCCAGTGAATCGCTCGTCAATTTGTTGATGATATAAGTAGGCGAGTCCCTCTTTCTGAAGCTCTGGCAATCCAAGGCAATATCCGATCCATATTCAGAGCGTTGTTCTCAACAAATCATAGGGGAGAGATCAGGAAATGAAACTTCCGTTTTCTAGACACCTGTACGTTTTTCTAGAATACTTGCGGCCCCTGCTAGCCGACGGCTCCCATTGTAGGAGAGGGACCATGTATATCGGTCCTGCGAGCACTCCGAGCCACAGAGGGTTCAGAGGGATTCAATCTTTTGGTCAGAGAAACCATGGGTTGCGATTAGTGAAAAAGTCCACTGAGGGGGACTAGGTACTCTGAGATAAACTGGGATCAGCGGCGGAGGGCTCCAGAGCTCAGTTAGGGTGACCAGCTTCGGATTGACCATGTGCCCTTAAGACCAGTGAATACTGGTCATGCGCCTTTAAGACTAGGGAATACTGGTCATGTGCTTTTAAGACCAGGGCATACTGGTCATGTGCCTTTAAGACCAGGACATACTGGTCATGTGCCTTTAAGACTGGGGCATTTTTCAAGGATTACGCCAGAGGTGAAGCCCCTTGAGGGGAACTAGGTACTCTGGGAAGAGCCGGGATCGGCGGCGGTGGAGGGCTCCTGAGCTCATTTGAATTAAGTACTCTGGGAAAGGTGACCGGCTTCTGGCTGGTCATGACTTAAAGAGCAGAGAATGCTTGTAATGTGCCCCTTTTAAACTAGGGAACCTTTAAGACCAGGGAATGCTGGTCATGTGTTTTTAAAAAGCCAGGGAAAGCTGGACATGTACCTGTAAGCCCAGCGACTACTGGGCATGCGTCTTTAAGACCTGGGAATGCGGTCATGTACCCTTAAGACCCGTGCCTTTAAGACCAGAGCTTGCTGGACAACCAGAGATTGCAGGTCTTAAGTATTAAAAACAGGGAACGCTAGTCCCTTTATGCTGCCGGGGTGCGTGCGGGGGAGGGGTGCGGAGGGAGGATTCTCCTTACCGAGATTCTGAGTCCCCTGTCTGGAATAGAGCTGTCTTCAGCGCTGAATACCGCCGGTGCGATGCAGCAGCCACTTCCAGATGAGCTCGTGTCCGGAAATGGCAGGAGGATGAAGATGGCCGCCAAAAATAGAGTTCTCGTCCTGAATGAGAGGCGCCTGAATAGGGGGGCGGAGCCTGAAGCGCGGCCTAGCATGGGCGGAGTTCCGGGTTGCGGCCAACACAAACCCGAAGCCGGGGGCTAAATTTTTAAAGCCAGCCGGCGCCGAACAAGGGAAAAAACCGCCGGATGCGCAGAGCCCTCCAACCGCTCGAGTCCCGGCACTTACCCCAGTATGCAGCTTTGTTCAGCAGGTCAGAAGGTAGAAAAAGATCCTGTGCTGTTGCTGCTGTTTGGACGGTGCAGGGATAAGAAAAGTCCTCAATCCATCGTCCCCTTTAGCAGGGAGGTGGAGAGGAACCGTCCGCCTCCTTGTACCATCCGCTCTTAATAGTGGTGGTGCAGTGAGGACTGCTCGGACGCCACACTGGAAAGTGCCTCTGAACAGCTGAGGGTAAAACCTGGTGGGCAGGGCACATGTCCGGCAATAAGGCCTGGCTGCAGAAGAGGATACTGGAGGTGACACTCCAGTGCTCGTCTGATAAGGGAGGGGGGAGATCGGTGCCCTTGAAGGGGCCCGTCACCCCTAGAATCAGCTCAGGCAGTGGCTTCCCACGTCGCGGGAGAGTATACGGAGAGGTAAAACTCCCGTGCTCGCCTGTTGTTGGTTCAAGGAGATCGGAACATGAAAGAATCCGTCGCCCCATTCTTCCGTTGTAAAGGTAAAAAGAGTTTTTGGGGTCTGAATAGCAGACCCATCCGTGTGCCTCCTACGGACACTAAGCAAGAACTGGTTAGCTGAGAGCCAGCAGGAGGGTGTATACTGCAGGGGAGGAGCTAACTTTCTTTGTATCCCTTAGTGTCAGCCTCCTAGTGGCAGCAGCATACACCCATGGTCTGTGTCCCCCAACGAGGCGAAGGAGAAAACAGGATATTAGGGAACCTAATAGGGACATGGCTTGCCTAAGGGTCATAGAGGGCCTATCTACGGCCCGCAAAACCTGGTGACGAAGGCGAATAATTTTGTCTGGTGGTAGGCGACATTCCTGACTTCCCGACTTCTAACATGAGACCGAGGAATAGTTGAACCTTCACGGGTTGTAAACGTGATTTTTCTGAGTATATTAGCCAACCTAATTGTTCTAGAGTGGACCTAGATCTTGCTACCTGTGAAAGGCAATGATCAGCTAAACTGCCTATGATTAAGAAGTCGTCTAAATAGGGGACAATCAAGATGTCTGACTCCCGAAGGTGGGCCATGACCTCGGCAATTTAGTGAAGACTCATGGAGCAACTGACAGGCCAAAGGGGAAGGCTACAAACTGAAAATAACAGACTGAGCCACTTATGGATACTGCCACTCTAAGGAAACGTTGACAGTCTGCGTGAATAGGCACATGATAATATGCATCCTTTACATCTAATACCGCAATGAAACAGTTTTGAAATAACATTTTTATTGTCTAGCCAATTGTTTCCATTTTAAAGGGGCGAGTGATCAGAAATATATTGAGGAACTGGAGATTGATGATGGTTCTCTAAGAGTTATCCGGTTTCCGGACCAAAAACAAGGGAGAGTAAAAACTTCTACCCTTCTCGGCTTCTGGAACCTCTACCAGGACCCCTTTATGACACAATTTAACTTCTGCCTCCAGGGCAGACTGCTGTAGATGGGAAGAGCGGAAGGGAGTTAATTTGAATTTATCCCCTGGAATAGTGCGGAACTCAAATTTGAGTCCTGATGAATTTACGCCCTGCACCAAGACGCTGTTGGTGATTCGCAACCAGGCTGTATAGAAGGCCGACAATCTTCCCCCTACGGGGACCACTAGTCATTGGGATGTTTTTTTGCGTTCTCGAGAAGAGCGTCTGAACATGAAGCCTGTACCTCGCTTCTTCCGGTCATCCCATCTGGAACGGTCCCTTGTGGGTCCTTCCTTGACCAAACTTTCTCCTGCTGAAGGGACGTTAGTAAGAAAAGGATGATAAGTTGGGGAATATCTTCTTCTCGTCTCCCGCTTTATCCAGAAGCTCGTCCAAGACCGGGCCAAAAAAGGTATTCCCCTTCACATGGAATCGCACAGAGCTTAGATCTTGCCTGGATATCTCCTGGCCAGCATTTTAACCAGAGTTCTGCGGGCCGCATTGAAAGACCTGCTGCTCATGCCGCGGCCTCCTGAATTATTGAAAGGGCCCCCAGAATGGACTACCGAGGCATACCCTCCTTTAGTTGAGACACGAGATGGTCCAACCAGGCCATGATTGATCTAGGCGCGCAGGTAGATGCTACTGCTGGCCTAAGGGATTCGGCAGCCATCTCTCAAGTTCCTTTAACCCCTTCACCCCGAAGCCTGTTTTCAACTTCCTGACCAGGGCATTTTTTTCAATTCTGACCACTGTCACTTTATGAGGTCATAACTCTGAAACGCTTCAACGGATCCTGGTGATTCCGAGATTGTTTTCTCGTGACATATTGTACTTTATGATAGTGGTAATATTTCTTCGATTTGACTTGCGTTTATTTGTGAAAAAAAAGGAAATTTGGAGAAAATTTTGAACATTTTGCAATTTTTAAACTTTTAGTTTTTATGCCCTTAAATTAGAGAGTCATATACAAAATAGTTAATAAATAACATTACCCACATGTCTGCTTTACATTAGCACAATTTTGGAAACATAATTTTTTTGTTAGGAAATTATAAGTGTTAAAAATTGACCAGCGATTTCTCATTTTTACAACAAAATTTGCAAAACAATTTTTTTTAGGGACCACCTCACACTTGAAGTGACTTTGAGGGGTCTATATGACAGAAAATGCCCAAAAGTGATACCATTCTAAAAACTGTACCCCTCAGGGAACTCAAAACCACATTCAAAAAGTGTATTAACCCTTCAGGTGCTTCACGGGAATTTTTGGAATGTTTAAAAAAAATTGAACATTTAACTTTTTTTCACAAAATTTTTACTTCAGATCCAATTTGTTTTATTTTACCAAGGGTAACAGGAGAAATTGGCCCACAAAAGTCGTTGTACAATTTGTCCTGAGTACGCTGATACCCCATATGTGGGGGTAAACCACTGTTTGGGCGCATGGCAGAGCTTGGAAGGGAAGGAGCGCCATTTGACTTTTCAATGTAAAATTTGCTGGAATTGAGATCGGACACCATGCCGCGTTTGGAGAGCCTCTGATGTGCCTTAACAGTGGAAACCCCCCACAAGTGACACCATTTTGGAAAGTAGACCCTGTAAGGAACTGATCTAGATGTGTGGTGAGCACTTTAAAGCTCCAAGTGCTTCACAGAAGTTTATAATGTAGAGCCGTAAAAAAAAAATATTTTTTTCACAAAAAATGATCTTTTCGCCCCAAATTTTTTATTTTCCCAAGGGTAACAGGACAAATTGGACCCCAAAAGTTGTTGTGCAAATTGTCCTGAGTACGCTGACACCCCGTGTGTGGGGGTAAATCACTGTTTGGGCGCATGGCAGAGCTCAGAAGGGAAGGAGCGCCGTTTGACTTTTCAATGCAAAATTGGCTGGAATTGAGATCGGAACCCATGTCGCGTCTGGAGAGCCCCTGATGTGCCTAAACAGGGGAAATTCCCCCACAAGTGACCCCATTTTGGAAAGAAGGCCCCCTAAAGGAACTTATCTAGATGTGTGGTGACTTTTAACCCGCAACTGTTTCACTAAAGTTTAGAAATTAGAGCCATGAAAATTAAAAAATATATTTTTTTTCCACAAAATGATCTTTTAGCCCACAATTTTTTATTTTCCCAAGGGTAACAGGAGAAATTGGACCCCCAAAGTTGTTGTCCAATTTGTCCTGAGTACGCTGATACCCCATATGTGGGGGTAAACCACCGTTTGGGCGCACGGCAGAGCTCGGAAGGGAAGGAGTGCCGTTTGAAATGCAGACTTAGATGGATTCGTCTGCAGGCGTCACGTTGCATTTGCAGAGCCCCTGATGTACCTAAACAGTAGAAACCCCCCACAAGTGACCCCACATTGGAAACTAGACCCCCCAAGGAACTTATCTAGATGTGTTGTGAGAACTTTGAACAACCAAGTGTTTCGCTAAAGTTTATAGAGCAGAGCCGTGAAAATAAAAAATATTTTTTTCCATGAAAATGATATCTTAGCCCCCAAATTTTTATATTCCCAAGGGTAACAGGACAAATTGGACCCCAAAAATTGTTGTCCAATTTGTACTGAGTACGCTGATACTCCATATGTTGTGGTAAACCCCTGTTTGTTTCTAACTGAAACCCTAATCCCAACCATAACCCTAACCACACCCCTAACCCTAATCCCAACCGTAAATGTAATCCAAACCCTAACTTTAGCCCCAACCCTAACCCTAACTTTAGCCCCAAACCTAACCCTAATGGGAAAATGGAAATAAATACAATTTTTTAAAATGTTATTATTTTTCCCCTAACTAAGGGGGTGATGGAGGGTTTGATTTACTTTTATAGCGTTTTTTTTTGCAGATTTTTATGATTGGCAGCCGTCACACACACTAAAAGATGCTTTTTATTGCAAAAAATAGGTTTTTGCATCACCACATTTTGAGAGCTATAATTTAACCATGTTTTGGCCCACAAAGTCACGTGAGGTCTTGTTTTTTGCGGGATGAGTTGACGTTTTTATTGATACTATTTTCGGGCACATGACATTTTTTGATCGCTTTTTATTCCAATTTTTGGGAGGCATAATGAACAAAAAACAGCAATTCCTGAATTTCTTTTAGGGGGGCGTTTATACCGTTCCACGTGTGGTAAAATTGATAAAGCAGCTTTATTCTTCGGGTTAGTACGATTACAGCGATACCTCATTTATATCATTTTTTTATGTTTTGGCGCTTTTACACAAACACTATTTTATATAAAAAATAATTGTTTTTGCATCACTTTATTCTGAGCTATAACTTGTTTATTTTTCTGCTGATGATGCTGTATGGCGGCTTTTTTTTTGTGGGACAAGATGACGTTTTCAGCAGTACCATGATTATTTATATCTGTCTTTTTGATCGCGTGTTATTCCACTTTTTGTTCACTGGTATGATAATAAAGATGTTTTTTACCTCGTTTTTTATTTATTTTTTATGCGGTGTTCACTGAAGGGGTTAACTAGTGGGATAGGTTTATAGAGCGGGTCGTTATGGACGCGGCGATACCAAATATGTGTACTTTTATTGTTTTGTTTTTTTATTTACATAAAAAAAAATTATTGTTTTTGCATCACTTTATTCTGAGAGCTATAACTTGTTTATTTTTCTGCTGATGATGCTGTATGGCGGCTTTTTTTTTGTGGGACAAGATGACGTTTTCAGCAGTACCATGATTATTTATATCTGTCTTTTTGATCGCGTGTTATTCCACTTTTTGTTCACCGGTATGATAATAAAGATGTTTTTTACCTCGTTTTTTATTTATTTTTTATGCGGTGTTCACTGAAGGGGTTAACTAGTGGGATAGGTTTATAGAGCGGGTCGTTATGGACGCGGCGATACCAAATATGTGTACTTTTATTGTTGTTTTTTTTATTTACATAAATGGATTTATTGGGAAAAATTTATTTTTTCTTTATTTGGGGATTTTTATTTTTTTTAAACATTCAATTTTTTTTTTTTTTTTTTTTACTTTGTAACATTGTCCCAGGGTGGGACATCACTATATTAGATTAGATCGCTGATCTGACACTTTGCATAGCACGGTGTCAGATCAGCGATCTGACAGGCAGTGCAGGAGGCTTTCCGGCGCCTGCTCGGAGCAGGCGCCAGCAAGCCACCTCACTTCAGGACCCGGAAGGAGCCCCTAGCCTTCCTGTCTAGGGGATCTTTCAGGGTCCCCATGTCTTCAAAGGGAAGGGAAGATTTCTTTGATGCTTTGGGTACCGCTGCATGTAACCTAGGGGCTTTATCCCAAGTGTTAACGGCCGGGTCATCAAAGCAGTATCTCTGCTTGAGGGCCGGAGGTAAGGAGCCCCTTTTTTCCGGCCTCTTCCACGCACGGAGAAACAGTGTCTGAATTTTTTCATTCAAGGGAAAGTATTTACGCTTCCTTTGATCCAATCCCTTGAACATGACGTCCTGCATGGACAGTTCTGTCCTGGGCTCTACTTTCCCCATTGTTCCCCTAACCGCCTTTACAAGTTTGTCCATGTAGTCTAGGGGCAGGCAGAAACGACCCGAGTCTTCCTCGCATGAAGAAGCTGAGGGGGACGAATTAGAGGAATCCTCATTTCCCCTCCAACCAGCCGACAAATCTGATTCTGAAAGATCCATCCGCCTGGAACTTTCCCCTTGAGTCAGGGATTTTATAGACTCCCTCACATCTGCCCTTATGATGTCCTTCAAACTTGTGGTGAATTTAGGAATCTCTTCTGCCACCGTCTGCTGGATACAGGGGGGGCATAACTTTTTTGGACAAGAGTCCGGTAGGGGGCATCCACAGAGGGCGCATTCTTGGTGACCTTGCCCTACCGTACATTTTTTTCCCCTAAAAATGAAAACATAAGGGGAAGGCTGCATCACTGAGTGAACATTCATGAAGATCATTTACCAGTGTCTACAGAAATAGGTTCCAGATTATGAGGGAGGGTGGGATTTCTCAGCTGATACTACCAACTCCCGTCTGGAAGAGCTCCTGCGGCTGGATCGGTCACTCAACTGGCCACGACCTGCACCATCCCGTGCTTTCTGCCGGGCCCGAGGCTACTGTGTAGAGTGCTGGCTAGCAACCTCCTCCTGTTGTGGTAGCTGCATCTCACCTTCCATTGTAACAAATGGGTCAGAAGCATGATCTATCCTGCATGCCGGCCATATATACCTCCCCCCGGTATCTGGGTCAGCAGGTGATGTGGTGCCCCTCCCCAGCATCTCCCGCCTCCGCAGGTGCCAAGGTCTCAGCAACCTGAGACTCAAAATCAGGGCTCCGGTCTCCACCAATAGCGGCCGCCATTTTCCCGGCATCAGGAGGTCTCACGCATGCGCAGAAAGGATGCCGGCAGCAGTGACTTGGAAGCGCCTGCCTGCTCCACCCCCCAACGTAACCCGGCGGACCCCCGATGATGAAGAACGCGTCAAAGGCCGCCCAGGAAAGAGCCACTACGCGCCACGCCATCCCCGCCGGACCCGAAACATGCAGCATGGAGCCCACATACCCGCATGGCGGGAGCCACAGGGACCTAGGGAGCATACTCACCCGGCGCCGGATACTTCCGGAGACTGCGATCCTCCGGACCCCGCTCCATGCTGTTCGCTCACTGCCGTGCATCGAGGACCACTTCCAGGACCCCCATACTGGTCGAGGTAGGAAACCCCCCCGCTACCGGAGTTGACCGGCCAGACCTGGGATCCGATGTCCTGTAGGCAGCTGTAGGAACCAGTGTCATCAGGAACAGGAAACCAAGTGATGCGTGGGAGAGGTGCCGCCCTTTTGTATCTGTAAGTTTCCTGTTCCTGAAGGGCGGATCCCCTCTCGTGGTGTTGTCATGGGAGTCCGAATAAAAAGTTTTCAACCTGGATGGTACCAAGATGCGATGGCCCAGCCTCAATGACTAGTGGTGACGTCATCGAGGTTACTGCACGTCATTGAGGCTGTGTTCCCAGCCAGGCAAATGAACTGCAGTGATCTCTGTGAGATAACAGCTCGCTCAGTGAGAAAGTCTCACGGATCAGCGCTGAGCTCAGAGTTCACTGTGAGAACTTTCTCATGGTGAACTCTCTGAGCTCAGCACTGCACCGTGAGACTTTAAATAATTTTAAAAAAATGTCTTGGGTTCCCATTTTTATTTTTGATAACCAGCCAGGCAAAACTCACAGCTGGGGGCTGCAACCCTCAGTTGTCGGTATTAGCAAGACTGGTTATGAAGAATAGAAAGGTCCCCACGCTGTTTTTTTAATCATTTAAATAAATAAAAGAAACAACATGGGGTCCCCCTCACTTTTGACAACCAGCCAAGCTAAATCAGACAGCTGGGAGCTGGTATTCTTAGGCTGGATATTGCCCCTCCCCCCACCAGCCTAAAAATAACAGAGGCAGCCGCCCAGCTCTTCCCACTTGCCCGATAGCGGTGTCAAGTGGGGTACATATCTGTGGGGTTGATGTGACTTTTGTATAATCCATGTCCAGGGGATAAACAGTTGTTAACCTGGACAGTGCCAAGATGCGACCGTCCAGGCTGAGAACCACTGATGAATGAAAAAGTCTCACAGTGCAGAGGAGAGTTCACTGCAGTTCACCGGAAGAATTGAACTGTGGTGAACTCGCCTCTCCACCCTGAGATTTTTTTCTCACTGTGCTAGCGGTGATCTCACCGGAGGTAGGTCACTGCAGTTCAGCCCGGCTGGGAACGCAGCCTCAGTGACCTGTAGTTACTTCGATAAGGTCATCGCTACTCACTGATGCTGCGCTCACAGCAGATCATTCCCCAGTGGCTCTCAGCCTGGATGGTCGCATCTTGGTACCGTCCAGGTTGAAAACTGTTTATCCCACAGACATGGATTACAACGTTGGACAGAACGACGGATAGGTGAGGGATAGTTGTTTTTATTATTTTTTTGTTTTATTACAGGAGACAAGTGATTCAATGACATCAGCGTTAGGCGAGTAGAACTGTGTTTTACTTTTT